>NC_058372.1:150135000-150735000 GCF_018350175.1 Felis catus | reverse complement strand
TTGTTGGGATGAGCACTGGGTCTTGTATGTAAGAAGTGAATCACTGGCTTCTACTCCTGAAGCCAATACTAGACTGTGTGTTAACTAACTTGAATTTAAATAAATAAGTTTAAAAAAAATAAAATGAGATAAATTGGGAAATGAGCCTATAGTACAAAGTGAATTTTAAAGGGAAATTGTAAAGAAATAAGAATTGATGGGGAAATTAAATATGTGGGTTCTTACGAAAGGCCACAAAGGTTGCAATGGGCAACTGCTGTTCAAAACATTTTTAAACCCAAACTTAGACCCGTGTGACTCTGTGGTGGCTGCAAACCAGGGCTGCCACGCAATCGGCTATTTACATCACCTGCAGCGTGGACGTGAGGCCAGTGAGAAAGCGCCATGTGTTTTCCAGGGGATGTGCGTGCAGGACTTAGACGTGTAATTTCCCGCCAACGGGGAGCTGCTCCTGGAGAATCAGGGTGATGGAGCAGGGACAGTGCCGGGCCGTTTCCCGTGTTGCTCTGGCTGCAGAGTCGCCTGCTCGTCTTCCGCTCCCTCCGGAGCCTCGTTGTGCCCACAGACACAGACGGGCTTTGGACGCACTGCCTGTGTTTATCCTGTCATTCGTGGATGGACTCCATGCTGGGGAGGAAGGATTTTCTGTGCACAGATATGACAAAAATAAAACAGGGGAAGTTGCCTCTGGAAATAAACCTCTCACCACTGTTGTTGATGGAAGAATGAGGTCTCCCATTTCTGGGGAAAACACAACTTGCAAGAAGGTGCAGGAGTTTTCAGTGTCTCTGTCACACGCCCTTTTGTTTCTCCTTCAGTCGGAGCATCTTCAAAGTTTGTGATCACTTAATTTGGGGGTATTTTATTCATGCTTCTCCCTGCGTGGTACTTAAGCTCCAAGAAATGCATCTCTCTTGCTCGCGGATGTACCTCCAACACCTAGGACAGCACGTGGCATGTAACGGCAAGTCGTAAAGTTAACAAACCTTAATGAAGTTGAAAAATAAACACCTGCTGAGAAAGACGGTTGGTTGTTGACGCGGTGCGTTGTTGGGAGCTCCCAATGCAGTGGTCCTTGAGCTCAAAAATCATCTAATCTGGTTGGGAGGAAAGGCGAGCTCCTAGAACAACAATATAATGCCAAAGACACTGAGTCGGCCTCCAAAAGTGGACAGGATGTGGGTGGATAGTGGGGAATCCAGGGGAATTTCAAGCAAAGGGAGTGACAGAAAAAAACAACAACAACAAAAAAAAAAAAAAAAAAAGGGAAAAGGCTTTGTGGGAGACCAGGAAGCGTTCCTGTTTAGAATCAGGGCTGGAAGAGGTAAATGCAGCTGGGGGTAGTTGTGCACAGGTGATGGAACATCCATGGAGTGCCAAGTGGATGAGCTGAGACCCACATGGTTGGGGCCAGCAAGCCGCCGAAGGGTCAGGACCCAGAGCATTAGGATGATGGTGTGTGCGGGTTTGACTTTGGGGAGAAAGACTCAAATGAGGGAAGTTGATGTCACAACAAATGGCGTAACTGAACAAGATCACCAATGTGGAAGACAGAAATCTGAGTTGAGGAACACGTCGGTGGACGAATTCATGTACTTTTACTGCCTGGTTGTGGATAGCAAAGGAGTGGGGTAAAATAAAGCTGAACTGTAGAGCTTTTGTGATTTGGAGAATGTTTCTTTTGGCTGGAGGCTTTGGGCAAGTCTAGTGGAACTGGGGAAAGGCAGGAAATAGTGGCCTGGTTTTCAAGCTGTTCAGTTTGTGTGAGAACAAGGCATCCTTGAGAGCTGTACGTAAATCATTCGTCTGTGCTTATGATTGTTTTAATGAGGATCACGGTGGGGATGATGGCGGTGGGGATTTAGACACATTGCCTGTCAGATCAGATCTATTCTAGCTGTACAGCTGTGTAATGCTGTGGCAATCATCTATGCGTTTGGAGTCAGTGTGCAGAACCGGGGAAGCCAGGAGGGCAGGTGAGTCCGGCAGGGAGAGCACATGGGCGAAGGGAGACAGAACCAAGGCTGAAGCCCCAGCCGGGAATGTGGTTCACAAAGGAAGAATGGAGGGAAACCAGTGGTCAACCCAGGTGGAATATTTGTAACAGTGGATGCTGTTTCTGCTCAGGAGGATTCGGGGACAGAGGACAGAGGGTCAGACACTTTATGTCACTGTGGGAAATTTGAGAAGGGACCCTCTGAGGTTTTGCTTCCCACCCTGTTCCGTGTAGGAGCACACGGGTGGGATCATCCCTGCAGGCAGAGCACCAGGGCGTTAGCATCCCAGATTATCAAGCATCTGACTCTGAAGACAGTTTCATGGGCTTCTAAACACAAGATGATTTTCATTCGTCCGAATGAAAAGTAGTGATTTATACTCAATCTTCACAGAGCAAGAGGGGTTCCAATCTGAGTTCCAAAACTCTGCCCATCAGAAAACGTTATTTTGGTTTGGTGTGGAACGTCTATTTTGTTGAGTATTGTGTCAGTTGTATCTGGAGAGGTACCTGCGATGTTTGAGAAATATGGGAAATTAAACTCAAAACTATCGCTCCAGGTCCAAGGTCCCATGGGGAAGGGAGGGTACCGGCTCTCCATGCGGGTGGAGGAGGCGGGCCGGGCGCCGTGGCCATCCCAGGCCTTCTACCAGCAAGGGGGTGGCCCCGCAGAACTGGGACCAGGCTCAAGAGGGAGACAGACTGGATGTTCAGCAGACATCCTGACACACGGAAACAGAAGGAGAAGGTAGTCACCATGGACAAGTGTTGGGTCACCACGAGAGGAGAAGGTCATCACTGTTGACAAGCCACGCACAGAGCTGGTCGTGTCAGAGCAGGCGAGAGGGAGCGTGAGCCAAGGCGGGAAGCCGGGCAGGAAGTGAACTTGGGGCGTTTGGGCCCAGCCATGTGGACGCGGGCAGAGGAAACAAAGCCCACTGAGGAGCAGAGGGGACTGTGGCCACCGACATCCTGCCTGCGGAAGGTTTCATTTAGCCCAAACTTAGTGATAATGGCCTTTTTCCTACAACCAATTTCCAAAACTTTGCAAATAAGTCTAAGTTTTGGCTCTGTGGTCCAAGCTTCTCTCTTCCTCTCGGGAGCCAGGGAGTGACCCCCGGGTGCTGGAGAGGTTAGCGTGCCAGGTTCTCTAGACAGGGTGAGACGCTGGGGCCGGTGGCACTGGCTTACCGGGGATGCCACTCCATGGGCCATGCTGGCACTCAAGCCAAATGGTTCTCGGAGCCCAGCTCGCGACCGAGGGGTTGCATCTGTGCAAAAGGGAACACTTACCTGATGGCTTGAAACACTCCTGCGATTGGAGTTCAGTCCACCCCCGGGGATGTCCTCGTCCCTTAGTGGAGGGGCCACTCCCAGGATGCAGGTGGTCCTGTCTCCTTCAAATGGGTCACACGGCCTGAGCAACAATAAATCCAGAACGGAGCTGTGCTGAGCACCTCACGGCCATGTCCAGGGAAGAAACCCACTTCCCTGAGTCCACTTAGAACTCTGCACCCCAAAAGCCGTGAATAGGCGTGGCGCCCCTCGAATAAAGTGATGTAACCGGCACATTTCCTGCAGTCGCTGGTGTCATAGCTTCGTGCCGCCAGCACCGGGTCTGCAGAGCCGACCCCGCGGGCCGGACACCGAGCCCTGATAGGGGTCCTTCTCTGTTTCCTCGGACATGTCAGGGAACTTTACAACATCAGTAATATTGACAACTGATGTAAATCATGGCCATGTAGCATCCACCTATAATAGTAACGTGGCATATTGATGTGAAATTCACCATTTCAGTGAATTCATCTCATTCAAATTCACCAGTTCATTTAATTTTCAAAGCATCATGTGAATGAGGGCTTCTTTTCTCTACTCTGAGGATGAGAATAGTAAGACTCTGAGTTCGCATAACTTATCAAAGGCTGCATGACAGCCGGGACCCACGTCCTGTCCCTGAAAATGCACTGCTGTGTCCACATCACACAGCCACCTTCTTCGCCGGCTTCCAGAATGGTATGATTCAAAACAGTACAAAACCATTGCAATTAAAAGCTACATTTGTGATACTAGCATAAGAACAGAAGACCAGGGGAACAGAAGAGAGAGCCGGGGACGGCAGCTGGACCACACAGCACAGTAAAGGTTCTGTAGCAAAGCTGTCTTACTGTCATCCCCAAAGAAGCTCTCACATTTCCCTTGTGAGTGTGCAGGTTCCTGGAATGGACACAGATGCGACACATTGCTGAAATGCACACACGCATCCACGCACACGTACACGCTCACACACATATGCACACGTCCATAAAGGCAGCTACGTGGTCTGAAGATTTGGTGGCAAAATGAATGCAAGATAGTAGAGACAGCTCCTACTCTCTTCTTGGACTTTCCAGGGTGTTATTTCTCATTCTAGAAATGTTAACTCCCGCAGTGCTGGTTCAGTGCCTGACTTCGGAGCTGGATGCCCTGGGTTTGAGTCCTGGCCCTTAAGCTCTCTGTGTCACGTACAACCATTGTGACCTCAGGAAAGTTAACTTCCCTGTGTTTCACATCTTGGAATATAAAAAAAAGTAACCATACTATGTCCCAGGGCTTTGCAAGGACTAAATGAGCAAGTACTTAGAACAGTGCTTGGCACATAGTAAAGCCTCACTATGTGTTAGCAGTCATATCCTGTCCTGGTAAAACTTGAAAGTCTTCAAAGAAACTTTGAGTTTAGGCAGCAGGGGAATTAAGGGGTACTCTAGAACCGAGTCCTGACCCCAAATTTTACTCACTTGAAACACACCAGGAACTCTTTCCCTCGTTTTCTCTGATCTGAAGAACAAAGATTTTAATCACCTTATTTTGTTATAAAACTCGTAATATAGGAAGCATTCAGACCAAAGGTTTAAAAGGTCTATGTGTGTTCAGCATCCTTGTAGTTGTCTTTTAATCAGCTTGTTGCAAATTTAGAGAAAAATCTCAGTGACGTCTATCACCATTTGTACTCCGTAAAATGTTCAACAATCGAGTTTTTAAAAATGGATTTTGTCATTGATAACTAAGCATGAATTTCAGTGGGGGTTTCTTGAAGATAGTGAAAAATGTCCGTACTGTATGTGCTGGTGCGCTCACATGCAGAAACCTCACGTCTAAATGGAGAGTCAAGGGCCAAGAAGAGAGTGTTTTCTACCAGTAAAAGGAAGTCGAATCTTAAGTTTTGCCCTGTGTCGTAGAACATGCAAGGATCTTTTCAGGACACGGTCTAGTCAAACATTAGCAGGATTTGGACTGCTGTGCTGAGTGCGTAGGACAGACGCTTGGGTGCTCTTGAGGTGCCACTGAGGCCCTGCAGTCCAAGACACTTCTAGAAGCTCCTTACAGGAGCTCTGTTCACAAGAAGAGGACCCGAATGTGAGCAGACCTCTCCAGACAATGGTCAAACCCGTCTCCGCTCTCTGCCCCTCTGAGCAACCCTGCTGCTGAGGCTGAGTGAAGACCACTGCCAATTATATCCACACGAACAAGTCCCATCATCTGCTTATTCATGGACAAAGCCAGACACTCCGTAGAGTTTGCTGCGAGAACCAAATGGTGAAGCCAGTGCGCGTAGAAGAAGGGCAAAGGGGCATGGGGGTGTCGTCCTCCCTCTTTGGGAGACCCGGGGGTGACACAGTGAATTAGAGACCCCCTAAGCGTAGGGAAAGGGAAATTAGTACCACATCCACTGAGCCGAATGGAGAAATGTGTTCAGTGATGCAGAAAACCTGACATAATTTACTTTGTTTTCAATGAGAGTGAGATGGACATCATCGTTTTGTCAAATAATGAATACAAACCATTGGCAAACACCAAAATGACATCGTGGTGCCCCTCACTTGGTCCTTTGTAAAAACTCCTCTTTTCTGGCTCAGGTCGCACGTGTTTGGTAGAGGTGGAGGCTCTAAATTTCAGCCATTTTTGTGTCTCTGATACCTTTCATTCCAGTCCTCTCCCTGCCACGCCCGCACGTTCCCCACGGAGATCTACACTCGGTTCACAGAGTGCTGTTCGGTCCCAGGATCCCCATCTCGACATGTGGTTTTCTCCTTCTGCACTCTCCACCCTCCTCGACATTACCCATTCACAAGGTCTCAGCCATGACCTGGACCCTGACCTCCCCAGGCTAGCTCTACTGCAATCCCCTCCCAGAATTTCAGAATGCAGAGCTCTGCCTTGCTTTTCTCTAATGCAAAATTGGCCTAATACTATTATCCATCTCTAAGAGTTTTGTGAAGATTGGATCAGTTACTACATGTAAACTACTGGGAAAAGCACCTAGCACATAATTAAAAACAGCAGCTCGCATCTTGGATGCTCCGGGAGCATCTCACACTCCATATATCCCAAATTAAATTCCTCACTATCCTCCCGTGGCTGCATACCTAGTGGATTATCCATCGCAGCTGGACATAACCCCATCCCTAGCATGACCCAGTCTCCACACTCATGAGCTATCATTGACCACTCCCCTACTCTCCACGGCCAATAAATGACCAAATCTTGTTAATTTCGTATTACATGTGCTTGAATTTGTCTCTCCACCTCCAACCTTACTAGCAATTGGGTTTCTTCATAATCTTGTGGTCTCTCCACAAACTTCCAGCGAGTCTCCTCAATCCAATCTTGTCTCAAATTGTGTTTCTACAGACACAGAGCCATAAGCTGTCAAAATGCCTGGCCCGCTTATTCTCCTTCATGCTTTTTGGCAATTTCCCATGATCTTCAGGATGAAGTAACAACTCACTGACCGGGGATGAGAGGCTACGCGTGGCCCAGTCCTTCCCAGGCCCACCAGTTCTCATTGCCACCCGTGGTTCCACCGACCCCGTCTGCTCACGGGTCTTTAACTTTCGATGTGTGGCGCTCCCATCTGTAACACGCCTCTGGTCTCTTCCCAAACCTGGCTACATTTCTACCACTATTTCCTCAGAACACCTATTCTTTACAGACCCAAAGGGGGGTGTGTGTGTTGCAGTCCAGCTAAGCAGACGATTGAAACTGGTACTTTACTACAGAGCAATGGACATCTTTGCTCTTAGAAGTCAATGTTTTCTGATTCTCTCTTCTACTTGGAATGTATCTCTCAGCCACGCACAGAGGTCTTTCGTCTTGTAGCCTCTACCAACATCCTTGTCCCAATCTTTAAACTTCTCCTTTTCCCCTTATGCAGAGCGTTTTGGCCACCAGTTCATTTGATACAGGCTCCAGGAAATACTTAGAAAGCCTCATAGTCATAACCGAATGCAGCAAGCATGGAATGATTTTTTTAAATCAGTTCTTTTCCTTACACACATTGATGAATCATTCCCTTCTCTTTTCCAGGACGTAAGAAAGTATGTTTTATGATTTTAGCTCCCAGTATGATGGGATTCATTAAATTATCTGAGGAAGACTGCAGCTGGGGCTAACCCACCCATGGCTCGTCTTCTGAAGGTTCAGGACGGGCAGGTTTCATGAAACAGGGGGATCGAGTGTCAAAGCCTCTTCAGAAATGAAAACTGTGACATGGGGACAGAATGTGGTCGTCCATCCTGCAGACGTCTTACACAAATAAAACAAAGTCGAATTAAATGACATCAAAAACAACACAAAATAAAAATCTTAGAGAAGAAAGCAAGCCAGAGAGGCCCAGAGAGGAAAACAGCTCGGTGGGAAAATATCCAGTTGTAGATAAGAGTCTCCGTTTTGATTCTCATTGTAAATTCTTGTCTCAGTTTTGAACGAAACTCTAGGGAGGTGGGTTTGATCTTCTCTTTGGAACAAGAGCCATTTTTTAAAATTGTCTATTCTAAGGGTCATCAGCTTTCAGTGAACTCTTGCAAATATTTCATATCAAAGCACATAGTCGTATTTCAAAGGTTGAAGTTTGGGAGTATTTCTAACTATGTCTATAAAGCATTTTTTTTCTTTTCTTTTCATGGTGGTCTTAGTAAGCTAAGACTAATGACTAATTTTATTTAGAGTTGTGTGTGTGTGTGTGTGTGTGTGTGTGTGTGTGTGTCTAAGGGAGAGAGAGAGAGAGAGAGAGAGGAAAACATCCCATTGAAAAGTTTTTGGAAATGTGCCAGAGTTTGAGATCTCCTATCAGAATCTTTCTGTGTCCCACTTACCTACTTCGAAAATGCTTGAGATGAGACAGAAAATTCATCCCCGTCTTCACTTCTTTCTGAGCATACTAGGAATACTAAATTTCTCTCATAATTCTTTAAAGCCAGACTCAGTTTGAAGGCCTGTGCATTGTTTTCTCAAAAATCTGGTGGCACACTAGTTCACGTTAGTAAGCTGGCTTGGAAGTTATAGTGACTTCATCTCAGCACTGATATTCTCTCATTTATTCTAATTAAATAACAGCTCAGCTATCATTTTAAGATCATTCTTCCAAGATAAATGATTAATTTATCATAGGTATATGTATTTAGAGAAACGACATCAATTCAACAAATAATGTGATGAAAGTCTACTGTGCATAAAGCCCCAAGCGTTCTTTATACACATGTGATTTGACTCTACAGAGAAAATGCCGCTTCGGACAGAAGTGTTGTCTGTGTGTCCCTGAAGTGTCTCTTCTTCACTATTTTATGGACAAAATCATGTGCTGGGACTATTTTATGGACAAATGGAGTCTCGAAGGATGAGTTAGAACTCATTAGACAAATGTCAGCTTGTGTCAAGGCATGGATAGAGGAAGGCACAATTTTGGATGGATTTGTGCTGGCCCATCCATGTTCCATCACCCACTGTGTCTTTGTAGAAAGTCAGCCAGGATCGTGGGAAGGAGGGGGATTCATCTCTGACCTCAGAGCAGAGTGAAGCTAATTGGCCACACGTGGTGGAACTGTAACCCAGACCTTATCGCCATGGTGACAACAAATTGAGTTAGCTGGCCACAGCTGTTTTGGTAAATACTGACACACTCATAGTCATCCACGATTATTTAAAGCCTATTTTAATAGCAACCACACACTCTATGCTGTCACCCTCCAACCTCGCAGAGTGTCTAGGGTTAGTAACATTGTACAGACCAGGAGATTAAAAATGCATTCCTTCTTGCTCAGAATATTAAACATAAAACAGATGGTTAAGAGCATTGCCTCTCTCCATAAATGGACAATTGTATCATATAAAATCTTTAACGTTAGTATATATCGTTGCATTCTTTATTGATATTTTAAAATAGCACAAGCCGATATTGCTTGTTAATGGAAGTAACAAAGAATGTTAAGGAAGAATGGGTACAGGAAGAGCCATCCTTGTCTACGAGAGCATCTATGAGTGTCAGATGCTAGAAGACGTTGTCGAGCTGATGTAGAGGAGAGGGCCTTCCACAGGTGGCCAGAGAGCCATGGGAACTTCCTGGGGGAAGAGTCTAGGTCTCCAGTCATGGTGGCAGGAGGTAGAAACTCCTCAAAGACTATCAGACTCTTCAAGGTCAAGGTGAGTTCAGCCAAGCTATTAGCAATGGTGGAGATGGTGGAATGGATTGGAGTCTGGAAGAGCACCAAGAAAAACAATAATATGCTTATCCTGAAAATTATCCCGGGCCAAGCCCTAACTTTCTGGAAAAAAAGTAGAGAAAAGAAAAGGGCAATGACATAGGGGCTGAAAAACAGAATTTGTACAGTTTTGCTTATTCCTTCGGGGCCTAGGATTGAGGGCCTCACCACAGCCGAGTCCAGTCTCCTTCTACATGAAACACATAACACAGGTGGACTGGTCCCTGGCATCAGGAGGGCTGGATCAGTGGAGGCCGGCTCGTTCTAATTACAAATGGCGTGGTCCTAGCTCAGCATGACTTTTTATAGAATACGGTCCCTTGCTCATTTAATCAACACACACAGAAGAGAGCCTACGTTCTCTGTAAACAAACAAACAAGCCAGGGTAAAACCAGAGACATTTCACATGCCGGTGCCTTCCACAGGCAATGCTTCGTATACCATCAAAAACCATCAGATCTACAAAATACTACGACACTTGCAAACCAGAGAGAAAAAACCACAAGGGTTTGCTGGTTCCAGAGTTGGAGCTAGCAGACAGGGCTTTAGAAGCCACTTTTATAAATGTATTTGAGGCTTTACAGGGAAGAAGAAAAGAATGGCTGGCAGATGACATAAGAGGGCAGAGAAAGGGAAGTCAGAAGAGGGAGCCAAGTGGAAATGCAACGTCACGAAATTACTTATATGTGAATAAAAAGTACATCGGACAGACTCAACAACAGAAGGAAGATGAGCAACTTGAAGAGGTCTCGAGATGGAAACTCTCTAACCGGAAGCCCAGGAAGCACAGGTGGATGCAAGCTGGGTCGTGTGACAGGGGCAGGAGGGCTAAGCACGTGTGCTCAGAACTTCAGAAAGAGAGAAGAGGGAAAAGAGCAGACAGCCATTTCGAGCTGGAACGGGCAAAATCTCCCAAACTTGATGAAAAACCACCTACACATACCAGATACTCAACAAAAGCAAGGGGAAGACACACGAAGAGACCCACGCCGATGCACATCACAAACTGTGCGAGATAAAAGATGAGCAGAAAGTCTCACAGGCAGCCAGAGGGAGAGTCCTCGTGTCGGGGAGACCCGTGGTGGGCAGGACACATGAGAGAAACGTCCATTAACTCGGGAATTTTCCTTCGGAAACGAAGGGGGGAAATGTCTGGCAACACAGATTTGTTACAAAGGAATTATTCCTTACGAATGAAGGGACATAAAACCTTTACAGATGATGTGAGCTCGTTTGTTGCCAGCAGACTTGCAGTGTAGGAAATGGTAACGATACTTCTTCGAGTTAAAGAGCGACTGTGAACGGGTAGAATTCGGGATCTTCAGGAATAATCCCAGAACCAGTAAATGTGTGCATACATATAAACGATTTTTTCACTTTTTCTTGATTTTTGAAAAGTAAATTGACTTATGTCGGAAACTACAAAATTGTACTGTGGGTTTGATTTCATACATGCTACTGAGGTGTGTGGAAATCCTGGTAAACACTGTACCTAAATTCTTAAATTCAAGATCGCTGTGACAAATTAATTGCACAGCGCAGTCCTGAGGCAATGCCCAGAAAATAATTCAAGTGCAATCGGTTAAATATCCAGGAGATGGAACACAAGGAAATGCTTACAGTTACTCAACAAAACCAAAAGAAGGCGGCACGTGAAGACCCAAGAAAAAAGATGCGAAGCAAACTGAGAAACGATATGAAGACAAGAGACTTAAACCAAGATAACCCTACGTATCAATTGCCTAAAACATTCACAGTAAAAGACCGAGATGGTCAGAATGGATTGACAGAAGCAAGGCCCATAGTTGTGAGGCGTTTCTGACAAATAACTTCCTTTGCAATGTGCTTTAATATTTTTACACGTTAAATCTCCATGAATAACTGTGTGTGTGTGTTTCTAAAAGAGTAACATGAATGTCACAGAGAATGCACATATCTGAAAGTTGGCGTTAGGTTGCCTGGAGTAATTAATTGAACATGCAGAGAGCTCTAAATTTTCTGGAATCTGTGTACGGAATGTATAGGGAATTCATATTTGAAAGGGATGAGGACCTTCATTTCAAAAAGTTTCACTCAGCAAGATCCCTCACGAAGAAAGGACACCCGCACTTCGCTCAGACACGAGAGCCAGGTGGGCAAGTTCAGGCTGCAGGGACCACCCTGCCTGTGCTTGTTTTCTATCTTGTCCCTTTCTTGTGCTGGCAAACACTGTTCCAATTTCCCTACTGGGTGAATTTTCTTCTCCTCTCCTTCTCCTCCTTCTCCTTCTCCTTCTCCTTCTCCTTCTCCTTCTCCTTCTTCTTCTTTTCTGTCCCAAAGTTGACGCGGCCAAATACGAAAGCTGAATTACAACTAACCATGGTCTAGTCTTGTCTTAATTTTTTTAACGTTTATTTATTTGAGAGACAGAGAGACAGAGAGACAGAGAGAAGGGGAGGGGCAGAGAGAGAGAGGAAGACACAGAAACCGAAGCAGGCTCCAGGCTCCGAGCTGTTGGCACAGAGCCCCATGCGGGGCTCAAACCCAAGAGCCAGGAGATCATCACCTGAGCTGAAGTCAGACGCTCAACCTACTGAGACACCCAGGCGCCCCATTCTTGTCTTAATTTAATGGTGTGTCTAAATTAAAGACCCTGTGAGGCTACTGTGTCCAGCATAAGCTCCCCCATAGGGAGGACTCAGGAAGAGACAACGTCGGGGACTGAATGTTTGTGTCCCCCTCCCCCAAGTTCCTATGCCGAAGTCCTAATCTCCTCCATGGCGATATTGGAGGTAGGGCCTTTGGGGAGGTGCACAGGGTCAGAGGAGGTCATGAGGCCGTGGCCCCCAGGGGGAATGGGTGATACAAGCAGAGAGTGTGAGGGCGTCTGCAAAGCAGGAAGTAGCCTCACCGGATGACAGATGTGCCTGGGCCAGGCCGGAGTGCAGCCTCAGACCGCGGGGCTCTGTGCAACCATCGACGGTCTGACACAGGCAGCCAGACCACTCTTCTGCATCTGACACATTTAAATCGGCTGATTCACCATTTCTAATCTACAAAGTAGTCTGTGCTCATTTTAAAATTTGAAAAAGTTACAGAAAAAAATAAAAACCACCAACATGTCATCACATTGCGTGTGTGTGTGCATGTGTGTGCATGTGTGCATGTGTGCGTGTGTGCACGTGTGTGAGCGTGTCCATGTGTGTGCGTGTGCAGGTGTGTGTGCGTGAGCGTGCATGAGCGTGCGTGTGCGTGTGCATGTATGTGCATGCGCTGTGTCTGTGCGTCCATGTGCACACACGCATATGTTGTGTGTGCACGCGTGTGTACACATGTGCGCATGTCTGCGTGCGTGTGTTGTGTGCGCGCACGTGTGTGTGCACATGTGTATGTGCGCGTGTATGTGTGTGCATGTGTGTGCGTGTGTGTGCGGGTATGTGCACTTGTGTGCGCGCGTGTGTGTACTTACATCACACTGGAGACACATACATACTTTTTATGTAAAGTATGTCATGGATATTTACCATGTAATCAATTTTTATTCAAAACATAATTTATAAGCCTCTATAAGTGTATACTTAACGATTTGATTATATTCTTCCTATTCCTGGACCTTGTCTTTTACCCATTCTCACCCTATTCATGATTTAACATGGTTATAAGCATCATTATATTCACAGTATGAATTTCTCTCTGATATTTGCATTGTTTATGATTTTAATATTTTTATTTTATATTATTACACTTGCACAATCCATACACGTACTGTTTTAAAATAAAATAAGAGTATCCATGGACACACTACGTAACCCAACACGCAGCGTATTCTCGGGACTTAGGAGACTCTCAGTGCTCGTCCTTCCAAATGCATCCACTTTCCTCCACTCCCTCCGCCGCCCAGGCCAAAGCCGTCCTAAAGTCGACGCAACTCGTTTTCTCTTTTTAAAATGGTTTGCTACATATCTGTTTCCTAAATAATGTACTGGTTAGGCCTCTTGGGTTTCGACCAACAAATGAATGAAGGCACACTGTACACATTCTTCTAGAACTTCTTTTCCACTCGTTTGGCTTTTGAGAATCATCTAAGATGATAAGTGTGCCTACAGTTTAGAACCTTTCACGGATGTTTAATATTCCATTTTATGGCTCTCCTTTCTTGACATAGCATCTGTTTTGGGGCGTCTGGAATATTTCTGCTTTTTGCCCTTGTCGAGACTGCTGCCTGGAAAGTTCTTGTGGCTCCTTCCTGACAACAAAACCAGGACTTCTCAGGTGTCACGAACGGTTTTTCAGGGCGAAGTTTGGCCCATTGGTGGACCACCAAATCAATGTAATTGATGGTGAAATGTCCTTTTATTAAAGAATTGGAATTCAAGAGAAAAGAGAGAGAGAAGAAAGGGAAGACGAAGGGGAAGAAGAGAAAGAAAAAAAATAGACTGCACAGCACAGAGAGGAAAGTGGTTCTGCGAAATTTTCTGCTGGAGATCCGTGCTCCGATTTATGATATTAAGTGGACTTATGTGCCTTTAATAAGAAGTGGCCGAGAGCTGCAAGCTGAGGGCGTAGACTTTGGCATGAAGCCACCGGCATCTCCAACATGGAACACAGGTGATGGGTCGTGGTAGGCGCCACAAGTCACGTTCATGCATAACTGTGTCAGTTTTCACCCGTGAGAGGTGGAGTGACAGCTCACTTTGTCTAAAGCCTCAACTACTATTTCTGGCCGTAACAACAGAGCCCTCGACGGCAACGACTGTGCTTCACTGGCGTCCAGGAACGTGTACCAGTGAGCTCACCTCTCGGGGTCTGTTTCTTCGCCGCAGTAAGTAAAGCAGCCACACCGGGACCTCTACGGTCTCCATGTAAAATGTCTTGATTATGAAGCACTTTCCGTAAGGGAGTGGAGGGATGTGGCCCACTGGGGGGAAGCTCTGTTGTTTCAGAGCACGGGGACGCTGTTCCGGGGACAGCACCCAATGCAGAGAGGACCGCAGCCGCAGGTGAATGAATTTGTACTCTCCCCTGCCGTTTGCTATGTGAATGTAAGGTACCGCCTGGCGGTGAGGGGACAAGCCTGTCCCTGTGAAGCGACTAAGTTATAAAGGTTTATGTACGCGGAGCGTGCTTCACCAAGCACGAGCCCTTTGTAGTTTCTCGTTACCGTTGGAACAATTGGCGGACTTATAAAGTAGAGTTTTTTCCACCAACTGCCAGGTTGTTTTGGATCTCAGAGTGAAAACTTGGCTTGGATGTAGAAGAGTGGGTAAATTTAGAAACACATCTACAAATGCACTTTTCAGAAGAACCTTGACGGGAGGGGCAGCAGAACACCAACCCACCAGCTCCAGCGTCCGCGCGGTCAACCTCGTGTGTCGTCAGTGCTGCTCCCAAGAAGGGAGCACGTGTGTCCCCGCCGTCCATCAGGCCCTCCAGGGCCCTGCTGCCGTGATGGCCGGTCTGCCGTTGGCTCTCAGCAAGGAGCGTGGCCTCGTAACGCGCACACATTCAGAAGGAGCCCCTCGAATACACGTGGAAAGTACAGAATCGCCCCACTCCTTTTACTGTCGTCTTGCGCTGCTTATCGGACAACGTGCCGTATTCGCGTCAAGCCCACGCTTACCGTGCGTTCCCCTGTGTCATCGTGAAGGCGCCACTGCCTTGAACGGAGAGAACATTCCGCCGGTGAGGGTCAGAGCCCCGTTGAGAGCTCAACTCTGCTGGGAGGCCTGGGGGTGGGGACGTTCCACTCTCCGGGGCTAACGTCCATCCAGATGGCGGGTTTTCCTCCGTGTTGCCCAACATGACACAGCCAATTCTCTATCCCAGCTCTTGAGTTTTTCCAGGGAGCAGTGTGGTTTTGCCCTACTTTTAGCAAGTCGAAGTTTCTGTGCTTTTGCTCTGCTAGTGCATCTGAAAACATATGGACATTTTTGGCAAAAGAGAGAAAAAGCCATTTCTGATTCATTTGGCTAAAGCATGACTTTTTCCGAATAGAGCAAAAACTCTTTTATGAAATACTTTGTTCTGCCATAGATTCCATTTGGCCACGGAGCAGGCCGTTGACCAGGGATGAACAGCGTGGCACAAGGTTTCCTCCTGACCCTGTTCTCTGATCTGTTCCTCTGACAGAGACGTCCATCTGCCCTGCCTCCTGGAAGGAATTTCTGACCTTTCCCAAAAGGGGTCCTGCTCTCCCCTCACTGAGGGGGCGGTGGAGGGGCTCCCCCAGCAGCACACAGGTAGGGGTGCTCTGGAGTTGGGTGGGGAAAGGCGTCTGCCATCCGAAGGGCTCCTCAGGAAAGGCTGGGGGGCGGTGCAAGTGTGGGGGACGGAGGGCCGAGCTTCCCCCCAAGACTGTCCCGGGTCAACCTGGACGGTGCTGATGGGCAATCAACAATCCCACTGTCACTAGGAAATCACCGGGGACACGTGTGACGGTGGATGCCTGGGAAACAAGGCCCTTCCTGCTCTGTGTCTGCTGAAGCCGGGTAGGCCCGGCGGAGTCCAGGGAGAAGTGTGTGATCGCTGAAGAGGTGGTTGGAGTCAGATTTCTAAAGCATAACAGAAGGGAAGCGAGACACGTTAATCTTGAAAGGAAATACCGAGGCTTGGAGCCACGGCAGGGTTCGGACCCAGGCTGAAAACACGGGCCTCCCAACCGTGCAGACCAGCGAGGGTCCCCACGCCTAGCTGGTCCCGACCCACGTGCGCCTCTGGCTCTGGGTAATTTAATCCACTTCTCCGGCCCCCCTCAGCCTTGCTTATGGAGATGGTTACTCTGTGTTCCCACCGGTGGACAGAGAAATAAGGAGCTGCTGATAAAGCAAGCCGGCGCGAGACTCCGAGAGAGCCCAGGTCACTCTGGGGTGAAAACAGGTGGAGACGTGGGGTGTCTAGGGGCTCAGTCGGTGAAGCGTCCGACCCTTGATCTCGGCTCAGGTCACGATCTGAGGGCTCGTGAGTTAGAGCTCTGAGTCTGGCTCTGTGCTGACAGTGTGGAGCCTGCTTGGAATTCTCTCTCCCTCTCTCTCTGCCCCTCCCCTGCTTGTTCTCTCTCTCTCTCTCTCTCTCTCTCACACACACACACACACACACAAAATAAATAAATAAACTTAGAAACAGGCAGAGACGGACCCAGTGAAGAGAAGAGGGTCCTTCAGACCAGACAGCAGCTGTGAAGGGGGGCTTGTGGGCACTTCCTGTGTGAAGCAGGGGGTGGGCACTTCCAGTGTGGCTGCAGGACAGACTCACGGGACTCGCCCCACGGCAGAGACTGTCCCTGGTGGGCGAGGGAGGCCTCGCGGCTGAGCATCTGGGACACAAGGGGTGGAACGTGACGGCAGGCCTGTCTGCACCCCATCCCTCCTCAGGGGACCCTGTCTGCAGTCTGTCCCTCCTCAGGCGACCTGTCTGCAGGTGTTCCTGTCTTCGGGCATCGCTGGCCACCCAGCTGGTGCTGTGGCTACCCTGTCCTGCAGTGCTGTGGGCCCTGTCCTGCAGCGGGCCCTCAGCTAATCCTCAGCGGGGTCTGGACCCACACCCGGACTTGGGGAGGGATCCCGCTGGCATCGGGTCCGCATGGGCCCGGCTGGGAGCGTCAGCGCCCTGCACGAGGTGAGGACCGCCTGGCTCCTGGCTCGGATGGAGGGGGCCCCGGAGGGCGAGGGCACACCCAGCATCACGTGTGGGTGAGGAGGCCGTCCACGCCAGGAGGAGCCTGTGTGGGCATCTGGGGCCGGGCCTCCACGCAGGGGCTGCCGGCCCGTGTGACCAGGTGGTGGTGGGGACGTGGGGCCGGAGGAGCAGAGGCAGGTGTCCGTGTGGGGAGAGGGGTTGAAGCCACGAGGGGACCAAACACTTAAGGTGCATGAATTGGAGGAGGCGGCTGTGAATACAGAAGCGGGGGAAGAAAGAAGCGAGAAGGAGCCCTGGGCGTTGGCAGGTGGAGATGCGTCCGTGTGAGCTCAGCGGTTTCGGTGTGGGAAGAGGTTCGGAGCAGCACGCACGCGTGGACCTGTGTGCACCGACAAACGTGTGCATGTGCACACATGACAGCCTGATGACACGGCCCCACAGTAGCCCTTCCCCCACGTCAGGACGTCAGCCCAGGCAGACGTCGCTCTGGGCAACGGGACAAATGCCAGGGAGTTCGAGAGGATTCAGATCACACAGCTTATCCTCTGCAGGAACACAACCGCATGACTGAGGTGTTCAGAGACACCTGGAACACCCCACGCATTCGAAAATGAGTGAACTAATCTGTCTAAATACCGCGTGTGTCAAAGAATAAATCGAGCAGGAGGTGGGAAATGACAACACAATGTATCCAAATCTGCCACGCCGTGAAGGCGGGGACAACGCCAGCACCCGGTGCCCACATACAAATACAAGAAAGGTCAGGGGCGCCTGGGTGGCTCGGTCGGTTGAGCATCCGACTTCGGCTCAGGTCATGATCTTGCGGTCTGTGAGTTCGAGCCCCGCGTCGGGCTCTGTGCTGACAGCTCGGAGCCTGGAGCCTGCTTCGGGTTCTGTGTCTCCCTTTCTCTGCCCCTCCCCCACTCATGCTCTCTCTCTCTCTCTCTCTCTCTCTCTCTCTCTTTGTCAAAAATAAATAAACTTAAAAAAAAAATACAAGAAAGGTCTTAAATCCGGGACCTCAGCCACCAGCAGAACAATCTAGAAAACACCTGGCGGTGAGGTAAAGCCAAAGAAGGCGAACACAGACCAGAGTGGGAGCCACTGCCACAGAAGACAGAGAAGCAGAAGAGACGTGACAGACGCTGGTTCTGGCAGGTTCCGTAGGGTTCCCACACCTCCAGGGAGGCTGAGGAGGAAGAAGAGAGATGCCGTTTGCCAATGCTGGGAATGCTGGGGGTTCACAGAAATTAAGTAGGTGGCAGAGGCCGTTGTAACCAAGTTTACGCCGATAAACTCAACAGCTCAATGAAACAAGACAAAACAAAACAAAACAAAACGCAACATTCCTGAAAGAGACACATTACCAAAGCTCATTCAGGAAGAAATAGCTGCCTGCATTCAAGAAATGACATGTGTATTAAAGACCCTCCCACAAAAAATCTCAGGCCCAGGGAGGTCTTCCGGTGAATTCCACCACACACTTCGGGAACAGCGCCTGCTTGACACATTCTCCCAGAAACCTGAGAGGAAGCCGTACTCCCCCAGTCATTCTGTGAGGCCAGCGTCCCTCCGCCACCAAAACCATCGCAAGAAAAGAACTTACGGACCAACGTTCCTCATCCAAATAAATGCAAAAGATCTGAATACAACTTCAACAAAGTATAAAAAGATACCATCATGATAAAGTGAGTGCTAGTCAAGGAATACGAGGTTGTTTTAACACCTATCGATACAATTCACCTTAGAAATAAGGAGGATAGAATGAATAGAATAAAATAAATCACTATCTCAACAGATGCAGAGAAAGCGTTTGAAAATATCTAACATTTATTCTAACGAACACGCTCAACCAACTAGAAATGAAAACGTTCTCCACTTCCAAAAAGACACCTCTATGCAACCTGCAGCCGTCATAACTCCTGATGAGGGAAGACTGGGCACCCCTGGGTTCAGAAACCTGGCGAGGGCGTGTCCTTTCGTCACCTTTCTCCAGCACTGCGCCAAGGGTTCTCGCTGGCACGCTCAGGCAGGAAAATATCCACATGGCATCCAGACCGGAAAGGAAAAAGTAAAGTGGTCTCTGTTTACAAATAAAAGGGTTATCTACGTAGAGGTCGTATGGAATCCACAGAAACGCACATATTAGAAATGGGTATTGAAAAGTTGAAGTACCTGAGGTGAATACATAACAATTATGTGCTAGCAATGGGCAATCAGAAACTGTAAGGGAATGCGGAGTGTAGCTTATAATCACACAGTCAGTAGAAAATACTCAGGGACGCATCTGTGGACAGATGTGCAATGTCTGTACGCTTAAAATGGTAAAACGCTGCTGAGAGAAATTAAAGAAGAACAAATCAGTGAAAAGCCACATCACATCCGCGATGCCGAAGACAGCATTGTCACATTCTTCACAAACCCATCTACGGCGTCGAGTCAGTGCAGTTTTCTAGCAAAATCCTGGAAGCTTTGTGTGTCTGTGTATGTAATTGAAACCTTGTCCTAAACTTTATTTGGAAAGGCAAAGCACCCCGATTAGTCACACAGCTTTAAACAAGGACAACAAGAATAGAAGATTTACACCGCCTGATTTCGAAGTTTGCCATAAAGATGTATTGACAAGACGGAGTGATGTTGTCACAGGGCGAGTAGAATACACGGTCCGGGATTAGTTTCCGTCCGTGTCTCACACCGTGCCAAAAAACACCTCAAATAGATCACACACTTCATGTAGAATACAAAGCTATAAAAATTCTAGTAAAAGTCACTGGAGGAAATCTTTGGAACCTTGCGTTAGGCAATCTAAAATTGCAGAGCAAAAGCATGACCCATAAAAGACAAGACTTTGGTGAGTTGGCCGTAATCAAAATGAAGAACTCGGACCCGTCACAGGACAGCACTACTGAGAGTGTCGGCAGAAGGCACGGACCCGAGACAACGTTTGCAAACCCCGTGTCTGGGCAAAGGCTTATACTTGAAGTATATCAGGACTCCCAAACTCAATAACCAGAAGTCGACCACCCACTATGACACGGGCAGAAGATGTGAGCGGACGTGCCACCAAAGAAGATATACGGATGGAAAACAGCACGGGGAAGATGACCGAAGCCACCAGCCGGGAAGGCCGTGCCGTCAGAGCCCCCGTGAGCGGGGCTGCGGGTCGTGGGCCAGCTCGCGGTGGAAAGGCTGAGCAGGCCCAGTCCTTCGCTCTCAAACGGACTTCCCGGCTGCGCCCGAGAGCGTCGCCCTGCAGCAGCAGAAGGTGAGGACGCCCCTAGGCGGTGGGACCCTCCCCACGGCTGGCCCAGGGGGTGGACAGACAAACGGCCTTCTCCGTGAGAAGCTACAGAGGAGGCCAGAGTCTGCACTTAGCGGCTTCCTGCGCCAACACTGGGATTAGTTATGACCTGTGGCTCCTCCGGAGGAGACAGAAACCATATGTGCTTTCGGTTTCTTGTTAAAGCTGCAGGTAAGAAACTTAAAATCTCCTGTCTTAAGCTGCCTTTCTCTCAAAGGGAAGAGCCCCGGGGATGAGCTCCAAGTGTCCTTTACGGAGGGTCTAGAGCAGGCCAGGCCGAGCCCAGGAATTTACCATGTTAATTAATCACTAGAACAAGCCTGGGAGTTCTCACTGTTGCCTGTATTTCATAAATGAGGAATCTGAGGGTCAGGGAACTCAGGCCACTTGTCCAAGATTCAAGAGTGAATCTGGAGATTAAACCAATATTTTCTGATGTGCGTCAGAGCATTCTCCATACTCCTGTGGTTCTATATTTAGACTGCGTGAAAGAGGTCTGGAAAATGCATTAACCCATTTGGAGGCGAATGTGGTACATTCTCATTAGTTCTAGAGGGTCAGGGAACAACCACGGGATGTGGAATTTCGGGTGTGTTGAGGGGGAAGCACCAGGAAACCCACAGCCCCCACTTTAATTTCTCTTCCACGTATTTCTGTAAGGTCTGTCTCCCCATAAAACTGTAATTCTTAGGACATGCACGGATTGGAACATTTTCATTTGTCTCCTAAAGTAAAATTCAGTTCCCATGTATATACCCAAAGAATACTGTCGTGTGTCCTCTATCAAAATAGTACGTGGCCAGAGTTTGTGTCCTGTTACGTGGGATCAGGAACTGATTCTCTTAAGAAATGTCTTCTCTTACGATGAAACACAGGATAAAGTGGTGTCTCTTCACCGTTGTCACTTCTCCGTGAGGCCCTGTCATTCCTGACAGTTGGGCTTTTCAGAGAGATTTTACTGATGGACAGATTCTTTTCAAATGCCGTATGTTATTCTTTCTGATAATAGTAACTTCCAACTTTTCTTTAGAAGTATTTCAAAGGCTTCATGAAGTCAGCCAGAAACATGCTTAGGGCAATACAAAGTTTGGAGAGATTTTTTTTAAAAAGTCAGTCCAATAAAGACCAATGAGGCATGATTCAGGCCACAGCGTGGGTGAACCTTGAAAACATGGCACCGAGAAAAGCCAGACACAAAGACCGCGTGTCGTAAGATTACATTTGTATGAAATGTTCGGTGCCCACAAGCCTGCAGGGACGCAGAGTAGATTGGCGGTCGTCGGGGATGGAGGGAGGGCTATGGCAGGGAACGGAATGAGTGCTCCTGGGCAGTGGCTCACTTGGTAAGAACAAAAGCCTCCGAAGCTACGCCGGGGTTGTGGTTGCACAGCACTGAGAGCGTGTGGAACACGTCGACTTGTGTGGTTCACGCCCTCTACCTCGGTACCGCTGTTAACTAGGCAGTTGCCAAGAAAGACATCGTCCATGTAATTTCAGTATTTGGGGATCTACTAGTTCTTGAATGCGATCTTACAAGTAAGGCCTATTCAATACATCTCCACTGACTTTGAGTTTTACACAGATTTGAGTTAGATTTCTGAGTTCTTTTCCATTTTTATCACGTCTTCAAAACATATGAGTTCTAGCTCTTCAACTTATTGTGGGCCCTTGAGCAAGTTATATCATCTTCCAAGCCTCGTATTCATTTGCAAAAGATAAGCCTGTACCTCCACCGCCTCCCTCATCACACGCATGTGCGCACGCACACAACCCCCCATGACCAACACGTGGACCTTGCTGGAAAGGCTTTTCAGAAAGACGGAAAGGGGAAATATCCTGTCTGTGCGTAGGGAATGAATGTGACACAAGCACATACGTGTGTGCTGTGAAAGTGAGCAGTAAAAAGAAAACAACAAAAAACATATATTGTAGCTTCTTTTTAAAAGTTTTTTTTAATGTTTATTTATTTTCAAGAGAAAGACAGAGCGTGAGCAGTGGAAGGGCAGGGAGGGAGGGAGACACATAACTGAAGCAGTTTCCAGGGTCAGAGCTGTCAGCACAGAGCCAGACACGGGGCTCGAACTCACGGACCGTGAGATCATGACCTGAGCCGAAGTCGGACGCTTTACAGACCAAGCCACCCAGGCGCCCCGAAAGAGTATCAGTTTAAGTGACTGGGGTTGGATAGCTTGCGAGGCGATAATTAAGGGTCGGTGACACACAAGGGGACCCTTGTCACCCTTTGTCGGTGACACACAAAGGGGAGTCTTTGGCGTGAAGCTGCTGCTTGACAAACGAGCGGCTTGCTCACGCTATCGAGACACCGTCCCCGTGGACTTTCGCTCAGATGAGCAAATGGTTCCTCTTGACAAATTGGTTTATGGGAATTTCTTGAAACAATCATTAACATAGCATCTAAAATGTCACTCCATGGTGGAGTACAATCACAAAGCCTACGGATTTGTTACCAGAAGAGTCTGGACAGCTTCCAAAGGGCGTGAGAATAAACCTGAGTTGTTTGGATTGCGTAAATCACCTAAATCATGGGAATGTTTAAATCGTGGGAATGTAGTTTCATAACAAGAAGTGACTGGGGATGAAAAAGACATATTACTTATAGGCATCATAGCTGAGAGGTACCAAGTGTCAGTTGACAATATAGAACCTTACACAAGCAAAAAGTAATGAAAATCCGTGGAAAAATAGAGAAGAAAAAGAAGGCACATTAAAACATAATAATCTCTAGATCCAGCCTTCTAGAAAATATTCAATGGGTCTTGGTCGGAAACTGTTTACTTCTTATAATTTTATTCTTCATCTGAAGGTCTTGGGGTAAGTTATCTTCTCCCAAAAGTCAGTACATTCCAACTTTTGCCAAAAAATGCCCTATTGGGAAGGTGGTGCAGGTGATTCGGGGTCAAACTTTGGGGCCAGGAGCTCCTGGGTGGCTCAGTCAGTTGAGCTTCTGACTCTTGATTTTAGCTCAGGTCATGATCTCGTGGTTCATGAGATTGGGCCCTGTGTCACCTCTGCAATGACAGCATGGAGCCTGCTTGGGATTCTCTCTCTCTCTCTCTCTCTCTCTCTCTCTCTCTCTCCCTCCACTCATGTGCTCGCTCTTTCTCTCTCTCAAAATAAATAAATAAACATTAAAAAAAAACCACCTTGTGGCTTTTCATCTGTGAGACAAATGCCAGGGGTCTATGTTCTGGAGTTTAATTTTTTGGCTGCTGGTCATTGGCAACCAACAGGGTTGCTTCCAGCTTGGTTCCAGGGTCTGTTCTTTTCTTTTCACTTGTTCAAAAAGACAAGATCTCCAAGTTCTAGTCTAGCAGAAGCTTCTTTGGAACATATGGAAAAACGGCAGCCTGTGCCCACTGGCTGGGGGACTGAGTATAAGCAGGAACCGTTTGACATAATTTGCTTTGTCTGCCGAAAGTAAGGCAAAGTTGAATATTGAGAGGTAAGCCCCTTGCATAATGGCGAGACCGGGACAGGCTCCTGCGGGGAGGCCTACGGCTGCCAGAGGGTCACGGGCATGAGTGGTCTTCACGGAGGACACTGAAGAATACCAGGTATTCTGGACGGTGTGGACCCTGTGGTGCCAGTAGGTCTCTACCCGTGGAGAGTGGTAGGCGTCTCAGCGGCAGATCGATGACAATCCCGCAACAATGGGGAGACTGATTTGCTCTGCACGTACGGAGCCAACATGATCACGTTTATTTGTGTTATTTCTTTTTTAACTGCTCAGGCTGTAGATCGCTGACAAGTCAAAGTTCCAATCAGTTCCAAGAAAAATCAAACAACGACCAGGACGCAGTCAAAACTCATAATACAGAGTGATTCTAGGAAACCAGGCGAGGAGCCTAAGACCCAGGCTCTGGTACGTTTCCCATCTTAGAGTTTTACTACGAATCTACTCTCGGCCAGTAGACACGCTCCAACGTTGTGTTCAGCTAGTTGAGTAAAATTTCCTCACCCACGTTGCTCGAGTGGCCAATATATCTAGGTAATAGGTGCCTTTATGTTCTGCGAGGTTTCGCTTGAGGTCCTCTGGCTCCACCAAGCGGCTGACCTGACAGCCCCTCAGGTTGTCCAGACCTAATTTGCACCAGACTCTTCCCACCATCTCTTCCAGTTCCGGAGCCAAAGCTTTGAGCTGTGCTATCATTTGTAATACAGTCAGATTAGTTTCTCAGAGTCTGCGTTCCATCTTGGCTCCCTTCGAATCCGGGCTGATTTTTTTTTTTTTAACTTTGCATGCAATAAATTTTACTCTTGAGTTTCTACGGCATTTGACAAATAGGTAGTCGTTCACCCCAGCACCGCACAGATGGATTCCACCGCTCTACGCATTTCCTTGCACGGCCTGTTTGTACTTCTTCCCAAACCCCGAGAAACCGCTGATCGCCTTTCCATCCCTACATTTTCTGCCTCTTCCAGAACGTCATATAAATGGAAAAATGCAATATGCAGCCTTTGGGGTCTGGCTTCTTTCACTCACCAAAATGGAGCTGAGACTCACCCGTGTTCCTTGTGAAACAACCACTCCCTCCTTCTCACTGGTGAGCCTTGTTCTCCTGTGGGAACAGACCCCAGTCTGGTTGTCCTTTCTCCGTTAAAGGACAACCTGGCCATTTCCAATCTGAGGTGGATAAAGCTGACGTAAATGTTTACGAACAGCTTTTTGTGGAAATGTAAGTTTTCCATGCACTTGGGTGAAGACGTGGCTCAGGGGGTTCTGGGCCCGGTGGGAAGCGTGCGTCAGCATCGCAAGAAACAGCCGTCACCCCAGCCGGCTCTCCCGTTCTTGGGTCCCTTCCAGCACAGAACAAGAGTTCTCGTTTCTCCACATCCATGCCAGCACGTGGCATCGTCACTTTCAAAAAAATTTTTTTAGCAATACTTATTGTTGAGCAGGAGAGGGAGAGAGAGAGTTCTGGATACAAGGTCTTCGTTAGATCTGTAATTGGCAACTATTTTTCCCAACTCTGAGGCTTGTCTCTGCCTTGTAGGTATAGTGTCTTTTGCAAAGCACGAGTTTTGTTTTAATGTTTGATTAAGTCAGATTCAGCAAAGCTTTCTTTTGATGGATCATGCCTTTGGCATCGTGTCTACAAACTCATCACCAAAACTCAGGTCATGCGGATTTCCTTTGGTGTTTTGTTGTGGAAGTTTTGTGATTTTTCATTTTACGTTTAAGTCCATCATTCGTTAGGAAGTACTGGTTGTATTTTAGGCAAAATACGGATCAATTTCTTTTGCGTGTGAATATCTAAATTTTCCAACAGCATTAATCGAAAGACCGCTTTTCTGAACCAAAAGCCTTGGTGCCTCCGCAGGGAGTCACTGGCCACCGTATGTGCATCTGTTTCTGGGCGTCCCCCCCACAGACTTACCTGCTCGTCACAAGGCCATACCGTGTTCGTCACTGCGGGTGTAGAGCCAGTCTTGACATCGGGTCATGGGAGTCCTACAACGCTGTTCCTTCGCTTGTTTGTTTTTCAGAATTTGGGTGTCTATCGTAGTTGCTTTGCCTTTCCATGTGGACTTTAGATTCAGTTTCTCGTCTCCAGAACAGAGGTGCTGAAATTGGATTGATATTGTACCGATCCGATCGGGGGGAATTAGGAACACTGACATCTTTGGAATACTGAGACTTCTCACCCACCAAACAGGGTGTATCTCCATTTGCTGAGATCCCTTTTATTTCTTTCATCAGTGTTTTGTCGTTTTCAGCCTAGATGCCCCCACTTATTTATTTATATTCGTATCTAGGTGCTCCCTTTGTTTCGCAGTAATGAATGGTGGTGAATGGTATTTCTTTTTAAAAATGTTTGATGTTTCCTTATTTTTGAGACAGAGAGAGACAGAGTGTGAGCAGGGGAGGGGCAGAGAGAGAGGGGGACACAGAATCCGAAGCAGGCTCCGGGCTCCGAGCTGTCGGCGCAGAGCCTGACACGGGGCTCAAACCCGCGAACCGTGAGATCATGACCTGAGTGGAAGTCAGACGCTTCCCTGACTGAGCCACCCAGGCGCCCCTGAATGGTATTTTTTTTCTAAGTTTATTTATTTATTTTGAGAGATACAGAGACAGTGAGTGAGGGGCAGAGAGAGAGGGAAACAGAGGATTCGAAGTAGGCTCCATGCTGACAGCAGTGGGCCCGATTTGGGGCTCGAAATCATGAATCGTGAGATCATGAACTGGCCCCAACGAAGTCGTATGCTCAACTGAGCCACCGAGACTCTCCAGTGAATGGTATTTTTAAAATTCAAGTTTTAATGTTCATTGTTGTACATGGAAATATGTTTAATTTTTCTATAGTTTTTGATATTACTGATGTAGATATTTTCTTTATCTTAACACACGCATTTAATAATCTAAATTTCCCTCTGAGCACTGTGTTAGCTATATCCTGCAAGTGATTAAGTATTGTATTTTTATTTACCCTAAAATATTTTTAATTGATTGTGGGGTTTCTCTTTGGATGCCTGGGTTATTTAGAAGTGTGCTCTTTAGTTCCGTATCTTCAGGGATTTTCCGAATATATTATCGTTTTCTTTTTCTAGTTAATTTTGTTATACTCTGAGAAAGTATTTGTGTGTTTTCTATTATTTTACCGTTTTTAGGGTTAGATTTACGGCCCAGAATATCATTTAACTTGGTGAATTTTTCAGCTTGAGAAAACAGTTTTGCTGGTCTTATGTGGAGTCATCCATAATCATCAATACTCTCAAGTTGGTTAATGGTATTTATGGAAAAATCAAGGGAGAAAAGATTAATGAGCTTCTATTTGGTAAAATTTTCCTAAAGAGGATGTTAAGAAACATAAATTGTGGATAAAAGCATTAAGAGTATGAACTTTTACCCTTCGAGACATCATTAAAAACTATACCACGGGATGAGAAAAAATATTTGTAAATCAAATATCTGACAAAGGGTTTTTGCTCCCAATACATAAATCATGGTAACAAAATAAACAGTCCAATGGAAATATGGGCCAGGGATGTTTCAGTAACAAGGAGCCGCTCAACCCGCAAAGGGCAAGTGAGAAGGCCCTCGGCTTCTGACACGAATCCGGATTCCTCTGGATGATTCTGAGGTCACTTTTCAAAGCTTGTGCACTTTCTTATGATTCTCCTGTTACCACCTCCCCCCCCTCGGCCCCTCCGCAAGGAGGGAAAGAGAGAACCTACTGCCACTGGAAAGACGTAGACGTGCAGATCCGGACAGGGGAGGTGATGAGTGGTGAGCGGTCAGTGGCCCATTCTGGGCCCGTCCTGCCACCACGGCAGGAAGTGCTTAGGGTTCAGAAGAGGTCGGGAAGCCACGGGCCCCAGAGCACCTCCAGGTGACTGGGAGATTGTGGGCGGGGCTGGACCACAGAGGGAGAGAGCCTGGGGAGGGGGGCACCCACGCGAGGAGCAGCTTATTCGGACGTACTCAGGACAGAAGAACGAGGCACAGTGGCTCATACTTCACATCTGACTCCCTGAGACACCCACATACATTGTTTGGTTTCTACACCGTTACTCAGTAGGTAACAGTCTCAGGCTCACCTGCCCCACACTTTCATTGCCAGTGTATCCTTAGTGGCAGCCCTGGTCCAGATGAGTGCTCTGCACACAATCCCGGGTGCTCTGCACACCCAACCCCAGGTGCTCTGCACACACAGCCCTGAGTGCTTTATACACTCAACCCTGAGTGCTCTGTGCACACAACCCTGGTTCTCTGCACACAACCCCAGGTGCTCTGCACACACAACCCCAGGTGCTCTGCACACACAACCTTAAGTGCTCTGCACACAATCCCAGGTGCTCTGCACACACAACTCAGAGTGCTTTGTGCACACAGACTCCCGAGTGCTGTGCACACATAAACCCAGGTGCTCTGCACACACACAACCCTGAGTGCAGCACAGCCGTGCGCCCAGCATCTGGCAAAAGTGCGGAGGTGATGGGTGTGGGCAGCAGGGGTCACCCCTGGCCTCGGGGCCTGCAGGCAGGTGACGGGCATGGGCCTCACCTAGTGGAGGTAGCGACCGCCTGTGTGGACGGGCATGCAGCCTGCTTCCCCGGGGACCCCGAGTCCTTCCCCCCCCGGCTTGGGGGCCAGCGAGCAGCAGACAGCCAGGGGTGACCCAGCTCGGGGGCGGTTGTGAAATGCAAAGCCTCGATCTGAGGATGTTTTTCAACATAAAGTCATGGGAATGGAAGTTCAAGCAGCAAAACAAAGTTATATAAGAGGAATAATAGATTAAAGATGTGCAGCGGCCGCGGGAGGAAAACAGGCGAGCGCAGGCACGCACGCCCGGCCGGGGGTGCAGCCGGTGCAGCCTTGGGTCCAGAGACCCCCACACCGCGCGAGGGGCCCCTGGAGCCGGGCCACGAGAGATCAGGCGAGCAGAGAGAATGAACCGTTTCGGCTCAGGTCTTCGTCCTTGGCTCAGCACAAACGGAGAGCCCAGCGCGTGGCCGGGGCCGGGGCCGCGGTGACCAGGGCGGTGGCGACAGCGCTCACGGCGGCCCCGGATCCCGTGACTTCGGGAGGTCGCGGCTCGAGGCCCCCGCGGACCAGCTGCCAAAGAATATGGGTTCAATTTCATCCCCTCCGAGCGCCCGTGTGCGAACGTACAGCTGTTCTGAAGCACTGACAGCCTTGACTTGTAGCTTCACGAGGTCTAAAGCAGTAAGTCTTTCCAGTCCCTTCCCCGGGCCCCGTGGGCCACTCGAGCCTGGGCAGCGTGCTCTCACAGCCTCTGCTGACTCCTTCCTACAAGGAAAGAGAAGGAGTCCCTACCCCACGGGAGTGGCACAAGGATTTATGGAAATAACGCGTCAAGCGCGTCTGACTGTGGTGCTTTCTCGTCGGCAGATCCCCGCAGGTTTTACCGCAGTGTCGGGCACGGCCAGCTTCTCCCCGCCTCGCTTTCCTTACGTTGTAATTTTATGTGGCACGAGCCAGGCCGCGGGGAGGCAAGAGGGCGGGGGTGGGGGGTGGATATTGCAACCTGAAATACAACGAGCACAACTTGGGAGTGGAGACGGTCATGTTCGGGAAGCCCGGGGGGTGGTCCGCCCAGATCCTGGCCGGTCCAGGCACAGAGGACAGCAGATGGGAGGCGCTGAGGCGACAGCACGCGGGTACCCCGCCAGACCGAGAGGAGAAGGGACACGGGAGGAGACGAGGGGCCCCAGCAAACAGATTTGGCGTATTCAAAAACGGGGTACGACGGTGTGCTCAGATTCAAGGTGAATGACTCTGTGCCGGGGTCTAAAGTCACTGAGCCCCAGGAGACCCACAGGTCCCGGTGAGTCACTGGGCATCAGGAGGGACAGGCCGTGCCAACCCTCGGCCAAGAAGGAGGAGAGAAAGACGATAGCCCACCTTTGCTCTTCCCTCCTGTTGGTATCACCCTCGGCCGAAACCAGAGGGAAAGGGACAGGGTAGGCACAGGCATGAGGGTCAGTCTCCTGGGCACACAGTAGGGGGGGAGAGTGAGGAGCTGGACCACATGGCCGGGAGAAGATGTCCAGTCCGCGGAACAGGAGAGGTTGTGGGAGCCGTGAGAGCGCCCGAGTTGGGGGGGGGTGGTGAGTATGTCTGACTTAACTTCCAGCAAGATGATTCTGGCTGCCCTCTCACCGCGGCCAGAGGGTGAGGCAGCGAGAACATTCAGGGGCCCGCGCACTAATTAGACGGGAGACGATTGTGACGTCCCGAGACGTCCAGGGCGGCTCGGAGTAGGTTAGCAGCCCTGACGACGCAGACAGGTGGTCAGACGCCTGACACGTGCCGGTGGCAGCGCAGCCAGATTTGCCGAGGGGCTGCGTCCGCGTGATGAGGCAGAGAGGAGCCGGGCGAGGGCTCTGGGGGTTTGACCCGAGCCGCGGGAAGGCAGACACGGTCACTCAGAGAGGCGAGAAGCCCGGAGGAGGACCGGGCTTGGTTTGAGGACAAGATCACAGTGTGGGTTTGGGCACGTTAAGGCTGAACGATTTCTATGTCCAAGCGGAGACTTCAGGGGGCAATTTCCACGCAAACCTGGAGTTCAAGGGCACGGTTGCATCTGCAGAGAGGAACGCTGGGATAATCAGCGAGATGGAAACTAAATCCGAAAGGGTTGGGTGTGCAGGTGCGTTTGTGTGCAAGAGTGTATGTGCCCAGTGCACAGGCAGCACCCAGTGAGTGGTCGACACTGTTCTTATTCTCAATTCTTTCTTTTCCTTCCTTCTTCTGATTTGGGATTTGCCCACTGCATTCCTTTGCTGACTTTTACCTCGACTTTGTGTGAGATCGTAGCTTAGACTATAGTTTAAGCAGAGCTTCTGGTCTGTACACGACGGCGGAGACCTGTTTCTTCCTTGCAGTATAACTGGAAACCCTGGACGCCAGGCAGGAAGCGACCAGAGAACTTTCAGACGCGGTTAGAGCAAGGGGGGGTGGTTTGTCACCCGGAACTAGAGGAGCAGCACGGCCGAGGCACCTGGAGAACTTCCAGACCCCAAGCCTAACACCAGAACGAAGCCCAGGTAACGGTTCTGCCTCCGGCTCTGGCGGCATCCCCGTGACACGCCAGGTGAGCGTGACTCTGCCACTGGCCGGGGGGACAGACTCAGGACCCTGCCGGCAGCCAGAGGCGCCCTGCCTACTCGCTGCCTGATAGCCCCCTCTCCTACTAAGAGCACAGGGCAGTCTCGTGACACTGGCAAGTGGCCCTGGCCCAGGACTCTGAGTCCCCAGGGCCTGAGGCTCTCCTCCCCCACCAAGGGACAGGGGTCCTGCCCCACAAGCTCCCAGCCAGGAAAGCACCTTTGTCCCAATGGGTCTGAGAACGAACTCCCTCCCTCTCTCTCTCTGTCTCTCTCTCTCTCTCTCTCCTCTCTCTCTCTCTCTCTGCTGTCTCTCTCTCTCCTCTCTCTCTCCTCTCTTTGTCTCCTGTCTCTCTTTTTCTCCTCTCTCTCCCTCTCCCCTCTCTCTCTCCTTTCTCTCTCTCTCTCTGTCTCTCTCTCCTCTCTCCCTGTCTCTCTTCTCTCTCTCTTCTCTCTCTCCCCCCTCTCCTCTCTCTCTCTCTCTCTCTCTCTCTCTCTCCTCTCTCTTTGACATTCAAGTGGCAAGCATCGTCACTCCAGAAATCAGGACAACCTCAGCGTGAATATGAAGGCCATCAGCGTGTGCGGAGCCCAGGATGAGTCAGACTCTGGAATCATCTGACAAAGATTTTAAAGCAGCTGTCATAAAACAATGCTTCAGCAAACTATGACAAATTCTCTTAAAATGTGAAATCTAGAAAATTTCAGCAATGGAAGTTTTTAGGCCTTCGGTCTCGGTATCTGTTACTAAACTGCTTCTATAAACCTCATAGGTATCATGGTCTGTAATTTTCTGGATTCTTTAGCAGCGGAACCTCCTCTCTGTTTTTAATATAAAATCTTATACAGAATTTTAGGACATAATAAAGATAAGATAATATGGGTGCTCTCTGTGGTTGAAGAAGATGAACAGACCTCCTTCTGTCTGTCTCTCTTAAGCTCTACCTGGGGCACCTGCATAGTCCCTTCTCTGGTACACAAAATTCTGATACAATGAGAAATCACCTCACCTCGGTGTTACTCACATCAGGTCGAATTAGTAAAAAATTCCAGTAAGATATTTCAGAGTGAAGGTAATCAGAAGCAGCAGGGGTGGGTCTCTGATTTCACATTGAGTTAGTGACTGGCTTATTGTGACGTGAACTCACACAATAGACATTCTGCATGATTAAATAATTGTAGCTAGACACGAGGAGAAGATAAGACAAGGTCATCTCAGCAAAGACATAGAAGTTATGAAACAGATCCAAATGGAAATTATAAAACCGACAGGACATAGTGATAGAAATTAAAAAAAAAAGCCAATGTCTGGGCAATACTTGAGTGGAGATGACAGAGGGTAGATTCAGGGGTCTCGGGACACATAAACAGGATTCACCAAGTCTGAACAGAGGAAAAAAACGACTGAACAAAAAAGAGAATAAATGAGCAATGGAGGCACCTTTGGGACACTCACAGAAGACCCAGTGTTTGCATAATGAGAGTCCCAGAGGAGGAAGAGAGCAGGGCCGAAAGAGTACTCAGGGAAATAATGACATCCCAAGCTTGGCAAAAAATGCAAAGTATGCATTCAAGAGACTGAGCAAATTCCAAACAGAATAAATCCAAAGAAATCCACACCAAAACACATAGTTAAAATTCTGAAAATTAAAGACAAAATATCTTGAAAGCAGCCAGAAGGAAACAATACATTGCTTATAGGAGAATACCAACTCACATGACTGGATTTCTCCTCTGAAACAATGGAGAGCAAAAGGGAGTAGCACAGTATCTTGTCTTGTCTTGTCTTTGCTTTGCTTTCTTTCCTTCTTATTTTTAGCACACTTTTTAAAATTTATTTATCTTTTATTAGAGATAGTGAGAGAGAGCACAAACAAGGTAGAGAGAGACCGAGAGAGAGAAAGAGAGAGAGAGAAAACCTTAAGCAGGCTCCATGCTTAGTGCAGAGCCCAACATGGGGCTCGATCCCATGACCCTGGGATCATGACCTGAGCTGAAATCGAGAGTTTGATGCTCAACCAACTGAGCCACGCAGGGGCCCCATTAGCACAACATTTTTAAGTGATGAAGAAGAGCTGTTAACTGCAAATTCAGTGTCTGAAAAAATAACTTTGAGAAATTACAAGGAAATAAATAATGTTAGGATGAAGGAAAAGTAAAAAGAATTTATCACGAGCAAGTCTATGCTTAAATTCTGGCTACAGGAAAAAATTCAAGTGTAAAGAAAATAATAAAACAAGATGGGAGAAAGAGCCACAAAAAGAGCACGGATATAGGCATCTACGTTAAACACATTTTCTCATAATTTCTGTAAGTTATATTTGATAATTATAACACAAATTATAACTCCACTTGATAAAAAAAACAATCATATTTAAAGGCAGGGGAGGGAAAGTCACATAAATACAAGTGAGGAAGGTGATAAAGTGTTAATACCAGTAGAGTGTGATAAGTTATCTGTGTGTATTGTGACAACCAGAGCAGCCACTATGAACACTGTTCAAAGAGATTCACTCAAGAATACTATAAATAAGTTAAGATGGAATGCTAAATAATGTTCAACTAACACAAAGAAGGAAGAAAAACATTAACAGAAATAAGAAACAAGAAAACCAACAGAAGCCAAATCATAAAATGACAGAGATAAACTCTAACATGGAATTAATCACATTAAATATAAATGGCCTAAATACACTGATCAAGACAAAGACTGGCAGAGTGGGCAAAGAAATCACCCAACTATATGCACTTTATAGAAATTCACTTTAATATCAACATAGCTAGCTTGAGAGTAGAAAGATGGAAGAAGATATCTATGCAACCATAAATTAAAAAAAAAAAAAAACCAGGAGTGGCTGTATTAATTATCTGAAAAGGTAGGCTTTAGAGCAAAGAAAGTTACTAGAAATAAAGAGGGGCCTTACATAAATGATCAGGAAATCAACCCACCAGTAAGTCACAATGATCTGAAATATGTATGCACCAAACAACAGAGCCTCAAAATACACGAATTGATAATCATAAGACAAATAAGTACAGCATAATCATCAACTGTACAGAAGGGTGACTATAGTTAGTAGTTATACACTGAAATTTTCTAAAAGAATAGATTTTAAGCATTTTCACCACAAAAAGAAAAAGGTAACAATGTGAGGTGATGATTGTGTTAATTAACCTGATTGTGTAAGTCATTTCACAAAGTAGATATATCAAATCATTACACTGTACACTTGAAATATATACAATTTTATTTGTCAGTTATACTTTAATAAAGCTGAAGAAAAGATTTAAAACAACAACCGACAGAGCTGAAAGGAGAAATGGGCAGGTCCACAGTTACAGTTGGGGATTCCAACATTCCCTCTTAGCAACTAACAGAAGAACTATTAGAAAAACAGCTGGGATATATAGATCTAACAACATACCAAATCAACAGTATCTAAATGACATGTGTAGAAGATCCCACCTAACAACAATATACCTTTTTACAAATACCACGAAATATTCATCAAGATAGACTACATCCTGGGCCGTAAAACAAGCCTCAAGAAATGGAAAATAATTGAAGTCAAACAGAGTATGTTCTCTGATACAATGGAAGCAAACTAGAAACAATAACTGAAAGTTGACAGGAAAATCTCTAAATACAAGAAAATTAAACAACAGCCTTCCAAATAGCTCATTGTTCGACAAGGAAGTTTCAAAAGAAAACTTAAAAATAAAATGACTTGAATGGCAATGAAAATACAACACATAAACGTATGTGGGATACAGCTAAAGTGACCCTCAGAGGAAAGCGTATAACGCAAATTGTTTATATTAGAAAATAGCGAAGGTCTCAAATCAAAAATCTAAGTTCCTACCTAAATGAGGTAGAAAAAAAAAAGCAAAATAAATCAAAAGTAAGTAGGTGAAAAGAAACAATAAAGAAGAAAAAGGAATGGAGTAGAAAATAGAAATCCAATTTAAAAAAATCAATAAAACCGGGGCGCCTGGGTGGCTCAGTCAGTTGAGTGCCTGACTTCGGCTCAGGTCATGATCTTGTGGTTTCTGAGTTCGAGCCCCGCATCGGGCTCTGTGCTGACGGCTCAGAGCCTGGAGCCTATTTCTGTTTCTGTGTCTCCCTCTTTCTCTCTCCTCCCCCAATCATGCTCTGTCTCTCTCTTCTCAAAAATAAACATTAAAAAAAAATTAACAAAATCAATAAAACCAAAAGCTAGTTCTTTGAAAGAGCAATGAAATTTATAGTGTAGCATGAGTGACTTATAAAGAGAGAGAAGACACAAATTAGCAGCATGAGGAATAAAATAAAGTCCATCATTACAGATCCTACAGCTATTAAAAGGAAAATAGGGGAATATAACAACCAATTTAGGCTCATAAATTTCGGCTCATAAATCAAAACAACCTAGAAGGCATGAACCAATTCCTTGAAAACCACAAAATACAAAATCTCAACGAAGATGAAATACATACTTTGAATGGTACTATAACCATTAAAGCCTTTGAATTTTTAACTAAAATGCTCTCCAAAAAGAAATCTCCAGGCTCAAATGATTTCACTGGAATTCTACCAAACATTAGAGGAGAATTAACACCAATTTTACGAAACCTCTTTCAGAAAATAAAAGAGGGAGGGATACTTTCCAATGTATTTAAAAGACCAGAATTATCCTGATACCAAAGCCTGAAGAAGACTGAAAAAAAAAGAAAACTATAGTTAAAGCCTTTGCAAGAGGAATACTGAAGTTTAGTAGCAGAATGTTTTTACACCTCTTATATTTCCCAATTTATATGCAGTTGTTTCTGCATATTTTAGTTTTTTTACATTATTTTATTGTCTCTAACCCCCAAAAAACACTCAACACCTTATTATTTTATTACTATTATTTTTACCATATGTTTGGTTATATGTACCCACATAATTATCATTTTTTCCCTCTTTATTCCTTTTTTTTTCCATTTCTTACTTTCATTCAGTGACTTATAATCTCCTTCCTGAAGTATGTCCTTTAGCACTATTTTTAACAATGTTCTTCTTGGAGGTGACTCCTTTTGTCGATCTTAAATGTCCTTCTATTGCCCTTGTTCTTGAATTTAATTTTGCTAGGCACACCACTCTCAGTCGACAATTCTTTTCTTTCAGCACTTTGAAAATTTGATTCTTCTATCTTATGATTCTCATTGTTTCTTTTTGAAAATCTTCTGATAATGTAGTTGTTATTTCATTTAAGATGCCCTCTTGTCTCTCTAGCTGTGTTTAAGATCTTCTCTTTTTGTTGGGTGTTCTGAAGCTTTATTGGAATATAGCTAGGTGTGGTTTGTTTTTTTTTAATTGTCACACTTGGTATATCTTCAGTATTAACTCTTCCAAAATACTGTTTTTATTTTACTTTTTTAATTTAATTTTTTATTTTTTAAAATTGGCACCCAAATTTGTTAGCATATAGTGCAACAATGATTTCAGGAGTAGAGCCCTTAGTGCCCCTTACCCATTCAGCCCATCCCTCCTCCCACAACCCCTCCAGTAACCCTTAGTTTGTTCTCTATATTTAAGAGTCTCTTCTGTTTTGCCCCCCTCCCTGTTTTTATATTATTTTTGTTTCCCTTCCTTTATGTTCATCTGTTTTTATTCCTTTTTTTTTAAATTCATTATCTTGGATTCAATTTAGAGGTATATTAGAATTCTTCAGTCTATTTATCATATCTTTTAACTCTCTTTCACACTTACTGTCTCACTTGAGCTCTGGCCACTTGTGCTATTTCTTCAGAGCAATCTTCATTTTACGAATCTCTCATCATTCATTTTAACTAATCACTGAGTTTTTAATTATAGTGATTATATTTTTCATGTCTAAAAGTTTTATATTTTTAATTATGTCTGGTTATTTTTTATAGTCTTTTCTCCTTGGCTTCAATGTTGTTCTGGTTCCTGTGACCCTCTTTCATGGTGGCATTTTTTTTTCAGTAGTATTGGTAATTTTTAATTGTGAGCTCATATGTGGTTCAACTTAACAATACAGAGACACAGTAAATGGGCTGATGAAATGCTCTCCTTTAAACAAGAAATGCATTTACTCTTCTTAGGAGCCAGGGAGCACTGTTGGTTTAGGAACACTCTTGGAGGTTTAAATTTTAATGTAGAATTTGTCCTTTAGAGCCAACCAGTGAGATCATCATTTGGACCAGGGGCAGCCCCAGTTTTATATATGTGGCTGCTGGTCACTGATACTTCAGGACCAACCTTATATACTTACCTTTTTCTCCATACTGGTGTTTCATGTCCAACAACTAAGTGCTGCGACTAAGAGCACACTTAAAAGATGGCGGCCGTCCTTCCTTGGAAAAGCCAAGAGACTAGAAGCCTAGCTGAGTGAGCTACGTTCTAGGTTCTGCAGTTCTGGGGTCACATGGTGACGGCTTCAGGGTCTTGAGACGAGAACTGGGTGTCTGTTTTATGTGGAGTCGATCATAAGTTTGCATGTGATAGATGCTTTCTTATCTCCTTTGTTAGTGAGAAATAGTTAATAAGTGGCCTCCGTTAAAACATTGCACATTTGCTGGAAATAGAAAATCCTTTCTAGAATCCCTGACAAGCTCTGAAGAGCATTACAGAGAGTGCATGAAACGTGCTATCTTCATGCTAATGATGTTCGCACGCCTCGGTTCTAAGTAATGACACATGTCGGCTGTGTCCCCTTTCAGTTTGAGAAAGCTTACCGTAACCTAAGAAGACTGTTAAAAGATGTAGAAAGCCAGATGGTTTTCATTTATGTAACTTTACATGAAAACACACTAAGAATAGATTATTTTTTGTCATCTGGACATTTACTTGTACCGCTTCCCAATTTTTCCTAATACTACTTTTATGATTCATGAGTCAGTGTTGATGGCGGGTTTCGTATACGGGTCTGGCCAAAGCAGAAGAACCTTGCATATCTGACAGCAAGAAATCCAGCTCACCAGTTTCCCTTCCACATAAGCATGAAACTTGGGACTTCCTCTCCCCCTTCTCTTTTGGCAGGGACCAAAGTAGGTGCTGGGTACCAGTTTGGGCTTTGTTTCCACTGACCCGGGAACTCTGGAACACGCTTCTGGTACTCACATATGGAGTGCAGTGATAGTCCTAGTTGAGGGTCATCTGCAATTCAGACACAACTGAGCATGTCTGGAAAAGCAGGAGGGCGAGCCTGCTGAAATCCCTCTTGAAAGAGAGTCTGAGCACCTCTTGGGAGAGAACTGACACAAGGGAAGTGAAACCAGGCGTGATAACTGAGTCCCGGCGAGCAGGCCTGGGTAGCTGGGGCAGGTGATCCCCGGGTGTGAAAGCTCTGTCATGGCGCCCTTCCCTTGGCCCAGGCCACTTACACTCATGCCTGCCTTCGTGGGAGCAGAGGTGCTACCTGAGCGAAGACAGAGACAGCTGGGTCAGAGACTGCTTGCGTGCACTGAACGTCCCCCTCAAGGCTCGCCCCTTGGCCTTCCACCTGGAAATTCAGATACTGCGACGGTTATCACCGCCCCCCCTCTGCGATGCACAGAAGACCCGAGGTGCCTTCCTGTAGTGTAAAGAAAGCCGTTTCTGACCCCAGTCGCAGCTAGCTTGTGGTGGGAGGAGTGTGATCTGGTGGCTTAGGCAGGGTCAGCAAACCCTCCGTGAAGGCCAGGAATATACATTTCAGGCTCTGCAAGCCGTATGGTTTTGGTCGCAACTACTCAACTCTGCTGCTGTAGCCAGAAGGCGGCCACAGACGCCTGTAAGGCAATGCGCGTGGCTGTACCGCAATAAAACTTATTTACGAGAACGCCTGGCGGGAATGGCTGCGAGGGCCCATAGGTGAATTGTGTCAACCCCCACCTAGCCTAGAGGACAGGTTCTGGTGCCACCCATCCCGGCACTGTCACCGGTGGGTGGCTGTGGGCGGCTCGCCGTCTGTAAGGTGTGCTCCCTCGCCGACCACGTCTCCTTGTCCTCAGGAGGTTTGAACCAGGGACAGGACAGGGCAGTGGCGAACGGCCCAGGCCCTGTGTCTCCCTAGGTGTGAGATCGTAAGCAGGGATGTTACTTCTCAGTATCCCAGCTTCCTTGACCGTGTACTTGAGATACTGAAGACAACAGCAGTAACTATCTCAGAATTTGTTGTGGGAGAAGCGAACTGAAGTATTCAACGCCGTGCCTGGTATAGAGATACCATAGTTGCCGTCGTAAAGGATGGTGAGTAGGAGAGAGGGGGTATGGTGGGGAGGGTCTCTTCTGGCCTGGAGAGGACATCAGGGAGCGTTAGTTCCGGGAAACAATCAGAAACGGGCAGGGGCGGGGGATGGTCTATGACCCACCGGGGAGGGGGGGGGGCTTTGAGAGCCAGGCCAGCCCAGGTGAAAGCCCGTGTGTCCTGCTTAGCTTGACACTCACAAGTCTCTCTGGTGCCATGTGGCCGTGACACCGAGGTCAAGGAGAGGCGATCCCTCCCGCCAACAGCCGTGGACCTGCCCCCGCGGCAGGATGAGCTGGCCTCCAGGCGCAGCTGGCGGGTGCTTGCTGAGCCAAGGCGTCAGGCGGAGACCACGGGTGGGAAGCCGGAGGGACGTCGGGCCAGCGGGAGCTGAGAGGGGGCGGAGTCGGTGCCTTGGGCGGCACTGGAGGTGGAAGAAGGCCCCCACCCGCTTTCATCCCGAATGGCAGCAGAGCAGCAGGCAACAGAGAGGAAAAGGCTGCTGCTTGAGAAGCAGGGGGCACAGCTGGGGACCCCCCCCCCCACCAGCCTGCATCTGCGAGAGCCACTGACGGCGGCAGGAGGAAGCAGGGAGGCCAGACACCAGAGTGTCTAAGTGACTCTCCTGGAGAGACTATTCAAACTGTTGGGTTAGGGGCGCCTGGGCGGCTCAGTCGGTTGAGCGTCTGACTTCAGCTCAGGTCATATCTCGCGGTCTGTGAGTTCGAGCCCCGCGTCGGGCTCTGTGCTGACAGCTCGGGGCCCGGAGCCTGCTTTGAGTTCTGTGTCTCCCTCTCTCTCTGCTCTTCCCCCGCTCATGGTCTGTCTCTCTCTCCTTCAAAAAGAAATAAAAAAAACATTAAAAAAGTTAAAAAAAAAAACTATTGGGTTACACTTTAAGCTGGACAGAGGGAAAAACTGCCAAAGTTTCCTTTTCTAACCCCAAGTGAAGGCTCGTAATGAAGACAGACTCAGTCTCGAGCCTAGTGAAGGGACTCCGTAGTCTCAGCTCATTCAGACTGAGTAAATTTTGCATTTTTTCTTCAGCGCTTTCCCTAACACATCTACAAGTTCAGGGTACAAATGGAAGGCTTTGGGACTCACCCCAGAGGGACTCACACAGCATGGAGGGGGGGTTGGAGAAGGGGTTTCCATGGCAACAAAGCTGCCTTAGGCTCTGGACCTTCAGGGTTTCTGAGCTTCCACGTGTCGGGGGTGGGGGGAACCTGTGGTGTAGACACAACCTTGCCCCAAAACAGAAGTTATGGTGGCATTGTGTGGCTGTGGGATGGTTGGTCCAAACTGCTTCCAAACAAGAGAGGCACCTTTGCAAGATTCCTTAACTCCAGTAAAATTTGTGTTTTTATTGTTGACATCACCCTGTCTCCATTCACAGGTTAGCAAGGCATCGCGTGTTTTATTCTGATGCTATAATTTTATAATTCCACACATGGTATGTCACACCGGGAGGGTAACATAAAGGCTCCCTCTTCCCTGGCCCTCTTCGGTGTGTCCTGAGGGGATGATAGAAGCTTCCCTCAGTGGAAACCATGACTCCAGTGTGATATCCATTGTTGGACAGAGGGACTAAGGGGGATCTATAGGAAGCGTCACAGCATTTGTGCCACCCCCTGGGGCACAACCCTAGACATAAAGTGACTCTTCTCCTCAGAGGGGGTTTAAAGTGCCATTTCCGTAATCACAAACATAGGAGAAATCTGCCAAAAGAACTCACAAAGACCCAGTGACCAAGCCAAAGATACAGAAAACTGAAACAAGACGGAGCCACCTTCTCGAATAGTAAACTGTAGGGAAGGAGAGACTGCCACTCAAGTCATCTGATTAATCAGCTAGTATATACCCCATGCTTGGAATGAATACGTGAACGGCAGCCAAGAACTTTCTGTAATTTCCACTAAGAGAACCCAGGCGAAACTGATCAGAACCGTGGGAACCAGGTAGGTGCCGTTACGGTTACAGAGGAACCCAAGTTCACCACACACGTTTATGCATCACTGAAACGTGCATAGTGTAGATGCATATTAAGTACGTTCGGGGTGCCGGATGTAGTTTTTCTTACATTAGCTAGAGTCAGTCAAATCCTGAGTTACAGAAACTTTCTAGAGATTGGTCTCGAGAAATTGAGACTGAATGGCACAAACACTTTTTTCTTTTGATAAGCTGTTATTGTTTTCCTTCTTTATTTAAATTCCAGCTGGTTAACATATAGTGTAGTCTTGGTTCCGGGAGGAGAATTTAGTGGTTCATCACTCACATCTAACACCCAGTGCCCATCCCAGCGAGTGCCCTCCTTAGTGCCCATCCCCCACCCACCTCCCTCCATCACCCCGTTTGTTGTCAGTGTTGAAGAGTCCCTTACAGTTTGCCTCCCTCTCTGTTTTTTATCTTATGTTTCCTTCCCTTCCCCTGTGTCCAAATGCATTTTTAATGGGAAAGTGTTTCAATACAAGAATTTGAAGGTAAGTGGTACTCCCTCTGCTGTTTAACGGGGTCCATCTATGTCCGGGAAAGCATCCAAAGGTCACCAGCGTGAGGAACGGAAGAGTAGGCCACACCTTTATGCCTAGCAGGCTGTGTCGTGATGGTGTGACCGTGTATCTTCAGAAGCCATCTCCCACGGCGTGCCTTCTACTCCAAGAGAGAAGAGCCATGTTTTCCTTCGTTACGGAACCGCCAGACAGGACATCGCAGGTACTCGGTAGGTGTTTGCTGATCAAATAACCGTAAGGGGAGCTACCTCATAAAAACGTGTCACAAGTTAGGCCTTGTAATTCGGAATCTGTACACGTTCAATTTAATGGAAATTTCGGGGCCTCTCCTGAAAGAAACTGGGGAAAGCCTGAATCCGCAAAGATTTTGGTCAAAGTCAGACACCGCGATGGGTGCCGTCCTGGGGTGAAAATGAGGGGGACCCTCTTCTGGGGTGAAGGGCAGAGACAAAGGAGACACTGACAGAACAGGCTGAGGACACTTCAGCAGACTTTGCTCCACCGGCTCTGGGTACTTAGTCGTCAGATCGTCACACACACCCACAGACGCCCTCGCAGGTCCGCGCGGGACGGGGTCCCTGCTCCAGCCAAGGGGGAGTCCCTGTGCCCAGCACCCTTGTCCTCGGCCCGTGAGCCCTAGACCTCAGAGCCCAGAGAGTCCCCAGCTCCCTGCTGACGGCTGGGCCTCCCACCCCTTTTGTTGTCACTGTCGATTTTTATGGGAATTTGGAGTAAAAGGAAAATTACGAGCAGGAAAAGATATCAGGAAACACTCACAGGGTTTATTTGGTCTGGGCTTTACGGATGGTGAGCCGTGTGCCAGATCACGTCACTCGCCTGGAGGGCCGTCCAGACTCTACTGACCGCAGACAGAAGAGCGGAGTCGCGCGGACTTTGTTCGGGTCGTTTTGAAGCTACTTCAAGTGGAAACTGCATCCTGCTTTTTGGTAGGGGACACATGGAAGACTCCTAACTCGCTAGAGCCCACCAGGGTGAAACGTGACTTGCGTCTCTTGGCCGCGCGGCCTCTGGGCATGAATCTGTGACGATCTCTCTGAATGTCTTTTCGCTCCGCCTGACGGTGTTGACGGACAGAGTCATGGGTGTGACGAGTGCCTCGGCGAGGAGGGGACCTCAGAGGCCCCGGCACACGTGCGCCACGCGGCGTGCCACGGGACCACACACGCGCACCTCCGGGTCGCTCGCTGGAGTCGGCACAAATCCTGGCTTGGCTCTCAGCGGCCTGGTGACCGCCGTGGACTTTCTCTTTTCCCCAGCCAACCAGACATTATCGAGTCGTAGGCGTGTAAGATGCGCTGACATTTCCAAACGGTTGTATCAGAACTTCATAATTGAGTGGATGATGCAGTCGTTCATTGCAAAACACGGAAGTTTTATGTTTTGATATAGAAGTTTGAAATTCTCTTTTATTTAATGGTCGTAGAGGATCTCAGCTATGGCCGTCTTTCAGGAAATGCTTGTTGTCTGGTAGGAAGAACACAGCTCACGAATCAGATGAACCTGAGTAGGTGTATTGGGAACTTAGTTAACAGCTGTGAGGTAACTGAAGAAAATCCATATATGCTGGTCTCTGACCTCCCGTTCCTGGTGCAGAGCTCCTAAACTCCTTTCTATAAGAGCACCGAGGGCATCTCTTGTCCTAATATTTGGTCTCAGCGCCTGTCCCCGACACAGGCCTCCCGAAGCCCTTGGGAATTCCTAAGGGACAAGAGCACTGAGAGCCTCTGCTTCCAATGAGGCGACTCCGGGTGGGGCTCCGGGTGAGGGGTGGTCGCCAGGAAGAATAGCCATGGTTAGAAGCTTGCAGTTTTCAGGTTTTCAGATCATCCTCCAGCCTCCAGAGAGGCAAGGGGGCTGGAAATGGAGTTAAAAATGGATCGTGCCCACGTAAGAAGCCTTCATGAAGTCCCCAAAGTACAGGGTTCAGGGAGCTTCCAGGATGGTGACTGCGTCCACACTTGGGAGGCTGACCCCACACCCAGCTCTACACGTGGGACCCTCCCCCCTCGCCATCTGCACCCCCCCCCCCCATCTGGCTGCTGTCTGTGTTCTCCATCACACCCTTTACCAGACGGGTGAACCCGTAAATAAACACTTCCCGAGTTCTGCAAGGTGCTCTAGCAAATTAGTCAAACCCCAAGCGGGGGCGTGGGAACCTCCAATTTGCAGGCAGTTTGGACAGAAACCACGTGTCCGAAGGGAGAGGACACTCAGAGGAGGAAGGACAGAGGCTGTTTTCCTGACATAGGGGAAAGATTAAGATTACTTCAATATAGTACTCAACTCCAATTTCCCCATGGAAAATAATTTCCCCAAGGAAATAATAACACTTCTGATGTTCTAAACAGATACTCCATTTAACTAGAACTCGGAATCCAGGAAAACCTTAAATCAGAACTCAGAATGGCATAGAATTACCTGGGCTGCTTGCAAGCATGCAGATTCCTGCAACACTTAGTTTTTTAAAGGGGAAACTAACATAAGTGATTTTTCCAAATGGATACATGTATAAAGAAATACTGACCTTCATTACCATTCAAATTAAGTCTCCATGATGTTAGGACACCATTTGATCTTAAATAAGTCACTAAACTGCAGTGACCATACTGTTGAGATTTGGTGGACGTCTAAGTCCTTGCAACGATTTAAGAAAATCAGACTAAGGTGAAGGCTGTATGCGGGGAAATGCTCCTGATAACTTCCAGCATTTAACTCGTGCCGTGTGGGTCCTGAGCTGGGAAAGCCGTGGCCACCGGCGGAAGGGGAAGTTGGCGCTCCGTGTCGCCACAGAGGTCCACGGGGAGCGCGCTGGGCCCCACAGCAGGACGCAGGTGGCTGTGGTGACTAATCCAGGTGGGCTGGCGCCAAAGTCCCCGTCCCTGTCCCAGCCACAGCCGAGACTCAACTGCTTCCTGAGGGTGAGAAGGTGAGAAATATAAAATGACCCTCACCTACCACTTAAGTTTTGCTTCTGAATTACACAGTGGTTCTCAGGATTCTGGAGATGAGATTTCCATGTAGAAATCATGTCTCTTTCAGAACTTCTGACCCCCAGAAAACTCACTTTGTTTCTTCTTCCTGTTACAGAACCACCCTGACTGCATTTTTTTCAGACCTTTTAAGATGTTTGGAACACTATGACATGATTAATATCAGTTACATTTTTTTTTTCAGATCTTTTCTGACTGCATTTTTTTCAGATCTTTTAAGATGTTTGGAACACTATGACATGATTAATATCAGTTACATCAAATCAAAGAATTTTTCAATCAGCGCATCAAGGCGTGGCTAAAGGTTTAGGTATGTTAATGCAAGCATCATAAATACTCGGAGAGAAACTGAAGAATACAGATCTAGAAAAATGAGAAGTAGATAATCCGAAAAATATGTGCTTCAAATGAAGAAATGCGTGCCCACAAATGGAACCAGGCGTCACGTGAGCAGGGTGCACAGAGCACTGGTCCGGACCACTGAAGCACTGAACTTCCAGAAAATAAGCCTAAAGAAACAATGTGGCATTGGACTTGCTTCCGTCTTGTCTGTTACTTGTTTTACTTCGGTTTTCCTTTGCTAGGGAGTTTCTGTCAGCATGGACCCCATTGCAGGATTTCCTACTCCTAACTTAATCTGGGTTAATCTGGATCATTTCCTTCCTTCTTCATTCCACAGGTTTTGCGCTTCATAAACGTTCACTGAACACTTAACTATGTTTGGTTATCACTCGAGATGTTAAAAACAAACATGAATTAGACATCAATCCTGCCCTCCACAAGTTTCCACTTGAATAAAAGGAGACTCTAACAAGAAGTGCTACATGCTCGAGGAGCAAAATGGAGCAGGTGCATTCCAGAGAGAACACCCGATGTTGCGGCAGAAGGTGCAGGAAGGAGCGTTGCTGTTGAGACGGGTCCTGATGAGGGTTGAAATTGATGTGGAATGAACAGTAGGGACAAATGGAGGCAGAGACGGCAACAGGATGCACCAGGTCGGTGGTGTGGGATGGGTGTCGTGGGTTCAGAGGTAAGGACGTGGTGGCCGACCTGATGGGACAACCGTCACCCTGCATTCACTGAGCCGGCAGTGACGGACTCCGAGCAAGCAGATAGCACGTTTTCTTTGTTTCTAAAAAGTCAATTAAGCATGCAGGGCTACAGGTCTGCAGTTGTTAATTTTATGTGTCAGCTTAGCTGAGCAAAACAGGGGAGTATGTGAATAATGAAGTGTTCATTCGTGCAGTGATATATAAAAATGAAAATAAGCAATATCTCTACACCTCAAAGTGAATTAATCTCACAAGTGTTTAATAGAAAAAGCAAGTTATGAAAAACATATAATGTAGGATTCCGCTTATATAAATCTGAAAGCGTATAAGTCAATACCAAATACAGTGTAAGACTCCATACGTGTGTAGTAAAATACAAATACGTGGGAAAGACAATTATGAATTCAGGCAATGATTAGTTCTGCCACGGGGAAAGATGCCCTGTCTTGACGGTATTGTAAGATTTTACTTAAGTTTGCAGCTAAGTGCACGGGCACCCAGTATCTTATTATTTACACATTCTTCAAAATATTTCACAAGTACCGTTATCACAGGGGCAAGAGGTTCTGCTCTGGGGGAAAAAAACCAATGAATGAGAAATACATATAAACAGGTGATGGGATAAGTAAAAAAAAAAAAAATTGGCCACTGCTTTTAACGTATGAGGAATATAACACTATTTCAAGTACGTGTTGGAAAAATTCTCAAAACCCACGAAATTAAAAGAACGTTTTTAATATAGCACAATAACAGTCTTTTTGTTGTTGTTGTTCGATCTTTGATTTTTATGCCTTTTTATAAAAACTGCGTTTCTTAAATACAGTATGCTACTAGGATTTCACAATTTGTTTACTGGCGCAAGATAAGAAATAGCCAAAAAAAAAAAAAAACCCAAAACAAACAGTTAAGCTAAATAACTTTAAAGAACTCACTTATGTGTGAAGTGGTAAGGAACCGCTTTCCAGGTGACTTGGAGGAACACATAGCCCTCAGGAGACCGGCCCTCACCATCGGGTTCTGAAGAAGTCGGGACTGCACGGTTCTCTCATGGCCTTTCTTCCCTCCATAAACCGACTAATTGGATTTGTCTGTGTCTTATATTCTTGTTTCCTCTCTCTCTCTCTGGTGCCTGCCATGGGGCTTGGTACCCAGTAAGCACTCACACATCTCTAAGTATCAGCTGACGTAGCTATGACATTCTGCATGCCCGTGTGACATTCTGAAGGAGACGGGGCCGGCACCTGCCCCGCTGAGCGGAAGAAGCAGGGGTGCTCTCCCCCGGGGACACCGCCGCTCCTGACCTTGCGGACTCCGTAAGCACAGACATGTGCCCGGCCTCTGCCTGCAGGGACTCAGTATTCACTCTGCACCCTCAAAAGACGGGGGTGCCTGCTTACTTCCAGCCCATGAAATGCCCAGACGTCCCTAAGGCCCTAAATGAATACTAATTATATTTGTAAATACATGTAATTTGAAAGTTGCACACGGTCTTGAGTATTAAAGAATAAGGCAGACGTTTACCTCTTTTTTGGCAGCTGGCCAGTAATACTACAGACCAGACGATTTCTCGTCACTCCCCGTTCTAAAACATTCGACTTGACGGCTTTCACACTCAGCGCGATTCAACTTTGCAGCTCGCTGTCCTGTAGCCACAGACAGACGGACGCAGGGCCCTCCGTTCAGGCCGGGAGCCCCCAGCCCTTTGCTTGAACTCAACTATGATGGTCAGCCCCCATAGTGTCTGGAACAAACCTTACACACGGTGGTCAGGAGGTAACTCTCTCGTCAGTGTGACCGCATGAGGCCCATGTACTTCCCTGCACAGCGTCTCAGCCAACCATCTGCCTACTCCGGACGCGTGAGCAGAGCATCCTTAGCAGCGCTAAGCGAGGAGCCTGTGGACCCACAGAACAGCTGGCGAGGCTTGGATCCACAACATGCACGTCCGTCCATGGACTGCCTCAGTTAGGCTGCTCACTGACCCCACACAAGAAATACGTTCTGCTGCTTGCGTCGCTGCTGAGCTGTGGTCCCGCGCACGAGACGTCCCCAGGACGCAAGTCCAGGCAAAGAAAGGAGAGGGCGCTGCGGAGGGTGAGGGGTGGCCACGCAACAGGTACAGGGCTTTTCTGGTGGCGAAATCGTTCTAAAATCCCCTGTGGTGACGGTGTCACAACTCTGTGAGTATAGTAACGACTTATTGTACACTATAAATGCGTGGATTTAATGCAGTGTGAATTATATCTCAATGTATTGAAATTGAAAATGGAAAAAAATTGAAAATACAGAACTGCCATGATTTTGACAAGAACTGGTATGCGCTCTCATTATAGATGACGAGAAAGAGCTCATTTTGGAAGGTGTTTCAGTCTCCGTGAGAGTTAAGACCTGCCGATCCTGGAACATAAAATGTTTTATCAGGCAGAGGGATCCAGAAAGCGACAGAAACGTGAAACTTCTTTCCCTAAGTGTACATTATCTCCTTTAAATAGTGAAAATGCCCTACCTGTTCTCCTCGTGCACTGTTCCTTGGGGAAATGTATTTCACTTACCGGAGAGGAGATCGTACATACCTACACACACACTTGATATACCCGTGTATAGACACATTTTTGTTTTTTGTTTTTTGTTTTTTTTTTTAATTTTTTTTAAACGTTTATTTATTTTTGAGACAGAGAGAGACAGAGCATGAATGGCGGAGGGTCAGAGAGAGAGGGAGACACAGAATCCGAAACAGGCTCCAGGCTCTGAGCTGTCAGCACAGAGCCCGATGCGGGGCTTGAACTCACGGACCTCGAGATCACAACCTGAGCCGAAGTCGGACGCTTAACTGACTGAGCCACCCAGGTGCCCCTAGACACATTTTTGAATTGCTTAAGTAAATCGGTGAATCTCTGCTAAACAGCTTCTTTAAAACTTTCCCAGCATTTTCAAAAATGCTTTTTCACGCATTCCTTTTTAACGCCTACGTGAATCCACTTAGCACTCTACAACTAGTACGGCTTCTGTGGCCGAAGCCCTCTGCGTTTTTCAGACACTGAGCAGAAGCACCTCTCTTTCCTTGCAGGTAACAGAGAACAGAAATGTCCTGGCGGTGGAGCCCCACCCAGGTCACTAAAGCAGAAACCCCTGGGTTGAGAAGAGGCAGAACACTGGACTTGGCAATTCTGTCTCCTCTCTCCAGACTGCTGCACGGGTTTCCCCCGAGGCACCACGGGACCTTAGGCCTCGGTGTTTGTGATGTGCCGTATGCCTTGGGTAGCAGGGTATTCCCATCACGGGACTACGGCGTGGGAAGCCAAGCTGACAACGTATCGGTGCCATCAGGACATTGAACTCTTTCTCGACGTTGAAGGCAAATCTCAGGACTGGACTTGCTGCACCCTTACCTCCTGTGGGAAGATATGCACTGATGATGGAGGCCCCGTCAGTACTCGCACGCTCACCTCGGCACTTGGTGAGGACCCCTGTGCGGGAAATCATTCGGTGTGAAATGTACTTTTCGGCCAAAGGGCATCGATAGCGTGCTGCGCTAAGATGGCATACCTTCCCGAGGCCACGCCACTGGTTCTCAAGCAAGAAAGAGCATCGTGGTCAAAAGCTTGGTTTGGGACATTCTGCGGTTTCCAATCTTGGCATTACCGACAAGTCTGCCTCAACAGCCCGTGGTGAGCATCTAGGGGCCTGGCCAACAAAAAGAAGGAAACATACAATGGGAAGAAAAGATACTGTAGGAAAGCTCACCTGTGGCTGGCTGGGGTGATCCCCACGTACCAGAGACTTTCCTCCTGCAGGATCTCCGCTCTTCTTCCCTTTCCCATGGAGGTGGCCTGCACGCTTCCCAAGGATGTCTTCCCAAAGTCAAAGGCTTTAGGAGGACTGGAAAGTTTTGGAAGAGGTTAAGAGGAAGGGAAATAGAGCTTGAAAATTTGGTGGGTATTTGGAAATGCATGGGGTAGGAAAGGTCCCTGGTCCACAGAGCTCCCCTGTGTGGGCAAGAGGAGGTCTAGGAATTTGAAAGCAGACAGAACCCGTCCTTCGCTTCCCGGCATGAATGAAGGAACGTGAAGCAGGAATATGAGCTGTATTTAGGAAAGAAAGGGCGGCAGGCACCTTCCGCAAAGAATTCTGGGTCCCAGCCTGTTCCCACAACCAGCAGGCAGAGGGTGATCTTGAAAGAGGTCTGCTTCGAAGGGCGGCACTGAAGTCAGCGAGGAGCCCACGCCATTGCCACCAGCCTGCAGCTATGTGGTCCAGGACAAGTCAGGAATGACTCTGTTCCCAAGCATCCTCATTCATAAAACCATACTTCTAAGTTTACCATAAGTATTAATGAGGTAATATTGACAAAGCCCTTGGAACAGGGCCCAACACGTGGATAGCTCGTATACATGATTTTTACATAAACTATGGGAACCCTGCAAGACTCCGAAAGGACGCACGTGCCTGGGGTGCAGATCTCAGGAACAAGTGATGTTTGATTCAGTCTTTTGTAACAGAAGCTTAGATATGAAGTGGCGTGTTACGTAACGAGGGCCGTGATCTTTCCTGCTTGTCTCCACACTGCGCTGAAATTTACATACATGCAACATCATTGCGCGTGCAGCGGCTTCAAAAAATTTTGGCAACGTTCAGATTATACCTGGTCTTTCAATCATGCGTCTGTGACGCATGCTATTTGTGTGCTTGGTGTGCGTGCAGATACACGTGTGTGCATGCCTGTGTGTGGATACCTGCGCGTGTGAGTGTGAGAGTGTGCACGGTATGTGTGTGCGTGCAATCTGTGTATGTGCTGGGTGCGTGCATATGTGTGTCCTCCACAAGAGACCTTATGGAATGGGAAAATACAGAGTAACAAAGCTAAAGGGACCACGCCCCAAGCAGTAACAGGTGCATCTCAAAGACAGAATACTGAGAACACACAAAGGACTCTACACTGCCTGATCTTATTTCGAGAAAGTTCAACAGCAGGCAACACTCCCCTATTTTGGAACATATGCTTATATGTTCAACCTTTTCAGAAAAGCAAGTGATTAGCATTGTAGACAGAAAAGTAGTGGACCCTGTGAGCAAGGGAGGGCTCACGGTCGGCAACAGGCACGTGGGTCCTTCGATGTCCTGGTCGGCCTGTGTGTTGGCCTGGCAGCGGTTACATAGATGATAATAAATGAATAGCATACTTTTGCTTTGTCTTTTTTGGTAAAGTTGACAATACTAAGAATATTTTTAAAAAATAAAATGAGCCATATTAAAATACAAGCTAAATTAGAAGACGAGATAGACATTTGCATGACCCCTAGAAGGAGGAACACTCAAAGCAGGGCGTTGAGGTGGAGTTGACTGCCCCCCCCAAGTGCTCGATCAGGATTCTTTAAAAAAATTTTTTTAATTAATTTATTTATTTTGAGGGAGAGGGTATGAGCAGGGGAGGGGCAGGGAGAGGGGAAAAGAGAGAATCTCAAGCAGGCTCTGTGCTATCAGCGTGGAGCCCGATGCAGGGCTGGAGCCTACAGGCCATGAGATCGTGACTTGAGCTCAAGCTTAGAGTTGGAGGCTTAACCGATTGAGCCACCCAGGCGCCCTTTAATCAGGATTCGTAAGTAGACCGAGAATTGCACACATGTGAGGGACTGAGGCCAGACGCATTGCTCATGGCTATGGGAAAGCTTTCTGCCATATTTTTTTAATGTTGTGGGAAGGAGATCTCTTTCCGCTGCCGCCCTTCTCCTGCCTGGAGCTAAGAGCGTGAGGACTTGGTGCCTCCAGTCTGGCTGTGGTCTCCAGCTGTTGGGGTCAGCCCACAGAACCTGTGACCACTGGCCCAGAGCTGTCCTCCCGCTGGGCCGCTGAGCCACCTGGATCACCAACTCTCCGTCTTGTTGCGTACATAGAAAATGCCTTCTGATTGATTTAAAGAGATTGTTTTCATGAAGTCTCTAGAATTTTTACTTTTTAATTTTAAAAACTTTGTTCCAGAAAATTTTCTCACTTAAGAGTTTACTTAGTGTGACAGCTGAACACAATCTGTACTTGTGTAACTTTTGTTTCAAATAAGCCAGTAGTCAAAAGAGGCTAATAAAACATTTTACAACCATGTTAACTGTGTTTGACCAAAACCCTAGATGGTTCTGCTGAAAACACACCACGGTATCATTAAAGTTGACCCTTTACAGAAGTGCTGAGATCGATGTAATTTAACTCGGATAGAAGGCGATACAGTCTGAAGGTCAAGTTCAAGATGCCTGATGCTGAGGATGGGGTTTCAACCTCGAATCCAAGCTTCCCCGCCCGTGGGTACCCATCACAACTGCAGCAAACTTTAACACATTTCTGTGGTTTAATTTCCTTTGGTTTTCTTTACAATCCAGTGTGAAGAAGTGGATGAACTGATCTGAACTTGTTTCTGTTTTGTTTTTTTTTTTCCAAATAGTTTAAAGAGGGGATCTAAAAGTTTCCAGCTACATTCAAAAGTTAGAAAAAAAAATGTTTTATAATTTCTTCTTTTTCTCATGTCAGCATTTTGGAGTTCCATCTGTCTCGGTTTAAATCTAGGCTAGCAAAAAAAATAACAATGCAAATAGTCCTGCTATTTTGGGAATGACTCTCCCAAAGAAGCTTTTGGAAATGCAGGTTCCCAGGTTAGCCCCATCCCACACCGCACAGGAGGCAGATGCGGTCACCCAACAAGGGAACGTGACGGCTCCACCGTCCATCGTGGACCTCGCCTTGTGCTGGGAGTTAGCCCACCTGTCTTCTCTGGTTCTGCTGCATAGCAGCACAAGAGGGGGTGGGGGGCAAGTGGACATACCAGGTGACTCTCGAAGTTTCCTCCAGTCCCAACACCGTCAAACTCCAGGCAGCACCGGCACTGATGGGCACCCTGCGTCCTGCTGCCTGAAGGGGTGTCTCAGGCCTGACACCTTGGCCCGGGGGACTATGGTGCCAGCAACTAGACAAACCAACAAGGAGAAGAGAGAAGCAGGAGGGGATCCTGTGTCACTGTGTCCTCTCAGCTGTAATTCTCATGATGAGGCCAATGTAGAGTCTCCAAAAAGAACAAATACGCAGACACTCGCGATATTATGATAAATGATTTTTTTATCATAACGTTACTGAAAATATGCCAACAGATAATTAGACATAAAATCCTTATGCTCTTAATTCTTGTACAACGAGAAAGTTAAGTACAAATTACGATACTGATTAAAATGGACAGTTTAACGTGACAAGGGATGTTTACCTCAGACCAGCTGGTCGAACAGGGGCTATGGCACCAAAGTGTCAGGTGCGGGTGTCCGGGATTGGCGCGCGTGCGCTCCCCCCGTTCGGCCGCTCTTCCCAGTTGGAACCACGGGTCCACCTGCTTTCGTACCACGCATGTGACATCACGCAGCGGTCATGCCACAAAAAGCATCCCACGCTTCGCAGACCTTTGTCTTTGTCTCATTTGCTGAGTTGCCGACAACTTGGTGAGTGCGAGGGACAACGCTGAACAGTGGTGCCGTGGACACAAGCAGTCATGTGGGCGTTTTCGGATTTTTAGACGAATTTTATTAAATAATCTTGGAAATATGCTCGTCCCTGGGGCAATATTCGTGGATGTCAGTTTGATCTAGGAATCGGCACGTAGGAATCGGCACGTAGGAATCGGCAGCTCCACCTCCGGCCTCTAGGACGAACTGGGCTGTGCTCCGTGAACCAGCAGACCACAGAGGACCACCTGGGGTATGCCGATAGGTTTGCCGGATAAAATGCAGGACACCCAGTTAAATGTGACTTGTAGGCAAGACATTCTTTATTAACACAGGCATGTCCCAAACCTTGCATGGGACAGCCTTATACTGAAACGTTATTCGTTGTTTATCTGACATTCAGGTTTAACCGTGTGCCCTGTTTTGTCTCTTGGGTGTCTGCTCACTACGTCTGGCAGTCCTAGACGCAGGGTGTCTCCAGGCTCCAGGTGGAAAGCGTGTGATGGGTCATCTGACTGATCTGACTTAAATGGAAAGATCTCTTAAACCTTGAACATCAGTGAACCCGTCTTCCCTTGTCTCGTGCCAAAACAGTTGTGAAGAGTGAGTCCTTCAAATCGCTACCTAGGTCTCGTTTAATGTGTGCCAAAGCACAAAGGAAAATACGAAAGGGCCAGGGCTGGCCATGGCTAAGTTGGTCCGTAATTCTCTTTCCCACCCGTTCTTTGTGCCCCGACCACAAAGTCCTTTGGAAGAGATGGGAGTCAAGTGATGGTTTCCTGGGGGCTGGGGGAGGGGGTGCGTGGCCACACCCTGCCAGCCCACCCACGGCAGTTGGCTGATGCACACCGGCGACCCTGCCCTGCAGCCGAGAAGAGCCTTTGCAGAAGCCGCACAAACACAGGGTTCCTCGTGTGCGGACCTGTCACCGCGAGTCCTGGGAGCACACGCAGGAGCCCGGCCTCGTGGTCCTTCCTGGAGCTGGGCTCCGCCTGCCTGTTCAATGTGTAAAATTTGAAACTACTTTATTGTATTGGTTTTTTATAATTGACTACGGTTTTCTCATTCCATTGTCACATTTATTTCTTAATATACTCAACAGTAAAAGTTTCTGCATTAAATAGATGTCTCTGTAAGAATGAGGCACCGTTTTAACAACGCATCGTCCCTGCTGCTGATTAACCATGGTGAGCACAAGAGCTCATTGAAGTCGGGCCAGATTTGGGGATGAAACCCACATGTGTGGATGAAAACCCTACCTAGCTGTTTGCAAACTGTTAGGAACGATCCTGGGATCTTCAGTAATTGAAAGCAGGGCCCTGCTTGGTCATGGAAGGCTGGAATAAGGAAGAAGTTAGAGAAATGTGCTGAGCGGCTGTCTCCAGCTGCCAGCCTCACGGGCGGGGGCTCTGCAGAAGGAAGCGTGGCCGATTAGGCCGTCCTTAGGACCGGGTCTGCCCAGGGTGGCCACAGTCTTCCCTGAGCTGATGGAGTCTAAACCCCTGGACGTCAAGAAGTTCTTCCATTCTGAAAAATAATGTCCGAGATAGTTTATAGGGATAAAAAGTCTTCAAACTTAGAAAAAATAGGGGGAAAAGCATCTGTCTCTTCAGAACCATCTACAGATTGTTGGTTGGGACCTGGCTTTTGGGGGCCCGTGAACATTTGCTCCTGGATTTGACGTCTCTGCTGTTGATGTTGGGTGCTTTCCAAAAGAAAGAAGAGGACGATAAAATTTCTTATAACCGTACGCTCTGGGGAGAGGAGCAAAATAGGCTGAGGGATCTTGAATGACTCCGTGGCCACTGTCCGTGTGTGGTCAGAGAAGCCCCTCCTGAGAAGGTGTTGCCAGGCCCAGGTTTATCTTTGCTCTAGGAAAGAGCCAGAAGGAGGGGACCAGGTTGGATAAGCAGAAATGGGAGGAGGAGGGTGACCGTGGATTTTCAAGCCGGCTGCTGAGCATCCGGGGCTTTCTGCTGTGCAGCCGGTCTAAGGAACTTGAGATCCCACTGGCTTGAGGAAGAGACGAGACAGAGACGTCCATCCCCATGGAAGACGGAGATTTCAGCAGAAAGGAGGTCCACGGACATCCAGGAAGCAGATTGGAGAGATCGGTCAGTGACAGCCCGGGGACCCATCAATGACAGAGAGAATGGGCATGGGAGAGGTCCAGGTGGTGCTGATCTCTGTGGAGAAACGGAGGCAAGCAAGAGTCTTGCTGGACGGGCCCTGAGGGGCCCTGGATGATCAGTGGCCTGTGTCCTCATCCACAGGAAGCCTCAACCTCGTACTAAAGACCACAGACATTAGGACAGAAAGCAGCTCACTTTTCACCGCTGCACGTGCGAGAAGCCTCGCTCATCCTCACTCGGAGGGGACGGGGACGTCGTTTATGACTTTGCCCAGCTGAGCGAGACAGGGGAGGCTATGTGAATGTGATTACCTCTGGGCGAGAGGGCAGGAGGCCGCACTCCCAGAGCTCCGACGCGAGCCAGTTCTCACGACACCTCCCCAACGCAGGTGCGCGAGTCTGCCGTGTTGTTGAGACGAGGAAACTAAAGCTCACAGATTTTTCAGAACTTGACTAAAACAGCCAATTCTGAACTAGCAGAACGCGATTTAGGTACAGATATTGTGAGGATGTGCACTTTCTGTGATGTGAGCAAATGAGCAAGAGGGAGACAAGGGGGAGGGGGACAAGGGACAAGGGGTCTGTGTGTGTGAGTCTGTGTGTGTGTGTGTGCGTGTCTGTGAAGGACGGGACGAGCCAGCACGAGAGACGGAGACACAAAGGGAATGAAGGGGAGAGCCGTCCCCTGTCCTCCGAGGAGAAGTCACTGCATAACAGGGATTATGTGCATCTTCGTTTTACAGCAAAACCAAGGCCGGGAGTCTTTGTATTTATTTTTTATGTGGAGATCCAGAATTCCACTTTCAGTGACAAGTTTCAACAATATTGACTTGCAGCCTCGTGACTGGCTTATGTCCTTTAAGGCCATTGTTCCAAACAGGCGTGTGAGACAGTCACAGCCGACAGAAGGTGCAGGAGACGTGGCCACCAACTGCTGTGGGATCCTGGAGGGACCTGAGACGGACAGAGGACGCTAGGGGAAACTCAGGAAATGCGAACAATCAATAACTTGTCAATATTGGTTCATTAATTATAACAAAGGCACCGTTCAAAGGAAAGCTGTTTACAGGAGAAGCTGGTGCGGGGCCTCTGGGGCCCGCGGCACTGTTTTCTCAGTTTTTCTGTGACTCTAAAATGAGATGCAGTTCTAAATGTAAAGCTACCAGAACCCTGCAGACGTTCCAGAGTCGCTGCACGTCCCAGGGCGGCCGATGGAGCTCGAGCTGGGAAGGTGCCGGGCGGGCTCTGCGGGCAGAGGCTGCCGCTCCAGCTCCCAGCTGCCCGGGGCATTTCTGTCGTGTCCTGAGGGCGCTGGACGTGTGACAACGGAGCCGCATAAATACTGCAGCACGGCCTACTCGCTCCCATAAGGAGAAAATCTTCGTAGCTAGCCATCGAGACCCCGAGGGCTGAGGGGAGGGCACGACTCAGACAACCACGGAGGTAACTGCGGCCCACGGGGGGCAAGGAGTGGAAAGGACGACACACGCAGGTGGGACACCAAACCCGGTGCCCCGTCCTGTCACTAAAGATGCCCATTTTCTGGTAGCCGCACCAGGGCTGGAAGAAAGACGTGGAGGCCATGACGGTCGTGGGAGCACAGGCAGTGCTGACGGCCACCATTGTCCTTCTAGATGCTTCTTTCACAGGACGTCCCTGAGGGGGAATGTCTTGCTCTGACACCTGTGCTGTCCTTGCCAGGTGCCTGGGAGGAAACGGGTCAGCGAACCGGTCCTGGCCTCCCACCCCCGTCGGGAGGCTCTCCGTGCTCTGCTCGCTGGTGAGGGTTCCGGAGAGGCCGGCCGCCGCCTGCGCGGAACCCCGTCCGCCCTGCCTGATCTGAAGTCAGCGAGGAGCCCTGGAGAAGTGACTGGCGTGGGAAGTGACTTTGGAAAGGAATAAAACATTATGTAATGCGTAAGCTATGTATGCAATATATAACATGTCTGCTTTTGTAGTGACAGGGTCTTTGCAAAAGTTCTTCTTACTGAGAATTTTCTCAGCACGTTTCCTAAACATCAGGGGCCAGTCATTGGGAAGAAATGGAATTTCGCCCCCCTCTGAACACCAGGAAAGATAATTGCCAAGGCCATTTAAGCTCCTGTAAGCAGGGTCCTAACTGCTCCGAGGAGGCAGCGGGCAGGTGGCCTCCGAGTCAGAGATGCGCTCGCCGTGTCCAAGAAGCCCCAGCCTCTCCACCCGCTGGCGGCCTGAGCCCCAGTGCCGCACGCTTTCCATCTCGTCACAGCCTGCAGGACGAGTCAATAAGTAAGTCTCATGCTACAGACATTTGCCCCAGAAATATGGAACGTGTGTTGTTCATTAACCACGGCTCCAACAAACATGTGCAACACCGCCAGGCCCTTCCCCTTGCAAATAAAAACCTCCCCACTTTCCCCTGTAGCAAAGCAACATCTGTGTGTGTGCACGCGGGCCTTACAGCTCATCCCTCTCTCCGGCATAAATATTTATGCATTTTTCTGTTAAGTCTTTTTCAAAGAGAATCCCATTCTTATGGGGCTTCGATGCACATGTGCACTTGGGGGTCAGCATCCAATAACAAACGACAAGTGCGACGCAGGAAGTGCAGCGGAAGGTGTCCCTGGAAGGCTCTGTTCGAGGCAGAAGAGCCACACGAGTCAGGAGACAGCTCTGTTACCACGTGTGGGTGCGGGAGGCGTTCCGGAAACTGAGATCACAGAGCCTGGGGCGTCCTCGCTCCCGCCCGTGTAGCCAAGGAAATAATTTCCTACAGGATGGACTCAGTGATCTTCTATACGACACAGATGGGGAGAAATTCAGAAACTTGGTCAACCTTCACTTTCTTCAATATTCTTTCCATGTTGTCAACCACAGCAGAAGTGACCGTTCATCAAAACACGAAGATCGGACCGGTGGCTCTGATGATTCCCAAGGTCGCTCCCAGCTGAGTATCACACGTGCTCTAATGATTAGAGCACACGCGTGTTTTGTTTTCGTTGGCATTGAAAAACTACCATCTAAAGGAAAGTAATGTCTGGCTATACAGACTGAAGGAAATGTGGGAAAAAACCCAATTATATATAAGAAAGGTCTTCACGGGGCGCCTGGGTGGCTCAGTCGGTTACACATCCGACTTCAGCTCAGGGCGTGATCTCGCGGTCCGTGAGTTCGAGCCCCGTGTCAGGCTCTGTGCTGACAGCTCAGAGCCTGGAACCTGTTTCAGATTCTGTGTCTCCCTCTCTCTCTCTGACCCTCCCCCATTCATGCTCTGTCTCTCTCTGTCTCAAAAATAAATAAACGTTAAAAAATAATTAAAAAAAAAAGAAAGGTCTTCACGATATTTTGTATTTTGTGTTATTGAGGGTTCCACAGTGAAGTATTACAAAAAAGAAGCAATCCAAAGCAGTCCAAACTTCACGTAGAAATATGGTTGCTTTGCTCATCAACCCAGATTCCTCATTCGTCTCATTCTCCCGTTCATCTTCACGTGCACAGAGCCATTTTAGAACAAAATCCAAATCCTCGGTGTGGCCCATCCGCCTGCTCCACGTGGCGGCCCCTCCTCCTCGCCAGCTGCCCTCCGTCCCACTGGCTCTTTGGGCAGCTGGCACCAGGGACTGTCCCACAGAGCTCCCGCCATCCCCTTCCTCCTGCTCTCGCCAAGACGGCTCCCAGAGCAACCTGTCCCCGTCCCAGCGTTCGTGTCTATTTCCTGCTCCCACCGACTCTCACCAGTAACCACCCTACTGCCTATTGCTTGCTTATCTGTGAACTCCAAACCTTTTCGCTAGGAAGTTAAGAACAAATCTGTGCTTTTCAGTTTTCTTCACGGCTGACTTCCCGGAACCGAGCTCACCGCTTGTCAGAGTGGGAGCGCAGTTCGTGCATTCTGCATAAAGAGTTGATTGTTCTTACCTCCTTCAAGCATCAGGCAAAGTTTGGCGTTGGGAATACCAAATTCTAAAGAAGGCTCTTACAATATCAAGGGAGAAAGAGGGAGATTGACTATCAAACATTATATGCCCAGATATGATCACCCCCTCAGCCCCCATCGCAATAGCAAGTTCACACCAGCTGTTGGGTCCCCCCAAACAGAGTCCTGAGATGTCGCAGAGACGGATGTGGAACGGGAGCGAGGCAGGTATTAAGAGCTGTGAGAAGCCTGGGGGGGTGCCTGCGGGGGCCCCATCCTGGAACGCAAGGAGGGAGCACCCCCAGCAGGACAGCGGGCACCGTGGGTGGTATCTGTGGAAGACAGCTTCGTGACCGTGAGAAAAGAGGGGTATTTAGTGGATGGTGTTAGGAACACCGGCTCACTTTATTACGAACAAAAGGTTAGAGTCCTACCCCGTGCCATGTTTGATGAATGTCACACGGATGAAAGCCTTAAGCCTGGAAGCTCAGAACCACAGAGGAAATAAAGAAGAACTTTAAGAACGTCCTTGTGACTTTGAAGGAGACTTTTTAAAACTTTTTTTAATGTTTTTTTTTATTTTTGAAGGAGAGAGAACACGAGTGGGAGAGGGGCAGAGAGAGAGGGAGACACAGAATCCGAAGCAGGCTCTGGGCTCCGAGCCGTCAGCACAGAGCCCGAGGTGGGGCTCCAACTGAGCTGAAGTCGGACGGTTAACCAGCTGAGCCACCCAGGCGCCCCATACACTGAGTTTTTAAAAGGTGGCATTGAGTGACAAAGATGGGACAAAGTGACAAAGATGCTGTCTATAGGAGAATGTAATCTGTGTGAGCTATGTAGGCACAATGGGACGCGACCATGCTAAACACACCAAAGTCGTCACACGCGGGGAAAATCAAGTGACAGAGATGGCTTTGGGGACTAAACGGGTGGTACTCTGTGGTCAGCCACACCGTGTGTAGACGAAGACGACGGTCAGCCCTTCTTGGGGACTGTTTGATGCAATCCTCCGTGCTTGAGTTTCACCGTGGAAAATGAAAAGCGCCGCTTCGGTATAGTCAGAATATACGGCAACCTTGGCCGTGGGGGGACCAGAAGAGAGTGATCAGCAGCGCGAGGAGCCCGTCCAGAGGGAAAATAGTGTGGAAATAGAAGGTGGGGATTTTGAGGAACTTGGATGCATGGGAATCCATTGCTGTCACTACAAGGCAGAGAACCCGTTACCCCATTCCGTGACTCAGTATCCAGGCAAACCAGAGGCTCCGGTCACCTGAGCGCCCCTGGAGAGGGAGGCCTGTCCGGGGACGTGGAGGGAGCGTGTGGACACAGGCTCGTGCACTCCCTGGGTTGACAGTAGCAACCGGGGGCCCCTGCAGACAGAGCCTTTCCGTTTCACCTCACTCAGTGGGATGGGCACGCACGCCCTTGTGTTGGGGGCACGCCTCTGCTACACGGGGCTCCGGTGCGGCTGGGGGGACTGTCACATGTCACCCTTCCCAGTGTTAGTAGATCCAGAGGTGATCGTTGCCAAAGCGTGTGGGTCCCAGAAAGCTGAGCTGGCTTCTCCCAGACACGACGGCTGCAGACGGCTTCACGTCCTCTGGGAAGGAGGATCCGCCGGGAGTGGATGACAGTTTTACGCAAGATCCAAAAAGGAATGGAATGTCACCCCAGACAGCGACCACGACACAAGTAGCCCAAGAAGGGACATGATCCTGAAAGTGGCTGAGACCCCGGGCACTCAGAGCTCTCCGCCGTATCCAGTGACGGCGATACAGGCCTGTCGCCTTGTTTGTTTGTTTCGTTAATTTTTGTACGTATTGGCTTTTAGATATTTCAGGGAGATTCGGTTGAAAGTTTCAAGGAAGCAGGTGACATCTTCTGCAAGTCCCTCTCTGAAAAGCATGCAATTCACACAACCACACGGCTACAAGCCTCTTAAAAGTCTCCCGGCCTAGGGGCGCCTGGGTGACTCAGTCGGCTGAGCATCCAACTTAGGCTCAGGTGACGATCCCGTGGTTCATGGGTTCGAGCCCCACATCAAGCTTGCTGCCGTCAGCCTGTCAGTGCAGAGCCTGCTTCGGATCCTCTGCCCCCACCCCTCTTGCACTCTCAAAAATAAACAAACATTAAAAAAAAGTCTCCTGGCCCACTGTCCATTTACGGGTACGCCACAACTGTCTTCTCCACCCATGGGGACGTTGAGGCCGTTTCCATGGCGTGGCTGTTGCGGATAATGTTGTGATGAGCATGGGGGGTAGAGGTACCTCTTCAAGATTCTGATCTCAGTTCTCTTAGATATACGTATAAGTGGGATTTCCGGATCCTACGGAAGTTCTATATTTAATTTTTTGAGCAGCCTCCATAGTGTATCGCACCATTTTACATTCCCTCTAGGTGAGATAAGCCAGTCACAGAAGGACAGATACTATGCCTCTTATGTGAGAACTCTAAAACAGTCAAACTCGCAGAAGCAGAGAGTAGAATGGTAGCTGGCAGGGGCTGAGGGGGAGGGACAGCAGTTTTTCTGGGTACGAAGTTCCTTTTCTGCAAGATGAGTAAGTTCTAGTTTTATCCGCTGCACGACATAGTCCCGTAGTGAATGCTGTATGGTGCGCTTTGAAACGTGTTGAGTCTACGCCTCGTAGTTAGTGTTCTTAACACACACACACACACACACACAAGAAAACAGAAGTGCCACAAGAGAACATGAGGACGTTTATGGAGGTGACAGACGTGCTCAGGACCTTGATTGTGGTGAGAGTATTGTGGGTGTGTGCTCATGTCCAAACTCACTTAAATGCATGCGTTAAATATCTGCAAAGTTTGTATATCAGTTATGCTCCTAGTAAGGCTTTAAAAAAACAAAACAAAACTAGCAGGGCACCTGGGGGGCTCAGGCTGTTAAGCGTACGACCCTTGATTTTGGCTCAGGTCATGATTTCACAGTTCTGACACTGAGCCCCGTGTTGGGCTCTGTGCTGGCATCCCAGAGCCTGCTTGGGAGTCTCTCTCTCTCTCTCTCTCTCTCTCTCTGTCCCTCCCCCGCACTCTTTTTCTCTCCCTTTCAAAATACGCAAACATTTCTTAAGTTTTTAAAAAATAATACAGATAAAAAACAATTTGGCTTTAAACACACAGTGGAAGCTGAGAGAACTCAGTTCACTCTCTTTTCTCTTTCTTTTTCTGGGGCCGTTGCCCAAGAAGGATCTTTATTAAAACCATTGATTTTAAGGTATGAGTTTTTCCAGTGGAAATGGGAACACTGCATTTTTCCAAACCAACGATGACGTATTTCAGGAAGCAATGGGAAGTCCTATTGCAGCACATTCTAGTTGAGGTTGGGGGAAAATTCTTGAATAGAACATCGCCATCTCCAGCAACGTGGATACAGACCCATCACACGCCGAGAGCCTTCACGTTTTGTGTCTGTCGTCAACCTGTGGCCACGTTTCCGTTGGCTGCCCTCTGGTTTGCTTCGGGACGTTACCCAAGGTTACAGCACATACGTTCTGGACAAGCCTTGTTTGCAGGACCGTTTACGCGGAAGGTTGAGAAGATTAGCTGGTAGATATTTCAGGAAGCAGGATTTCAGATTGGTGGCCGAAATGCCAGAAAACCCTTCGGAGAAAAGAAAGGAACGCACCCAGCCGAGACAGATAAAGAGCATGTGCTGGCCTTAAAAGGAGCTTGGAGCCCTGACTGGCGGCGACCTCCTGAGTGGCCCGAACGACCAGGGGACTGAGTGGCCTGAGCTTCTGCTCGTGCCGTGGCCTCTTCTTCCTTCACCAGCACGAGCAGCCGCCACGTCCGCCTTTTGGAGATCGGGTAGGTTCCATTCAGCGTGACCACTTCTACCTGCTGGGAATGTTTAGTTACAAACTGAGGCGGAGGCACAAAGCTTGAAGAGCTGAGAACATTATGCAAAAATCTGGTCCCTGTGGATTGTTTTCCAAGGTGCAATTATGTGGTGCAGCCAGACGAAAACAAGTTAGAAGCCAAGTACTGGTCTCGTCCGTCACCTCTCGTGCCTCCCCGTGCTCCCGGCCGCTCCTCCTCTTCCAAATTTGCGACCCCGAGGCTCTTCAGGTTCCCGTCACATGGCATCTCCCTGGGTCCACATCTCCCAGAATGTGATCCACGAACCAGGACCACCTAGGGTTTTGGCTTGAAGTAAAGATTTGTAGATCGTATTCTGCACCCCGTGCTGGCTTCCCAGGGCTGCCTCGGCCAAGTGCACAAACTCACACGACCTTCAAGGAAACAGGAACATGTGGCCCAATCTCAAGAGAAAAGACAATCAGTGGGGACAGACCCAGATACTGCAATCAGTAGACGAAGCCTTTACAGCAGGTGTTAATGCTAAGCTCAGCGACATAGAGCAAAATAGGTCCGCGAAGGATTGAGATGTGGGATCAGACGTTGCCCAAGATACATCAGAAGGTGGGGCGGGGAGGCTTTAGACCCAACACACGCCTGGCTTCTGCGGGAGGAAGAAGACGAGGAAAAACCGTGTAGGAAGACGCCCAGCCTGTGTCCCCCAGGAGGGGCGTGCCTCACGGCCCTAAGCTCAGCTCAGTCTGCAAAATGCAGAGTGGGAGAAGGGTGGCTGGGTCCACTTCAGGCCCCTGCACTTTCTGTGGAGGGAGGTCGCGCATCTCGTTTTCACCATGGCCACGGTGCCGACCTCCAGATCTCTCTTCCAGTCACCCTCCAACTTGCCTATGCTTCTGATGTTACACGTTCACCGAATGGGGTCAGTGACTCCATCTGTTTAATGTTTGTTTGTTTCTTAGCGCGAGGGAGGGAAGGGCAGAGAGAGAGAGAATCCCAAGCAGGCTCCACACTGTCAACTTGGAGCGCGACTCGGGGCTGGATCCCAGGGACCGCGGGATCGCCTGAGCTGAAAGGAAGCGTCAGCAGCTTAACTGGCTGAGCCACGTAGGTACCCCTCCATTTTTTTATTTACCGAAGTTTCGGTCTTTGTTTTTTTTCCCAAATCTGCCCGTTCATTTTTCTTAGACTTAATGATTTTGTTATAGTTTCTTTGTTGCCTTTTATTTCTCTAGTCATTTTAAGTAAACTTGTTTTAGGTCTCTGTTCCATTTTTTCTTTTGTGTTCTGTGCAATGGAATCCTCATTGGATCTGTTGGCTTTTGAATATAATGTATTGTTTCCTTGTGTGTTTGTCAATTTTATTGTGAGCTGTTTTCTTTTTTCGGGTTTCTTTTTCCCTTTTTGGTGTGTTTAAAGTGTAACATACCATCAGGGTCCCCAACCAGTTCTCCTAGAACATAACCACACGTGTTTTTGTGGTGTGGTGCAGAGATGTTACTACCAAAGGACCAGTTCTGTGTTCATTTCCTTACCCGGGACGCCAACAAGTAAGGGTACGAAGCAGACCCACTTAGGCACAGGCTTGTCGTTTTGTTCCTCCGGCTCACGGGCGGCGCGCTGGGGTTCTCGGGTCCCCCCGGGGGTGCGTGAGCGCCACGTTCAGGTCAGAGGCCTCAGCTCCCTCCTGCTCTGGCTTGAACGCCCACCTCAGGTCGGCCTGCACAGCAGGTGCCTTCCCTGTCTTGGCATCTAAACACAGGACTCTGGTTGTCACTTGTCCAGTACAGCGGGGATTCCGCATTCCCTCGGGTGAGCCGGTGGTTTAAAACGAAAAGGCCTGAACGACATTTAGCTTTGTTGGGTGCTTGCCGTGGGAGGGTTCCGGAGCGATGCACCCCCACGTGGCTAGAACCAGGGGAGAGAGACCACCAGGTCCGCGTTTTAGGAAGACTACTCTTCCAGAGGTGAGAAGGAAGTGTGGCTGCTGCGGACGCATCAACGCTGGAAACAGGCACCCGTTACACGGCGGGACCAGCAGTCAAAGCAGGAGGTGGTGAGGACTGAGTCCAACAGTGGCTGTGGCTCCCATGGAAGAATAGGAGTTTCGAATGGCCTTTCTAGGCCTTTCTCTTCGGATGTGAGAAAGGGAATGAATGGGAAAAGTGCAAAGGCGAGAAGAGAACGTCCCGGGCGAGTATCTGAATTGCTTCCGTCCCTGTGGCAGGTGGAGGTGCTGCGCTGGCAGGTGGAGGGCCAGAGACCGTGACCGAGCGGGTGTCAGATGCCTGACTTCTCGACAGGAAGAGGCAAGGCCAACGGGAAGCGCAAGGCGGGGGACAGACCGCCTTCTTGTATTTGTGGATGCACAGTCCCAGGCACACCCCTGGGGCAGGTGCCGCAAATGCTTACTTGGGGTCGCGGGGGAGGGAAGGGGTGGAGAAGGGAATGAGGGGAGGGAGGAAAGAAGGAAGGAACTGGGGGCGGGGGGAGGACAGGCCTGGAGTCCCAGAATTTTCAGAGAATGCCAAGAGCATCTAATTCCAACGTCCTCCTCGTCCACCAGAGAAGGAAATGCACACGCGTGTGAGTGTCGCCACCGGCATGTGTGTTGTTGACAAGCAGAAATGTCCTCGTTTTGCTCTAAGGCGCAGTGCGTTCTTGGCTCCGCTAAGCGTCCCTGTTAGGGAAGAGGCAGAATTCCGAGCGGGAGGCCATGGACTTCGGAGGCCGGCCGACCGGGCGGAAGTCGGGCCCGCCTAAACGCCCGCCCGCCCCCTCCGGGCTGGGGGGGTATCCACGTAGGCACCCACGTGCACGTGGACGCACACAGGCTCCAGGACACACACTTGGTGCACACACTTGCACGCGCGCACCAGCCTACGGACGCCACCTGTGCACGCCTGTGCGCACCCTTTCAGTCACGGAGACCTTGGGCTTCACCGGATCCCTTCCGGACTGTGGATAACTCCTCGGCGTACGTGAAGGAGATTATCGCGGTAACCTGTTAGCCTTTCGCCGGTGCGTGTGTGTCCCAGTCGCATCCGTGGAAACGCACGCCTGCAGAAAGAAACAAACACAACCTTCCAGGGCTCCAAGGGCAGCTTGTAACCTGACCGCCGGGGGAGAGCACAGCCCGCGCCAAAAGGCAGGGTTGCGGCGCCCTCCCGTGGGCCGCGCTGGCCATTGCACCGGGCGGACAGCGGCCCTGCCGCACCAGCAGGGGAGACGCTCCCTATCCGGCAGCTCAGCGATGAACGTTGTTGTTTTTGGCAGATGCCAAGGACGAGGCCCAACAAGGCTAAGTGAGGAGAGAAAACATAATGCTTTACAATAGGTGATAAAGTTCTGACCGGAGGAGGCCGAATTTTTATTCAAATGTATAGCTCTAACTCCCAGTTTGGCACTAATAAAGTTATCCTGTGTCACATGGAATTAAGTTCAATGGCCTAGGGAGAGAGAGAAGATCATCACATCACTTTCAGAAAGATGAAAACCGTCATGTTTTGAAGTCAAGACAGAATGCCGTCAGTCGGTCAAACCCAAAAAAGGCCATTCGACATATACCAAGTGGGGACAACTGAACAAAAATACTTTGTGTTCAAAAGTAATTGAACTTGACAAGAATGATTCCATACGTGGAAAAAGCCCGGAAAGGGGAAAAGAAAACAATGGGAAAAACACCAAATATGTCCAGGTACTGAAAATAGAAACACGGATACTCAGGTTCATGCAGAGAAGAAGGAAACAGAGGAGAATCCCGTGGCTAACAGCACTGAAATCGGTCATCGTAAGAAAGCCTCACGCGAGCTCCGTGTGACTATGTTGGGATCACGGCAGGAAAGAATGAGAATAACTAGGGAGACAGCACGCCCGTTCACAGCCCAGCCCAGGCATCGGTGTGTAAGAACCCATAAGGCAAACAGTGCCAGTCCCGCAGGGATTTTTCTCACCCCACCAACAAAGTTAAAGCGACGTCACCAGATGGCACCCACTGGCTCTGGCGTGCAAGGCCACCGTCCTGTCCTGGGCGTCCTCAGGATGGCCCGTCCACGACAGGGTTTCCCGAACACGCCAGGCAGCCGCAGACCAACCAGTTATGCAAATGAGGCCAGCACCTAAAATCAACGACCGGGTAAGCCGGCATAACTTGTTGGGGGGAATGTTAATTTGATTTCTGTGATGGGAACTAAGCCTATCTCGTTACTTAGAACCTTCTCCTTTGGTTAGACTTTTCTCAAGAGAGAAAGGGAGGTGTCAGTAACCGCGTGCACAGAAGCAAAGGGGAGGATATAACCTTTCAAGTTCTTCGAGGAGTTTCACAACAAGACGTGGGGTTTCAAGGGTAAACAACTGTAGCTCCCAGGAAGTAACACATTAGGATCATAATAAAAATGTTCAATTATAAAACATAAAAAAGTAAAAATAAAAACATAATAAGGTCATAATAGAAATGTATAAAATCAGGGGCACCGGGGTGGCTCAGTCAGTTAAGCATCTGACTTCCGCTCGGGTCATGGGTTCCAGTCCCACATGGGGCTCTGTGCTAACAGCTCGAGCCGGGAACCTGCTTCAGATTCTGTGTCTCCCTCGATCTATGCCCCTCCCCAGCTCACGTTCTGTCTCTCTCTCTCTCTGAAAAATAAACATTAAAAAACTTAAAACATTTTTATACATATATGAATTTTATAAATATATACATATATACATATATGCATATATATATAAAATTAGAAAGATTGAGAAAACAGAAAAGCAAATATTAAAATATTACAATGGAGGTTCCCTTTTGGAGTGGGTAATAATAAGTTGGAAGAACTTACCTTGATGCACTTGATACTAAACTCATGGATTCATTATGAGAAGTTTGGCCTGTATCCCCCTCAAATGATTCACACGCTAGCATTGCAGGGTTTGAGTCCCAATTCCCCGATTCCCAATTCCCAGGTGATTTGGGAAGTGAACCCCACCACACCATGTCCTCTTGCAGGAACTTCGACACTAAACTCCAGTGTGAGATAAGAAAAGATACCGCTGATGGAGTCCTTACTGTGTGCTAAGCCCTGTCCTGTGTCAACTCCCCAACCTGCACAAGAACCCAGAGGAGCATTTCTACTCCACCTGAATGTGAGGACACCAATCTACAGCACGAGAAAGGTCAGATTTTACGTATTCGCAGTGGCAAGTGGACACAAATTTGGCGGGAAGGGAACAACGTCATTTCTCGTCTGATATTCTTTTAAAGACGCCCTTCTTCTAGAAATATAATCTTAGAGTCTGGGTAACGACGGCATTTCTTTCCCCGGTCCTTCTATCCCTCCGGGACCCCCAGGCACAGACAGCAGGGGTCCCAGCCTGGCGGGTGTCCGGGCGGGATGTCCGGAAAGATGGCTCGTCGAACGCCGTCCCGCTCCCTGTGCCCAGACAGCAGCCCCGAGCCCTGGCCCCAGCTGCCAGCGTGCTCACCTGAGCAACACCGACTGTTGGCCGTCACACTGTACCTGATTCCCTTGGCCTGTCGCCATCAGCGAAACTTGGTTTTCATCCCCAAAGCTCTGAGCCGATCTGCTTTGTCCCCAGCGGGAGGAGTCATTACATGCACCAATTCTCCAAAGAAGCCAAACCACGTTCTCGGCCTCCTTAGGTGGAAGGAGTCTGGGCCGAGCGCTAACCAGTCCAGATGCCACTTTGAAGCACCCCGATGAGGAAGACAGGGTCCCACCAGGGCCCGGAAACAGGAGTGGATGAAGAGGGTTTGGGTTCAGCCCAGGCCACTGCCCCTGGGTTTCCCCAGCCGGCCTAACGCTGGCCGTCCCCAGAGGGGCCTCTGCCCCAAAGCCCATTTTCTCTGAGTCAGAACCTCCCACCTCCTAGCGCCTCAGCAGACCCGCTGCGAGCCCACTGGCTTTTCCGCCAACCTCTCTGTGCCCTCAGCTCAACTGAGTCAAAACAAGGACTCCGGCGAAAACCCGCAGACTCCACGGAAATCACTCACAGCGCGGGGGCCCCGCTTATGAGGACCCTGGTCAGCCCAGACGACCGAGGTGGCCGGGTCTTTGCAGTCAAAGTACATTCCCTGACTCTTCACACCAGACAGGTATCAGCGGCTAAGCCCCTGGGCCCGTGGGAGGTCCGGGCTCCGCCGGCAGGTGGCAGTGCCGCTCACCCCGGCCGGCAGGTGGCGCTGCGGTCCCAGGATGGTCGTGCTGGTGCCTCGGTTCCGGAAGGCTGAGAACTGCGCTCTTCCAGAAGGTGCCTTGTGAGTCAGGGGCAAAGGGCGGGCCTCCTGGCGTTGAAACTGCGTGGGGTCACTTTGTGCTGGCCTCGGCCGCCCCTTTGTCCGCGCTGTCGGATGGGCACTCCTCTCTGCGCAGACACACGCTCCCACGTCCCGTCTGTCCGCGAGACTCCCCAGCGATGGAGCAGGCTGTGGCCGCGCGCCCCCGTGCACGCGCAGGGCATGTGCAAGGGGCAGTGCAGGGGCCCCCGGGGGCGCCCTTCCTCGCGCTGCGTCTTCCTTGTCCCGCGAGTAAAGTTGCTCTTCCCCAAGCACCTCGCAGCTCGCCGAGGACCACACGCTGACTTCGCCGCTCTGGCACAACTGTGCGACGTAAGCAGGGGGGCAACGCTAATTAAACACTCGCAAAACAGTGCGTCACGGGACGTGTCCACACCCCTGAGATGGTTTCAGTGGCGGTGAGGGAGGGAAACGGCATCGGCGGATCGAAAATCCGTGCGGGCTGCTTGCGGCAGGGCCACGCCAGTGTGCCGCCAGGCATGCGGAAGGCCACGGCCACGGCCACATCCGGGGCTCAAAATTCACACGTGAAACGTCCAATTCGCATTCCACTTATCACGATGTTCTCAAAATAGCTGATGTCTTTTTTTTTTTTTTTTTCCAGTCTATAGAATCTGGGCCACAGATTTTGGCCCGCAGAATTGTTTTAAAATATTCAGAATATAGAAATTCCCTTAAAATATTCTGTGTGGACCATTTGTCCTTTTCTGGAAGTGTAAAAAGAAAACCATTAGTTTTTAAGTATAAACAGAGAATATGTGTGTATAGACTTTAGGTTTGTTGTCAAATACAACTTGGAACAAAATATTTAAAAATGAAAACGTCTTGTGTGCTCAGGCTAGTCTAACGGTCAGCCGTAATCAGTATTAATTTCCCAAAACACACACAGGCTTTACCTTGTCTCTTAAAAGAAAATCCTGTAGCCTAACAGCGCATTCACGGTTTCCTGATGTTATGTACCTTTGAATCCTCGATCCTGGACGCATCGCGCGCCCAGAGAGCACTCACTCTGCACCTGCCTGCCCAGCAGGGGTCCCCCACCGGCCCGAGTCTCCCACCCTTTGTCCCCGAGCGCCCCTGTCCATGGGTCTCTTCCCTGTCCTCCCAGGGGCAGACACCTACGTTTTCCCACCTTCTCTGGGGAGACGAGGCAAGAGAGGTGGGTGCGGAGGGAGCCCCTGGTCCAGGGTAACGACCCCTCAGACGGTCGCGGTGGCCAGAGGGGGGTGAGGTGCACGAGCAGATGGCCGGTGGGGCGTCCCCTGACGGGCGTTAATTTCCTAATGCTGCTATCACAGGTCACTGCAAACTAGTGGGTTAAAACAACACAGACTTACTCTCTGGATTCTGGAGGTCAGGAGATCTGAAATTAAGGTGTCGGCAAAGTCGCAATCCTTCCGGAGCCTCCTGGGGACGTGTTTCCCCCTTCCCAGCCCCTAGATGCGCCTGTGTTCCGCGGTCACAGCCTTCCTCCGGCTTCACGGGCCTGTCCAACCCCCTGCTCTCTTCTAGCCTCGACCCTCTTCCATCTCCCCTACGAGCCCCTGTGGCTACACTGGGCCCGCCTGGATAACCCGGGACCACCTCCCGTCTCGTGGGGAGGCTCTCAGCTCAGAGCCTCAATCCAGATCCCCCTGCAGAGCGCCCCGAAGGGCGTGCTGCTCTCCACGTTGGGGACCCCAGTCTGGTTGATGTCACGTGTCTGGGCCCCATGTGAGGGACAAGAAAAGACGCGGGAAGCAAGGCATGAACAAAAGCCTGGGTATTTTCTTCCAGAAGAAACGGAACAAGATCCGCAGACGTGTGACCAGACAAAACCTGACAAACGCTTAGGTTTCCACACTTGAGTTTGAAGCGTTTTGCGTCAGACTTGCGAGCAGAGCCCCAAATTGTTATCTGCGCCCTCCCGGGGCCGGCTCGCCTCGGGGCCGGCCTTTCCTGCGATTACTCTTACCGACAGGTACTGACCTCATGTGATGATGTAGAAGTTGAATTTGGACATGAATCACCTTTTAAATATTAACTAACTCTGCAAACCTTTCCACCACTAAATCCGTCTACTTTTCGGTACAGGCAAACCAGCCAATGTGCCAATAAAGAGGCTCCCTGCCCTTCGTTAAAGGGAGAGATCGCTTATAGGAACGCAGAAGGAACATCTCAGCCTTATTTTTAGTCCTTCTTGAAATTTTATTTTCTTATAAACAACCACCAGTGCGTCACACATTTTAAGTTTCCTTTTGGAAATGGAAAAAGAAAGGGAGGGAGAAACGGAGAGCGGAGAGAAGTGGACCACAGAGTTGGCAGGACCCCTCAGCTCTTTGTCTCCCACGACGCGGGCCGGGCTGACGGGGCGTCCCTTCTGTGACAACCTGCTTCCACGGTTTTCTGGGGACCGGCTGCCTAAGATAACCTTTCATTAGATACAGAAAAACAAAAACAGCTCTTACTAATAGAGTCTGGAGGTTACTCAGGAATCCTCGGCCGGGCCGTGTGGTTGGGCTAATGAGAGGGCAGCGCCCGCCTCGCGGGCGCTGCGGGCACCGGGGCGTCAATCTCGTCGGCGCAGGCGGGACGGAAGTGCTGGCCGCCGCACCGGGGCCACCCTCCCGACCGCAGCCCCCCGGTGGCCACCACCTGGGGAGGCCCCACTCGGTCGCCGCGTCTCGGGGTCAGCTCCTGAGCAGCCCATAAATAATAGTTTCCAGAAGTGCATTTTTCTGTTTACAGCCAGCCCTCTCCTCCACACCTCCCCGAGTGATAAATCTAGCCGTGCCGATCAACGGCCGCGTTGTTCCCAGCATATTACGGTCAGGAATGAATAAATGCCGCGTGTCACACGGCCTGCAGACATGCCGTAAATACAGCATCATGAATCTCTGTTTCATAAAATAAAGGGCAGGGCCGCCAGCCGAGAGCTCTCCGCGCGGCGGGGATCAGTGGGCTCTTTGTTACCGGCTGGGGCGGGCGGGGGCCCCTGCTGTCACCTGAAGACAGAGACGTGGGTCCCTGGCCCTCACCGCTAATGACTCATGAACCCAACCCTGGAGCCCTGGCTCCAGAAGTAACGCACGCGGGCCGGGCTTGGTAACAGCAGGGCCGCTGGAGAGAATATCCGGCCTGGAGGCGCCAGCTCACACTGGCCACCTGGCCACCTGCGTGGCGGCCGCCAGGCTCCCTGCACTCCGGCTCCTGTGCGTGGTCGCCTGCTATGTGGGGGCCCCTTCGCTCCCTCTGAAGGCCTGCTGTCCTGGGGGGAGGGGCACCGGGCAGCTGGGACCCGGTTCCCTCTCCTGACTTGCGTGATCACAGAGAAAGATGGAACTCTCACACTTACCCGAAGTTTAACAAAGAATCCAGAAAGGGTCCCTTACCCTCCCCCCCCATCCCTGCAAGCGGAGGAAACACGAGCAAGCCCAGGTCTTCCAAGTTCGAGCCTGAGCTCGGACGCCTGTGCTCTCGGTGGTGCGTGGGGAGGGCTGCAGGACTCGGGGTCCCCGTGCGGCTGACCTTGGCCTCCAGAGCAGAGGGAGGCCAGCCCCAGCCCTGCAGCCGCCCCAACACCACCCCAGCCGGCTGTGTCCTCCCTCGGGGGGTCCCCGGGGCTCACATGGGGGAGCTCGGCCACAGGGCAGGGAGGAGGGGGCTCTGGATGGGGACACAGAGGACAACGAACCAGAGCAAACAAGACAGTATTTCACTTGTCCCTTCAAAATGATTTCCGAGTGGCTGCGCAGGACGAAGCCATCGCTTTAAGTGAGTTTTGCTGCCTCCTCTGCGGGAGCCTGCGGTGGCGTGGGTGGTGGCGTGGATGGGGGCTGGGGGTGGGGGGAGGGACGGGGCTGCCGTGCCAGGACACCATCCGCCTCCTTCTGAAAGAGAGGAGGAAATGGGGGCGATTCCCATGGGTCTTTTTGGGGGGATTCCTTCAGTGAGGACGCTGACCACAGTCCTGGGGACCACGAAGGAGCCACACGGTTCTAACACAGAACGGACTCCCGGCCCATAAACCCCTTCAACGCCACCTCAGCGTCCGTTGGACCGCGGACACGCTTTCAGGCTCAGGGACGCGTTCGGGTGGATCCAGGTTTTGACACAGATGATTCAGGGAGCCCTCGAACAAAAGTACCACCAAAGCACAAACAGAAAGTTTGTCAGAAAAGTAAACATTTACTCATAATGTGAAGAGAAACCTCAACAAATTATGCATTTACAAAACCTGACAAATACTCCATACATAATAAAATCCATACAAGCATAATACAACATTTGTATTGCGTATCGAGTAGCGACCTAATATACACCAAATTTCTCCCAATTTTCTGCCATACTGTTTTGCCATCTTTCCATGTGCCAATGACTATTTCTAAGTTAATGTTTCCTATAAACAGAACAGAAAGGAAACTCAATTGCCATACGTGCGTGAAATCTATTTTTATTGTTATTAATTGCTGGCCATGAAACTTGTGACTTCATGTAAGAGACACTCACTTTGTGGGACGCCTGGGGGGCTCAGTCAGTTAAGTGTCTTACTTGGGCTCAGGTCATGATCTTGTGGTTCACGAGTTCGAGCCCTGCATTGGGCTCCGTGCTGACGGCTGAGAGCCCGGAGCCTGCTTCGGATTCTGTGTTTCCCTCTCTGCCTGCCCCTCCCCAGCTCACACTCTGTTTCTCTTTCTCTCTCTCTGTCTCTCAAAAATAAATAAAAACACTAAAAAATTTTCGAAAAGAAAAAAGAAACGCTTTCTGTAACACCGTCCCAGATGTGTGCCCGGCTGACACTGGGCTTCTGATGGATTCTGTCTTGCATGACTACTCTAAGCACACATATATTTTATCTATGTGTATGTTGTGTGTTTATTACTGCATTTAACAGAGTATTCTGGACTCAACAGGGCTCTGCTTTGACCAGGCCTGGGCGAAACCTGCTAGTAACTCATGGGCGTGAAAATGTCAAGCCTTTCCCGCAGAACGGCTTCGGGCTACTCCCTCGAACCTGGCCCCCCCTCCGTTGCCCACCTCAGCAGCCCCAGGCCCAGAGGACCCTTCCACGTTGGGACGGGCCCCTGCCCTCCGCTTTGGGTCACAGGCCAGGGGGAGGACAATGCGTGGGTGAATGAATATTCTGGAAGCTGTTGCCAGGCTGGGGAGACGGGCAGTTCCCAAAGTGTCCACAGAAGCAACAGCGAGCCCTGGCAGCACCCTACCACGCCCCAACTGAACACAGCGCAGACACGAGGGGACAGACGGCAGAGGCGACATGAGCGAGGGCAGAGAGGCCTCGCCCTGAGGTAGCTCCCTCTGCAGATGCCGCAAACACGCTTGGCCGACGGACGCACCCACAGCGGGGACCCTGGCGGCGGTGGCAGGAGGGGCGGCTGAGACGTCAGTCGCCGAGACCCGTGTCTGAACGTGTCTCAGGTGACTGAGGACGGGATGGCACGGGGCCGTGAGGTGATGTCGTTTCAGCTGTGGGGGGACCGAGGCGCACAGGTCCGCCTGAGCGCCCACTTCCGAATGAGCCAACGGGCCGGCGACCTCCGAGCCGGGCAGTGACAGGGCGCCCGTCGGCTGGCTCTTACCCCTCACGTGAAAGACATTTTCTTTACTGGAAACTTAACCGGAAACGTGTTGGAAGTCACCAGGCATGTATTTGATGAAGTTCATGTGCTCCCCAAAGCTTAAAGTCAGGTTTTAGGGTCAGGCAGTGGTGCAAAGCCGTGAAACGTGAGGGGGCCTGTGGCCGCTTGCTCGCCTGTCGGACCTGGTGGAGAGAGTACCCCTTCCCGTGTAAGTGACAGACGTCTGACATGGTCTCCCCCAAAGTCAAGTATTCAGGGAGGGGCCGGGGCGGGAATGGCACCAGCCCAGCACCCTGCTGGCCGTGCTGAGTCACCCAGTAGGCGGGCAGCCGCTGGTCCACGTTACTCCTGGGGCACAGTTCACGGTCGTCAGGGCTGTCCTGACCGTTGAGCTGGTCCAGCGAGAAGAGCAGGCGTGGGGCGGAACGAGGAGGAATTCGGGCTCCTGTGAGGAACCTGCCACCTCACCCCTTCTCCGCTGAAGTCAAAACGCAGGGTTTGTAAAGTTTACGATGCATGTTTTGGAAAACAATGAATTTCTCTGAGAGCGTGACGGAAATATCTATTCCCATTCAATGGCTCCTAGGCGTTTTCCTGCCTTTCTATATAAAATTCCTTCTCCAAGAAAGGTTTTCTCTTGCAAGTTTCCATGAAGTATGTTATTGTTACAGCATGGTTTATATTTTTTACAATTAAAGCTGAAATTTTTGGTTGCTCCCCATGGAATAATACATTTCTTATCGGATACCTGGTTTTATTCTTCTAGAACTCTTTACAACCCTCCCCCCCCAGTATATTGTAATTACAGACTCCTGTCAGCCCCATTTTCTGTAATTTGTCTACTCTTCCCGTGTGAAGTAACTTTCTGTGCTTTGGGCCACCACCCTGCCTGGGACACGCACCAGGGGCCCAGAAGGGATGCTCCTCTTCGTTACTGGCTGCTGTCGGGACCCGCGGCTGGTGTGCAGACTGGTGGCTTGCACTGCTCACGGGTCTCTGACACCTGGCCCTCGGAGTCAGACTCACACAGACCCCCTGAGAGCTGCGGGCCCAACACGCCAGGCTCGGGTCCCTGCACAACCCGGGCCAGGCTCCGCCTTGTCCCCGGGGCCTTCTCCGTGGACACGCGAATTGGTCCCCATCTCCCCTGTCTGTGCCGTCTTCTCTGGCTCCCTTTCCCTGGAGAACGGAGGGGGACCCCGCCTGGGCTTGGGGGTCCCCAGAAGCCCGTGTCAGCTCTGCAGCGGGTGCTCCCCTGCTGGCGGTGCTGGGTTCAGTCCTAGAGGACCGTGGCCGCTCAGAGCACACTCCCCGCCAGGCGAGACCTTCGTCATATTCGCTTAAGGAGCCCCCGGCACTCCTGTTGACTTCCTGGCTTCTCCGGTCTCAAGGTCATTTGTGTGTATTTCCTCCTATAAGGTAGTCTTACTGTAACCATATGTCACAGGGGATGCCCGTCTTCAGGCCGGCCTCGCTCACCCTGATTCTGAGCACAGTGCCTCGCTCAGGGCAGGACAGCAATAAAGGAACCGTCAGTGATTAGGGGAGACACCCACGAGCAGGTAATGGGTGAGGATCGGTGACCGGCAGGCCCATTCGCAGACAAGTTAGGATGGTTCACCTGTAACAGTCTGGAGGACCCTGAAGTCACGGCCCGGAGTCCCACACACGGGGCCGGAACCCAGAGTGTCTGTCCCCAGGTCGGTCCCACACACGGGGCCGGAACCCCTAGTAGCTGTGGGATTCGGCCGTGTCCCTGTTGGGCGGGTCTGTGAGCTGCCCTGGTCCGGCCCTCGCGGGATGCCCTTGGCCGTGGCCGTCGGTGTGCCTGCTGCAGCTCTGGTCTTCCTGCCCACGTGGGAAGCAAGCTCACGTGAGCCCATGTGGAGAGAAGTGAGCCCAGCAAACAACAGGACGGCCCATCACAGAGTCCAGGCGGCCTAGTTCTGAGCGCAGGGGGGCCTGTGGGGAGAGAACAGTGCAATTTATAGGAACTCCAGAGGCCAGAGGTGAGGTCCCAGGAGGCGCCTCTCCGCCGGCTTCACTCCCCTGGGCTCACCACCCCCGCTTCTTTTCCGTAACAACAGGGAATAATAATTTTGACAATAGCCAGCCGTTTGGATGCTGGACGTCGTCCTACGCATTCTGTGTTTACATCTAGCCATCACCAAAGCAGCCAATCTGTGACGCAGGTTACATTCCAGAAAGGGAAACCGAGGCACAGAATGATTAATCACCTTCATCACTGTGCCCCTGTCACTCGGCTGGCACAGGCAGAAGCCAGAGGCCCTAGCAGGGAGTGGGCCCCAGGGAGCTGCCACAAAACCAGGAACGGCGATTTCAACAAAGTTGAGATGATTTCCCCCTCCTGGGAGGGTGGGGCAGACTGGGGACAGTCCTGCCATCACTGAGCAGACACAGACGGCTGACCCCGGGGGCCCCTGCTGCAAACTGGAGCAGACACCCGCGGAGAAGTCTGCCCAGCAGGCAAGCTCACGCGGCCACTCGAGGAGATTTATGGGACACCGTCCAGTAAACGATGAGTCAAAGGGTCTGGCTCATTCTTAGGGTTTTAGGACCTAGTCTGATTTGCAGAACTGGATAGGAAACAGAGGCTGGGGTAGAGCGTTCGGTTAAATGTAATTTCAGTATTGGGTTTGGTATGGCTTTCTTCTGCTAGCACTCCAGAAGTTTATATCACATCTAAATATATCTAGCTTCTGGATGCGTAGGCCACCAAAAATATGCGCTTCAATGCCATTGCTTGCCCTGAACCATCACCTACTGACAGATGCCAGCACGAGGCAGCCACTCGGAATGTTTCTTAAAATTTCCATTTATTATAAATTGAACTTTGTACATACTGAGTGTTGAAAGTGGCATTTGTAAACGATCACAGTAAAATTTACTGTGTTTGGAGACAGTCTGAACGGTTCTTTCAGAAACCGCTCGTATCAACTGAGTGGTTTCTCCCATTTCTGTCGTCTTAGGGTTGCCCACATTCACCATCTTAAACCATCTCTGACGCATGTGTGTTGCTTTATTAGAATGAATTAAAGTATATGTTTTAAGGAAGAAGTGCCTTTTTGTATTTTTATCTTTTTGAAACATTTTTAGTGATGTATTTGTGAAAATAGTATAACTTCCCCTTGAACAACTCCGTGCGAAATGCATGGGTCCATTTGCACACTGTTTTCGATAAATACGGCGCAGTCCTATAAATGCATTTTCTCTTCCTTATGAGTTTTTATTTTTATTTATTTATTTTTTCAACGTTTATTTATTTTGGGGACAGAGAGAGACAGAGCATGAACAGGGGAGGGGCAGAGAGAGAGGGAGACACAGAATCGGAAACAGGCTCCAGGCTCTGAGCCATCAGCCCAGAGCCCGATGCGGGGCTCGAACTCACGGACCGCGAGACCGTGACCTGGCTGAAGTCGGACGCTTAACCAACTGCGCCACCCAGGCGCCCCCCTTATGAGTTTTTTAATAACAGTTTTCTTCTTTGTAGCTTACTTTATTATAGAAATACAGGATATAATACATATAACACACAAAATACGTGTTAATCTCCTGTCCATGTGATCAGCAAGTCTTCTGGTCAACAGTAAGCTATCAGCGTCAAATCTGGGGGGAGTCAAGAGTTGCATGTGTACCTTGGACTGGACTGTGTGCCAGGTTGGTGCCCCTAACTCCAACGTTGTACATAGGCAAGTCGTCCTGGCTAAATTGTCACTGAGTGATTGATTAGTAATGTGTTAATGCTGTGAAAGACACCAAGAGTCACTCTACACAGCGGAGCACTTTCCCCATGGGTCAGCAGTGTGAGGTGAGCCGGTGGAGTCCCAACTGGGAGCCACGGAAGGGAGCCTGAGGCTGGTCCATTCTCCCTCTTCCCCATCGCTCTCTCTCTCTCTCTCTCTCTCTCCCCCCATATTCCTCTTTTTCTATCAAGTCTTCTCAATATTAAAACAAAAATCAGATATTGATCCCCAAGTGGTTATTCCATGTTCGGGAGGCAAATATGGAGTCGTTTTTACCCTAGTCAGTATATAAAGCTATATTTTTTGTCAGAGAAAGAAAAGTCGAGCCACCACCTGGAAAGTCCCAACTGTTATTAGAAGTAGAGAATAGCTTTCGTTGTTCTTTACTTCCCCTTCAGTAGACTGTAGGGTTGTCCACAGAACCACAATAAAACATTACTTGAGGAGACAACATTCCTTTTCACAGCGCCCTGGAAATAAAACCCTTTTTGAAAGAGAAGTATGGTCTGTGTTGTATTCGTTGTATTTGTCACGCAACATGTTTGCAGCACAGTGTAGAGGTTAGTGTCTCCACCCCAAATTGTACATGCCGACTGCGCTTTTAATCTACAGTGGTTTTTGGCTCATGGCCACTTGCTTTCTGCCAAGAGGCACGCCGCTCACTGTGGGGCAAACGTGGCTCTCTGCTCTTCACCCTCTGATGGTTCCTGGACTGAACGCCCCAGCTCATGCTTTATTTTGACCCATGGCAGAGCCTTTGCCAATTATACTTCATGGGATCGACATATTTCACAGAACACAGCTAGTCTCGTATATAAGAAAGTGAGTCCAGAGCGAGGCCATGCCATAGCTATGGGGACACATCCTCCTTGGCCAACTACCGGTGACTCAACCCACCACCTGCCTTTGAAAAGTTCTCTTTCAGATGGTGCACACCTGGAGCGGTCAGCCTCTTAGGACTTCACTGATTCAGTTGATTCTGTGAGTCTGTACTGCTGAACACGGTCTGGCAGTGATTTCCCAGGGAAGACGCAAAGTGATACCAGAGCCTTCCACACTCAACAAAGGGCTGAGCAAAGCTGAGCACATGGGGAGCTTTAGAGATCAAAGCACAATGACTTAAAAATGGGCCACTTCTATTTACGTCACCGTGGAAGTGATTTTCCTGCTAAGCTCTCTAAAACAGGCATTTGGGTCTATCCGGAAAATTCAGGATGAGGCATAATCTTCAAGAGTTTTGAAGCTGGGTACACTTTCTCAAAGAGAGAAGATTAACCCTTATTTAAGGCAGCAGGGCTGACAGAGTTTGTGGAAGGGATGATGGGGTAGATACATGGCGAATGAGGAGCCCTTAGTGAGACTAAGGGAAACATTGACATTCTACTTCTCAGATCACCATTACCTGCACCTCACCTGCACGGAGAGCCCTGCTTGGGTCGACCTTCTGTCTGGTGTGCTTGACACTGAGGGGTCCCAGACGTGGGATTCTCAGTGTCAATAGCAGGGCAGTCCCGGGAAGGCTGGTCAGCCTGTGGAGGAGGAGAGATTCCTTTCTCTCCATCTGTTGGTGAGTAGACTGAAAGGCAGCAGGATGTTGTGTTTCAGACGGTTCTACCAAAGAGATTGGAGTTACGGCTTCTGTTCAGCATTTCCCTTTGGGTTTCTTACAAAAACATACTTCCTTCTATTGTCCATTTTGCAACTTTCTTGATTGGATATTGACTGTGGGGAATAAGCTTAGGAATTCCCGAGCCTGCACCGATGAGCTAACAAGCCATAAAGAATTAGAAAGCCATAGGATGAACACACCCAAGTCTGGGTAAATAAGGTAAATTAGGTAAATAAGATTAAGTAAATGGGGCAAAGGCCCCCAGTATAGGACAAAGGTATAGGACAACAGCAGAATGTTGCTTTCACAGGAAAGAAGGACCAAATTAGGTAAACAGGTAAATAGGGCTATAGACGGCTATGGGGTGAAGTTGCCCAGAGTGGAGCTCATTAGCAAAAAAAAGGTGCCTTCTTGACCCTGAGGTAGCGTGCTCTGTATTTCTTGTCCCCTAGGCCAGTTTAAGTAAACAGACGTGGTGCCTCATGTCTGCTGTAAACAACCCTCCACCCAGCACCAGAATCTTTTGTATTGACCCAAACCCCTAACACCACACATCTCCAAAACCTCACCCCTCACACCCATGAGTTAATGTTCACGGTTTCATTGTCTCCCTGTGCATGCTCATCATACTTGTAAGCCTTCTGATCCTAACGAAAACGGAGCAAGGACCCTTACTCAGGGCTCTTGTCTCCTCCTAGACATTAGCCTCTCTTGCATTTTCAATCCTGTGTCCCGCTCTCTTGCTGGACAAGAGAGAACTCCAGACCCAGAGTCTATGGCAATTGACAACTGTAGAATTCAGCAGAGCCGCTGAGCAAAATGACGCACTCCCTCCCCTTACTGTATCGGGCTGTGATGCTCTTTATCTCTGCCCACTTGTCCTGATGTCAGTCAGTTTGCCACACCTCTCCCTTTCAGCCAGTCTTGGTGCGGTATCTGCCTGCCCACCTCTTACTGAGGTTTATCTGTGTCTTCATATATAAATGGTTTCCTGTAGGCAACATGAAGTTGGGCTTATTACTGTTACTGTTACTAATATTATTCATTCTGACATCTTGTCTTTCATTGGTGTCTTTAGACAATTGATGTTTAAAATTATTATTTTCTTAATGTTTATTTATTTTGAGAGAGAGAGAGAGAGAGAGAGAGAGAGAATCCCTACGAGGGATTCAATCTCACAAACCCTGCAAACATGACATGAACTGAAATCAAGAGCTGGTTGCTTAACTGACTGAGCCACCCAGGTGTTCCTAAAATGATTATTAATAGAGTTGGATTAATATCTACCATATTGATAACTGGTTTCTATTCATTATACTGCTTTTTTTCTTACCTTTTTCTGCCTTCTCTGGTTTTGACCAAACAATTCATATGATTTCATTTTCTCTCCTATCTTAGCCTATCAATTATACTTGTCTTCACAAAATTCTTTGTGCTCGTCCTAAAGCACGCAATGTTCATATGCAGCTGATCTGAGTCCACTTTCAACATCCTGCACTGTGCCATGGCTGTTAACTCAGAAGTCCCCATGCCTTCCTCCTGCCCCAGTGGCATTGCTATCATTCACTCGGCTCACCGATATGCCAGAAGTGTTACAGTATTACAGTGAACAAACGGTTATACATTCGATAAAGAAAATAAAATACCTTCACTTACTCCTTTTTTTATTTTTTATTTTTTTTAATGTTTATTTGTTTTTGACAGAGAGAGGGGGAGACACAGAATCTGAAGCAGGCTCCAGGTTCCGAGCTGTCAGCACACAGCCTGACTCAGGGCTTGAACTCACGAATTGTGAGATCACAACCTGAGCCCAAATCAAGAGCTGGCTGCTCAACCAACTGAGCCACCCAGGGGCCCTGATATCTCCTTCATTTTTAAAGAATAATTCACTGGGTATTGAATTCTTGGTTGGTGTTTGTCTTTAAACATTTTCAAGACAGTATTTCTTCCACATTTCACTCCACTCTCTTGCATGGACCTGGTGAGGAGTCCAGTGTGACTCGTGTCCATCCCCACTCCTTCATACACAAGGTTGGGTTTTCTTTTTCAGCATTTTCTATTCATCTTTGTCTGCACATTAAATATGGTATGCCAGTGTCTAGGTTTTTTGGTATCCATCCTTCTTAGTGCTTCCTAAATTTCCCAGATTTGTGGTTTGGTGCCCGTCATTAAATTTGGAAAATTCTTAGCTATTATCACTTCAAACATTCTCTCCTTCTGTTATCCCCATTAGGAGGGCATCACACTTTTATAATTATCCTACAGCACTTGAATAATTGCTTTCTTCTTCTTCTTCTCCATTCTCTCTTTCCTCCGTTTTCCAGGGTGGGATGCGCTACTGACATACCTTCAAACTCAGCAATTCTGGCAACGCTCTGTCTACTAATGAACCCTTCAAAGGCACCCTTTGTTTCCATTAATGTTTTGATGTTGAGCTTTTATTTTAATACGTTCTTAGAGCTTCCATCTCCCTGCTGACATCATCTGTTCCTATACGATGCCTGGTTTTTCATTGAAGCCTGTAACACGGCAATCACAACTATTTAAAATTCACTGTTGGATTGTTCCAGAATCTGTGTCATAGCTAAATCTGGTGCTGATGCTGGCTTTGTCTCTTCTGCTGCATTGTTTTCTTGCCATTTAACACATCTTAATTTTTTTTTTTTTCTGCTGAAAGCTGGACATGATGTATTAGGTCATGGGAACTGAAGTAAATGGGCCTTCGGTGTGATTTTATGTTAATACGGTGAGGAGCTGGGCTGTGTTTAGCACTTGCTGTGGCTGTGGTGCCCGAGGCCCCAGTCTCCCCAGGGTCCTTGTTACTGACCCCCTGTTGTCTCAAAGTGTCTGAGAACTCTCAGACACACTCTGTGCACTGTAACTGCTACCACCGATTGGACCCATGGGTGTGGTGGTGATTTACTTATCTATATTCTGATGACACTATCTCTTCCCTTTAGTGGGTGCATCCCCAGGCTGTGACCTTCCCAAGTCTTCTAGCTTTTCTCTACCCCTTTCATGAGATGGGTAGACAAGAGGAACTGGTGTTGGGTAGTTTCCTTCTCCCAAGTTGGGTACATCTCTGTTAAGTCTTTGTCCCTTGAGAGTTGTCTTTTTTTATGTAGAAAACTCTGGATGTATGCATTAGTTTCCTTGGGCTATCGTGACAAACACCACAGACTGTGTGGCTCAGACCACAGATGTTTATTCTGCCCCAGTTCTGGAAGCTGGAAACCCAAGCCCCAGGTGTGGGCAGGAGGTGTCTCCTGGGTGTGTAGACCACGTCTTCACTCTGTGTCCTCGCATGATCTTTGCACTGTGTGTTTATCCTCGTTCCTCTTATAAGGATGCTGAGCAGATTTGATCAGAACCCACCCGAATGACCTCATCTTGCCTTAGTCATGTCCATAAAGACCCTATCCTCAAATACAGACCCATTCTGAGGTCCTGGGGATTAGGACTCCAACATATAAGTCTTGGGGGTGGGGGACACAATTTAGCCCATAACAGTGTATTTCAAAATGGTTATTTTTACTTTTCCCTGACATGAGGCTTTTTCTTGACTCTCTGCCTTGAGAAGCTGCTGGGGTGCACAGGGGTAAAGCCTCAGAAATTGTGGGGTTCCCCTGTGACTACAGCCCCTGGGGTCTCTTGGTCTCACAATTGTCCACACTCAACCTACAAGAGTTTGTTTAAATTACCATGAAAACTTTCTTCCCAGGCCATGGTTCCATGACTCCTCCCCCAGGGAGCTGAACTTGGGGGTGCCCCCAGTCTGTCTGTCTCTCCAGGGTTGGGGGTGGTGGTTTTCCCCACAACCCCAGTCCTCTGATGGGTCCGTGAAAAGCCACTGACTTAGTTTGTTCAGCTTTTCTGAAAGGATGGAGGGATGGCATCCAAGTTCTCTGCAGGTTCGTGGTGATCTGGAAGTGGCTCCCCACTCCCAAGACCAAGGTGAAGGGACCGCCAGAGGAGGTGAAAGGGGCCCCCACACACTGGGGCTTCTGCAGACATGCGGGGGAAGGGCCTCTTTCGGCCTCTCCCCACAGCCACCCTGTCTGATGCTGAGATGAGGTGAGCGAACGTGAATTCTGTCACCTCAGAACACCCAGGGTAGGGGTGAGTTTCCCCACCATTCTACCAAGTCCCTCCCCTCACACCCAGAGACGCTGCGCCCTCTGGCTGGACCCAGTCTGGGGCCCCCAGGCCCACTCAGAGTCATACCCCGTGCCTGGCTCCTGTCCCATCACGTCTCCCTGCCACCCGCAGGCGTGGGTCCCCCACAGATTGCTTGCAGGAAGCCGTCCGGAGCTCACCTTGTAGACTTTGTTGTTTCCTGATGTGTTCCCCACGAGACACCCGAGAGGGACTGTCCTACAGACACACAGGTGTGAGGAGGCACCGTCACACGGACACACGCTTGTGAATATGTGGCACGGCTCCCACCAGCTGGAAATTCACACAAAGGGTCTAACTGAGCCTCACACGATAGATGTGCTGATGCGTTCTCCTTACTCATGGAAAAGTCCAGAAAATCACAGACATGCGTGGTCAGCGTGACATTTCCTAGGTCAGCTTGTGGGTCGGAAGGATGGGAAGAGGTGGGGGAGCTTGTGGGTGCTCCCGCTGCCCCGTTCCCTCCTCCCTCCTTCCACTCCCCCTTCTCCCCTCCCCCTCCCCTCTCCTGCCCCATCTTCTCTCCTGCTTTCCCCTCCCCCTTCAACAACCCCTCCTCTGCCTCCTGCCCTGTCCCTCCCCTGCTCTTCCCTTTCCCCCTCCCCTCCCCTCAGTCTCTCTGTCTGTCTCTGTCTGTCTCTGTCTCTGTCTCTCCCAAGCTCAGCGCACACATTTCCCTCTTGGCTGCCATCACCCAGCTGTCTGCATTTCTTCTTTCTCACCCTGAACCCCCCCTTTTAAATTTCATACAGGCTGACCCTCCCCCGCTGCATCTGAGGGCATCCTCTGGAAGCTGTTGGACCCTGTGAACAGGGCAGATGAAAGGTGGGGAGAGGAGAGAGGGCCTTCGCGAGTCCGTCAGGCTGACTGCACAGGCGACGAGATCTTTTCCCTCTTTTAGCAGCAGGAGTGACTTTGAAGGAAGGCCTGGACCTGACTCCCAGGGAAGGAGTGGGGGGCAGCACCCTGCAGTCACCAGGATGGACGGGACGGGACTGGCGTGGAGACCACAGATGGGGGGCAGTGATGCATCCCCCATCAGCCCTCCCGGACTCCAGCTTCTGCAGTCACGCCTGGTCCTCGAAAAGTAGAGCAAGCTCGGCTTGACCTCCCGGAGACCACCCCTGCCTCCCTGGAAGCCCCCATCAAACCCCGTGGGAGCAGTGCCTCCTCTGGGACCCCATGAGGGTCACATCCGGTGCTCCACACAAGGTGAAGTCTCTGATTTTGTACACAATCTTCGTGGCCTCCTTGGAGTCTCGGTGCTCAAGGGAGCACTGCTTTTAACAGTTTTGGTTTATTAAGACAACCTGGGCAAGACATCACCCTTCCTTTTGTATTGGTCCCTATACCTGGAGTTTTAAAAAGCTGTAGAAGAGATTCATTAAAAATAAAAACATATGTGCCACCTACTATCTTTTGAGTCTGGCTAGAGCAATGTGGGGGGACTGACCAGTCTTTAGAAGTTAAAAGTGCATACATTATTTTTAAAAATGACATTTTGGGGATGCCTGGGTAGCTCAGTCGGTTAAGCATCAGACCCTAGCTCAGGTCATGATCTCGCAGTTTGTGGGTTTGAGCCCTGCGTCATGCTCTGTGCTGACAGCTCAGAACTGGAGTCTGCTTGGGATTCTGTGTCTCGCCCTCTCTCTGCCTCTCCCCCACTTGTGCTCTGTCTCTGTCTTTCTCTCTCAAAAATAAATAAAATGTAAATAAATAAATAAATAAATAAATATTAATTAATTAAATAAATTAAAAAAATAGGGGTGCCTGGGTGGCTCAGTTGGTTGAGCATCTGACTTCGGCTCAGGTCACGATCTCGTGATTCATGAGTTTGAACCCCGCGTCAGGCTCTGTGCTGACAGTCGGAGCCTGGAACCTGCTTCAGATTCTGTGTCTCCCTCTCTCTCTGCCCCTCCCCTGCTCGTGCTCTGTCTGTCTCTCACTAATAAATAAATTAAAAAAATTTTTTTTAATTAAAAATCACATTTTTATTGTTTTCTCACAGCCTAAAATTGTTCTCATGTGCAATTTCTCTGCTGGTGACAGAAACCCAGATTGTGCCCGTGGCTTTGCTCCCTGGTCTTTCTGAGGCCATTTCTTGGACGGCCAGCGGCCTTCGGCTGATGGCTGGGTGTCCACCTGCCATCACAGTGACAGTCTGCTCACACAGAGGTCCGACTCCTGCGGGGAGAGGTGGCTCTGGGTAAGGCCGCACCTTTTGGGAAGAGGCAAATGCTTAAGGGACATAAAGGTGCCGAGAGTGAACTGGGGGGGGGGTCCTCATTCAGTGCCTGCGGCCACCATGCCCCCATTTGTCATGTCACATGACGTGTCATTACCACTCTGCAGGATGGATCGGCTCACACATGAGATGTTCTGGAAATCAGAAAGAGAATTAGAAATCAATACAAATAGTGAGACAATTACATGCCTCCTTCTCGATCATTTCTCCCCTTTGGTGTGTGGGGGGTGGGATGCTTATTACCTCCTTCGTTTCCTGCTGGACCTGCCAAGAGCAGGGCTGCACACGGAGGGAGGGCAACTGTGTGTGTGTGTGTGTGTGTGTGTGTGTGTGTGTGTGTGCAGACAGGTACTGGGCACTTCGCACGCAGTTCCTGGGGAGACCGATAGTCCTCAGTGACTCACGACTTCTCTTCACGTAGCAAATGACCCAGGACCCCCTGGTTCCTGGGCAGTGGGTCAGCTCTACATCACTGTCAGCTGCGGCTGCTCCCCGGGACAGCAGTGGTCCATGTGGCTTCTGTGCTGATAGAAGACACTGATTTGTAAGATTTAAATAAAGGAACAATTCTTCCAACATCGTATTCACACTTATCTGCCCACATTTGCATGCATTTTCAGATGCGTATATTTAACGTACATACATGTAAATGTGCTGGACAGACATATGTTTCCGTCGTCCTTATTTCCTATGGCTTGGCTCGCTGAAAAACATCTCTCCCATCTTGTCACGACGTGGGTGTGAATTCGCTGAGAGGAGGGACAAGCCCGCCCGAGAAGGGCAGAGCTCTGTAAGAACTTTTCTATTCTAGTCGCTTAATACTGCACTTTGGCCAAATACTCTGCCCACGCATCTCTGAGGAAAAGCTCTGACCACCCATTTCTGAAAATATCTGAAGACACAATTAAGTGGAGCAGGGAGAGGGCCGGCGTGGAGGTCAAGGGCTCGGTTTCTGAAATCTCGCAGAGCTGGGCTCCGGGCTCTGGTTGGCTCCTGGTGGGATGCGTAAAAGCTGGCCTGGCGCCGGGCCCGGAGCCCTCCGACCCGTCAGCAGGGATGGGCAGCGGCCCCTGAGCACCCTGCGTGGGGCCGGTCGAGGGCACAGAAGGCAGGTGGCCCCAGGACCTTGTCTCTGACTCGGGCCCCAGGCCCCGGGGCCCCACAGTGGATCCTCTCCCCCATGGTGGCCGTGCGGGGCTCATGTGGGTGCAGAGACTGTCCTTCCTGCAGGAAGGGCTGACCTGTGCTCCTTCAGGTGTCCTCGGCCGCCGTGCACACCTGGAACCCGGGATGGTTCTATGGCTCCCTCCTCGTGTGGAAGTGGTGAGTGTCCGTCAGTGTTGACCAAGCCCTGTCTGTGGACACGGCGTCTACCATTTGCTCTGAGTTTTGCTGTGTCCCCGGGGCCTGCTCTGGGCTTTCCTCGTGTGAGCCCCCCACCAGAATCTCACTGCCTTACTGGCCCTCCATCCAGAGCTTGTGTCGTGGGGCCCAGGGGCAGGGAGGACACCTGACCCAGGTCCCGCAGGATTTGCACCATCACTGCTGACCTTCTGACTCTTCCCACTCGAAGAAGCGTCATCGTGCTGTCCCAGCTGGGGCCGCAGCAGGGAGCACGGGGCACGTCCTGGCACGAGGCTGTCTCCCACCAGGTGACCGGGCAGGGCATGTGGTGTGGAGGCCCAGGCCCGGTGTGCACCTGGAACTGGGTTCACGGGCCACGTGGAGGTCCCCCGGCCCCTCCTGCAGTTTCTGAGAACGGCAAGGTGCACAGGTGGGGGTTACACGCTCTCGCTGCCGGGCTGCCCCTGCACGTGACCCGCAGGCCATGTCACAGCGCCCAGGACGCCCCAGGGACACGGACAGGCGTCCTCCCAGCTCTCCTACTTAGCGTCACGACCCCCGACAGCTCACCGAACCCGTCTAAGAGGAGTCTCCCTGGGAGAGCTGCCCTGAGGATTAAGTAACACACGTCTGGAGGCACACGCATCCCGCACTCGGCGCTCGGCGCTCCGCCACCCTGGCCACCCTCCTCCTGGCACCACGTCCTGCCAGGGCGCCGGGCTGCCGGCCACAAGGAGCCGGGGGAGGTCTCATCTCACCGCTGTGCGCATTAGCGTGAGGTCAACACTCTGGGTTCACGTGGCCACGCTGCCCAGATACTCGGTCAAACACCAGCCAAGACGTTTCTGTGAAGCTAGTTTTTAGACGTGACCAGCATTTTAATCGGCAGCCTTTGAGCAAAGCAGACGATCCGCCCAGATGTGGTTGGACCGCATCCGATCGGTTCAAGGTCTTAAGAGAAAAAGAGAGAGGCCAACAAGAGTTTCCCTCCCACCGGCCTCAGCTCCACCTGGGAGCTGAGCAGGTCCATCCTGCAGGTTTTAGACCTGACAGGCCCACAAATGCATGAGCCAAATCCTTAAAATAAGCCTCCTTCCTCCCCCCTACCGGCGCCGTTTCTCCGGAGACCCATGGCCGATACACCACCACAGAAGTTGGGCTTGACGGTCCTCTATTTTCTGTGCCCATCCCACGCCCAGGCCCTTCAGTCACTCGTCCAAAGGGCATCTACTTACCGGTCAGTGGAAGATGACCAGTTCCGTACACAGACATCCAGGCACCTGAAAATCATGGTCACTGTTGTTGTCACGTAAGACAGGGAGCATAACACCTTGGTGGTAAAAATCATTAATTATTTCTCAGTGGGTCGAACGGTAATGTATAAGTTTATTGGAACCTTGGCGATGAGGTTGTCGTCAAATTGTAGTCAACACCTCCATTTTCCCACTGTGCGCCTGTGCTGGTAACAAGGTTCTCAGTACACAACGTGAAACAAGCGAAGCGTGTTTCCTGTTGATCTGTTACTCGTCGTGTCGTCGGCCACCTTTCTGGAAAAACCCTCGGCTCCCTAGTCGGTGATGTCGAACTTCACCACGCGGGCCGCCATTTTCCCGAGGCACTCATTCCCCCAGACACTCAGCACGGCACTGACATTTCTCTTCCAGTCAGAGGGTGTTCCCATCCTGTACAGGAAGTCCAAGGTCTTGGGCCTTTTTAGTGTTTTCAGGCTGTACTCCATCCTGCTGATGGGTTTGTACTGTTGCCACTGCATTCTCCCAGGACAGGAATCTAAGGCTCATGTAAAACCCTGAAGGTGCTGGGTCCGTGTCCGGTGACCTGCTCTCCGGTGTCTGGTGAGTGTCGGTATTGCATCCAAGTCTCCTGAATGGACGAATGAGTGAGTGAATGAATGAACAAATGAATGGTGTTGGATGTATGAATTGCTTTTGAATAGATACCAGCATGCGGTCAAATTATGTCCAGGTAAGACTTCCTGGAACGTAAAAATTATATGTATACACGCGTATATGCATACAAATACGTGTGTGTATCTGCACTCAGTGTTGATAGCACGCAAGAAGTCAGGAATCCAGCTTCCTACCCGGCTGGCAAGCCCCCCACGTCCCCATCGCGCCCACACAAGGTACATTAGCTGCCACCCTAAGAAATGCATTTATGTACGTCATACGTTTCATATGTAACTTCTGAGGGAAGAGGGAAAGATCTTTTTCTGTTCTGTGCCTTTCCCATCACACTATGTAAAACTTCTTACAATGAAGCAAAGTAGTGAGAACTATCCTTGCCAAGTCGTACTTTAGAAAATCCCTTTTCGCTGATCATGAAATTTTGAAATAATACTCCGTTAAGTGTTTCCATTCTGGAATAACAGACTTCGGAAAAATTAACATTCTTTTCCATATGTTGAATTTGAATGTAATGTAATCTGTGATCACAGGGGAGGAAGACAGGGATAATTAATTACATGAAGTATGTGCAGAAAAGTTTGAGAGGAAGCGTTTGCAATGGCTCTGGTGGGCGTAGAAACATCAGCAGTGAGAGAAGGGGCAGCTGGTTCACGTTAAACCAATTCCAACTCCGAATACGAAAACTTAAGTTCTCCGTGAGAGAATACAGATCGTGTACTCAGCATCACTCCGTACAGCGCGATGGGACATCACCTGGCCCGAGGCCGCGTGCGTGTCTGGACGCCCCTACGCCACCGGCAGGGCGTGAGGACGTCACGCAGTCCCATGGGCTTCAGAGACGTGGATTCACTCTTTGCCAAGATCGATCCCCATGCCAGATTCTGAGTCGTCTCTACGGAAAGGAAAGGGAGACCCTGGGGAATGCTGAAGACAAGCAGCCCCGGGGTGGAACAGACATAATGGTGGACGGTCTCTGCATTGGTAATCGATGCTGGCGCTGGGGGACGGCGAGAACGCGGCCCTCGAAGACGAGAAGGGGCAGACTCGGAGCACTGGGTGGCATTACGGGCAGTCACCTGGACAGGCTCTGGCGACACGCAGGCCCTGGGCCACTGCCTCCCCACTGCCAGCCGCGATCTCCCTGTTCGCCTGCTGGTCCCGCAGCCCTGAGGACGCCCGCAGCCGGTGAGGGTGCTCTTGTCCTGGGGAGTGCTCCACCTGCCCTCGGAGTCAGGGTGGTGAAGACCTGCTCACATTACAAGGAGATAATATTCAAAATCCAGCAAGCCTAATGGAAATTGTATTACATGTCATGTGGTGATGTGAGTCTACATAAGGCGACCGGTTATATCCTTAAGTATTCACGTTGTTTACCGTAGTGCATTTACCATTATTCTTAGCTCTTAATGAGCTCATTCTGCAAAGAAATTTTGGAAGAAAAGAGAGGATGGAAGGAAAAAAAGAATGATGTGTTCGTTCAGGATTCCAAATAAGTTCTGGAAGGATCACAGCACGGAAGACTGTCACGTTCACTAACTTCACAGCCTTGGGAGTCATGAGCGTCCCCACATGCCAGGTACTTCACAAGAAAGAAAGGAAACCAGAGGGTATAATAAATCACAACTTTGGGGTGGACTTGGAACTTAGAAATCATCACGTATGAAAGCGTCCGCGTCCGTGCCCCTCACGGAGTAGGTGTCCAATAAACGAGTTACTGCTGAACACGCTTCTTTGACGGGCCGGGCGCAGTACGAGGACCCCAGGTGCACCTGGGGGGAGAATTCACATCACCAACCATGTACACGCGGGAAGCAGAAACCACCTGTGCGCGAGCACTCTGTGCAGAGACTGACTCGGCGGTAAAAGGACCAAGGAGGCCGCTTGCTTAGCCGAATTTCCTGGCAAAGGCATTGGCATTGGAGCCGCAGCCCCGGGGGCTGCTCTCTGCTGTCATTTGAGCACATGGGGCCTCATCACCCTGAGCTCTGGCTCCGTACCTCAGGCAGCGGGAGGTTGGCCCCTGAGCTCCGTGGCCCGGAACCAGCCCCTTTGCCCTTAGCGACACATTGTGTCTCTTAGGACCTGACTCGGGACGGAGACCAACATACTGCGGACTGGCGAGTCCTCTGAGTGTACGTCAGGGCAGCATTTTCAGAAACAAGCTCTGCTAATCAGAGATCTCACGTCAAACCCACATCCAAGAAAACTAAATCTCCGTACAGAACATAAGAATATCAACTTAACCGGGAACATCTTAAGAAACAAAAGAGAATATGAGTCTGGCTACTCCTTCAGTTGTAGCTGGAACACCATTACCCATTTTAAGTGAAAAGCTAAGAATAGGGTTTGTCCCCCCTGAGAACTCCATGTATTCACGATTAACCAAAGCCAAAGCAAAATGGTCAGATCATTATCTTCATCACCCTCATTACCGCATGTACGCGAGACCAGCGCAAGCCCGTGGGGACGTCTGTAAATGTGACATTGGCTAGAAAGTTCTTGCCAAGATGCCTGACTCCAAAAACATGACTGACTTACTTCCATTTTCCTAAACTCTTTTGTAAATGATTAGAATAAAATAGCACTTGTCTTCTTAAAGCTCAGGGCTTAACTCTTACGTAAAAATGGGCTACCTCCTGACATGGGAAAAGACTTTGGATGTTGACTTCACTCCACTCCCTCCGTGCTGGTCTGCAAATGCCTGGAGGCTGGAGGCTGAGGCGAGACCAGGGGCGGCCCCATGTCTCTGAAAAGCCCGTGAATGCAATTCAGCATAGGGTCCCGAGCTTCTACTTTCCCGACCCCGAGGGGGGCAGCAGGCAGGAAAATGCACCAGAGACCTTTCAGGCGAGCCTCGCCAGGATGAGAGTTAGGACCGTGTACACGTGGCAACACGAAGAAGCGGGAGGCGCAGGATCCCGAGTTGACGGACATCAGTGAAGGGATGTGGCCCCTCCAGTCGCCCAAATACATCGGGTGAAATCCAGCTGAGCCCCACTGAGCGTCCGCTGGGTGAGGGGGGGCCGGGGGCTGGGCTTCGCGGGTGAGCCGAGTCTGAGGGGGACACAGTGCCACTGCGAAAGCCGCCACAGGGGCTCCAGAGCGTGGGTGACGTGGCGGGAGGGTCCAGGGAGGGGGACAGAGTGCTGCCCCAGCGTGGCGCTAGGCGGTCTCGGGGTGGAGGCTGCGGGGCGAGTGGGCGCACTGGGGCTGCTGTCTGGGGAAGCCCCGTGGGGTCAGAACGGAGACCCTCGAGGCTCTGCCAGAAATGCAGAGCACAGGTGCAGTCCGCCAGCCCACTGGGGAGTCTCTGGGGTGCCCCGATTTGTCTCCCCGCGGGTGACGCTTTGAGACCCCAGCATCTTTGAACCCGAGGTTCTTCCTGGCGACTGGGATCCGAGCTCAGCACGCACAGCCCTTCACCCTCCCCCAGGGACCCCATCCAAACCGCCCCTGAAAAAGTCCAAGTAACAAGATCCGTAAAGCCACTGCTTACACAATACCATCCACGACAGGAATGTGCCTGGGCATCCGCAAACTCCAGTTACAACAGAGGAAAACATCAGATTGACAACACGGAGGAGATCGGTACAGCGAGGGTACCACCACAAATAGTACCCAACAGGTTGGATGTTCGGAAAGAGACACTGCTGCCCCAGGGCCCTCCGCCAAGTAATTCTGAACCGGAATTTTTTTGTTTTTTAAATTCGCCTGAAAAAGAAAGAACAGTGAAGTTGTAACAGCCTAGTTGAAAAATGTGAGTATGTGTGGTAGTGTTTGCCAGGCTGTGGAGTGTGGACCCCTGAGGTCACCTGAGACCTTCCTGAGGGATGGCTGGGGAGCACGGCAATTTCCGTAGTAACACTGAGACGTGAGCGAGGGGCTGAACCGTGTCCCCCAAATTCACATCTTAAAGTCCTCGGACCTGGTCCTTAAAACGTGACCCTACTTGTAAATAAGGTCATTGCAGACGTAAGGAGCTAAGGCAACGTCACTAGGGTGGCCCTAACCCAAGGTGACCAGGGTCCCCCAAAAGGGGGCGCACAAGGAACACGCCATGTGAGCACGCAGGCAGAGCTCGGAGAAATGCGTCTGAGGAGCAAACCCCGGGAGCTGGAGGGAGGCTGGGGCACACTCCCCCTCCCAGCCTCGGAGGGGCCCACCCTGCCCACACTCCCGGCCAGAGGCCCTGAGGAGATGGCCTCCGGTTGTCCCAGCCCCCGGTGCCTCACTTGCTTAGGGCAGCCGCAGAGGACTCGAGCCTGTGACTGTTCTCCTGTGTGTGCAGTGCTATTGCCCGACGTGACACGACGCACGAGAACAGCGTCTAAGAGACTCTGTGTGTGTCTGTTCTTTGCATTTTCTAGAACATTCCAGGTTTAGAGTATAAACGTGTGTGCTTTCGAAGAATAACTCAGCTTTTTTCCACCTCTGCAAAACTGTTTGGATTCAGAACCATCGAAGCATCAAAGAAAATCTGTGTCAGGGCTCGACAAGAAACAGGAATGGTGCTGGAATATTGGCAGCCTTGGGCCACCCTCCCGAATCTCACGACTTTTCCTAGAGCGACGTCAGCAACAGCAGGGGGAGGGCCGCGGCCACCCGACAGGACGCAGGATGGGGCAGCCTCACGCTGGCCCGCCGCCGGTGAACCGTCCTGTGGGGCACCCAGCGCCAGCCCGGTTGAAGAAGGTCTTTGGAAAAGCGGTCAGACCATTAATTTGACCGCATCCATCCCGGCTCCTGAGCGTGCGTCTGTGTAATCTGTCAGAGCGGGCAGCGTGCGCGAGGTGCTCCCGGTACACCCTGAAATATGACGTCCCCCAGGGAAAGCACAGGTGCTGCTATGGGTGCTGTTGGGAAAACCTGCCGTTTCCTTTCCAAGGGACGTGGTGGTTACGGAGGAGGACTGGCCGACCGGCACCGATCGCTCAGACTTGGGGATCAGACAGATGCTTCCTCAGAAGTGAGGGGGTGACAGCCCTCTCAAGGACCACAGCTTGTTGCCAAGCTGAGCGTCCGAGTGACAGTTGGAACTCAGACGACTTGATTCTGCCCCTGTGAGCCTGCCAGCTGCCCCACCCGTGAGTTTTCCAGCGTCGGTGCTAACATCAACAAAAACGACTCCTAACAGAAGGTCTAATGAAAAGTGACGGCATTTGGGAGATCCACATGTAACTCCGTGAACTGCTATTTCCCAAACAACCACACACGATGCTGTAAAATGACGCGGGGGCAGCAGGTGCACCACAATGTGCAATAGGGCAGCGGAGGCCAACACAGAACCCGGCCCTCGCACGTGTGGGGCTTCCGCGCCCACCCTGCAGCTCACCGACCGGAAAATACCACCCAGAGCTGCCACCGTTACTGGAAAGGCTAGTTTCATGGAAGGGATCCTCCCTCTCCTAACTACGTACCTGAAAGGTACCCGACATTCTTTGCATACGTTGATCAAAACATCCTCTCGGAGCATCTGGGTGGCTCAGTCAGCTGAGCGTCCGACTTCGGCTCAGGTCATGATCTCGCAGTGAGTGAGTTCAGGCCCGCGTCGGGCTCTGTGCTGATGGCTCGGAGGCTGAAGCCTGGAGCCCGCTTCGGATTCTGTGTCTCCCTCTCTCTCTGCCCCTCCCCCACTCACCGTCTTTCTCTCTCAGAAATAAATAAACATTAAAAAAAAATCCACGCAGACCCAACACGAAGGCAGGAAGGCGGCGCTAGCTGCCTCTAAGCCGACGTTACACTGTCAACAATGTGAAATAACACCAACTCTTGTCACTAAAGATTGTTCGGCTTGAAGATTATATTCATTTTTCATTAAACGTTATTTGTGTTGACAAATAACAAGCAGGTTTATTTACGTGTTTTTAGTACAATAATAAAAATGTTTTAAAATCTCTTCAGTTTTAATTTTAATGGGATAAATATCAAAAGACATAGCCCACTTTATCGATTCATTTCCTTCTCCCACTAGAGAATAATTCATTCTTACCTTTGTTCTTTTCTGAATTTTTAAGTTCAGGTCTTGGGGGGCACTTAGGTGGCTCAGTCAGTAGAGCGTCTGACTCTTGATCTCAGCTCAGCTCATGACCCCAGGGTAGTGGGATCGAGCCCCGTGTCAGGGGCTCCACTGAGTGTGGAGCCTGCTTGGGATTCTCTCTCCCTTTCTCTCTCTGTCCCTCTACCACACTTGTATGTGCTCTCTCTCTCTAAAAAAAAATGTAGATCTTGAAAAAACTAAAAAAAATGAAAAGTAAAAAGAAATGTAGACCTTGCCCTGGAGTTAATATTTTCAACCTGGATAAATTTTACTTCATGTTTAAATTCAGTGTACAAAATTAGTATCAAATGTTGCATTTGAACCAGATTTCCATACAAGTGAATTTCTATATAGGCTGATAACACCACGATTCAGTATTCTGCAACTTGATGGTCACTTCTGAGCAGGACCGTCGGGTCCCCAGCCTGGCCATGGTGGAGGGAGGCACACATATGCCACTCTGCACCTTCCCCTCTGGGATGGGTATTGCTTGTCATGTGTGGTTTTTCCAAAGTGAATTTCTATTCACTGTAAGATTTATTTTATTTTTCTTTAATTGCAACATTTCATTTGTTTCATATCCAGCTGTTCTTACCCTAAGGAAAGAATAAGGAAATTATTCAAATTCAGCATTCCATTTCAATTTTTTAATGTTTATTTGAGAGAGAGAGAGAGAGAGAGGCAGAGCGGGAGCAGGGGGAAGGGGCAAGAAAGAGAGGGAGGCACAGAATCCGAAGCAGGATCCAGGCTCCGAGCTGTCGGCACGGAGCCCAAAACGGGGTTCGAACCCACAAACCTTGAGATCACGACCTGAGCCGAAGTTGATGCTCAACTGACTGAGCCACCCAGGAGCCCCTCCATTTCAATTTTTAATAAAATACACTGAACACTGACCACTGGGGGAAAAAGAGCACACAGTTGTGATATTAACATATTCTTCTCCCTCCTACTTCCCTCCCCTGGGACCCACGCTCAATCCCTGAGCCGTGAAAAACAAACCACAAATACGGTTTTGTTTTCCTTATTACTGTCTTTTGCTTACGCTTCTCTCTCTCCGTCTCTGTCCTTCCCCTTTGCCAGAGAGGGCACTTCTGGTCGACCAGCATTCCCAGAGGGGACCCGGGTATGGAGAGCTTCTCACAGCTGTAGAACGGCACCTTTCACGGGAGTTTCAGCTCCTTGGTGCATCAGTCAAAATTCTGTGTCCATGGCAATCATATGATGTATTTCCCCACATGTGGAAATTATCATTAAAGATCTTAGTCAGATTTTATTTGTATTTTCAAAATTAAAAAAAAAAAAAGGAACTCCACAAGCCACGGCATTATAGGTAAAATATCCCTTGTGGCCCCTGACCATGCCCGGTTCAATCATGTTGGAAAAACTGAATGTACCTTGTAGCCTACATTTACCGTCCGTAATTTCCTGTCACAAAATGAACACAGCTCTCCCAATCCCCTTGGTAAAAAACAAAAAGTGCTTTCCCCACGCAAGGGTCTCGTTTAGATTTGCAATGGGAAAATCACCTGTGTTGTAACCTTTCTTTGTTGGTGAGATTCTTAGTCATTTCTCTTCCGGTCCATTTTCACACATGACAGAAATGTCAGTTCCTGACGGCATTGGCTGTGGCCACTCTGTCAGCCTCCGGGGATACCCGTCCCCGCAGGCAGGAGCAGGGGATTCTGGGCACTTTTTCTGTATTTTGCTCTGCTCTTTGGGAGATTTGGGATTGGTTTTTGGTGGATGTTGCGGTCAGTAAGAATGCAACAATATAGCAGACAAAATAGGCGTTTCATACAAACTCAGATCCATTATCTGTGGCCGCTCCCAAGAAAAGAAATCCCCGTGTGGTCAGCGTTGACCCAGCCTTCCCTATAAAAGCCCGCGTTCTTCTTCTAAAGAACGTTTGCTGCTATTTCCACACCCATAAGGTCACACACCCGCCTACAGGTCTGCCTCGAATATTGACAACCGAGCGTTTCCTGACCAGTGCCAAAATAGTGCAATACGTTACAGCTCCCTTAATGAACCAGCTTCCCCTAAAGGAATGCCAGATGTTTTACAGGTGGCCCGAGAGAATGCCACAATTCCTAGGTTCCCGTAAATAATGGGAAAGCTGTCAAGAAGACAGATCAGCAGCGTTCCTGCCGGTTAACTCTTTGTCAACCAAAAAGCCCTGTTTTCCTTACGACAAAATAAAAGCAATGGTGGTAATGGATGACAGCTTCTGGCTGGTAGTTCTTCAAGGTGGAATAAATGCAGCTTTAATCCTGGCATTAAGACAACGCGAAGGTGCAGGGCACTGCCGCGGGGGGCACAGAATGCTGTTGCAGGAACACGAGGTCCCTCGGTGCAGTGAGCACTCAGTCAGACGAGCTTCAGCCCACACTCTCTTCTGTCTCTTGGCCTTCCCTTCAGGATCTGCTTCTCGGAGAGCCCTGACCACCGCACACACCAGCCCCAGAAGCCCTGATTGCTCTCTCTACGCACTTGCTTTTTCTAGAAATTTCACGTAAATGATACCAAAGAACATACCGTCTTTTGTGTCTGCCTTCTTAAATTCTGCATAATATTCTTTGCTATCCATCAAGTTTGCCAAATGCACTCACTGGTAGTTGGTTTTTATTTCATGGGTAAATGATATCCCACGGGTTGCCTACCCCCCTGAGATTTGCTTATTCCTTAGTCTTTTGATGGATATTGGGGTTGTTTCCCATTTGGGCTGTTATGAAGAATGGTCTGGGCAATCAGATGCAGGTCATTGTGTGGACATCTGCTTTTGAGTATCTTGGGGTGTATTCATCAGACCCCACCACTGGATCATAAGCTAAGCGGATGCTTGTTTTGGAAGAGACTGCAAAACTGGGGCGCTTTGGTGGCTCAGTTGGTTGAGCGTCCGACTTCGGCACAGGTCATGATCTCACAGTTCGTGAGTTCAAGCCCCACATCGGGCTCTTTGCTGACCGCTCAGAGCCTGGAGCCTGCTTCAGACTCTGTGTCTCCCTCTCTCTCTGCCCCTCCCCCGTCCATGCTCTGTCTCTCCCTCTGTCTCTCAAAAATAAATAAACATTAAAAAAGAGGAGAGAGAGGCTGAAAGACTGTTTTCCAGAATGGTGGCACCATTTTATGACTCCACCGACTACGTGTGAAGGTCTCCGTCTCTTCCCTACACTGAGTGACACCACACGTCTGGGTTATGGACATTCAGCGGGTGTGTGGTGACAGCTCATGTGGCTGGGCTTTGTTTTCAACGGGTAAGATTCTTGGTTGTCTGGTGTTCCTTTTATCCAACACTTCCTTACTTTCCGACTTGCAAAGCATCTGTCAAAAACTCTTCCATTTTCACCTGTGTGTGTGTGTTGGGCTATTGTGAAGATTTTCTCTTTATCACCGGCTTCAGCGATTTGCTTGCCGTCTGCTTTGGTAGACATCTGTGGTGTGTCCCTGTGTGTGTGTTGCTCCTTCCACTTAGGATTCATTGAGTTTTCTGGATCTTTCATTTAGAGTTTTCATCAAATTTAGAAATGCTTTTGACGACTAGTTTCTCAATGACTCTTGTCTCTTTGGGAGACTCCAGTTATACGTGTGTTATAACTCCCGATGTCGCTCTACAGGTTGCTGTGTTCTTGTTGTCCCCCCGTCGTGGCTCTCCGTGTGCATCGTTTGGGATATATCCCAGTGTTCTTTCCCCAGTTCGCTAATCTGTTTTAGGAGAACCCATGGTCCAACTCAGTTCTCTAGATTTGGAGAAGAGACAGGACTTGTGCTAAAGCCTGATCCCTGAAAGGGTATTGAACTACCAAATGTATAAGCTAAGGATGCTCTTGACGGCCTGGTTTTCTGCTTTTTTGATAAAGTTCTTTCGGCACACACCATGCTCATTCTTGTGTGTGTTGTGTGTGACTTCTCGTGAGCTACAGCGACAGAGCTGAGGAGCTTCAGGAGAGACCACGTAACCTGCAAAGCCTAACATACTCGCAGCTGATCTTTCACAGGGAAAGTTGTGGGAACCACGATCTGGGGAATTCTGAAGGGGCCACAACGCATGAGATGGTCCACTTTTATCACAAGTACACCACAAGTAAGTTTCCTACTTACAGGAAACGTGATGATATTTAATGCAATACTTCATGGAATCCGTAAACCTGTGTATGATTTGTTTCCTTTACTAAATTTCAATTCTGAGCAGCCTTTACCTCATTTGACTAAGTTTCCTCTTCCTCTATTAAAGGGATGCATTGCGTGTCCTCGTGAATCGCAGTGTTAAAAGGCCCAAAGAACGTACACAGTGACCCGAGTGCTTTACCTCCAAGTGACACCTCGGCCTCTTGGCTAACCCATCGCCTTGCTGCGGAGAGTCCACGTGTCTGATGGGAGCCACCTGCGGGGTGAGCTACACACGTGGCAGCCAGAGGCGTGGACTCTCGCGGGGGAAGCATGCGTGGAGCAGGATTCCGGGACTGGCATTGGTCTCCCTCGAGCCACGCTTACCTTCAGAAGTGATAAACACCCGTGAGAACTTACTGGAAAGAGGCTGCTGCTTTCTGGACTGCCACTTAGCTCCCCGAACGGTCCTGGCAAAGCCTTCGTGTAACGTGGAATCGGTTTTCTGCTGGAAATTCCTGTCGCAGATGCCACGTGCAAGGTGGAGACACAAGGAGTGTCATTTCTCCCCTTGAAGTGGCACGTCCCTCACACGCCTGCACACACGCAATGAATAGTAGAACAAGCAGGTGTGCTCTCGGGGAATACAACCTCTCCGTCTGTCCACTAACACACAAAATGCCAAACAACGTCCAGTTGTACTAACGGTGATAACAACAGCTAACAACTTTCCCATCTCTGCCTGAAGCCGGGTCTGAGCGACTGTACAACCATTCTCTCCTGTGTGTGTTCCTGTACTCCGAGGGGTAGGAGAGAACATGTAGAAAAGGTGATTTCTGTGGAATTCCTTAAATGACATCCAGCGGGTGCCTTTATTTATAATGCTCTTTCTCAGATATTTTGTTTTATGTTCTGTGACTGAGTTTTTTTTAAAAAAAGATCAATCTTAAAAGTCAAAATTGTCACAGCTAGGCTGTGTGTCTTTGGACTTTGTCCAATATGCCCTTCTTCACAATTCATGCATTTGTTTCTTTTGAAGCACTTGGGTTTCCTGCTCGGGGAACAGATGAGTGACAACAGAAGCAGGGGAGCGCACCCGATTCCTTCTGCAGAGAAAACACGCCTCACTTCCTTCCCTTCACACACGAAAGTAGCTCTTCTACTGACTCGGTGGCCAGGGGGCGCAGTCTTGACCCAGAACCCGCTGGGCCAGGGCTGGTGGCCGGTGGCCACGCATGCGTGTTGATGGACACTCTGGGCTGCCACCGGCCGCAAACCCGATCCTGTAAGCCGGGCAGGGCCTCTGCGTGACAGGGTGCTGAAGCAAGGGCTTCTCCTCATCCCCCCAAAAGCCACTGGGACCCAGAAACTTCTGGGAGAAAGACCCAGGGAGTGTTCAGATATGTGAAAGTGCAATTTCATGCCTGACGGCTCAATAAAGCATATTAAATACATTCTTTTCTTCAAATTTAAACCAGACACCTGGCTCGAGTGAAATTTCCAGTTGAGTTTCTCTCCCTCCAAGCCACTGACATTTGTAACCGTTCACATGTTAACCCAAACCACTCACTCGCTCACCTTAGTAAAAGCATATTTTTGGATTTTATGTGCTGGGATAGGACATCAAAGAATTGCCTTTATTGTCGAACTTCTACTAACCAAGTCTGAATTCAGAACAGACCTCGCTCCGCAGCAAAGGGGTCTGGTCGGCAGATGTGCTCAGTGAGAAAACAGGTGAGCTGAGAGCCATCGGAGTCTACACTGAAGCCTCCCCCCATCTGGAGATTCTAGGAAGAATCCTGTACATTTAGTGGATGGAATTTCTCTTTCCTTCGCTCAGATTACTTCCCCTTCCGGTTTCTCTTTGGAAGTGATGTCCAGTCACGCAGAGTCAAGACCGCCCGATGAAGGGTTCTCTCTGGAGGCCTCAGATTTACAGTCTCTACTGCGCTGGGGGACTGTCGCTGTGGGTGAGACAGGCTTCTCTCCAATTCAAAACATACTAAATGGAGAAATAGAACCAAAGGCCCCCTTGACGTGTGAAGAAGAAAACGTCCGTCCTCTGCCCCACCTCGCTCCCATCCCCGGCCATTCCGAGGTGACACCAGCTTTGTCTTGGGTCCATCAACCCGAGAAGCCAGCAACGGTCCTCGTTTATGCCCGCCTGGGAGCGAGGAGCGGGGGCTGCCCACAGACACCCCTGCGGCCTCGTCCGTACTTCTCTGGCCCAAATCCCTAGAAGCGCCTCTGGACATTCGAAACCCGATGTACTCAGTGTGCTGTCTCCAACGTGCATCCTCGTCCTCCTTCACCTCCTGGGACGATCTCGAAGGTGGTCTCTTTCTGTAGGTGTGTGACGTGCCCTACTTGTCTCCCTGGAAACCAGAACAATAAGCTGTTGATCCTGACTCTTCTCCTGTCCACGCAAAGGTAAGTTCTGGGAGAAACGACTGCTTCTCCTCTAGAACAAAACTAAACATCTGTAAATCAAAGCCAAAGCCTTGAGGGCATTTGTCCTAAAAATTCCAGCACAGCATTCACTTTTAAATATTCTGCACAACTGAACGAGGTTTGCCCACACGTCCACGCGGTTCCCCGAACGTCTGTTGTTAATCATTCCCCCCTCCCCAGCCCCCGCCGAGGGGTGCTAGGAGCACCAAGCCCGCTCCCCACTCCGCAAGGTGGACCGCGGTTCCGGACAGTCGCTTTGTCTTCTCTTTAAAACATTGCTGTCCACCGTCAACCATGAAGCTAGAGGGAGAGTCCTTAAGACGAATTTAGACTCGTTCAGAGGACAAGGCCTGCGTCGGGAGGGGCCGATGAGAGCTGCCACCGGCTTGTTGTCGTGGACAATGGGAATGTTCTTGATGAAAAATGTTAAGGAATTTTTCTACCCACAAAAGTTTGAAAAGGAGGAAATTGACTTAAATCAAAACAAAAAAATTAAAATGTTTCAGTTTTACGCAAGGGAAAACTTGACTGGAAAACACAGAAGTTAGCTCTTGAGGACGAGCTAGTGCTGGAGAGGAGGCTCTGTGCGGCCTTGGGCCGGGAGCAGAGCTGGGCGCAGGGGCCGGCGTGGGGGGCAGAGCTGTGGGCACAGGTGTGTGTGGGGGGCAGAGCTGAGCGCACGGCGGGGGCGTGGGGGTGCAGAGCTGAGCTGGGCGCACAGGCGGGTGTGGGGGCAGAGCTTGGCGCACGGGTGGCCATGGGGGGCAGAGCTGCGGGCACAGGCCCAGGGGCGCACATGTGCGTTCCTGGCTTCACCTGGTCTGAAGCTTCTTGGTGTGTTGGGCACCTGGGTGAATCTCACTCCCTGACCTTCCCCAGTCCTGGCAGGTGGGGGGAAGGTGAGGGAAGGCTTTACTCTAAGGGCTTTTCGACCAGTGCGAGGTAGGTTTTGTGTGCACCGAATCACCCCTGATTCCCCAGAGGACCCGGTGCTGACGGTCAGTAGATTTGTCACACTGGATGTGCCCCCTCACTCCAGTATGGGAGTGGGAGTCCCCAGATCCCAAAACCTTCGCGTCATAGCAGCCTTGTGCGGAGTTCTGTGTCGAAACAAGGACACCTGGTATGATCCGAGTAGGATCTCGTTCTTGTAATCACTCATCTGAGGCATCAGCTCAAACCCCAACATCTCTTAGGGTATATTATTTATCTCCCTTCATTTTAGCGTTTATCCACCAGTGTGCTGTGAAGGGACCACCCACACATGTCCTATGAGGTGGACGGATGCTTGAAATTACAAGCTCAGCGTTTCCCAAGTTGCCCGACTTTCAAGATCCCTGGGGGGCCCACCTGGAGGCCCTTGGGCAGGTAGGTTTGACGATTACCCAGGGCTAACTGCCAGGGTCACTCGTGTGGTCCCACTGAGGCACTGGGAGGTCAGTCCCCACAGCTGACTCCCGTGTCATGGAAAGCTGTAGTCCTCCCGGGCTCTGTTCCCTCCAGAAGTCCCAATTCTGTCCTTAAAACAAACAAATACTTTTCACTGAACCACTGTGTTAATCAAGAGACAGAGACCTCACACAAACGATGTTTTCCTAAGCAAGCAGTTACGGACTCCAGGGCCGGGTTAATGCGTAACAGCCTTCAAGACTCTGGCCGTGTTTACTCTTAACACGATATTTCTAGATGAGAATGATAAGAAATCAGTTGCACGAATCCCTTCGAACAACACCCAACCTAGCATCTGATTTTGCAAATTAAAAGCTGGCAGCTAAGACGCTCAAACAGAAAGGTAGCTTTCGCCAAATGGACGGGTCTGGAGACAGCCGACGCTGTGCCTTGGAGGTCGGGGAAAACCAGTGAGGGCCGACCTCCCGGCCAACCGCACCCCTTCAACACACCGAGGGCGTTCTCCCCCTGAATCTCCGCCAGCGCAGGTGTGCGAGTTAATTGCACCAACACAGGAAGGCAGGGGAGGCGGCCGCAATGAGAAATCCTGCGGAAGTCTGGGGAGATCGCCTCTTACCCAACGGTCACCCCACATCTGGCCACTTCAATAAAGTACAAGCGTCAGCAGCCACCTTCGCCCTGCCTGTCCCCACTGCCTTTCCTGAAGTCCCGTCTCTGCCTTCTGGAAAGTCTGTACTTAGGAGTTGGAGTTGGAGGGGAGGTAGAGGCAGTGATCAGGGAAACTTTCCTAAATACGGGACCAGGAGCGGAGTAGCCGGCACAGTTCACAGGACTCCACTGTTTTTCCAGAGCTTTGCTGTACCGCGAGCTGCCGGGGAGGTGTCTAGGATGTGCCACGGGAAGAGAGAAAGCCGGAAGGGCGGTCTCACACCCTTCGCACCCCCACACGCCCAGATTCACGCGTAGAGTTCCCTGTAAAATCTCCCTTTGGAAATGGGTCCCACTGGGGCAAGGCCCCCAGCCGCACAGACCACCTTCCCGAATCCGAATGGACGCCATTCCTTTTGGGGACGAGACGTTCTAACGTTCGGTCTCCCACATAAACGCTAAGCACGAATGACTAGACCCCTACCCCTCGTGCTGGGATGGGATTTTGCCAGAGCTCCACGTGGCCGTGGACTTGGTGTGAGTTAAGACGTTCCTTGCCCCGCGGGCAGTGGCAGGTGTGAGGCTGCTATTAGGACTCTGCGAGGAGCTTCCGTGTCTCCCGAAGGAACGAACCCAGAAAGGGAGGGAAGCCAGCAGCCAGTCCCTGGGTCCGTGGTGCAGCGTCTGCTTCCTTGGACGGGCCAGGCCGCGGCTTTCCCTGGGAGGCCGGGGACAGCAGCCACGCGGGACGCCACCGCCGCAGAGGGGTCCGCCCCCCAGACCGACTAGCGCACGGCGGACGCCGACTAGACCGACGGTATTACGTCCCAGCCAGAGGCTCCCAAGCCCCTGGGACGATTCGGTCCACGCTTTGCACGTTCTGCCGCGAGAAGGCAGAGACGGCCAGTCGGCTCAGGTACAAGCCTAACCTCGGCATTGAGGGCACAACCTCCAAAGACGGGATTGCAGGAAGGTCCTTTGTCATCTGAGACGCTGTCTTCTTTCCACTTGGCACAGGTCAGCCCCAGCTGCCCCCCTCCTGAGCCCCTCCGGCCCCCGGTCTGAGCCCCCTGTTCTCTCCGTCTCTCCTCCACCTCTCTGGACCCCTGCTTTCCTGACTGCCTGCGCCCCCGGACCTTTGAGGCTAAACCAGCGTGGTCGGACGGCTCACCTATGTGACCAGCTTCACGCCCTGCGGCCCTGCCGTCCCCCCTCCCTCCCAGGCCCTGCTCTGGCTTCTTGCAAAACCCTCGTCTTCCCTGGTGCCGTGCAGGTGCCGCCATGGCCAAGGGGCCTCCCCGCTCCTCCCTTCTTGCAACCATGGCCAAGTGTCACTCCGCGACAGGGCACAGGCCTCAGCTGCCTCCTTACGGCCTGTCTCCTGCTAGACCCCTAAGGGGACCTACCTGCCTTGGGGTCATTACCCTGTTTTCTTCCCAGATGCTCCCGGCACCGGCAGGTTGTACGTGAAACCACGCAGTGGGACTGCGCACGTCCCCACGGCCGGCCTTCTGCAGACGAGACGTGCAACTTTCTCCCTCGCCCGTCTTTCTAGGAGGACCTCTCCTCCCGCTTCCCCAACTTGAGGGTTGTCAGTGTCACGTCTGAGCTCAGGGCTTCTCCCCTTCCTCCCGCCGACTCCGCCCGCAGGCCCTGCGAACTCCTGCGAAACCCTCGTCTCCACCTGGAAGTGCTTTCTTCCCTCGCTCCTGGGCCTCACCATCCGTTCCGGAGGTGACCCCTGCCTTGACCTCTGCCCTTACCACCCTGTGGAGACTCAGGTCTCCCCCTAATGTGCTAACTCTGCTCCCTGGGCCTCTTGGCCACTGGCAAGCAAGATCCCTGCAGGGACCACAGACGCTGCCCCCAGCTTCACCCTCCGGACGGGACCGGGCACCTTGTCAGGACACACGAGCCCCCCGCCGTCCCCAGAACATCGTGACGGGGCCGGCCCTTCCCTCCATGAGCTGGCCGCTGGTCCCCGGCTCTCCAGCTGGCCGGATGAGGGATGTGCCTCTGTGCACATGCTGAGAGCTAGCACCTGAATCAGGCGGAGTCCAGAATCCGGCCCTTGAGTTTCTCCCCAGGCCTCGACAAAGCCCAGACTTCCCCCCTCAACCTTCAAGCAAGTCGGGGTCCCTTCTTCCCCTTTCTATTCTCAGCTAATCAGTCAGAGACCTACCTGTTTGCTCTGGCACGGCTCTAGGCCCTCCGGGCTGGCCTCAGGACCTTGGTTCTTCTCTCCACTCACCCTGCAGGGCCCCACCGACCCCTTTCTCTGGGCACCACTTTGTCTCACGACTCACCTTGAACGTAACAGGGGTTTCTCTGCCCTGCAATCGGCCGCACCTTCTGACTGAGCACAGTCCTCCCAGGACTGGGACACAGGCCCTCGGTGGGGGTCCCCGCGCTCTCTTCACATCTGCCATCGCACGGCCTCCTGTCTGAACGGTTCCGGCCCCAGGTCCCTTCTCCGGTGACCCGGCGAGGACTGGCAGGTAGCCCATGTGACTACACGCTCATCATGTCGTCCTAGAATGAGACGTGTCCCTCTGCTGGGCCACCTGGAACCTAACACATTCCAGAGGAACAAATTCTGCACTGTGGTCATTGTGGGATTGTGGGGACAGCACGGTTACAAACGTTCTCCTGGAGAGAAAAGAGCCATATGTAAGTAGCTCTTGACTCAAAAGCACATGGTTCCCTGGAACGATCGATCACCTTTGCTAAAACCAGACGGTAGGGGGCCCTATCGCTTCTCGCAAAAACATTAAAATGTTTTATGTGTTCCATGTGAGAAAGAATTCACTTAACTAGCTCTTGAGATTTCCCGTAAATGTCTAATTAACAGTGAGAATTTCGTTTTACTTTGCACCAAGGAAGCAATCATTGGTTTTCATTTTTTTTTTAAATCTAAAGCACGTTTACTGCAATCATGTCCTCGTGAACTGAGAAGGTGGTGGAGAGAAAGGGGTGAGGCTAATGGCGAATCCTCATCTCTGTTCCCCCAACAGGAACCCGCAGACACAGCCCAGGTGTGTTAAATGCCGTGCCGCGAGCGTGTTCAGAGCTGTCTGTCTGTCCGTCGGGCCCCGGCTGCCCTGGGACAGAGAACGCACACAGATGGGAGGCCAGGAAAAGAGAAAAGGTCCCTGACTTCTATGATCTCGGAAAAGGTCTGCTTTGCTAAAAGGCATCTGCACATCTGGGCAGCTGTTTCATGGTGGGTCGGGCTGGACAACGTCTCCCGAGCGCCAGGAAGGCAGGGCGCCGTCTGAAGGTGACCGCCGGCACCCGAGCCACGTGCCCGAGAAAACGCATCTCCGTTCACGTTTGGATAAACAGTTCCCGTTCCTCTCATTTCTCACATGCGCTCCGGGGCCCAGAGCGTTGTGTGATGGCACAAATACGCAACTCTTTACCCACGTGTCCAGACAGAGGACTCCCTCCTGATCCGCGGGCCACCAACCATGTCATCGGATTTTCTGAAAACTTTAAAGGAGACCGCACTTCTGTTCCCCCTGAGATTAAATAATATAAATACATCCCCGCAGACTGCTCAGCGTCAGGGTCTGCAAGTACCTGGCAGGTGCTGGTTGAAATGCAGAGGGGGCAGCTGGGAGCGGGGAGGGAGAGAGGAGTGCCCCAGTCGGGCAACCATGCAGGGCAGTGACGGGTGGCTGAGGCGCGGGTCAATGGGGGGGTCCGCGGCATGGAGACTCCCGATGCCCCGGGCTCTACCCGCTTTCAGCCGCTGGCCATCTCCACACTGTGACTAGAGTGTAAGATCTGATTTTTCAAAGCATGAAATGTGTATCTTATGTAAAATACCTGATTTCTAAAATGCCATTTAAACGACGAGCCTCTGGGTCACCACAGACGACCCTGGGCTCGCCAGTTTGCAACTTCTTGTCCGGGGTGCTCGATTTACACATTTTTCAAAGTCAGGGTCTACTTTCCAAACGGAGACAGGACGGAAACTCCAAAATAAAAACTGATAGAATCACGTTTCCATGTCCACTGCATTAAACACCGTGTTTCGCTTTCTCGTATTTATTTATCATAATTGAGGAAACGATGGCACGTTTCTGATAGACATTTTGAAGCGGAAACTGGAGACTCAGTTGCGAAGGCTGCTCTACAGAGAACATTCTGATTCTCACGGAACCAGAAAGATAGTTGCAAATAGTGCTTTCCGGAGGATGCCTCGCAGCCCTGGGACATATCCAGGTCAGGCTGGGTCTGGTGCTTCAAGAAAGGGTGGTAGGAAACGTTTGCTTCCAAGATAAATCAAGTAGCAAGATGCAACCACTTCTGCTTTCTGTAACCGCAGAGACAGCGCCGGCCAAGAAGACCCTGAAACTCACAGCAGGCACCCAGACTATCCATAGCCCAACCTTATCGAGACTCTCTTTTTGTGCCGAAAGAACACACAGCTGCCAAGACGGCCGCGCTTTCCCTGAAGTCGGTCAGTCACCGTCACCGGAGGTATGCACTCCTTTACTTTGCTTGAAGACGGGCACAGGTCTAGATCCTTAGGGAAAGAAGCGTCATCTGAGCGATACAGTCCGACGGACGCAGGCATGAACATAAGCTTTTATTTAGGTCATGCACGAAACGGATACCATTTGCTCAGAAGCAAGATACGATCTGTCCCATTGATGGATGGATGATAGATGGAGGGACAGACGAGCGGGTCATCAATGTTAGATCGGTAGATAAAGATAGATCATTTGTTTCCGGGGCCCTACCTTGAAACTCATTCACCTAAAAACTCTGTAGAAAGCGTGGCTGGAAACCGCATCGTACAAAGAGATGCATAAACAGGGCAAAGGGGCACGGACGCTTGGAAAAATCCAGTTTGGAAACTTTCAGCTCCAGCGTGGGTCACCGCTGATTTCGATGCACTTTGGTGAGATAATTCTTAGGGTTTTCCAGCTCTGAGTTTGGGTTCAAAGCCCAGTAATCAGGGCTGTTGTTTTCATGACTTTCACCACCGATACATAAATATTAATTCAAGGGAGAAGAAACGCGCCAGGAGGCTCATTCTGCACAGAAACAGCCCCCAGAACGGCCTCGTCCTCCCCCGGCTTCGCCACAGATGTGCTTGGGTAAAATCCGTGCCTCCCCGTCCCGTCTGGAGAGACGACCCCGAAGGGGGCTTGCCAGGCACCTGGCCAGCTGACATGCGGGAGGTCAGGGACCCTTTGTTTTTAGTGTTTCTTCAAGCTGGTCAGATGGAAACGGTAACAAAAAATGTGGATGGTCAGAAATAGTGATTTTACATATGCTGGAAAAGGTGAGAAGGAGGAAATGTACACCCGAATTTTCGGTGTCAAAGAATTTGCCATTTTGGATGAACACTGATCACTATCAGATGGCTGTAGTGTGTGCGTGAGTGTGAGTATGTGTGTGCGTGTGTCTGTTAAGAAAAGGAAGATGAAGGTTGGGGAGAGGGTGTGTCTCAATTCCCTACCATGACTCCCGTCCGTTAAGCCTCTCTGCTCACCTGCTGGAGGCAGCGGCCAATTCCTGACGTCGCTGGTGGTTTCAAAACTGTACCATTGGAAGGAGTTTGGCCCGTGACAGTCATGAAGCATCACAGCCTCCTTGCTTTTACACATTTGGTCCCTGCCCCAGATTTGACATTTCAGAGAAAACCTGGAATAGGCTGACGCCCGTCCTCTGTGTCACACGGAGGTGCGTACGGGAGGGACCACGTGGTCTCCTTCAAGCAGACAGAACGAGACGCACCAACGGTCCTTCCTTCCCGAGGAGAATCGGAGAGTGAGCCGCCATCCGTGTCGCCGAGGGCCCCGTCCTGCGATGTCCCCCGGAACAAGGCGGCCGGTCGCGGACAAGGAAGCAGCCGCAAAGTGTGGAGGGCATGGTGGGCACCCGCCCGAGTGGAGAAGCCCCCCGCAGAGGGCAGCAGGGGCTCCACGGCACCGGGATGGAGTCCACATCGGGGTCTCACGGCCGAGAAGACCGTGACCTTCTCGTGCTGGCGGCTCGCGGCTCTTCCCGCCTGTGAACAGAGACCGGGGACGGTCGGGGTGCGGCCGACACCTTTGCTGGTGATCCGTCCCCTCCACGATGAACAGGTGCCAAAGCTTCACAATTCCTGTTGAGGTCCCTTCTCCAGATGGTGCCGGAGAGTGCCGTGCTCTGGGCAGGAACAGCTGCCGGTGAGAGTGAGGCTCTGGTCTGTTTCGGCCCAAAGAGCATAGCCGGTGAAAGCTGACGGGGAACGTGTCCCCACCTCCCCCCAGACAACCCACAGCACCTGGTGCCACACAGTGTAGGGAAGAGACAGAGGAACTCGGTCCTCTCGGTCTGCTTGACTCCCCGTGCGAGGCTGGCTTTTTGGACGCGGCGTAACACGGGCCTCACGTATGTGTTATCAATACGGCCCCGTGACAGACTTTCCTCCCCATACGGTCATCTATGCGTCTGTGGACTCTGAACGCATCATGCACACAAAACGTCACCGCCTTCCGAAACGGGGGTCCTGCGGTAACACAGGCGAACACGTTTCACCCAGTGCTGGTTAGTAAGGCAAGTCTACTCCGGTCGTGGGTTAGGTGTCTTCTTTGGTTAGGGAAGGAATTTAGAGCCTGGGCCTGTCAAAAAAATCCTGTGAAACCCCTTCATTTCTTTTTCCAAACGTAAAAATATACTATAATACTAAAAAATTAATCTCAGCCCAATTCTATCACTTTATTCTTAGAATATGTGGCAAACCCAAACCTGTATGAGCTATTCTTCCATGTTCCCAATGAGAAATTTAATTATATAAAATTACAAAGATTTGGCTAAGCCAGTCAGATGTCCACTATAATAATTTACTAATTTTGATACATGCATACTAATTTAAAGTAAGGTGCCGTGAAAATAATGTATTTCTTTAGAGATATGCTGTTTTCCTCTCCCACTTGGTGTGAAGTAAGTTCACCTCAAACTTGTCTCGGGCATTATTCAAAATCAGTGACACCGTGACCACTGGAGCCACTTTTCCCTACCGGACACGTTTTTCCTGGGCATGTGATCTCTTCTAGCTTGTTGGTTCTGATGCACTTTTTAAAGGCACGTGCGATGCTATCTATCGCTGGAAACCATGCACCAAGTTACAAGTACTGTTTGCATAGTATAACTTTGTAACTATAACGCTTCAGTAGGGTTTGTTTTTTCATTTTCCTTTTTCCTTAGTAGTATATGTTTTCTTTCTTTTTCGTTTTAGAAAGAGAGAGCGCGGGCAGGGGATAGGGGACAGAGAGAGGGAGAGAGAGAATCCCAAGCAGGCTCTATACTGAAATCAAGAGGCCGATGCTCAACCGACTGAGCCCCCCAGGAGCCTGTGGTGTATGTTTTTAAAATTCATAACATAACCCCTCTCGAATAACTTTTAAAGTGCCTTTTAAAAACATACATACAAATGGGGCGCCTGGTTGGCTCAGTCGGTTAAGCGTCCGACCTCAGCTCAGGTCATGATCTCACGGTCCATGAGTTCAAGCCCCGCATGGGGCTCTGTGCTGACAGCTCGGAGCCTGGAGCCTGCTTCAGATTCTGTGTCTCCCTCTCTCTCTGCTCCTCCCCTGCTCATGCTCTGCCTCTCTCTGTCTCGAAAATAAATAAAAAAACATTAAAAAAATTTTTTTAAAAAGCATACATACAAATGGGGGGCTCAGTAGGTTAAGCGTCCAACTTCGACCCAGGTCATGATCTCGCGGCTTTGTTTTGTGCGTTTGAGCCCTGTGTGGGGCTCTATGCTGACAGCTCAGACCAAGGAAACTGCTTCGTATTCTGTGTCTCCCTCTCTCTCTCTCTGCCCCTCCCCTGCTCATGCTCTGTCTCTTTCTCTCAAAAATAAAATAAAAACAGTAAAACAAATTTTTCAAGCACACAACTATATCCAATATTTGAGACTATAATCCCAAGAATAAACACGAAATCTGTGTTACAATTCTTTGCATTTATATAAATACACTTATGTATAAATACATACATCTAGGTAACAAATCATGAACATCATTTCAGAAGATCTATCTATCAGATGCCAGTCTGTCCTCACGACGGTTAAGAAGCCATAATACAGGTGGCCTGTACGTCCTGGGTGCTTCCTGTGACCCACACCGTTCAGCATCCTTAGGGCACCCAAGGATTTCTCTCAGCAGCTGCCTGGGGCCTTTCCCGCATTTCACGGGTTGAGGAAACGGAATAAAGAGGTAAATGGCTCACCCAGGCTTGTGCCGCCCGCACCGTCAGAGTCCGTTCCAAAGAAACAGCCACACTCCCAAGTCTTCATCTCAAGCATCCTGTCGCTCTTGGACGTGAGGGCAATCGGAAGGAGTGTGTCAGAATGAGTAAAAGGCCGGATAAGTGAGGAAGGAAGCAGAAGCATGTCTTCGTTTTCATGTGTGAATTGCATCCGATCTTGGTGACGTGAGGCCGTCCCCGGGTCCATCCACAGGGACATCCGTCACCTGGGACCATCTCCCCGTGCAGGTCCCTGCTTCCCAAGAGGTCTGCCTGCCTTTACAAATGAGCTCCATTCCTCTCCCCACCAAAGAGGTCTTTCTCGATAGTTCTGCAATGGACTGAGTATCTGTGTCCCTCCAGAATTCGCACCTCCCTGTGGTAGAGTGAAGAGGTGATCAGCTGAGAGGGGTCGGGGTCCTCGTGAGAGACCGCAGAGCCAGCTCGCTCTCCTTCTGTCGGGTGAGGACAGGGCGAGCAGTCTGTGACCCGGAAGCAGGCTCTCACTCGAATGTGCCGACGCCCTGATCTCAAACTTGCAGCCTCCAGAACCGTGAGAGAGAAGTGTCTGGTGTTCGTAAGCCGCCCAGCCCCAGGTAGTTGATGGGATAGACTGAGACAGGTTCCCAGTTCGAATCCCAGGTGGCGGGAGGTATACACCCCCTTCCTCCTGCTGGTGTGGGGCTTCCCTCTGGGTGGGGAGGCCGAGGTGACGGTCACACCCCGGAGAGAGAGGATTTGGATGGAAAGTCTCCCTTAGACCAGGAAGTAGGAAACCGTTTACCCTCCAACCTGCCGGGACCAAATAGAGAAAATTCCACACAAAAGCACCGAAATAGCCGAAGTTAAGGGTCGCAAAAGTCCCAAAGCCAAAAGTGCTTTCAATATATTTTTAGTGCCTTTTTTTTTTAATGCTTCTTTATTTTTCAGAGAGAGAGAAAGAGAGAGAGAGGGAGACAGAATCCTAAGCAGGCTCCAGGCCTGACTCGGGGCTCAAACCCACGAACCGTGGGATCATGACCTAAGCCGAAGTGGGACGCTCAGCTGACCGAGCCCCTCAGGTGCCCCTTTAGCCACTTTAAAGATTGCCCTGAACAACAGCCCCTGGGAAGCACGCAGTAGATTTGTTCTGCTTCCGCTCATATGTACAGTTCCAGACAACTCTTCCCAAACAGCAGATGCCTTCTGGGCTGGGTACGCACGGTTAACTGGCAGCCTATTGAAAATTTGGTTTCTGGGAATTTACTATGGGCATTACCATTTTGCTTTAGCACATCCGGGCTCGGGTCCAGGAGTGTAGAGTCTGCAAACCTCTTCGAGGGTCATTCTGATAAGCAGTCAGCTTTCGAACCGCTGATCCGCGCGAGGTGTGCAAGCACGTCATTTCGGTTCGTAACAAGATGTGAGTCGGTTGTCGCTCTCCTTCCCTCCTCCTAGAGCCTCACACAGGCTGATGGGCCTACTGGTCAGGGATCAGTTCTAGGTTTGGGACTCGAACAAACACCTAGAGCGTATTGTGTTCAAACTGCTCCGGAGGAAAATGAGACCAGGGCTCCGTGCAGGCTGCACAGTAGACGGAGGGGCTCAGAGCCTGGAATTTCTCTTTGATTCTTGTTTCAACCTCAAACTGACTCACGTGAACCCGGGGTTTCATCTCACAATTCATAATTCGACTTCTAAAACGTTACCACGGGGAATGAAAGTCTGGGCTCTCAGGTTTAAAAAGATCAAAAGCTTGAGGCAGGTGGGGGCTTGGGAAGACCAGTGAAGGTTCTAAGGAGCCGCGGATGCACCACTCACGTACATCGACACAGATCGGCTTTTGCAGAATTAGAGGAGAACCCTGGTCGGCTCCTCTCCGCCCCGGAGAGAGCCCTGCACGCGGCGGCTGACAGCGGTCGTGGCCGCGACCCCCACCAGCCTCGGGTCAGACTTGAAGTCGTTCTTTCCGGCTCGTACTCACTGGCGCTGGACGTCGTGGGCCCTGCTGACTAGCGGACGCCCCCCTTCGTGAGCTGCTTCGTTCAGCCAGGGCTCCATCTGGTGCCTCTGAAAACTAGAGGGTGTGTCATTGTGTAGTTTTCTCGGCGGGAGCGTTGCTGGGGTTGCGCACTCCTTGCCGCTCAGAGATCGAACCCACTGAGACACACACTGCTCGCTTCTGGGCTTCACCGAGGGTCAGCGCCCCAGACGGCTGGAGACGTTAACCTCCAGGCACAAGTTGTCTCCCGTTAAAAAAAAAAATGTATGTTATTTACATCTAAACTCATAACAATCTGAAATCTAAGGTAAATGTTTGCCGATTTTACTTAACAAATAGTTTTACAACATTTTGCCAATTGTCTTTACAGAGATGATTTATTACTCAAAGAAAGAAAGGAAAAAGAAACGGGAGAAAATTTTGCAATGGTTATGCAAATATTTCTTAGATAACGCCAAACGCACCATCCATGAAAGAGAAAAAATAATACATTGGGCCTCATAAGAATTGAAAAGACGTCACCAAAGAATAAAAAGTCAAGCCACGGAGTGGGCAAAAATATTTGCAAATCTCATTTCATGCAAGATTTGTACTGAGGATATACTGAATACTCTCGCAATGAAGACAGACAATTCTACGTAAAAATTAAAATTAAAAGCAGGTGAAGTTAGAGCTACTTTACCAAGGAGATCAAAGAATGATGAGGACGTGAGAAGATGGTCAATATCACCAGCCACTCAGGAAACGTTCATTAACGTTCGAGGCTCCACTTCCCGCACCCTATCACCGCCACGACCAAAGCTGTATAACCAGCGGCGGGTGTGGGAACCCTCTCGGGGGGCCGGCTCCACTGTAGGCCTTTCGGCCATGTTGGAAACAAGTTCGGCGGTTTCTTCAAAAGCTCAATGTCAAGTTACCACTGGACCCAGCAGTTCCATCCCAAGCTACCCACAAAAGAAATGAAAACACATGTCCACATGCCGACTTGCTCCCACGGGCTTCATCCATAACAACGCAAACATGGAAACAACTGAAATGCTCTCCAACTTGTAAGTGGATACGCGCACTATGGAGCACCCATAAAATGGAAACCATGCTGCGATGTGGGTGAACCTCAATACCTTTGTGCTGGGCTAACGAAGCTAAATACAGAAGACAATACGCGGTATCATATTTGTATGAGGAGTCCAGAAAAGGCACATTGTAGAGACAAATAGTAGATATGTGGTTGCTTCGGGCTCCTGGTGAAAATGAGGATTGAATGTGGATAGGTACAAAAGATCATTTGGGCGTTTGGGTTGTGGTTATGGTTGTACAACTCTATACATTTATAAAAAACCTTGAATTGCACATTTAATTTTTTTAAATGTTTATTTATTTTTGATAGAGAGAGAGACAGAACATGAGCAGGGGAGGGGCAGAGAGAGAGGGAGACACGGAATCTGAAGCAGGCTCCAGGCTCGGAGCTGTCAGCACAGAGCCTGATGCGGGGCTCGAACCCACAGACCGCGAGATCATGACCTGAGCCGAAGTCGGACACTCAACCAACTGAGCCACCCAGGCACCCCTTGAATTATACACTTAAAAGAGGTAAATTTTATGTTATGTAAACTGATCCTCGAAAAAGCTGTTGGAACAAAAAGTCCAGGTGTGATGAATGGGAAAGAGCCCGTTACCTGAAACCCAGACAATATCCGTCCTGTCTCTCTCTCTCTCTCTCTCTCCCTCTCTCTCTGCTATGTCAGCCTCACCCACCGATGATGTTGCCACAGACGTAGAATTAAAGCCGTACAAGAAACAGGGTCAGCTTTCATGCGACGGGGTGCAGCAGACACAAGGTGCCTGGAGAGGACCACGGCACAGAGGCCCGGGGCAAGGTGGCCCGGCCGTACTGCAGCTCCCCGGAGCCCGACAAGCAGCTGTGGGTTCTGTTTGTCTTGACACATGTAGGAAGGAAATAAGACAACTCTGGATGTCAGACACTCGGGATGCAAAGACACCAACAGATCCAAGGAAAGCCTGGAGAAAGTATGCACGCAGGGCCCGCAATCGAGGAGCGGCCAAACCAATATCAGAAATCACATACTCCGCCGAGATTTCACTTCTGGCCTCTTTAGACGGAAAACAGCAGACAAGAACATTAGTATCATTAAAGCATAGAATCTCTGGGATCACTCCAGGCTTCTAAAAAGCATTTGGTGAACCGAGATAAGAATGCTAACTTTATTGCAGCTTTAAAAGGGGCTGAGACTGCATGTGTTTATTTCTTATAATTTTAAGACACTTTGCCAGGAGTGTCTTAAAAGTGACGTGTGTTAATTTTATTTAAAGTTTTCTGAAGCCCTGCTGATCCCATCTCATGGCTTCATCCTCATTAAAGATGTCACGCTTTATAGTTTTTAGAAATTTTTTACATGCGGTGTTTATTCCCCTCCATAAATAACTAGACCAAATGACCTTCTAAACGGCTAATTTTCAAGTGCTAACCAAGAACATTTTGAAAGAGATCTGGATGGCTACAGAAGATCAAGCTTTCCGAGCGGCTAACATCACACGGGACTGGGGACAGAGCAATCGTCCCATATCCCATTTCACAAAATCATTGCCGAGACGCTTGTAAGAGCAGCCATGTCCTGGAGACGTGCAATTAGCCTGGTGCCCACACGTCCTGGGAGCCATCCGTCCTCCCAGGGACAGGCAGGGCAACCATAGCGCCCCCGCGCCTCCCTGCTCACACACCCTTCTGTCCGCAGAGTCCTCCAGTCCGGGCTGCGGGACGTCTGAGATCCGGGGGCTGCAGGGCTGGTCCCCCTGGAGGACTGTCCCTCTGGCACTGGACGGCCATCCTCGCCCCGTGTCCTCACCTGGCCGCCCTCGGTGCGTGCCTGTGTCCTGATATCCCCTCCCTGTAAAGACACTTGTCATTTTGCTGACCCACCCTGTGACCTCACTTTACCTTGATCACCTCTCAGCGGCCCCACCCCCGGATGCAGTCACTTTTCTGAAGTCCGGGGGATGAGGACTCCAAGTTACAAATTTTGGGGAAACAGGTCATCCCTCGTCATCAGTCGCTGGGACGCAACAGTCATTGCGAACTGAGCCATGCGCGGGGTCAGCTTGTCTGTGATCAGCACGCCTGGGAAGGGTAGATACTTTAAAAAAACAAGGTTGGGGGCGCCTGGGTGGCTCGGTCGGTTGAGCGTCCGACTTCGGCTCAGGTCATGATCTCGCGGTCCGTGAGTTCGAGCCCCGCGTCGGGCTCTGTGCTGACAGCTCGGAGCCCGGAGCCTGTTTCCGATTCTGTGTCTCCCTCTCTCTCTGCCCCTCCCCTGGTCATGCTCTGCCTCTCTCGGTCTCAAAAATAAACGTTTAAAAAAAATGTTTAAAAAACCAAGGTTGCCTTGAGAAGGAAAAGGTGATAATGATGGATACGTGACCCAAAATATTTGCTCCCCTCGTCTCCATCATTCCCTCCTTTACGCATGATTTCTAGCTCCCTAACACCAGGGGTCTGTGCAGGCCCGGCCACCCCCGCACGGAGGCAGGGGAATCGGGCACCGAACACAGACCCCGGGCTTCTGCGGCCTCCCCGCTGGAGCCGGGCGCTTAGGAAGCGGGGCCAGGAGTCTGCGTTTCCTCTGCCTTGTCCTGCACACCCTCCGTCAAATTCTGAAGCCTCCGACACGGACGCTCTAACCCCACACCCACGATGCTGGAGACAGCCTTCTGCTGCCTCACACTCAGATTGTCTCAGCCTTGCACAAACTGCCAAGATTCCCGGACCCTGAAGGCATCCTAGGTCAGCAAGCCCGTTGCAGGCGGCCGAGCGCTGGAGGGAGGGGGTGCGTCTGGAGGCCCATAGGTCCCCCGAAGAATCCAAACAGGACAGGAGAAAACAGATAAGAGGATGTGAGGCCTTCCTTTTAGATTATTCCGCGGACTGTGGCACACCCGCCCTTGCGAAACCTCTGCAGGATTCTTGGAGGAAAACTCTGACGAGGGAACCGCAGATTTCAATCAGGAAATCAGCGCTTCTCCACGGAGACAGAGCCAAATGTGCACAGATGGAGGGAGAGGATGGAGGGGAGGCACTGCACTCGCCACCTGGGAAACAGATGAAAGAGGAAGGAGCCAGTAGGGGCTGTGTTGCCAGGTGGCCGGGGGTGGCAGGGGCGGCCCAGGTGCACAGGACGGACCTCCCAGCTTCCTGCTGGCTGACGTCCCCGCGGGGCACGGGGCGGGGGAGCTGGACACGCAGCGCAGCTGGACACTGCGCTTGCGGTGTGGACGTCAGACCGGCGGGGCTGGGCAGGGCCGTCCGGATGGGAGACGCGCTCTGCCCCGTGGCCCCCCGGGGGGTTCCTGGATTTAGACCTTTCCCAGCTGCAGAGAGGTCATCCCAGCCGAGAGCGAGACGTTGCACGCGGCCACGTGGCTCAGCTGGACCCGTCCGGCGGAGACCCCAGGAAATGGCACCGTCTGTGGAAGATGGTGTTGGGCCATTTCCCTAAACCCGGGCAGGTGGACCAGGCCTCCCCCGGCCCCGCGTCCTGGCGTGTCCCTCACTGAACCGGCACGGGCATCTTCCCGTTGTAAAGACGGATGGCAGAGAGGAGGAGCAGCGGAACGTGCACATAAGATCCCAGGCTCGACGGTGCGCACGCTAATCCTGGCCAGAACGCTCTGTGGCTTTCCAGACGCCTTCGTTCCCGACAAGGCTGCTTTTTCCGCTTTCTGCCAGAACCGCGTTCACGGGCTGCCTCGTTGTTTTGCTGCATTCTGTTCCTTAGTAAAACTTGTAATGTGATGTGACCCTGACAACGTTTTAAACTACCTATTTTTTAAAAGCAGAGAAGACCATGGGGCGCCTGGGTGGCACAGTCGGTTAAGCATCCAACTTCAGCCAGGTCACGATCTCGCGGTCTGTGAGTTCGAGCCCCGCGTCAGGCTCTGGGCTGATGGCTCAGAGCCTGGAGCCTGTTTCCGATTCTGTGTCTCCCTCTCTCTCTGCCCCTCCCCCGTTCATGCTCTGTCTCTCTCTGTCCCCAAAATAAATAAAAAACGTTGAAAAAAATTAAAAAAAAAAGCAGAGAAGACCGTCATGTTCTCAGTTCCACGCAGAGATCCCGCTGTTAACAAGTGCCTCGGTGTTCTTGCTCCTTTTTGTTCTGTCTTCATTTCCATTCCCTCTCCGTTCTCTTTCTCTCCTGCTCAGTCTTTCCAAACATAGATCTTTCCTGCTTTTACTCAATTTCCAAGATGCCTTGACTCTGTCTTCTGTCTTCGCGTATTACCTAAACCCCAACGTTCTGGGGGCTTCGCGTTTAGCAATTCTATTTGGATCCGGACACACTGTGTTAGGACATTCTAGAGGGCAAATACACATCTAGCCATTTGATTATTTCTTCGGGTTAAATTCATTAAAAATGACTTATTGACTAAAAGACTATTCAATTTTATTTTCTTAGTGTTTATTTTATTTTTGAGAGAGAGACAGAGACAGAGACAGAGCATGAGCGGGAAAGGGGCCGAGAGAGAGGGAGGCACAGAATCCAAAGCAGGCTCCAGGCTCCGAGCTATCAGCACAGAGTTCGACTCGGGGCTCGAACTCATGAACCGCAAGATCGTGACCTGAGCCGAAGTTGGACACTCACCCAACTGAGCCACCCAGGTACCCCTCAAATGTTCACTGTTGTATTGCCAAATGGCCGACAGGAAGGCCGTGAGATGTAACAGTGTGTATGATCATCAACATTGACTATAATTGTTAGAAAATCTTGACAACCTGACAGGCAACAAACTCTTGTCCGGATTGTCCCCTTTGTCGACGGTTAGACACTCTTTTCCTTAACTGGGACCGTGTGCAGGCACACCTCGTTTCATGGTGTTTGCTTTACTGAGCTTTGCAGATACTGTGTTTTTTTCAAGTTGAAGGTTTGTGCTTACCCTACATAGAGCAAGTCTATCGGCACCATTTTCTCAATGGCATTTGCCCATTTCGAGTCTCCCTGCCACAATTTGCTAATTCCCTTAATATTTCAAGCTTTTTCATTATTATATCTGCGACGGTGACGTAATTAGTGATTATGATCAACTGAAAGCTCAGATGATGGTGAGCATGTTTTAGCAACAAAGTCTTTTTTGATTAAGGTATGTACGTGTTTTAACGACACGATCCTGTTGTACACGTAATAGACGATAGGGTGTCATCATGTCTGTTCACACACCGGGAAACTGGAACGCTCGACTCATGTCATTGTGACACCCGCTTCACATTCTAGAACGGAACCCATAGTGTCTCTGGGGTGTGCCGTGTGGTTCTTGTTTGAATGGTCTACTCATGTCCGTCATCCTTTGTAAAAATTGGAGTGACTGTCTTATTTAAATTGTCTTGTAAACAACTTTTACACTCCTTTGTTCTCTTTTATTTGATCTTGTCCTTTATTTCTTGAACTTTGGTGACATCGTTTACCTGTTTCAGCTCATTCCCTTAATCAATGTTTTCATGGGCATTTTCTTCTACTACTTTGACTTTTTCATTTAGTGGATTTTAACAGTATTGTATAGACACAAAGTAATACAGATATAATGTACATAGATCTTAAGGAAACTATACAATAAACACCAACAAACATCTCACCCAGCGGAAGAAGAATACCGACACGACCTTGAGAACAGACCACAAGCTTCTCCTCTGCCTCACCGCCCTCCAGCCTCATCAGACGTGTCTCCTGGCCCACATCCACATTTACCACTGAACCGTTTTTTCTTTATATTTTTACCATGTATGTTTTCACTATAACTACATTATTTGGTATATTTGCCATACATGGAGCACACTGTGTTGTGTACATGAGCACTGAGTGTTTGGCACCTACTTTGACTGAATGTCATATCCCTGAGATTCTCCCATGATGTTTCGTGTAGCTGTGATTCATTCGTGTTCATGCTCTGTGTTCTATTGTGTGAATATACAGAAATTTATCTGGCCTTTGCTTCGTTGCACCTTCTTGTTGTTTCAGAGTTTGGTTTCACAGAGTTTCCACGATGCTGCACGTTTGCCCAGTATCTCTTGTTTCTTACCTGCAAGTGTGTCTGCTGAGACAAATTCTGTGCCCATCTCAAAGGTTACGGCATGAGGTCGCATCGTGTTGTGTGGTGGTTGTGTTAATTTATGAGATGAGATCGTGACCTGAGCCAAAACCAAGAGTCGGACACTTAACTGACTGAGCCACCCAGGTGCCCAAAGGTTGTGCATTCTTAAATCATATTTCTCATTCTAGATGTCTATTAGATGATTGCTGTTCCTGTGTTCATACCTTCTATATTCTTTCCTTTTTTTTTCTGTTTCCTGATCCAATCAATAAAAAGAGAGTTGTGTTGAAACCTTCCATTATGTTTGCAATCTTTTAATTTATGGCAATAAGTCTTCCCATTTTTGCTTAATAGAACTAGAGGTTGTTTTACTCTGTGTATACAATTTTCTGCATGTTATAATTTCTTTTTTTAAATTTTTTAAAAATGTTTATTTTTGAGACAGAGAGAGACAGAGCATGAACAGGGGAGGGTCAGAGAGAGAGGGAGACACAGAATCTGAAGCAGGCTCCAGGCTCTGAGCTGTCAGCACAGAGCCCGACGCAGGGCTCAAACTCACGGACCGCGAGATCATGACCTGAGCCGAAGTCGGACACTTAACCGACTGAGCCACCCAGGCGCCCCTGCATGTTATAATTTCTGATGACAAACATTTCTCATCAATAGAGACTATATCTCTGAAAATGCATTTTTTGCCTATTTTTTCTGGTCCTAATATATAGTATACAAGTTGATATTAACATCCATCAGTATCTATCTGGTATATCCGCTATCGTCCTGATTCTCCCCCACCTTCTGCACACCTACATGGTGGATGCTGTCCACCTCCCCCATTTCAAGAGCAGGATGGGGTGTGCCCCGCCCCCAGTGGCTGGCAGTTTGCCTCCAACACACACATCTGGTTGCCAGAGACCCCACTCCCCACGTCTCCACCTTGCTGCACACAGGAATGCAAGGGCTGCCCCCTCGCTCGACTTAGGACAACTTGGAGGAGACCGCTCAGCTCCAGAATCCTGGTGGGACCAGCTGAGGCCTGTGCTGGTCTGAACTTCAATTCCACCTCTTCCTTCAGCCCACCGTGGCTTCCTCTCTGCACAGAGGGGCGTCCCTGGAGCGGGAGGTGGGCAAGCTTCCCATCTCCTATTCTGTGGAAGGCTTTGTGAAGTTCTGGTGTTCCTTCTCTTCTAAATGTCTGGTAGAACCTAGCAGTGAAGCCGTCCGGGCCTGGTCTTTGTGCTGATGTCTGTCGGCTGACTCACTCTCCCGCTGCAGTGCTGCTGTTTTCAACCTCTTCTTGGGTCCTGCTCGGTGGTTTTTTTCCTTCTAGGAATTTGTCTGGGTTACTTGATGTTCTGGCGTGCAACTGGTTACAGTATTCACTCAAAATCCTCTTGACTTTGTAAGGCCAGGAGCAAAGTCTCTTACTGCCTTTCCGAATTGAGTAGTTTCGGCGGCCTCTCTTGTCTTCTTGAGCTCACCAAAGATGGGTCACCTCTGTGGATCTCTCCCATAACCACCCTTTGGCTTTGTTGTTTCCAGCCTGGTTTGTCTGCCCTCCACAGAACTTGTTTCTGCTCTGATGAACGTCAGGCCCGTCTTTCTGTGGCCACATCTCCAGATTTCTCTGTGCTACTTGCTTGAGGTGGAAGGTTAGCTATTGATGAAACATTTTTTTCTAAAGTTTGGGGCACCTGGGTGGCTCAGTCAGTTAAGTGTCCGACCTCAACTCAGGTCACGATCTTGTGGATCGTGGGTTCGAACCCCTCGACGGGGTCTGTGCTGACAGTTCGGAGCCTGGAGCCTGCCTCGGATTCTGTGTCTCCCTCTCTCTCTGCCCCTTCCCTGTTCGTGCTCTTTCTCTCTCAAAAATAAATAAACATCCAAAAAAATTTTTTTTAATCTCTAAATTCCATTGGAATTAATTGTGGTCAGATTTTGTATGAGTTCAATCCTTTTAGATGTGTTGAGGCTCATTTTGTGGCCAAACGTGTATATCCTCAAGAAAACACCGTGTGCATTTCAGTGTCACTCCATTTCCTGTGTGTGTGTCACATGGATCACGTGCTCTGCTGCCATTTGGTGGAAGGTTGTGTCGATGTCTGCCAGCTCCAGCTGGATTCCAGCAAATTCCATCCCCATGTTGATCTTCCACCAAGTTCCATCCATATTAAAAATAGGATTTTGAAGCCTCAGACTTTTAAAAATTCATTTCTGTATTTATTTCCACAAAAATTTGGATGAAATTTTTATTTACATTCTTCTGTTGATGAGTTTTGGGAAGAATTGTCATCTTGAGAAGTTTTACTCTTTTAATCCATAAATTAAGCTATTTCTCTATATTTTTTTTTTTCCTGGCAGGAATGTTTTCAAGTTTTCAGTGAATAGGTTCTACATTTCTGTCAAATTTATTCCCATGTATTTCAGATTTGTGTTTTATTTTAAATGTTTCCTTCTCAGTTTCCAAGTGTTTGTCGCTGGCACATCAAACTGATTTTTGTGTATTAACCTTGTGTTTTGGAACCATTCAAAATTCATTCACTAATTCTAGTAGCTTTTGGTGGGTTCCCTAAGATTTTTCACACAAATAATCATGTTGTCTGTGAATAAGTTCTTTTACTTGTGTCTTGCCAGTTATTTCTCCCTGCCTTATTGCCCTAAGAATGGTGTTTGTTGGTTGCACGTCATGAGGACAGATACCACTTTCTTACGCTTCATTTTAAGGGAAGGCGTCCAGCCTTTTACTGCCAGGGGGATGTTAGCTGCAGCTTTGCACCAGAAGCCTTTTTATCAAGTTGAGGGGGTTCCTTTCTGTACTTAGTTCTCAGAGAGCTTACGTGATGGATGAATATTGGATTTTGTCAAAATCTCCTTTGCATCTATTAACATGACCGTGTGATTTTTCTTTCCAAATCTGTTTCTCTGGTGCATTACACAGATTGATTTTCAAATACGAAACCAAAGTTGTGTGCCTAGGATAAAGCCCACTTGGTCATGACGTACCATTCATGTTTTCAATGTCGGATTCATTCTGCCGACAGCTTTTATTTCCGTCTTCGTGAGGGACGTTGTTCTGTAAGTTGTTTGGGAAATGCACGTGACCCTCTTGGCATCTAGTGTCACAGACTCATGGAAAAGTCGGGGGTGACATCCTCTGCTTCAGTTTTCTGGAAAAGTACGTGTCGAGTTCCTTTTGCTCCTCCTTAAATATTGGGTAAAATCCTCCAGTGAAGTCTTCTGGCTCTGGTGCTTTCCTTGTGCAATAACTTTCAACTATTAAATTCCTGTAATTCATACAGGGCTGTTTACAAGATCTGATGCTTGTTACAGGAGATTTTGTAGCTTGTGTCTTTCAAGGAATTAGTACATTTCAACCAAACTGTTAAGCTAGTTGGCGTAAAAAATTGTCTGTGTCTCTTACCCTAGTTGGTGGTCCGGCGGGGCAGCCGCCACACAGCTGACAGGGGCCTCCCGCCACCCCCGTCATCTTCCAGTTTGCTCAGCTGCTGTTATCCTGAGCATTTCCAGTTTGCTGCTTCTTTGGAGTTGAACTTGATCTCTATTCCCGGTTTATTTTCAAGATGTTGTTGATTTTTAATTTCAGCCCATTGTAGTCATAACATATAAAATATAAGACCTAAATTATTTTGAATGTACTGAAACATCCTATTGACCAGAATACCTCTATTTTGGTAAGTGTTCATGTGCACCCAAACAGCTCTGTATGCCAGTGTGTTTGGTTGAGATGATCTCCATGTTTTAATTCTATCAGCTTAAAGAATTACTTGTCTTCTGTGACCTTACTGATTTTCTATGTACCTATGGCTTTGTGGTAAGGATCTAGCCTCCAACTGTGGTCGTGACTTGTCTGTATCTGTTCTGCTCAATGCAGTGGATGAACCTCTGTGATGTGGTTGATAAATGTTTAGGATTATGTCCTTTTGATTAATTAAATCACTTATGATTATGAAAGGAGCTTCTTTATCCCTACAACATCCTTTATTCTGTAATGTCCCCTCTGGTATTAATAGAGACCTCTCATTTTTATTTGTGTTACATGATATATCTTGCCTCTTTTCCTTTCTTTTTAACCCATATGTCTTTGCGTTCAAAACGAGTATTTCACATGGCAAATATCTGAATCTTTAATCCCTTTGGTTTTAAACCTGATTTGATAATCTCAACCTTTTAATTGAAGGTGTTTGGATCATCTCATTATAACGCGATTTGATATGTCTGAGTTTGGGATCAGCACCTTGTGTGTTTTCTATTTGTCTTGTTTGCTCGTTCTCCCCCTCTCCTCTTTTATTAGCTTCTTTAGGTTTGAAAGGTTTTCTAGCATTGTGTTAGCATTTATGGGACAACGGACCTCATCACAGCCTCCCTGCAGTAAACATTGGCCTCCTGTGTTGTGTGCGAATCCTACAAAACATAGTCTGCGTTCTGTCCTCTGGGTTTGTGCTATTGTTACCATAGTTTTTACTTCTATGTGTCTTATAATCTGTGTTATGCATTGTTAGGATTTGTACTTTAAGAAGTCAATCATTTTTTAACTATTTGATATCAAAAAAGTGTTTTATTTTTCTCACATATAACATTTTCTTTCTGCCTAAAAGACTTTGAGTGTTTCTTGTAGGACAAGAGTGTTGCTGATAGATTTCTTCAGCTTTTTCTTTAAAGTCTGAAGATGTCTTTATGCCTCCCTGTGTTTGTTGGATTTTTGTCAGATGTAGGGCATGAAGTGGATAGTTTATTTTAATTTCAATACCCTAAGCATTTTTTAGGTCTTCCGATGTGTATATTTCCCACAAAAACTCTATCATACATATTTTTGTCCACTGGTGTATCTGCCTTTATTTTAGGTGCTTTAATATTTTCTCCTTTTTTTAAAAAAAATTTCATTTATTTACTTTTTGGGAGAGGGAAAGAGAGAGCGGAAGGGCAGAAAGAGAGCGAGAGAATCCTAAGCAGGATCCACACCATCAGTGCATGAGATCATGACCTGAGCCAAAACCTCAGTCAGACACTTAACTGACTGAGCCATCCACCCAGGTGCCCCAAAATATTCCATATATATATGTCTGTATATATTTTTTAACCCACTGTATTTTTAGCTCTCAGACTGTAAATGTTTTACTGCTCGATGTTTGTCACAGCCCCGTGTGTGTCTTTCATTGGCACACCTGTGTCCCGTTCTGTCTCCTGGAGCACAGGCTGGTGATGTGACCTGTACAGGAGTATCTGGGGAATATTCTAACAGTCTCAGGCCAAAGAGTTTCTTTTGAAATTACCCAGATCTGCCACGGCAGCGTCAAGGTAGCAGTAGGCACACCCCACCCCGAAAGTGAATAGAGGTCGTTCTGTTCCAGTGAACCTTGATTTACAAAACAGCCCGCGGCCAGATTTGTCCTGTGGCCATGTTTTTCCCACCCGCATTCAGGGGACCCATGCCGCGTGTTGATAATGTAACAGAAACTTTGTGTCTTTGTCCGTTAATTGTATCATCTGTATTTTTGTTGGCTCTGATTTTAAAAAAATGTTTTGGGATCATAATTTCCTACATCATTACACGACTGCTGAATCTTTAACTAGATGTCAGACGTTGTAAATTTACCTTGTTGGGACTTGTATTTTTGTATAATATTAAATGTTTTTGAGGTGGGAACTGAGACACGGTGAACTTACTTAACCCAGCTTGATTTTTGTCAAGGCTTGCTTCTGAGTTTTGTTAGGTGGGACCAAGTTAGACTTGATTCTGGGTGTAATTTGGCCGCACTACTGAAGCAATGCCCTTCCCCGTATTTAATCGGATGCCCCACATATTTTGGCGTTTCTTGATTCTGGGCACCCGGATTGTGAGCCTCCCGCCTCCTTGGTGACTTGGAGTGATTGCTGATTGTTCTAAAGCTGGCTCCCTGGCCTCAGGGACTTCAGTTTGCTCACAAAGACCTGTTCATCATTTAGTTGCAAACCAAAAAAAAAAAACCCAAAACCCTTTGAAGATATCTCCAGAGCTTTATGCTCTGCAGCTGACCTCTGCTGTCCTCTGTTCCATGTGTCCTCACTGCCCCTGTCCACTGGTGGAGGCTCAAGGTGGCGGTGTCCCCCTCCCCCCACCAAGGTGCTTCCAGAGGTAGACTCTCTGCCCTGGGGCCACGGCCAGCTTCCCTTATTCCTTCCATCTCAGAGATCCCTGCCCGGCCTAGAGGCAAATGCTATTCTTTTTGTGTTTTGTTTTGATTTTTTTTTTTTTGTAATCCTAAGGCAAGAGAGCTTGTCTGATCTTTGTTAGGGCCGCACAGCCAGAATCACAAGCGCGGTATTAAGTCAATTCTGAATTCACTTATATAACAACGTTAAACAAAATTCTCGGCCTAAGATTTCTGCATCACCCGCTCATGTTTTGGGTGTTTTGGCCACTGCTGTGCAAGGAAAGCTGGCTTCGGGCTGTGAGTGTCTGTCACAATATCTCAATACATATGTTATAGCGCATTGTGTTTACACATGTATGGATGCACGTGTAAATGCATGTATGTGTACGTATGTGTAAAAAGATGTATATGTGATTGTAAGGGTAGAGTTAACCGGGGCATCTAGTCTACCATATTGCCAGGAAAAAAAATTCCTGTTTAACGTTTATACATTTACTCTCATATGAAACCTGTTTCAGTGAGAGGGTGAGGTGTAGCTCTGAATTTGTCATCATCTCAAACCATCCGTCTCGCCGACTGGAGATTTCGCTTTCGCTCCTTATGTGATGGGTTGCTACAGACACTTGAACCTGGTTAACTTGTATTTTTTTGCCTCAATGAGACTAAACAAAAGGAAGCTGGAAAAGGCAATGAAAGTCAATTGACGGGAGACTTTCTAAAATAAATAGAGGAACGGTCAAACAGCTGAGAGACATTTTAAATATATAGATAGATATATACACACACAGTTAGGTTCTTAATCCTGGTAACTAACATTAGAGAAAGCCTTCAGGATCAAAGTTATACCCTTAAAAGAGAAAACCTTCCTGCATGAAAATTCAGACTTGAAAGAAATGAGGAATCCAGAGTCTAAGGAAATACCTACAAGGTAGCAAGCCACCCACCGCGTCCGTGTGCCCTTGGGGTGTTCACCGCTCAGCTGAGCATGGAGAAGGGGCGGTTTAGAATATTAGAATCAACCGACAATTTCTGATCCATTAAACAAATAAAAGTGAATACAAAACCACATGGCACAGTCACGTAAGCAAAAATAATACGATTGGATATTTTGAACATTTCGTGTTTGTCCAACATTAAAGCGAACCGTAGCGTCACAAGGTTTCCACGTGCAGCCGGGCTGTGAGGTGATCGGCAGACCCGGCGGGTGTGGGGGTCCTGACCCCTCCGCCCTGCAGCGGACTGTCCAGCGAGGCGGCCTCCTGGAGAGACGAGTCTGATGGCAGAGGGCCGGCCTGTGCCCTTGAGACAGACAACAGACTCTGCGTGTGAGGGCCAGGCAGGGGGGTGGGCAGTTCCCGGTGGGAGGGCCAGGTACAGTGGTGGCTCCTAGATTTGGCCCAGAGCTTGGCTGCAGACTCTCTCGAATCACAGAGATGGAAAAACCACAAAAAGAACGAGGTGAGGTGTTCTTGCTCTGAACAGTTAATGTCCTGACAGTGGCTGGAACCGGAAATCTGGGAAAGTAAACAAAATGAGAACAGAGCTCGTCTCCCGCCAAAGCGCAAGAACGGGTGTTTACAATTGTGGACACTTATGAGAAGAGATTTATTATTTTTGATCTCTTACACTTAAAAAGTGTGCAAAGAGTCCATTATATTCTTAATGCTTTTCACCAAACGTACGTAAAGCGTACGTGGGGTTTGGTAGTGAAAACGTGAGCATCAGTTCCCCAGGACGCCCTCTTGGAAATTCCCTGATGCCGTTTGTAAAATCCAGGAAACCTTTGATGAAATCACTTACCATAACTTATAGGTAAGCCATTACAGAGAAGTGCACGGTGACTTCAGTATTCGCTCCTATTAGCTGTTTATGAGGTCCGGAGTTAACTCTGCTGACTAAATAGGGGACTGCCATCTCCATGGAAAACGGGCACCTGCCGCCCCCTGACAGTTCGCTGGACGGAACAGAGAGAACACAGTCTTCCTCTCTTGAGGAAAAGCCAATAGATTTGCTCTAGTTTCCAGAGGGGAATCTAACTACTAAGCAGAAAGATCAGAGATGTTTGTATATTACTTGTCAAAATTCTCTCTCTCATTTTTTTTAAATGCAGTTTTCAACTTTTGAAAATGGCAAATAAAATACAAAGCCGCCTTAATGCGTTAAAATGTCATGATTGAAGCCGTATTCTGTCTGTGCTTGTGTTATTTCATTACAGTTAATGTCGCAGGAAACATCATTACAAAGAGGAATAAGAAAGCCAGTCAGACTGAGAGACACAAATCAGAGAATGAGAGACAGGCGGCCATCCAAAATTTGGCAATGAAATGATTACATCAAGACATAATATTTGTCAAAGGGCTTAATGAACTTGCAGATGTTTTGTGAATGAAGTTTGCAAGGGAATCATCAAGTTAGAGATCCTGTGCATACAAAAGGATGCTAATTTCATGCATTTATGATTAATTCTAAAACAATTCTTTGATTTAGTTAAAGCTTCGACGTGTCAGTAACAACGTCTCGAGCAATTTATTTCAAGTGTCATTTCCTCCCACGTGAGTATTGCGGAGACCGTTTGCACAACTCACGTTACTTCTCAGACTTTCAAACATCTCACAATATGAGCGTGCTTTGCCCCAAAAAAGGGTGAAGATCTTACAGCCAGGTGGGCGGTGGGTTGGAAGGCAAAAGCCCGAGTTTCCATACTTGAGTAGAATTGGATCCCAGTAAATCATACTCCATAAGGGCATCTAGAATCTTGCTCAAGATTTGTGATATTGTGATTTGTAAACTGTATATATTATAACTTATATACAATATTAAAAATATAATGTACAAAATATGTAATATATATTGTATAGGTTTTCCTCCCTTTTCTGGTATGGAGCTCCTAAAACCCCTAGAATTGCCGAAAAGAAGAGAGGAACAAAGGTGTCTTTTGTTGTGTGAACCAAGGGCCTGTGGGAAAGCCCCAAGGGTGGGGGCAGGTGGCCAGGGGAGCCACAGGGGATGAGAGGCTGGCAGCTTTCGGTCCCGCCCCTGACCTGGAGGTTGGGTTGGGTTCAATCACCAGCGGGCAAGGATTTCACCAATCATCCTGGGTAGTAAAGCCTCCACAGAAACCCAGAAGTGGTGGGGTTTGGAGAGCTTCTGTGTGGGTGAACGCGTGCAGATTTGGGGAGAGCACGGGGGCTCCACACTCTGTCCCCTCTGCCCCGTACCACGCCCCGGGCATCTCTTCACCTGGCCATTCCTGAGTTGCATCCTTTTCTGACGACCCGTAAGGTAGTTAGTAAAATGTTTCTCTACGTTCCATGAGCCTCTTTGGCAAATGAATCAAACCCAGAAGAGAGGTCGCAGGAACCTCCAATCTGTATGTAGCCAGTTCCTGGACGTGTGACAGGTGTCTCAAGTAAGGTGGAGGGGACAGAGTGTGTGGGACCGAGCCCCTCGCCCATGGGTAGACGGTGTCAGGACCGAGCTGGATTGTAGGACTCCTGGCAGGTGTCACAGAAAGGCTTGGTGTGCGGAGAACCCCCTACACAGGAACTGGGAGCAGATTTATGAAGATTCCGTCTCTAATTAGACTGAAATGGACTCAGTATAACAAGAAAAGGAAATGGGGGGCAGAGTGGTCACTGCCGTCCCCCACTGCTCCGCGTGGCGGCCACCGCACAGACACCTGCCCCTCGCGTCCGCACGTAGATATGGCTGCTCTGCTTTATGGCCCCACCTGTCCCGTCCAGGGTTTTTAAAAAAGTTATATTTATTGTGACAGAGAGAGATTGCACGCACAAGCACGAGTGTGGGGAGGCAGAGAGAGAGGGAGAGAAAATCCCAAGCAGGCTCCACGCTGTCAATGCCGAGCGCGACACGGGGCTCGAACCCACGAACCACAAACTGGGAGACCCTGACCTGAGCCAAAAGCTGAACTGACTGAGCCCCCCAGGGGCCCTTGTGTTTTTCAGTTTTAAATCAACACGACTGAGGTAGAATTTGCATACAGTGAAATGCACCCCATTTAAGTCTGGACTTTGCTGTGTTCGGACAAATGAATGCTTCGCCGATCACCGTGAAGATAGAGAAGGAAATTCTATCGGGCCTCTGTGTCCCCCCTACTCCCCGCGGATCCACTTTCCATCAGGGGGTGAGACCTGGCCTCCGGGAGGCCGGATGAGCAGAGACATGTTGCGCATGCTGTCTTCTGATTTGCTTCCAGTCATCATCAGCAGGATCCGGGAGAGTATCTATATTATCCTGGATCAGTGGGTCTTTACGGAAAATTCTGAGAAGCATTCCACTGTTCGGAGGTACCAACCCCGCCCGTCCCTTCAGCTGCCGAAGGCTCCAGCTCTCACAAATTAAGCTTCCACGAACATTTGCGTACAAATCTTTGCTTAAACACTGTTTTTATTTCTGTTGGATAAGAATCTAGGGAAGCAATTACCGGATTATATTTTAGGTGCACTTTTAACTTTGCAGGGAACTGTCAAGCTGATTTCCAAGGAGGTGGCATTAACTTTCATTCCTACCAGGAGTAAACGAGAATTCTAGTTCCTTGTAACCTCACCAACACCCAGCGCTCATCACTCTACCTGGTAGAGTCTAGTTGGTAATTGGCAGGAGGTAGCACCCCACTGTGCTTCTACATTCGCATTTTTCTCATAAGCAATGATGCTGACATTTCATGTGCTTACTTCCCATTCGTGCGTCTTGTTTGTTTGTTTTTGAGAGAGAGACAGAGCATGAGTAGGGGAGGGGCAGAGAGAGAGGGAGACACAGAATCAGAAGCAGGCTCCAGGCTCTGAGCTGTGAGCACAGAGCCCGACGCGGGGCTTGAACCCACGAACCTTGAGATCGTGACCTGAGCCAAAGTCAGACGCTCAACCGACTGAGCCCCCCAGGCTCCACCACCCCCCCCCCTTTTTTTTTAACTCATGCTGTATCTTTGGAAAACTCAGTTGTAGCTAATACATGTGTCAGGCCTCTGCTGTCCTGTCTAATCCCCCCCCCCCATATTCAGACCCAAGGTTGCACAGAGGAGAGACTTCCTGCTTTCCATTGGCTGTGCCTCCTTGTCTCGCTTTGCCAAGCTAGAGCTAACAGGTGGGTAGCCCGGCCCGGTGCCTCTCTCGGCGGCCAGAGCCGGGCCTCCTCGCATCCTGGTGCCGTCCTCTCCCCTCACATGAGCCATGTGTTCAAACCTTTCCCCTCTTTATCTTGGCCGGTTTGTCTCCTTATTCTTGGGTTGTGTGATTCCTTTACGCTTCTTGGATGTAAGTGTTTCAAGTTGCTGCGGTAAAGACAGAGGGAAAGTAGTTGCCGGTGAGGGGCGAGCAGCTTAACGATTGTTAAGAGGTGAAGAGAATGAGGATGACTTCGGAGCAGACAGTAGAAACGGCGAAGCGGGGCTCTTCCTCGGGGGGGCGGTCATCTGAGACGGCGTGAGCGGGGAACACGGGGGCAGGACGGCGGGAATCTGGAGTCAGAACCCAAGAGGAAACACAGAGGTGTGACAGCAAGCGCTCGGGACGGGTGAGGAGGAGGAGACGGGGTCCCTGGCAGTGGCCTCCGTGCCACGGGTTTTGTGTGGGCAAATAACATCTGTGCGTCTCCGTGAACTGCTTTCTAAGCCGGGGAGAGCGTCTTTTCGGGTCAGTGCAGGAAGTAGCGTGTGCAGAACACCCAGTGCTTCTGTACGCGGCAGCCTCAACTATTCGGATTGTGCCATCAGCCCGCCGTAGGGGCTGAGCTGACCTACTGTCCTGCCGGGACCCCCCAGCATCTGGCCGTTCCGCGGCTGGGGCTTCTTGAGACGCACGAAGACCGGCCAGTGAAGGGTGTGTGGTCACACGAGTGAAAGTCTTCCGAGGCAGCCGACTGCACGCGGGAGACTGACTTGAGAAATCCCGAACTCAAAATACAGTTTTAGTCACATATTCTTAAATTTCTAAGATGCTTAGGCAACATGTTCATACACTCACCTGACTTCTGATGCATGCAAAAAAGGACAGTAAATCTATTTATGTTCTTTCACTGAAAGAATGAATAAAAGGAGAGACTTAAGATGCGCCTCCTCTAAAAACGCCCATCTTGCTGCCATTAAGCCTGTTTTCCCCGGTTTTTCTTTTGCAATGCGTTTGTGCTCTCGGCTCTTTCTCATTTCTTGTGCTTAATTGAACGATGATTTTGAGGCATGCTCTGTGTTTTGCACGTAAATAATTATGAAACCAGCAAAGTGACATGGAAACTACAGTTTTCCTCACAGCAAATAATAAACCCCAAACCAAAATAAAACAAAACCCCAAATAACTAGAAAGAAACCCATTTTAGGTGTTACGTCTTAAATATTTTACTGAATCAAAACGTGAAGCATAGAGAGCCGCTGTTTAGGTAAGACAAAAGATTCGTAGCTCAATTTTAGATGCGAATTCACACACATGTCTTCGTGATTTAAGGTCGGCGGACACTGAAACGTGGGGGTGACCAGCTGTGCTCAGGTGTCTGGAGTAGATCCACGCTCGGGACTGTCGGAGTGGATTTTAAGATTATTTCCTTCTGAGATTCACTTTGTTATATTTAAGAGGATGGTGTCGCTTCGAAAATGGCACAGCCCTTGCTTGATCCAGTCACAAAATGCCGTTGTGTTGATTGGAAGGCCAGCGCCGGGCCACCATGAAGCTCGTCTTTCAAGGGTAAGACTCTTTTGTCCTTAAAGTGCTCACGGCGCCCTGGGGGGAGAGAGCACAGGAACGTGTGTGAGGTTACACAGCAGCGAAGCCTTTGCATCTAAGTTCAAGGCGACGCGTGATGAAGTATCGGATTACATGGACCGCGGTTCCGTAAAACAGCTGAGCCTGGAAGGCGACCTTCTTAGCATCTGAGACCAACATGCTGAGCCAGAGGGAGGCCCCCTGGATTCCGGATGGTCACCTGGACCATCCCACACGGCCTCTCCGGAGGCCGGGGCTTGTGAAAGGCATGGAGAGGGTAGCTATTTCCACCCAAGATGGGAAAGTTCCAGAAATGGGTAAAGCATTCATGTGTAAGCCACATCTGATTCAAAGGTTTCCAGGAAAACCGTCTATGACAGAGACACAGATATTTCCTATGGCTTCGTAACCTATATAGAACCAGCTGGAACGACGCCCCAGGGCTGTGAGTTCCTGATGTGCTCCGCTCAACATGGCTGAGACCATCTGACTGCTTTTCATCTGCTTTTTATTTCAGAGGAAACAACAAACATTTCACTGACAAGAATGAAGAAGACAGCGTTAGGGCTGTAAAGAGCCTACCGCTCTAAGGCGCACTGCTCCATCCCAGAATTTGAAGCCGCGTTCTGAATCCAGAGCGTTGGTTCCTTCCTTTGCTTTAACTGTTCTGATTTTCACTAAGTCCTGTAAGTTCTGGGCGTGGAGGCATTCGGTGCAGTGGCTGAGTACGTCCACGGAGCACTTACGCTGCCTGGACGCCTGCTTCCCAGTTCATTTAGTTACAACTCAGAATCGTCCTTTTGAAAACAGCGGTAATTAGAGTCAGTTACAATGCTATATTTCATTTGTTACATCCAATATTCCGATGCATGAGAAATGAAATACGGATGCATTATCATCCTTTCAGGCTACTCAACTGTGCATACGTTGGTAACATACTGTACCCAAATCTACAAAAAATAATTTTTCTTTGAATTTTTCAGCATAATATAAAAGCAAAATTTAAAGAATATAAAATTCCCAGAGGTTTTCCTCTGGGAATGCACTGAGTAGTATTTTAAACACACCATGTTTTCTCCTAATGGTTGTGTCTAGATGAGTCAATCACAAAACACGGCTGAGAGAGATCGGCTTCTGGGATGCCGGAGTCGGTGTCTCGGTGAACTTGCCCTCTTTCCAAAACAATAACAAATCCTGGCAAAACAACTGAGAGAAACCATTTTGGAATCCTGGTGATTAACCAAAGCAGGAGAATGAGCGGAACATCATCTAAGAGAACCTTCCGAACCCCGGTCAACAGTTGGGTCTGTCACCCCATCCCTTTCTCCCCATCTCATTGGTGTGGACGCCAAAAGCCAAAGGTCTGCAGACATGGGCAGATTTGACCAGTTTTGAAGTTCCCCTAGAAGGGGATCCCCACAACACAGGACTGGGTGTGGACTTGAGCTCCCTGGGAAGCCTTGGCTGGGGAGGAGGTGCAGAACCGAACCCCATGACGTCACTGGAACAACAGCAAGCTGCTGGCAGGATCCCAGCTGCCTGAGGCTGTGATTTCAGTTGAGGAAACCGAGAGCTTAGAAGACAGTTGAGGGAAATCCCGGAGCGCTAGATGAACAAGGGGGCTTCGACGTATCCCTGGCTCTCTGAAGGCTGAGCGTGTGTCCGGGGCCCGCGCAGGAAAGGCTTGGCAAGAGAGGGCATTAGTCACTCTCCTCTAGCTGACCCTGAGGCCCTGTGCACAGAGGAGGTGAAAGCCAAAACACAAAACTCGACAATAAGAACACAAGTGACACAACTGAAAAATGGGCCGAGGACCTTAACAGACACGTCAGCAAGGAAGATACACGGGTGGCAAGTAAGATGCCCACAATATATGTCATCGGGGAAACACAAGTTAATTTATTTTTTTTAATGTTTATTTCTGAGAGAGAGGGAGAGAGGACAGAGCGTGAGTGGGGAGGGGCAGAGAGAGAAGGCGACACAGAATCTGAAGCAGGCTCCACATTGTCAGCACAGAGCCTGGTGAGGGGCTGGGACACGGGTCCGGATGTGGGGCTTGGACATGGGGCTAGAACGCGGGGCTCGAACTCATGAACCACGAGATCGTGACCTGAGCCGAAGTCAGACGCCCAACCAACTGAGCCCCCAGGTGCCCCGTGGGGAAACACAAACGAAAACAACAACGAGATACTCTGCTGCACACCGATGAGGGTGGCCAAAGTCTGGAACACTGACAGCACCACATGCCAGCGAGGACAGGAAGCAACCGAGTTCTGATTCATCCCTGGCGGGAACGCAGAATGCTGCGAACACTCTGGAAGACAGTTTGGTGGTTTCTCACAAAAGTCAACATATTCTTACCATCTGATCCAGCAATTGTCTCCTTGGTATCCACCCAAAGGACTTGGAAGCTTACGTCCACACAAAAACCTGCACATGGATGTTTACGACAACTTTCTTCATACTCGGCAAAACTTGGGAAAAAAAACCAAGACGTTCTTCAGTAGGTGAAGAGATAAATAAACGGTGGGATACCTCTCAGTGCTAAAAAGAAATGAGCTCTCCAGCCAAGAAACATCAACGCGTATCACCAAGCGAAAGAAACCAGCCTGAAAAGGCGGCATACTGTGTGATGCCAAGTCCATGGCACTCTGGAAAAGGCAGACAGTGGGGACCATGAAAAAAATCAGGGGTTGCCGGAAGCTGGGGGAAGGAGGGGTGCCCAGACAGAGCACAGGGTTTTTTAGGGCAGTGAGGATTCTCTGAATGATGTTGTAACAGTGGATACACATCATGACACATTTGTCCAAAGCCACAGAATGTCCGCCACCAAGAGTGAGCCCCGAGGTCAAGTGTGGACTCTGGGTGACCACGGCGCGTTAATGCAGGCTCGTAGATTATAACAAATCTACCATCTGGTGAGGGAGTTGACAGTGGGGGAGGCTGTGGGGCAGAATGTATGTGAGAAATCTTTACATTTGGCTCATAATTTTGCTGTGCTCCTAAAACTGGTGTAAAGTCAAAGAGTAGAAAGAAAAATTTAAAAAATTTGATACGAATTCTTTACAAACTCTTCCAAACAAATAGGAAAGGACGGACTGCTCCCAATTCTTTCTGTGAAGCCAGCATTATTATCCTGACAGTAAGACCAGAGAAAAACCTGACAAGTAAAGAAAATGGCAGATCAATTAGCCTTACAAACGTCGTTGTCATTACCCTAACAAAATACTAGCAAACTAATTCCAGAAACATAGGAAGCAGATTGTAAACCATGACCTAACTGGATTTATCTCGGGAGTCTCTCAAGATTTTTCAACATATTTTCTCAAAATTAATCAGTAGTACAGAATACTAACAAAATAAAAGAAAAGCTTCAAATGATCATTTCAATAAACATAGAAAAAGCATCTGTTAAAAGTCAGTGCTCTTGCACGATGAAAACACTCAGCAAACAAGGCATAGAAAAGGACTTTCTCAGACCAATAAAGGTTGTCTAGGAAAAGCCGACCACTCACATCTTACTCAGAAAACAAGAAATGGAGAGGAGATTCCTTAGTATGATAAAGGGCATTTATGAAAAACCAGGGAATGGCTGAATGAAGGCTTTGCCCTACAGCCAGAAACAGGACACGAGGCTCTGCTCTCACCGTCCTGTCCAACGTGGCCTGGAATTTGCAGCCCAGGCAATGAGGCAGGAAAACAAAGTAAAAGGTGTCTGGACTAGAGAGGAAGAAGTACATTTCTGTATATTTGCGGTTGAGACAATCTTATATAGAGAAAATCCTAAGAAATTCACCAAAAGACCGTTAGAGCTAACCAATGAGTTCAGAATAGCCAAAAATCATCTTTCAAAAGAAAAACGAAGTTGGAGGACTAACATCGGCCAATTTCACAACCTACTGTGATTCTGCCAAGGTGTGTGTGCGGAACTAAGCACAAACATGGGTGGAATATAATTGAGAGCCCAGACAGAAACTCTCCCATTTATGATAAATTGATTTTCAACAAGCGTGTCGAAAAAATTCAGTGGACACAGAATAGTCTTTTTCAACATATGGAGTTGGGACAACTGGGTCACCATATGCAGAGGAATGAAGGAGACCCTTCTGCACAATACACAACACTCAAAACAGCCCATAGACCTAACTGAACTGAGACCCCAAACCCGCAGAAAAAACATCTGAGTAAATCGTCAGGACCTCGAGTTTTGTGATGGTTTCTTAGATGCAGCATCAGAATCACAAGCTGGGAAAGAAGAAAAAAATAGATAAATTGGACCTTATCAAATCTTCCAAAAAGCCTCATGTCTCAAGGGACGCTATCGAGGAAGTGAAAAGACAATCCCAGTCCACAGAATAGGACAAAATATTTGCTGAAAAGAAACTTGTATCCACAAGATGTCTAAGATCTTTTATAACTCAATAAATAAAAGACAAACCAACTTAAATGTGGGCAAATGATTTGAATAGAAATTTCTCCAAAGAAAGTGTAAGTGACTAGTAAGCACCCCAGAAGATGGGCTACGTCATCAGTTGTTACAGAAGTATGAGTCAAAGCCGCGGGAGCCCCCCTTGGCCCCCACGGGGGTGGCTAAAATAGAAACATCAGGCAGTAACCAGTGCAGGGGAGGACTTGGAGAATTCGCAACCCTTATACGTTGCTGATGGGAACGCAAAGTGTCACAGCCACATGGGGGAAACCGTCAAGCAGTCCTGAAAACTCAGACATAACGTTACCATATGATTCAGCAATTCCACTCATAAGTATATATCCAGGAGAACTGAATCAAAACTTGAACACAAACGTTCACAGCAGCGATAGTGGCGGTAGCCAAAAAGTGAGAGGTACCATGGGATATGACTGATCAATAAGAAGAAGGGACTGACACGTGCCACGACATGGGTTAGCCCTGAAAGTATTATGTTAAGTGAAAGAAGCCAGTCACCAAAGCCCGTATGTGGTAGGAGTATCCAGGGTAGACAAATCCGTGCATTGACTACAGCCCCGCAGAGCTGGGCGTGAGTAGAAACAGGGACGCTGCTGACGAGTGTGGGGTCTCCGGTTGGTGGATGGGAAGTGTTATACAGCCAGACTGAGGTGACAGCTTCACAAAGCCGTGGATGAACTAAAACACACTGAACTGAATACTTGACATGGTTGACTTCCACGGTGTGCGAGATACATCTTGATGAGGTTCTAAAAACTGTGAGGAAAACATTCCATTGGTTCCTTAAGTTGTTCCAAGTGACACACATCGTATTTTTACCCACACATGTTGATGTTGCAAAGAATAATGTCACGTAATCCAGCCAACCGAGAGGCATGTTGACCCAAACCGTCAACAAACTGATAAGATACTTTTGTTTACCTGTAGGTAATATAATAGTTAAGGGGCAACAAGATCAGTTAACAGTTAGCTTAGGTACGACCCGTTAAAATTATTAAAGTTGTAAACTGATGAGTAAAGAAATCTTTGCCATATCTTCAAAATATCCCGTGAAAAAAAGGTGTTACGAGAAACGGTTTTATTGACTCTACCCTAACGATGAATATGCCAAGTCTACCGGTGAGACGTGGTTGATCAAACAATTCTGAAAATCGGGTTTAAAGGTGAAAAGCCTCTGGGTGCACCCGCGCTTGGACCATCATCACTGTTCACACCCGTCATCCCTCTGTGGCTTAGAGCCCACCTCACTCTCTGTTTCTCTCGGTTTTCCTACCATACCGTATACATCGTCCATCATGCCGGGAAGCCCTGTCTCCTCCCACTGACTCATTCTTCCTCTTCGCCTGTTCTAGTTCTACTGAACCTGTTTTATTTCAGATTCGTGGGTTGATAATTCGGCAGCTCATCTCCCTGCCTCGCGTCTCTCCCTCCAGAGCACCTGAGGCTCTTCAACCACAGTGATTCTGGGAAGGTGAAGGTCTCTGTGTTCTCACCTGCAGCCCACCCCACAGCAAGCGGGACAGCCGCTTGGACGCACAGCCTGGCATCAGCCCTGTCTCTCCGTGTTTCCACCCCCAGGTCTCTCAGTCACCTCACCTTTCGGAGGCTCTCTCCTTCTTTATGCGACTGGTGTACTGGGGAGAAGATCCAAAGTCTAATGCTGAGTATCGATCAGGCAATCACTAGATCACCTACAATGTGAATATGATCGTAGCATGGATAGACTCTCACCATGTAACCTGTTCTCGTCCTCGTTCAGGAATCTCACTTCGCGGAGCGCGTGCCTTGCCCCCTGTTGCGTGCCAACGTTTCTTTAGCGGCGCACATGTTGTGACTGATTAGAGAATACGGCTGGCATTTGGTACCCACCCCAGTCTGCCTGGAAGATTCCTGGTTTAGGCCTGTTGCCCCCAGAGTAACATTCTTTTCTCCATTCTTGAAAGTGCCCCCTTTTGGGCGAAATACACATCCATTGTTGCTCTGGCGAAGCCGCGGTCGGGAGAGAAGGGGCCCAGCTGTGGCCGAGGGAGTTGGAAGGAAGCTCTGGGACAAAGGACGGAATTCACAGAGCTGCTTCACCTAAGGGACTACAGCTGGGGCCCGTCTGGGGCCATCTGGTTCTCTTCTCGTGTACCCTGGAGTTTCTGAATTCTTCCACAGAAAATGTTCAAGATCAAGGTCAAAAACAGCACAGAGTCTCAGGCGCCTGAACGTGTGGATTAAAGGATAGGAGAGGCTTTTAAGGATTTTTGGTTTATTTCTATTAACAAAGTTACTACTTCAAGGTGTGTCAACGCGGCTCAAAACTACTTAAAATGTTAAAATATTAACGGTTAAAATACCTGGAAGAAAAATGTCTTTGTTATTGTCTTTCATAAGTTTTCCAAAGCTAGCCTCTTTTATCTCATTGAAACTATTGTCTTGATGAATTAAGGTGTGTCGGAAACTCAGCTAACTTTTTATCGCAGAAAAAAGTTTTCTGCTTTTTCCGCAGAAAACCGTGTGTTCGATTCCTTGTCCGTTGAAGCAGAATTCTACATTTTCCCTAATAATCGAAATCCCAGCCCAGGACGGGTGTCAGGTAACACGTCACACCTGTCAGAATGGCTAAAGTTAACAACTCAGGAGGCAACAGGTGTTGGCGACGATGTGGAGAAAGGGGAGCCCTCCTGCACTGGTGCAGCCGCTCTGGAAAACAGTGTGGAGGGTCCTCAAAAAATTAAAAATAGAGCTACCCTACGACCCAGCAACTGCATTACCAGGTATTTATCCAAAGGATACAAAAATGCTGATTCGAAGGGGCACATGCACCCCAACGTTTACAGCAGCGCTTTCAACAATAGGCAAATTATGGAAAGAGCCCAAATGTCCATCAACCGACAGTTGGATAAAGAAGATGTGGTTTATATACACGATGGAATACTACTCGGCGATCAAAAAAGGATGAAAATTTGCCTTTTGCAACAACGTGGATGGAACTAGGGTGTATTATGCTAAGTGAAATAAGTCAGTCAGAGAAAGACAAATATATGATTTTACTCATATGTGGAATTTGAGAAACACACCAGATGAACATAGGGGAAGGGTATGAAAAATAAGAGAAAAACAGAGAAGGAGGCAAATCGTAAGAGACTCTTAAATACGGAGAACAGACTGAGGGTTGCTGGAGGGGAGGTGGGTGGGGGAGGGATTCGATGGGGGATGGGCATTGAGGAGGGCACCTGTTGGGATGAGCCCCGGGTGTCGTGCGTAAGTGATGAATCACCAGGTTCTACTCCTGAAACTAACACTGTATGTATGTTAGCTAAGTTGAATTTAAACAAATAAATTAAAAAAAAAACATTTAAAACAATCGATGAATTTTAGTTAGCACCTGTTTCAGTACAACAAATCCAAAGATAAAGTCATCAACTGTATGTTTACTGTTTTAAGCCATATTCCTAAATGGACTTAGCTAGAGCAAAGGGGTAATAAAATACTGCCTAAAAAATTAAAGGCAAGGAAGACTTTATAGAATGCTTTCCGAGCAGAGTACAAACACACACACATCCTTGGAGTCGATCTGTGTACCTCTCCATCTGTCACCTTCCGTCTCTATATTCTATGCTCAGAACGTCACCCCCGTTGAAAGAGCTCTCAGCCCTTTGGACCTCAGCTCACTTGCATTCACATTAGGTCACTCCTGTCACCATTTCCCAAGGCCAGGTGAGAACTCACCTGTCGGTTGCCAAGGGCGTCCCCGGTATCCCGGCGGATGCCTTGGACCAGCTCGTAGGTTTCCTGCCAACTTCACGCGGAGGAAAGCCACGATGTCAAGGCAAACCGGAGGGTGGTTTGTGCCAGGACGCTCCAGTGGCGGGCACACGGGTGGGGGCAGCGCCCGGGGAAACCAAGCTGGCCTGGCATCAGTAACCGTCACCACCACGAGCCGGGGGCCCTGGGGTTCACTGTGCCGTTGTGTGCCCCAGGGTGTGTGTTCGGGAGCTTTGATGACAATGTGTTTAGGTGACGGTGGCCCCGGGGGTGGGGGGGAGAGAGGACAGGCAGGCTGCACCAGACCCCTGAGCCCAAACGGTGACTTAGACCCCTTCGGGGAAGGCTAGCGCCACAGGGAATTTATTTTCTTGGTTGGATGACAAATCAAGTGTGCTCTGTAACTGAGCACGGGCAAAGCTGACCCGATCTCCCCCTTCTCTGCGGCTCGTAGGGCGGAGCACTTGGAGGGGCGGCTCTCCCGCAGTCGCCTCGGGGCTCGGAGATTTACGACTGGCGAGGTGACCACCCGCTTCCCGGCCTGCAGGTGTCTGTCCTGCGGGTTTGCTGACTTGTCAGACGGGAAACTCAACCACGGTTACGCCTTTCTCGCCACATGTATGTCTGCAGTTTTCACCTCTTCTCCAGCTTGAAACGGAACACCCCCTCACGGCATCTCAGAGTTTGCGATTTAGCCGACCCGCCCTCCCCTCCTGCCTTACTTCTTCAGCCAAGAATTCTGAGGGCTGAACGCATTGACCATCACGCATACGTGCAAACGTGTGTGGTCGTATGGAAAAGACCAGCCTCTTAAAAGAGCAATGCCTTCCAGACAGCGTACGCGAGTAACACGTCCCCAGGGCGGGTCTCATTGTGACATGATGCAGCTCCCGGCTGCAGAGCCCCGGACTCTCCGGGGCCACTCAGACACGGTCACCGCCTCGTTCCGCGTGGGTCACCACGGCAGACGGAGCAGACAGGCCCCCTGACCAGCCGGCGTTTAACGTCTCGCGCTCCTGGAATCTGGAATTCTGGGATCCAGGCGTGGGCAGGGCTGGTCTCTCCCGAAGCCACTCTTCCGGCTGTGTGGATGCCACCTTATCCCCATGTCCTCACGTGGCTGGCCCTCTGTGCCTGACTACGTCTTCAGCTCCCTTTCCCTTGGACACACTAGCTTCACTGGGTTAGGGCCGCCCCAAAGACGCCATTTAACCTAATCACCTCTGTGAAGACCTTCTCTTCAAATATGGTCCCATCATTATTATTTTTTTGATGTTTATTTCTTTCTGAGAGAGAGAGAGATACAGCGAGAATCTCAAGAAGGCTCTGAGCTGTCAGCACAGAGCCCGACGCAGGGCTCGACCTCACGACCTGCGAGATCACGACCTAAGCCAAAGTCGGACGCTTAACCGACTGAGCCACCCAGGTGCCCTATCGTGTTTTCTTTAAAAAAATTAAACCAATATTTATCTTACTATTTCTGCAGTTTATACTTGGGGAGTTCCTCTATCTTCATTTAAGATTATTAATGTCCCACATGTCCATTTCTTAAAAGGTTTTCCTTTGATCTTGGTCTAGGGTTTTTTGGTTTTTTTTTGAAGAATGGTATTAAATACATATTTAATTTTATTTTCCTGTAAATAGCTGTTCTTTCTCAGCATGATTTGTTGAGTAGTCCTTCCCCGGATGGCCCAAGTGTCATAAAATCACCCCTTGGTATGTGAAAAGCGTCCACTCTTCCGTTTATTCACGTTCCAGATTGTCACCATGGACACTGCTGTCACTGGTTTGGAACTCGACTGAGGCGTTGACGGTCAGCACTGAGCCTCCGCCGTGTCTCCGTGGCCAGGTCAGTTTTCTGCGCCATCGTGTTCACGGTCGGTGCGTGTGCCCCTCAAAGTGCAGGCTGTGGTTTGCACCAGATGTTTGACCATGAAGCCCACATTTTCTTCCCCGTGGAGACGTGGATGGGGTCACTGCCCCGGAGCCAGGCTCCCCTCACTGGCCATGCACATGTGGAGCACGATGTTGGACACGGGAGATCCAGCCGTGAACAAAACAGACAGAAATCTGCGCCCCGTGGACCTTATGCGAAGTAAGGAAGGAAAATGTGAGCAACATGGGCAGGGGGACGAGCCAAGGAGGAGCTGAGCCCAGGGCTCAGGCGAGCTGAGTGTGCGAATCCCTCCAGGGGGCATCAGGGGACATCCCAGCAGTAGTGTGAAATAACCCAGCCTCGGGGACAGTGTTTGCCCCAAGGAAATGCTACAAATCAGGGCTTTTCTCCCTTCTTCCTGAAGGCAGCCTGAGCGGGGAAGGGAGGTGAGGAGTGCGGGGCCAGGGGTCACATTTTCATTTAAAGTAAGGGGCCCCGGAGCCCGCCCGCAGGGGTGGGGCAAGAGGACCCCGTGAGGGCAGGACGTGCAAAGGCCCTGGGTGGGAGAGTGTCCGGAAGGTGCGTGAAGAGAGATGCTGTGGCTGAGGCAGAGACACGGCGGCAAGAGAAGGGGCAAACAAGGAAAACGAGGGCAGAGAATGAATCACCCATGTTGAAGGTCATCGTATGACCTTGGCTTCCACGCGGCATGACAGCCAATAGAACCGTGACAGTTGGCACCCTCGGTGGCCACCAGTGGTCCTCAGTCCTTGTCTTCACTCCTGTTGCCGGCCTGGGCCACCTGTGCTATAAGCCCAGTCAGAGGCTATGCTTTCCGGCTGGGCCTTCTGGGTCACTGTCCCTGCAGGAGGCCAGCCCCCGGGTCAGGGGGACTCAAGCAGCCCGGCGGAGAGAGGCAGCGGGACGTGGAGTGGCCACCGTGCCGGCCCAGCCTTCCGGGCACGCGGACGCCGAGCCTGGACCCCTGAGCCGACTGTCACCTCCCCCGCCACCTGCAGAAGCGTTTCCTGCATAGTCCGCGTTCTGAGCGTCGTGGAGAGCGGCTGGGCACACGTGAGTGTGTCACGGGAGCCTGAATGGACCCCGGCAGGCCCCAGGGTGTGAATCTAATGCATTTGTTCTGGCTCCTTCTGACCTTTTAAGGCAACGTTTCCAGCTAACACTGATAACTTCGTAAAGTCACAGAGGAGTGTGGGCTTGAGCAGAAGCAGGTTGACTTAGGAATCATGAAGAAATTCGAGAACAGAAAGGGGTTTGGAGTGAAGCATAACTCACGCTTTTTGGTTGTTCCATGAAATAAAATAGGGTCAACTCTCTTTCTCATCGGATCAATCACAGAACACACACACGCGTGTTTCTCAGAACGGGACCCCAGGACTAAAGGTCATCTAGTCATTACGACGGGGAGTGACGGGCACCCGTGGACCGTCTCCCGACCGCAGCACTGACACAGAGCCAGACTCAACGACCCCCACCTGCTGCAGCCCTGTCCACACTAAGGACGTGGGTTTTTGAAGACGCGTATCTTGCAATGAGGTTAACATCACCTCCAGCGTCACTTTTTAAAGATCTTTGAAGAGAAAATAATCTAGGAAGAGACCAAGAAGTGTCAGCCTCTGTGTCGACTCCAGCCATGCACGGAGACACCAGAGCCAGTGCAAGGTCAGCTGTGGCCTCCCCAGCCACCTGGCCCAGGGGCCAAGGGAGCAGCTGACCCGGGGCCGGGCTGCCCGCTTGGACCAGAGGCTCTCAGACCTGGAGACAGAGATGGGCAAAACGATGCTGGGGCCTTCTGGGCAAACACAGCTGCTCAGTTCCTGTCCCCCTGGACGAGTGCACCAGAGCCCCCGGGGGGTGGGACACAGGCTCGTCCAAGCCGAGGGCGCAGGGTCAGGTGGAACCTAGAGGCACTCACTACCACACGGCATCGCACGGGCGCTACCTTCTCACCTCCGGACGTGGGCGTCCTCGACGTGTCCCCACCCTCCCAACAGCACCATGAGGGGCCACCAAATCCCGGGAAGCCCAGAAACCCGCTCTCCTGTGAGCGGGAAACAGAGGCTCCGGCTTTGCCTGCCTTTCACACACAGTGACAAGCATTTGAAAAACAAATATCCAAACACAGCTGGGGAGAATTTAAACCTTAACAATATCTGGGGCTGTGTTCTGGGCGCTTTTCTGCCAATTTTTCCTGTCTGCTCTCTAGAAAGATTTACTCTCTGAGGCCACCAGTAGCAGAAAACCGTTCATGAAAAGCAGAGACCAAACGCTCTGGGGTGGACGCGTCTGAGAGTCATCCCTTCTTGCCCTGGGGCTAGTTATTTTAGCAAAGGTGAAGACAGGGATACTGCCTTTCGTGGCTGTCTAGAGGATTCGGTTAGATGAGACGTGCGAGTCTCTGGCACATAGTAGTTGCCCAGTTAATGGAAGTTTTCCTTTCTCTCCAGAGCAATTCTTCTGTCTAGAAAATAGCAAACTGCACCAGCTTACCCAAGACTCGTTTCCAGGTCAAAGCACTGAGAGCGTAAGGTTCCCAGGACCGAGGATTCGGTTCCCTTGTTTACGCACCCCCGGCGGCCCCCAGCCTGAGGACAGGTGTCCGTGGCAATGCACCAGTGACTCGTGGGTTTACGGATCTGAACGGGCCTGGTGTCGTTCCATGCTGGCCCCGGGCATGACCCTACGGGTCCCCAGGGCCGCCGCAAACAGTAAGAGATTGTCCAATTACATCACCAAAAGCCTTGAGACTGACCGCAGCCCATCCGAGTTTGGGAAACTGGCACGCCACCTGTTAAGCCAGAAACACCTGGGCAGTCGCAGGTTGAAACACCGTCCTTTCCGCCGACGACAGGACGCACACGGGCACCTCTGGGAGGGAGGCTCGTGCCCAGCACAGAGTGCGGCTCGGGGGGGCCCGTCAGCAGTTTGCTGGGAGGCTCTGGGATTAAGCATATGAAGAGGGACCAGTTTTGAAAGAGGCTTCTGGGGTTGGATACTCATGGTTCCAGCCAGACTACCAGAGGCTGGAGGTCACCAGAAGCAAAGAATTCCCGAGGTTTCCCAGGCTCTGGCCAAAGACACCGGCTCGTCGGAGGACCACCCGGCCACCGCTGCAGCTCCAGGCTGCTGGCGAGCAGTCAGCGGGCTTCCGTCTGACTTGAGATGCCTGGACGCGGTTAACACGCATGTGGGATGCACATCATCGCATACGATGCCAGCTGTTATGACACTGACATTGTAGCAAATACTCGACATGCTGTCTTCAAATCAATGCACTATTATTAACGTGTCAGCGTAATGTACGTGTTATAAATACATTTTATAATTAGAAGGGTGTATTAGCATAGTTAGCGTCACATTAACAATTACCACAGCATTAACTTCACACTTTTCATAGGGCAAATCTCTTTATTTGGGACCAGCGAGCCTCTCAGCAGCATCTGACTCTTGACCCTATGTGGGAAACAACCACACTTTACCATTTTGACCAGTAATTCAATGATAAATAGTTTGTTGCCAGAGAAATGAAAGTCTTGGCGTATGTTTTGCTGCAAAAGACACCGCTTCTGTGATCCAGCTGCCAGAACGATCCATTTAGAGCAACAGAAAACTTCCTAGTACGCAACATGCATCGATTTTCCCAACATTCTTACAGTCGCCTTGGAAAAACGGCTTCGAACGTACCAAACCAGTAATCACAGTAAAAGAACAATTTTGCAACTCATGTCATCAGGTTTTGGGTGTGGGTTGTGGATGTGTCAGCACCTCACTGTGTCACAAGCACGAGCACTGTGTCCTCTCCTGTGCCCGGAGACCCCGCTGGCCTCCTGTCGGGTCTTCCCCGGGGGGCCAGACGGTCCGGCCTCAGTTTCCCCAGAAGCCCCCTTTCCACAGCTGCTGACAGAGGCACTCAAGCTGCCATAGCCGATGGCCCGGCTAGTGACCCAAGGGGCGGTGACGTCCTTGCAGAGTGAGTGGAGCCCCCTCCCCACCCCAGCCCCCGTGACATGAGCCCCGAAATGGCTGCTCACCCCCAATGAACAGAATAAACGCTTCCCCGAATGTATCCAGTTAAACACGGAATGAAAACACTCAAACTGCAGCAGCAAAGAGAGACCTGGGGCAGCCCTCGGCGGACCCCGGGTCCCGCTGCGTCGGCCCCTTGCGGCGTAGACGCCTGGACTCGTGGGCACTGACCGTCACAACTGCTCTTCCCTGAGCCCCGAGCCCTGGTGTCCTCTTGAGGAGCCACTGGAACACCGGCCGCCCCTCCAGTCGGGACACGCAGGCTGTGGGAGCAGTGGCTTCTCCTCCCGGACCGTTGAGCAGTGCTGGGAGCGGGGAGGGCTCATCCATCATGGCCTCCCTGGCAGGGCCCGTAGGACAGCGGCCTTGGGAAGAAGGCTCCAGGGAGAAAACACAGCTGGTTTAGCGTCTGACGCATCTGAGTCCTTGAGGAGGGATGACCGAACCACCACCCCCCCCCCCTCGTTGGAACATTTGGAAGGACTGATTACCGGAAAAAGCAGAGAAAACAAAAAACGAAGAAACCGTATTTTCTTCACGGGCTAGGACCTCGTGGTCCCATCTTGTCTGTTTTTAGTCATGTGCTCTGTGAAACCTGTCTCCGGAACGATCGCTCTAAAGTAACGTGCTGGATTTGGGTAACACCCGCTTAAATGTAACTCCGTCGTCGTCTTCCCAGAATTCATCTCACGTTCCGCGCTTTCCGACGGCTCCTCTGAAATACCATCAGATTCCTCGCGCATTTCCGTATCACCTGTGACAGCTCACTTTCCAGAGGATGTGGACTGGGTCTGTGTGTGTTTGCCGCGTAATAAGTGCTCAGTAAGTGTTTGTTAAATTTAACTTAAATTTGATCATTCTGTCTGCAGGGAGTGCTTGCTGGGGCATGTTTATTTTCGTGCTTCCGGAAGCATTTATGACACCTGCTTTTCCCCGGGGTTTCAACCACCAACTTGTATGTGGGCACCTCTGCTAGATGTCTGAGCGGGCACTGGGGGCACAGAAGGGAGCTCCTTCAGGGCTTTGCCTCAGAAACACAGACCATCCCAGGGGATCACCAGGGTAGCGGGAAGAGACTTTGCAGCGGTGCTAGAATTAAGGAATTAAGTCTGCGAGAATTGGTACAAAGGCCTGTGAGTCATGAAATCTTGGAATCAGAGTAAGAAGGAGCAGTCTACCTTTTGGGACCTTTTCTCCCACGCCCCACCTCTCTTCTCGCAGTGTGCCTTTTCTCCGTGTCGGTTCCTGCCTCCTTCCCGCCTCCTCTCGGGAAACCGTGAGATCGAGGAGGTGACGTGCCCGACCTCTGGGTTTCTGGTGCTTCACACGGCGCCTGGCGCACAGCGACTTCCTCCTTAGAGACCTACTGGAATAGGTGAGCAGATGACGTCACTGCCAACAGTTTGGAATCGCCTTTCCCGAAAGTCCCAATTATTTTTATGAACCGCGTTTTCTCGTGAAGATCTCAAGTGTCAGGAAAAAACAAAACAAAACAGAACTCAGAATCGCCGTGCGGTTGGACTAGAAATAAAAAAGGCTCTTTCCAGCTGCATCTGTTTCCTAAATCAGAAGAGGCCACAAGTCCTCTTCTGGAAGCCTGGCACGAATACCAGACATTCTCGCGATCCTCACACTGGCCGTGACCGTGACACCACCGTCCCTTCTCTGCCCGCTCAGGGGACCGCCGGTTCCCGCCAGCACCGGCCTCCACAGCCGGCCTCCTCAACCCGTCTGCGGAATCCGGCGACTGAATCCACTCAGCACAGCGAAGGACGCGGAGCTGAATGTGGGCACGAAGCTCGAGCCGATTGGCTCCCTCGTCTTGTGTCATAAACGGGACGCAAACGTCTTCAATCTCCCCTTGCACATAACTCCATAATTTGCTGACGCCCGATGTAGATAAAGAGTCAACATCGTGTTTCCTCATTAAAAAATACAGGACAAAAATAAGTGGTTTTCTATGTGGCTCCGTATATGAATCCAAGTTCCTAGAAACTGACACCGTTCGTAAGACGTGCTTCACTTTTTTCTCTTCTCCGAGGAGAATTGGTGTATAAACTCAAAACCTATCTTAAAATTTATCTACAAGCGAAGCTGAAGTGGAAAATTGAGTCATTTGGTCAATTATATATTCCCAAACACTTCCAAATGACGCTTCAAGGCCAGGCGCAGTACTGTTTGTGTTGGCCTAATTATCTCAATTCGTCACGGTCCAGGGGGGTTCCCACCTCTAACCCTGGTGGCTGAACGGGCCGAATTCTTCCCTGAAACAGTGGGTCTGGACTTGAAGCCTTGGAGAAGCCGAAGGAAATGGTGTATTTGCGGCCCTTCCCCGCTTGGTGGGGCTGAACCAGCGCTGCGCTCTTGGCAGGCGGTCTTTACTTTCCGGGTTTCTCGCCCCAGGGCGAAAGAGAGACTTGTGAGCCTCCCAGGCTCTGCTCACACTAATATATTGGATGGCGTTCAGATGCTTCTCCCCGATAGGAATCCACACACACCAGGGAGGGGCACGCTCCGATACATTAATCATTATACGATTACCTCCGATAATTTCTGCCTCCCGTGGCCCGCCTCCACTTACAAGCTGGACAACGAAACGTCCTTTTCTTGAAGCAAGGATTATTAAAGCGGCATAGTGGCGAATCTGTAAAGCTGAATTCACAAGGCAGGACTTAGAAGAAAACAGGAAAGCCGGGCCAGGTTTTTTCTGGACCGCAGAATAGGAAAAGGAGGAAAACCCAGAATAAATAAGAGAATTACAAGCAGACATGGGTCCCTAAGAAGCGACCCGTGCCCGTCCAGCCCCGCCTCTCACGTTTGGCCACATTCTGCTGTGGAACCAGAATCCCGGATGGATTGTAGGGTCTGGAGACAGAACCCAGACCCCCAGCCTCAATTCACGGCCAGGAGCAGAAGCAGGAACACTACTCGTAAGGACCACAGGCCGAGCTGTTCGCTGAGTAGGCAATCTCCCCACCTAGGCACCTTGTGAGTGAGGCCCGGAAATCAGGCAACAGCCCTTGGAGACCACGGGAGCTTGCGATAAACCAAGATTGCATTTCTGATGCCCTGAAATGGATGTTTAGAAATTAATTAAAGTGGGGCACCTGGGTGGCTCAGTCGGATGAGTGTCCGACTCTTGGTTTCGGTTCGGGTCATGACCTTCTGGTTCATGGGATCAAGTCCCACGTCCGACTCTGGGCTGACGGTGTGGCCCCTGCTTGGGATTCTCTCTGTCTCCCTCTCTCTTGAAATGGATGGATGAACATTTTTAAGCAATTGAATTATGAACCTAAATAAAATTAGATTTCTTTCACAACAGATCGTGTCCTCAGATTCACAACCACTAAACGTGTTCCCACCACGACCGCCATGCTCTCGTGCCCAGGACCCTCTTGTGGGCCACGGGCCACACCCATTCCTGTTTGTGATATACTCTGCTTTTTTCATAAATATATATGTATATTTTAAAGTTTCTTTATTTTGAGAGAGAGAGAGAGAGCAAGCGAGCAGGGGAGGGGCAGAGAGAGGGAGACAGAATTCCAAGCAGGCTCCACACTGACAGCACAGAGCCCCACACGGGGCTCGAACCCACGAACCAAGAGATCATGACCTGAGCGGAAACCAAGAGTCAGACGCTTCACCGACTGAGCCCCCCAGGCGCCCTCATCTGCTTTTTTAAACACTGTGTGTGGATACATGCCAATCACAATGTGCTGACGGAACCGAAGACATTTCAGATTTACAGCCCCCAGTGCCTGCCCTGCCCTGAACCCAGAAACTCAGCTTCGACCTGGGACGGAAGCCAGCGAATCCACAGAGACAAGCACGTAAGGAAACCACGGGGAGTGGCCAGCGTCCTCGGCACTGAGGACGCCAGCTTGGACCGGACAGCATCTGGTGCAAATGGTAACACATCACACAACATAAGTCAGTTTTGTCCACTGTGTCGGGCACAAAACAAGTTTCCTTCTCAGATAATAAACTGTCTTGACCCGACATAACCTCTCCAAGCAGAATTAATTCCGTGGCTCACGCCAGGATGACAGAGGAGGATCCTCTCCCGTGAGCGGCTGCCTCGGCCACGTGCATACCAGGACCCTCCTCTGTCCGTGCGGGAGAAACAGACCTTCTGGTGCCTTCCGGAAGCACGCCGTGGCCTCCGCAGGCCACTCCTGTGTCTCGCAGTTAGTATATATTTTTTTAGAAAGAGTTCCAGCCTGTCATTATTTACATACTTAAGACTGTTTGATTCCTAAACCACAGCCCAAATATTTTCTTTTAAAATCTCTGTGAGTATCAAAATGTATTCCACAAAAAGTGCAGTGTGTTCTCTTCTCCCTGAAAACAGTTGTGTTGAAAAATACCTTGTTTTTAGAAAAACACTTAAATCATTTCTTGAGATCCAGCCATCGGTGCGTTTAGATAGAAAATGCTTTCTGAAGAAACAGTCCTTGTTAAATTGTTTGTTAAAAAAATACGGGGCCTTGGCCAGGCATTTAGAAATTCCTCCTGTGGTGAAGGTATATGAGCCCTTCCAAAGCCCATCTTGGGTTAAAATGATTAATTATCCCTAATAGACTCTTTTAGAACAGTGTTTATTCTGCCCTGTGTGCACAGCAGGAGCCCAGAAATCACTCCCAAATCCCCCCGGCTTCTTCCCAGAAGAAGGACTGGCACCCAGGCCGATCCTCTCTAAGCCCGTCACCGTGTCAGGTCTACACTGGGAGCCCAGAGGGTCAACAGGCCCGAGGTCTCCCGACTTCACATCCTTGTCTCCGGGACAGACCAGGGCGGGAGGCCCCTCGGACAGCAGGCACCGGCTGTGACCCCAGGGTGGGGGCTGGGGTCCGGGTCTGCAGGGCCCCATCTTCGGCAGGTGCCCCGCCAGAGGGAGGCCCAGGTGGGGGCCACACAGACGTTGGCTTGGCCACCGTCATCACCGCCTCTGGGACCCTCCAGTTCGGCCCCAGCTCCCGTCTGGGACGAAGCCGTCTTTCTCCGGGTAATTTAGGACCTGGAGGTGTGTGTGGGGGGTGGGCTGTTTTGTTTTCTCTGTCCTTCACCCCGTTCAGTTTTCTGCGAAAGGCCCAGAAGCTAAGCTTAGCGCCAATCCGCACAGAAACTTTCATTCTGTAAGTTTACATTCCCGAGATCCTGTCATTTATTTCGGCTGAACCCACGGGCCCTGGGGGTCAGAACCCTCGCCACAACAGCGTTTCGAGCATGTGCCCAGCCAGTGAGAACCCGTCCCTAACAGCAGAGGCTTCTGGAAATCTGTCACTGTACCAGTAATTGTTAAAGATCTGGAAAGAGAAACTTTCTTGGTGCAGTATTTTATTTTTAAGAAGGAGAAATATAAATGCAGAAGGAAAGAAAAACAAGTTAAAAAACAGAGTCTGAGCTTAGCTGCCAGTTTGGATAAAAAACGCTACCAGATTTTCATAAACGTACAGTGTTTTACCAATTTTCCAAGTTACCTGATGAAGAATTTAATGCTGATCCTTGCAAAGGGTAGATGCTGGCTGAACAGAGAGCCCTGTCTCCCCAGGGCCACGGCACCAGAAGTCTGTGCCCCGGGTCCCCGACCCTGTGACCCCTGCTCGCTGGGAAACCCTGCCTTCCCGGGCTGCCGACCGCCTCTGGTCCTTCCACGTGATTTACATTCCTGACGCGATTCCAAAGTCTTCAGGGTAGAAATGCACAGAAGCCGTCTACACAGCAGCCACAGTCAAAACGGATTAAAGCAGAACACGTGTGCTCAGCCAGGCATTGACACCTTTCAGAGTCTCCCGTGGGATTCCGAGGTGTGACGGGTGTGGGAGAACCAGGAAGGATTCAAGTCCGTGCGTCTTCTTCTCTGACGGCCCCGTCGGCGTGTCTCCAACGCATACGGATGTGTCGACACGGATGTCGCCGTGAAGAAAGAAACAGAGATCAACAATGCGTGACAGCACATCGAAAACCATGCAGTGAAAACAGTAAATGTGGCCGGCAGAGAACGAGGTCGGTGAAGTCCGTCCTCAGGAGCGAGGCGGGGGGACCCAGCTGTGCTGAGGCCCAGCGGTGAAGGCGGAACAGAATTGCCGCGTTAAAACGATCCCTGGGGACGTAGAACGTAGGGACTCAGAACGACCTTTAGGATCTGGCAGCTTCTGTAGGTCAGGAGCCTGGCACGGCTGCATCGGGCCGTCTGGTTCGGGGTTTCTCACGGTCTGTAACTGGAGCGTGGGCTGGGGTTATGGGCGCGTCGGGAGGCGTGACGGGGAAGGTCCGACGCCAAGGTCACCCGCGCGCTGGCTCACAGGACACGCCTCTTCCAAGACTACCGGCCAGAACCAGCCATCGATCCCTCGCCTGTGGGTCCCTCCCAAGGACAGGTCCCACAGGCGCAGCCGTTTTCACACAGGGGTGTGGGAGGGGTGGGGAGATGGGCTGTAGACGGCAGGGGGGCAGCCCTGTGAGCCAGGCTCAGAGGTGAAGTTCCCCTGAGTCACCATGTTGTGTTCAGAAGCAGCAGCACACTGGGCGCGGCCCGCACTCAGGGGAGGGTTCGCCCAGGGTACCACGTAAAAGCACGTACAAGCCACGGGCACCACGGGAACGCGCATGTAAGCCACGGGCACCGTGTGAACGCAGATATGAGCCATGGCACCACGTATGGAGAGCCTGGGAAGGAGGTTGGGCGGGATGAACCTTTTAGACTCCCCGTTAGAGACGGTGACCGGTCAGCTCTGTGGGTTCTCATGGTGAATCCTTGCTGGTGGTCGTTTTAGTGATGACGGATACAGGATGCAGGGGAGGTGGGAGAGAACTTGACTGTGAGAACAAGATCATTAATGGAAACTTTGCTTCCCCTTTACAATCCCACGTTTTCCTATTTGTTTTGGAAAGCTGTGTTTCAACACATCAACTCATGTTTTTTAAAAACACCTGCTCTAAAGGGGCACCAGGGGGGCTCAGTAGGTTGAGTGTCTGACTTCGGCTCAGGCCATGATCTCGCAGCCTATGAATTCAAGCCCCGCGTTGGACTCTGTGCTAACAGCTCGAGGCCTGGAGCCTGCTTCCGATTCTGTGTCTCCCTCTCTCTCTTTGTCCCTCCCCCACTCACACTCTGTCTCTCTCTCTCAAGAATAAATCAACTTTAAAAATTAAAAAAAAAGACACCCACTATAAAGCGGTAACCCAAAGTGTATTAAATATAGTTGATATTTATTTAGCACTTCGCAAACTCTTCATCATTTCGTAACTGTTTATTAACTTTGCATTTTTAGAGTTTACAGAATCATGTCAAAGACCCATTTTTATTTTCAGAGCCATTAATACTACTCTGCAGATGTTCTGTCCAAACTCCCCCTTCGCGTTGTGTGGTGCAACCTTCGACACAGGAGGGGCTGCATGGAGCCACGGGGACGTCAGGACACAAGCGCTGACCTCACCTTTCAGGAGCCGCCGTGGTCACAGACCCGCCCAGCTGCTCAGATGTGCACACCTGTCAAATGTGGTCCCTACAACAGCTTCCACACCAAACACAGCTCGTTCGAGACGAAACAAGAAACGGGACCCACGTGATGGGTGCACGTTACAACATTAGTGTCAGATAACCTGCGACATAACTGTTGAAGGCGCCTTTCTGGTCTCAGACTATTTAGTGAGCTCTGAGTTTTAAAGAAATGGAATATTGCGGGTGGACGGTGTGACGTGGTTGAACACGAGCTCACGAGCGTCCTCACAGTTTTATCGTGCTCTCCCATTTTACAACGTGGTCCAGAGAAAGAACCACGCGCTCCTATGAATGGGACAGAGACGATCCACAGACCGAAAGCCTCGCGGAGCGTGAGGCTGCGCGTCTGTTCTGTGCGTGGTGAGCGTGGGCATGGACCGGAGTCCCGGGACCCTGCTTCTGAGGCTGGAATCCACCAGGCACTGGCTCGCGGACCTGGCGGAGTCGCCTGGGCTCTGACGTCCTCGTTAACTCATTTGCTGCCGTCATCCCTCCTTCAAAGCTTCGTTGAGGATAAAGTGTGTTCGCAGAAGTCAAGGACACTGTGACCTAGCACAGAAGGCAGGTTCAGTCTCACAGATGGAGGCGAAAGCCGAGGCCCTCCCGTGGCCTCCAGATGCCACCGCCGTCAGCCGGCCAGCCGCCTCTCCCCTCCCACGTCCCTCCAGCCATGCCGGCCACCTCCTTGCTGTTCCTTTGACTCCTGCCTCCGGGACTTTGCACCTGCTGTTTCCTCCACATGGAGAGCTCCAGCCCCACATTTCTGCCTGGTTTGCCGCCCCTGTCCTTTACATTTCGGATCAAATGTCACCTGTACGGAGAGAATGTCTTTGTGGCACCCCGGTGTCCCCACTGTCCCCTACTCCCCATGTCTTATACCTATTTTCCTCCTGAGGGACCTGGGCTGGGCTCTGTGTAAGTAATATTCTCGTGCGTGGTTTCTAGCACACCCAGCACTGAGTCGAATGGGAATTCTATCCAGCCTGTGTTATTCCCACAGTATATTTTCCATAAACTTGGCCTGAGCTTTAAACCTCTGCGGGCCATTATAATAATTATTTTCATGTTCTTGCCTACAGGACCCCGACAAAGCCCAGACATGCGTTTGGAAACCTGGGGTCCAGGGGATCCTGCATGATGGGATACCACACACCCTCCAGCTTGTGGTATCAGACCTAATGTGGGAAGCAGAGTCAGGCCATGGGGGGGGGCGGTTCACCCAGGTGGGGGTGTGGGGCCAGGCAGGAGGACAGAGTCAGGCCGTGGGGTGGGAGGGGGTATTCATGCAGGTGAGCTGCAGGGCCAGGCGGGAAGACAGTCAGGCCGTGTGGGGTGTTCATCCAGATGGGGTGCGGGGCCAAGCGGGAGGACAGGGTCAGGCCATGGGGGTTGTTCATGCAGGTGAATTGTGGGGTCAGGGGTGAGGACAGAGTCAGGCCGTGGGAGGGGTTCATCCAGGTGGGGTGTGGGGCCAGGCAGGAGGACAGAGTCAGGCCGGGGGGTGGTTCATGCAGGTGGGGGTGCGGGGCCAGGCGGGAGGACAGAGTCAGGCCGGGGGGTGGTTCCTGCAGGTGAGCTGCGGGGCCAGGCGGGAGGACAGGCCCAGGCAGGTGCAGGGAGGCCTCCCTGAATGTCAGCACCTGGAGCAGGTTGGCACCGGACCCAGAATCGGCACACAAAGCAGGCGTGGGGAAAGACGGGCAGGAGGGTGCACCCCTGACGCTTCATCCCAGGCCAGGTCTCTATGTTCCCGTCTGAGCCAGGTGCCGGGGCGGGGGGTCTCATTACTTCTCTTTGTTTGTGCTCTGACAGAAATACTTCATGGGGGGAAATCACGTTTTCCTTCCTCTCAGCTGAATCATACTTGCTGAACACCCAGCTTCTCGGGGCCCTTCAAGCAGCCACGGAGGGTCCGTGGCCTTCAGGATGGGCCGGAGTGGCTGCCACGGGATCCTGTGTGACCATCACAGCACTGACTTCAGAAATCACCCCAGGCCATTATGGACCAGTATAATCATCACCCACCCAGAGAAAGTCTTCCAGAAACCCAACTTGAGTTCAGAAATATTTCAATTAACATTGTTTATGGATCATTTTTATATTCTCCAAGATGAAGAAATAGTAATTACATTTTTTAATATTTATTTATTTTTGAGAGAGAGCGAGACAGAGCACGAGCTGGAGAGGGGCAGAGAGAAGGAGACACGGAATCCGAAGCAGGCTCCAGGCTCTGAGCCCACAGCACAGAGCCCATCGCGGGGCTCGAACTCACGAGCCGTGAGGTCATGACCCAAGTCGAAGTCAAACGCTCAACCGACTGAGCCACCCAGGTGCCCCAAGAAACAGCAATTTTGAATATAGGACAAGATTTGTGTTGATGTAGATTTCGATTTTGGCATCGTTCTATTCGGATGCCTTAGTCTTCATGACTTGCCCTGTCGTTCCTCACGCACAGAGCAGGTGGGTCAGATTTGTGTTTGCAGACATCACGTGATTTTAAATGCGGCCAGATGCCCCGTCACCCCCTGGAGAGATGGGATGCTGTGGTGCACGCCCTTTCAGCAGGCACTCAGCTCCCAGTCCGAGGTACAGCAGAGGCCGCCCACTGACACTTTCACGATCACTACGGTTTGCTCAGCCCACGTTCTGACACCCAGTCTGCAAACTGAAGATCATACTGTGCCCATATTTACTAGATAAAGAGCTAAGTTCCTTACAACGACACCAGAATATGTTTGTGTTGGCCAAGTGCGAGAATGAAAGAGGGTGAGCGTTCTACTTCTGGAATGGCAGCATAAATGGCTCCATGAGAAGCAGCCATAACTGGTGAAAATTATTTTTAAAACAACTATTTAAAGTCTCTGCAAATGTCCCCCAAAGCCCACAGGAAATGCAAAAACACTTACTTAAGGAACCTGCAAGATCCCAGTGGAAACAGTGAGATTCCACGAGACTTCAGCCACGTCTGGCTCCCGTCTGTCAGTGTGTTGGAAATGCCAAGATGGGTGAGTGTGGCCAGGAGACGGGGCCCCTCTTCGCGGCCCCCAGCCACAGGCTGCAGACCCCAGGGAGGAGCGGGCTACGTACCTCAACACACAGAAGAAGGGGCCAGAGAAGAAATAGAGGAAGAAGTCAGCTGGAAGCCTTCTAATATTTGATGAAAAATACTAAGTTAAACATCTAAGAAGCTTAGAAAGTCCAAGTAGAACAAACGCGGAGATACCTCCACCCGGGCACAGGGTGGCGAGACAGCTGAACACCAAAACAAAATCAGAAAGAGAGGGATGACTCGCTCTGTGCGAGGGACGCCAAATAAGGTGAACTGACTTCTCCCTAGAAACCATGGGGTCCAGAAGCCAGTCAGATGACATATTCAAAGTGCTGACAGAAGGAGAAAACGCCAACGGAAAATCTTATATCCAGCAAATTTATCTGTGAAACCGAAGGGGAAATAAAGACATTCCTTTGTGGATACACAGAAACCGAGGATTGTTCCTAGCCGACCCACCTAACAGGTGCTTCTAATCTGAATGCAGGCACCTGTGACAGTCATTTAATACACACACATGCGCACGCGCACACGTGTGCACCAGCAAAGGGAATTATGTAAATATAAAATATGATATAAATGCCTATTTCTTCGTTCTCAGCCTCTTATCCGATTTAAATTTCAATTTTATGAAACAATATATAATAACAGCATTGTTGCTGCTACAGCATATAGGAATGTGATACATTGACGTGGGCACAAGGAGGTGGCAGAGGATAAATAAACCAATAACAAAGTTAATGCAACCAATCCTGGAAATATATACTTGCTCTGTTCTCTCAAATTCCGTAAGTGGTATGAAATTACACAAAGTAACAATTGTAACAATGTATCATTGGGCTATAACTTACAACTGTGATATATGTGGCAATAACAGCACAAGGGAGAGGAAAAGAGAATAGAGCTAGATATGAATAACATTTTCATTTCTCATCGGCTCTAAGTTAGTAGAGATCTGAAGTGGATTCTGAGAAGTTAAAATGTATGTCGTTGACTCCAGAGCCCCCACTAAGAACATAGTCAAGAAATGTAGTGAAAATGGCCTTAAAATGTTACAAGAGAAAAGTTTCACCTAATGCGAGCAAAGTAGTAAAGGAATTGAATAACAACCACAGAAAACCAGGGACGGAAAACAGAGGGAAAACGGCAGAGATACATCCAAGTCGATCAATAATAACACTAAACGCGATTGCACCAAACAACCCAATCCAAAGCAAGGATCGTGGGCCTGGATACGGAGAACAAGATCCGACTATACGCTGTCTACAGGAGGCACACTTTGGTTTCAAAGATACAAAAAGGTTGAATTACAAGAACATAAAAAAGATAGGTCATTCAAAAGCGACCTTAACAGAGGAGGGGGCTTACTAATAGTGGAGAAAACGACTTCAAAACCAACAAGTAGGGGCGCCTGGGTGGCGCAGTCGGTTAAGCGTCCGACTTCAGCCAGGTCATGATCTCGCGGTCCGGGTGTTCGAGCCCCGCGTCAGGCTCTGGGCTGATGGCTCAGAGCCTGGAGCCTGTTTCCGATTCTGTGTCTCCCTCTCTCTCTGCCCTTTCCCCGTTCATGCTGTGTCTCTCTCTGTCCCAAAAATAAATAAACGTTGAAAAAAAATAATTAAAAAAAAACCAACAAGTAAAAAGTTGATGGCGGTAAGAAGGACCCGTTGTAAAGGTACAAGTCTGTTCCACCAGCAGGTTGCGACGATAGTGGACATCCACACCCGCCGACCCGCTCAGGATGTCCGTGCTGACCTCCACCGCTGGGAAACGCTGTAGCTGACACAGCACGGGGACTTTGCAAGAGTGACTTACTTAGGGATCTGAGGACAGAGGACTCCGTGTTATCCAGGTGAGTCCAACGCAGTCACGAGGGTCTTCAGAAGAGGCAGGACATTCAGAGGCAGGGAGAGAGGGATCGGAGGCGGCATGGCATTTGTCAAGACACGGATGGAGCCAGAGCGTACTCTGATGAGCGAAATGAGTCAGTCGAGAAAGACCAGCGTCACAAGGTTTCACTTGTATGTGGGATTTAAGGCACAAAACAGATGGACACATGGCAAGTGGGGGGAAGGGGGAGACAAACCACAAGAGACTCTTAATGACAGAGAACAAAGCGAGGGCTGACGGAGGGAGGTGGGTGACGGGTTTAACGGGTGACGGGCATTGAGGAGGGCACTGGCGAGGAACACGGGTGTCGCACGTAAGCGATGAATCGTGAAGTCTACTCCTGAAACCAATATCACGCTATGTTAACTAACTCGGATTTAAAGAAAAACTTGAAACAAAAAAAAAATTAAAAAAACAAGAAAAAGTCAGGTGTGAAAGTAACACGTAGAAGAATATTTTCTAAAATAAAGAAACCGCATCAACCACGTTAATTTTAAGGGTCTGAATGAGTTTTGCAGTTGAGCAGTAAACAAGAAAAGGAAGGGGGCACGTGTCTGGATTTGAAGGGCGCACGTGTCTGTGGGTGCCGTGAGGCAAGGAGCAAGGTGGCTTCTGGAAACTGGAAAATTCTACAAAACTGACTGTCTTCCACAGTCGGCAGAAAACGCGGCCTTGCCTCCGACTTCGCTTTAGGGCTTTGGATCTCAGTAACTGTAAGATAGTAAATTTGTGTTGTTTTAAAACACTGCGGTAATTTGTTACAGCAACACCTGAGAACGAGTACAGATCCTGAAACCAGAAGTGAGGAACCACTGTAAGGAATACTGGGAAAAGGTGAAGCTGGGAAGCGGAATTGGAAATTTAACGGAATATCATAGAAAAGGCCTGGATTGCCTGGAGTAGGCTGTTTGTAGAAGGGTGGGAGTGAAAGGTCCTGCTGCCTGCTGGCAAGGGAGCGGAAGTGAGAAGGGAGGTGGGAGAAGCCGTGTTGTCCTACGGTCATGAGCGCACCGTGGTGGAGATGCGACAGTTACACCGACAGTTACACAAGGAGCATATTTGGGAACCTGGAAGAAAGGAAGACCCTGTAGCATGGGGCAGAAATCCGGACCGAACTGTGGGCTTGTGGGTGACAGATTTGGGTACTTGCCTGAGGATATTTCCAAGACAGTTGCGAAAGTTGGGTACACCCTGGTTTTCTCTTTCTGCTTATAGGAAAATGGGAAGTGGGGGGCACAGATTTCTGTCGTGCAGAAAGGAGTCAGACTGGAGTCAGAAAGGAGTCAGGAGGACTCAACAGGCACAGCTGGCAACCTCAATGCTTCACTTTCAGTGTGGACAGAACCACAGGACAGAAGATGAAGGAGCGAAGAGAAACCCTGAGTCACGGCACGAACCGACTAGATCTGACTGAGGTCTGCACGACACCGGACCCCCCCACAGCACACGCACGTGGTTCCCAGTGCACGTGGGACACTCTCCGTGGCAGACCATCCACCGGCCCAGACAACAGGTGTGATGTTGGGATTAACAAGATATACCGATTTGGTCTTTGTCCCCAGTTTCTGGCACAGAGCTTCTGAAGTCCTTGTAATTTCCTGAGTGATGAGAGGGACCCAGGCATATTTTCCTATCTGATATTTGAGTTTTATCCCCGGCTCTTGAATAGCTCCTAAGCAAAAATGATGAAAGCAGCATCTTTACTTATTTATAAAAGCCCCTTTCAATCACATCTGAGTTTATGTTAACAAGGTGACTTTTGGAAAAACCCTTAAAGATAGAGCTGGTGACCAGGGCAGCAATCACATGATTACAGGGATGAAACGTTCGGTCCCACCTCCTGACGTCTGGAGAAGGAAAAGGGGCTGGATGCTGAGCTGATCACCAACGACCAATGACTTCATCCATCAAGCCTGTGTGATGGGCCATCCATAAAAATCCCAAAACAAGGGGCTTCTGAGAACTCACAAGTCCGTGAGCACACGGAGGGGCAGGGAGGTGGCATGCCCGGCATGAAAGGTCCATCCGTGCCCTCACCACACACCTTGCTCTGTGTACCTCTTGTTCTGGCTACTTGCCTCTATTTTTAGTACAATCCTTTCTAATCACCTGGTAAATGTAAGTAAATAATTCCCTGAGTTCTGTGAGCTGTTCTAGAAAATTGTCACACCCAAAGAGGGCTTGTGGACCCTCAGTTTATAGGCAGTGAATCAGACCTGGAAGTTTAGGTGTCTTAAATCAGCTCAGGTTAGGGACAGAGCCCCTAACCAGTGGGGTCTGTCAACCCCAGGCAGCTATTGTCAGAACTGACTTAAATGGTAGGACAGCTAGTTGGTGTCCACCCAGAATTGGGGAATTGCTTAGTGTAAGAAAACCTAATCTTGTGTCTGAAGCATTGGTATGAGTAGAGAGAAACAGAAAATTTTCCTTTTAACAAGACCTTGATAAGTTTAAAAGGAATTGAAACCATACAAAGCATGGTCTCCAACAAAAATGGAATTATACTATAAATTAAAAACAAGAAAATTGGGAAATTCACAAATATGTGGACATTAAATAACACACTCCTAACCAAGCCATGGATAAAATAAAAAAAATCACAAAGGAAAGCTCAAAATATATCAAAATAACTGAAAATGAAGATACAACAATAATAAAACTTACCAGACCCCACACAGGCAGCACAGAAAGGGAAATTTTTAGTCTCTATTAGAAAAGAAGGGAGATCTCAAGTCAGAAACCTAGTTTTCCCTCATAAGACACTGAACAAAGTAGAGCAAACTAAACTGCAAATATGCAGAAAAGAAAAATAAAGAAAATCACAAAGGGGCGCCTGGGTGGCTCAGTCGGTTAAGTGTCCGAGTTCGGGTCAGGTCATGATATCATGGTTCGTGGGTTCAAGTCCCGCATTGGGCTCTGTGCTGACAGCCCAGAGCCTGGAGCCTGCTTCGGATTCTGTGTCTCCCCCTCTCTCTGCCCCTCCCTTGCTCATGCCACCTCTCTCTCTCTCTCAAAAACAAATAAACGTTTTTTTTTAATTTTTAAAAAAAGAAAATCATAAAAATTAGGATGGAAATAAATTGAATAGAGATAGAAAAACAATAGAGAAAAATCAACGAAACCAAGTTTGTTCTTTGAAGAAATAGATGAAATAGACAAACCTGTACCTAGATTGACCAAGAAAATAATGACTTAAAATGGCTAAAATCATGAAGAAAAGAGGAAACTGATCCTGGGAACCCGTAAGAATAAAAAGAGTAACAAGACAGTATCTCTGAACATGTGACACAAATGATACAATTTAGATGAAATGCCAAACACCTACAAAGATACAAACTACAGAAACTTACCCAAGAAGAAATAGAAAATCAGCATAATCCTATAATAAGCAGAGAGACTAAATCAGTAACAATAATTTTAAAAATTACCCACAAGAAAAGCTCAGGTCCAGACGGCTTCACTGTTGAATTCTATCAAACATTTAAGCAAGAATTTGGGGCACCTGAGTGGCTCGGCTGATTGAACATCTGGCTCTTGATCTCAGCTCAGGTCATGATGTCATGGTTCGTGGGTTTGAGCCCCATGTCAGGCTCTGTGCTGAGAGCCTGGAGCCTGCTTGGGATTCTCTCTCTCTCTCCCTCCTTCACTTGCATGCTCTCTCTCTCTCTCAAAATAAATAAACATTAAAAAAAAACACACACAAAAAAACTTTCAACAGGAATTAATACCAATTCTTCACAAACTTTTTCAAAAAATTAAAGAGGAGAAACACTTCTCAACTTAAAACCAACATTATCCTGATACCAAAGCCAGACAAAGACATCACAGCAAAAGAAGACTGTGAAGACTTATGAATATAGTTGCCAACACGGTGGCTGGACAACACATCAGGAAATGTATATAAAGAATTACATGCATATACATATACAATTATATACATATACCCATATCAACAGCATAGGATTCGTTCCAGGCATGCAAACTTAGTCCAAGATCCGAAAAACAATTAATGCACTACATTATGCCAATAGAATAAGAAACAAAACCCACATGATCATTTCAATAGATGCAGAAAAAGGGTTTGGTAAAATCCAATACTCTCATAACTAAAAAAGAAAAGAAAAAGGAAAAGAAAACAAAACAGACTGAAAAGTCTGGGGATAGACACACCGTGGCCTCACAAGGGACACCGGGGCTAAGAGCACATGTGATCGTGAACGTCCGGTGCTTCCCCCCAAGACCAGGGATGAGACACACACAGATGCCTGTGCCCGCCCTGTGCCAGCACAGTTTGGGGCACCGTGCAGGTGTTACTATCCGTGGCTGTGCAGGCGTCGGGGAGCAGAGGACAGAGACAGTAGCTAAATACTGCGGGCCCTCTTTCTGGTGATAGAATGCTCCAGAACTGATGGTGGTGGTGATGGGTACGCAACTCTGAGAATGTTCCGAAAACTGTTACATCGTCCGCTTTAAATGGGCGAACTGCGAGTGTGAATTCTATCTCAGGAAGGCTGTAAAAGGTCCCTTTGACCCTCCTGTTGGATGCTCACCGGCTGAGGTTAGCTCACCTACTAACTGTTCCCGCACACGGATGCAGTCAGGGCACCGGGGGGAGCAGAGTGGGCGGGACCGGTAACCGACTCCCGATGTGGCACGTTTCTCTCCTTTCCTCGCCGCTTTGGCCGGACGACTGAGGTCTCGTCCCACGTAGGTTACTGCACCAGTGTTGTCCTGGTGCCGTGTCTTGCCCGTGGTGGCCGATCAATAATGCTTGTCAGACGGAGGGGAGGGCTGAAGCAGGACGGAGCGTACAATGTCCCCGCCTCCCACCCTGCCGATCCCGGCCTCGATCTCATACCGCACCACGCGGTCGCCCCCCTGCTTTCTGTGTCTACTCACCTGCGCTGATCCACCTTGCCTGTGATTTCTTCCGTGTCCGCCATCGAGTGGTCTCTGCTCGCTGCTTTCCGCGTGCCTCTCCCTGTGCCGCCGACTTTCCGTGGCTCTCTCTCAACAGCCCAACACAGTCGGACGGCTTTGCCCGCCCACCTTCACCAAAGCACCTCTGTCATCAGGGCGTTCATTCCGAGGGCCACCAGGTGGACGCTGACCCAGGCAAAGCAGCTGTGGTCAGGCAGGAAGTGCGCTGTCGGATGGATCAGAAACGCCTAGGCGAGTGTCTTAGTCCCCTGGCGGTCCTGAGACCGAGACCTTGCTGCAGCTGGCAGAAAGCGTGTTGAGACATCCGGATGAAGTGGTGTAGACTCTGGCAGTGGCACCACACTCCACTTGGAAACACCAGCGTCCCTGTGGACTCGTGTATGTCCCCGTGGACTCGTGTACGTCCCCGTGGGCTCGTGTACTCCAGCAGCAAAGCAGACCCCACGTCTGGAAGAAGCTGCCTGTGAACGTTCTGGACGCGCGGATCGGCTCCTGTGCCCACTCTTTCCTGCACGGCGGGGCCCCGCCACCGAGCAGACTGGACGCAGACGAGTGTCACGGCCCGGCCTCTTGGTATTCATATCTTTTTTAAAAAATTTTTTAACACTCATTTATTTTTGAGACAGAGAGAGACAGAGAATGAATGGGGGAGGGTCAGAGAGAGGGAGACACAGAATCTGAAACAGGCTCCAGGCTCCAAGCTGTCAGCACAGAGTCCTACTCGGGGCTCAAACCCACGGAACCGTGAGATCATGACCTGAGCCGAAGTTGGACGCTTAACCGACTGAGCCACCCAGGCAACCCTCTTGGTATTCATATCTTAACCAGAAACAGAAACCACTAGAAATCTTGCAAAAAGAGTCTCAGTATTTCTAATTTTCCACATTTTTCAGGCCTAAGAAGTTTAGAGATTTGGATCGGATCCAATGTTTGGAATGCTTGCCTGGGCCAAATACTTTTTGATGTGCATCCAAAATTTAATATGAAAAGGACGTACAAGCTAGTATTATGATATCTGAGGTCAAATATCAATGTTTTGAAAGCATAGATATTCATATAAATCGTGTCTTTAGTAATGCTGTATATTTGATTTATAATAATATGGTTCACCCTTGCACAATGTGAGAGTTAGGGGCGCTGACACTCTGCATGGTCAAAAATCTGAGCTTAACGTTTGACTCCCCCAGAACCTAAGTCCTGTCGGTTTACTGCCGACCAGAGGCCTACGCGGTAACATAAACCATTAACATACGTCGTGTGTTACAGATATTACACCTGCACTCCTGCGGAAGAGTAATTTCAGGAGAATAAAATGGTAGTAAGAAGGTCGTCGGGACTGGAAATCACCCTTACAGCATTCCCTGTGTTTATTGAAAACATCCACACGTAAATGGACCTGTACAGTTCAGACCCGCATTGTTTGAGGGCCAGGTGTATCCCCTCTAATTTAGATATGGTTAATCTACCTACTTGTGTTTTTTTTTTTAAATTTTTTTTACATTTGTTTATTTTTGATAGAGAGAGACAGAGCACAAGCGGGGAAGGGGCAGAGAGAGAGGGAGACACAGAATCCGAAGCACAGAGCCCGATGCGGGGCTCGAACCCACGAACCGCGAGATCATGACCTGAGCCGAAGTCGGATGCTTAACAGACTAAGCCATGCAGGTGCCCCAAGTTTATTTAAATTTAACGAGAGAGAGAGAGACAGAGCATGAGTGGGGAAGGGGCAGAGAGAGAGAAAGAGAAGGAGACACAGAATCCGAAGCAAGCTGCAGGCTCCAAGCTGTCCGCACAGAGCCTGACGCAGGGCTTGAACCCACGAACCACGAGATCATGACCTGAGCCGAAGTCGGACACTCACCGACTGAGCCACCCAGGTGCCCCTCTATCTACTTGTTAAGAACTATTTTGGAGTGTCACATCATATGTATTTTGTTTTCTCATTTGTTCTAACAGCAGACCTGGATTTAAAAGTAATGGCCATAAATTATGATCTGTGTTTGGAATAATGCAACTTTAAGAACCAATTAGAAGAACAGATTGTATGAAATCTTTCTTCACTGTTTTCTCTACACGTGAATACTGAATTTCAGTTTTGCCTTCTTCCCAGGGGTGTGGAGCAAAGCACTTTCCAGAATAAAACACAGGGATTTCCTGCCATCTGCTCACAAGGGATCATCAGCTCTATTCTCTTTGAGGGTCTTCAGGGCTCAGCGAGGTGAAGGATACAGGTGCTTCCTGCACCCCCGTGTGCCGATGAGCGCTCGAACCCAGATTCCCAGGAAGTGATACGGAGCTCGGTCTCTGTATCCAACTCCCAGGAGCCACTGATGACGCCCGGGCCTTCACGGAACTTCAAATAGCCAAGGTTCTAGATAAAAGGGTGTTTCCGGCCTCGGGCTTCATCCTAATTCTGCAAAAGGACATCCCCTGAGGTTGTCAGCCTGAGTCTTGCCGTCTTCAAGGAAAGGGGTTTTAGGGCTTTGTCTCATGGGAAAACATACTCACACGCAGCAAAGCTTGCTCAGATCACAGACCTGCTTCCCACTGTTGGCCAGGCACCTGGAGCTTTCCAGATTATCTAGTCTTTCAGGAGCTTGTGCTCCCAGAAAACTCAAAATTACTGCCGCAAAGAGTGGTTTCTAAGGTGATTCTCTTCAAGCTGACATGACCGTGTTTCGCGATTCACTCCCCAGAGGTGGGGAAGGAGAGCTCCGTGTTGGCAGGTTGACAGTGGCCGAGAAGGACGCACAGAAGCATCAGAACAACAGAGAGCCAAGAGCAGCCTCTTTGCTCGTGACGCGCAGTCTCGACAGTACAAGGTTTCCGGTGTTCTCGTGGTCCCGTCTACCTTCGCCGTCTAAGCTGACAACGTTTCTAGCACATCTCTAGTTTTGAGTGCTGTTAAACCACTACTCAGGTTCTATAGACGCTCCTATTTGTCTGACCAAACTGAGCTGCCTGCGTATCGCGTATCACCACACCCCACACACTCTCGGAGCCCACATCATCGACAGACACTGCCCTGAACTGCGGAATTTGTTTCCTGCATGAAGTCAGCTGGTGATATCGGGAGCATGATCGAAGTTCTTTTCAGAATAGGATAAACGTATAAATACACTCACAAAGTCAGAGGTCGGTAGCTTTCAGCATAAAATGCTTTTTTCTACCCACAGTTTGAAGATTTCGTCCCTTTCAGAAACCCAATGGCTGCTACAGTCTTTTAGGACATAATCCGTTTTTGACTATAGAATATCCTTCCTTTTCCTATTTTACATTAAGAGTATGATGAGAAGGCAGCACACACACATTCTCTGGGCTTTTGCTACATAAATAAAAGTGGTTATAATTATAAAAATGTGGTCAAACCAGTGCAAAGAGTGACACGGAACCCGGTGTTACTGATGGAGCGTCTGATTCCACCCCAGAATCCCACCCAATGAAGAACCTTTAACCCGCGCAGCCCGTGCGGTGGAAGACATCAGCGTTAACCTTAATGCAGCCGGGTGTCAAAAGGTCCTGGTCCCCAAGTACAGGAAGGGTGACGAAGAGGAGACATTTTCCAAACTGAACACCCACTCTGTCACCGGGGAATCCACCCGAGCCAGCCGTCATCTGAAGCACCTCACGGGTAGGAGGTAAAGTATCTGAAGAAAGAGAAAAGAGCTTCTGGATGCAAGAGAGACCAGTGGAATCTTCTCCGAGACCTGTCCCACCAGCTCCGGCTCCAGCATTTCTGGGAGTCTGCGTGCGTGAAGTGGGTGGCCGCTGTGAGCACGAGGGACGTGTGCGCGGAGAAGGGGTCAAGGAGGCGCGGCCCACTCTGGTGACCTCGCTCCACCGAGGGTAAGGGAAGTAGAGAACAGCTAGTCATTGCGTCCATGAGCCCCGACACAGGGCGGCCCGGCGTGAGCCTTGTTCTCCTGGTTTGGGTGGTCAATCTGACGCTCACTCAAAATTCTAGGACCTGAAACGGCCCCGGCAGCTGCTAATGACTTGGTGGCCATGAGAAGAGCCTTGGGGAATGAGGGGCTTCCAGTCGGAAGACCCACGTCCTCCGTGTCCCAGGAGTAGCGTTACCACGTTACAAGATGCCGGAGTGGCTGGGGCTGCCTGTGCCCCGCGGTCAGCTGACCGGAGGCTGGCTTGATGCGAGAATTCTCCGAGGGCCTTCCAGGCTGTGCCTCTGCCTCTGCCTGTGGCAGGGAGTTTGTGGAATTGGACCAAATCTGGTACTTCAAAGCTTCGGTGTCCCACACGTGCACACAGGTAATTTCTAAGAGTCCCTAAAGTCCTACCATCTGTCATCTTTTTAAAAATTTGTTTCACTGTCGGGCTCCCGAGTGGCTCAGTCGGTTAAGCATCTGACTTCGGCTCAGATCGTGGTCCGAGGTCCATGAATTCGAGCCCTGCATCAGGCTCTGGCTGACAGCTCAGAGCCTGGAGCCTCCTTCGGATTTGGTGTCTCCCTCTCTCTGTCCCTCCCCCGCTCGCACTCTGTCTCTCTCTCTCTCTCTCTGTCTCTCTCTCTCTCTCTCAAAAACAAATATTTAAAACAATTAAAATTTATTTCACTGTCTTTCTAGATTGTGCACAACTCAACCGCTGTCTTTGTCCTTTTAAAAAGCGTTTAGGGCCCTCTTTTCCTTTGCTTCCTGAAAGGGCTTCTCTTCCTGTTCGCGTGTGGTCACTTACGCTGTTTTGACAGTCTCTACTTTGTGTTTTGTGCTTTATCCAGGCTGCACATGACACGTTCTCCCACAACCCAGCAGCGGGTGGGTTTTCCTGGGAGAACAAGACAAGAGCTCCAGCTGCCCCATTAGAAAGACCCACTCTGCCATGAGCCGAACCCAGCGTGGCCTGGCTTCTCCTCAGCCAAGCCCGCTGTCCACAGACGGAGAAAACCTGAGCCACGCGTCCTATTTGAACTGAGATAAGAGTCCAGAAGGAGCCTGTCTGGACTTGGAAACAGCCTTTTCTGGTCCACTACTCAGCACACTTCAAATCCTGTGGTGGCTGCCGTGTCCCTGAGGCCTCAGGGACAAGCTCACTTACCCTAAGGGTCCCCCTGATGGTCTGTTTGAACTGGTTTGAACCGGACTCTTCTTCTTTGTGTCTGTCCAGATAGGAAACGTACCTTAAAAAAGGGACCGATGAGTTTCGTGTGTTAGGAATTAACAAGAGCCTCCCGGCCACTACTTCTCCAGGGGCACCTCAGGCCTCCGGACTCCGGTGAGGCTGTGAACGGCTCGGCCCAGGGTCTGCGGGTTGGTCAGAAGGCAGCCGTGCGCATCTCCTGCGAGCAGTGTTCGTATCTGGAGAGGTTTATATTTAAGAGGCTATTCCGTACATAAAAGCATTTCGAAGGGCAAAGGCAGAACGTGGTTGGTGCATTCAATCTGTCCTGCGGAGAAGTTGCGAGTAGCGTTTTGTCGTGCCCCAGCGGCCAGCGGCTACTTTTGCTCGGAAGTCGCGCGGCAAAGCTCGAGGCCGGCGTCCCTCGAACGCAGACCAGTGAACCTGCTCAGGTCGGGGGTCCTGGGTCTGGTCCAGTCATTCGCAGGTAGACGAAGTCACGTGAACCCCATCTCGTCAGGCACCTGACGAGGAAGAACGAGGCCACAACCTCACCTCGGCGGAGACGGCAGGGAGGGAGCGCCTCAGCCAGTTTCCTCCGCGTGGGTTTGGTTTCCTCTGTTCTCTTGCACGTTAAGCTCCGACTCCTCCCAGACTTGTTTTCTCGACTGGACTGACTTTCTGTCTGTAAACTAACAGCTTTCCGCGTGCCGGACGAGAGGGGCTTCCGGGAAGGCGTTACTGCCTCAGCCAGGTGAGCCCAGCCCGTCGTGTCTCCCGACACGTCCGTCGGGCGTGAATGGTCTGTGCTGGGAGCCCGCGCACCTCCACCCGCGCGACCCGGCTCGCACAGGACACGCGGTCCGTGTGCTTCCGAGGCCCCCGTGCTTGGCAGTCGCCGCTGTTTTGTTTGGACTGTTTCACATCTAAGAAGCCGTTCCAGACTTTGGAGGCCCCGCCCCCAGGAACGGTGGGAACAGAAGGATCCGAGTCTGATTTCCATCGTGGAAGCCACAGAATCTTCAGTAGATTCAAATCCAAAAGGAAAAAAAAAAAAAAAAACGAAACAGAGCCTTTCTCCTTCAGACCGGTACATCGCGTATCCAGGTTTAAGAAAAGGTGGGGAAATCCTGTGTGAAAATGTTGTGTGTGAACGTATTTTGTTTGCTCGAGGACTCCTTCCCGGGGGAGTTTCTTCAAACTAAGCACCAGGTAACATCAAATAATTTTTAGGGTGTAAACACAGAAGGCATGAAAAGCGTTCGGGAACGAAAGAAACATCTTGGTGGAGGTGAAGAGCCGTGAAACCGCACAGACACCCAGGAGGACACGGCAGCCCGAGTCACGTCCGCACCACAAGCTCAGAGACGTCTCTCTCCAGCCCTGACCCGACCTTGGGCGCCCGTGGCTGCTGGGTACGCGATGTGCCCTCAAAACTCACAACCCAAGCATCGGCCTGTCTCTAGGGCCAAACGTGTGAACACATTCAGGGCAGAGCCGGCTGACACGGATGCGTGGGCAGCTGGTCATCAGGATCAGGGAGCCCTGGCCTGCTCTTTTCAGGACCTGTCTGAGACGGAGCCCAAAGCCGGGGGCCCGGAGGTTCCGAGGGAGCCGCCCCGGGAGTCCCAGCACCACTGGCCTGGTCTTTCGGCGAACGAGCCGCTTAACGCTTAACTGTGGACGCGCTTGAATTCCCTGCAGGCCCACCCCAGGGGGAGATGGTCCCGTGTCCCTTTCGTCCCCGAGAAACCAGGACACTTCCCTCCAGCAGAGAGATATTTCCACATAAAATCCCTGGCGGAGGCCGCTGGCCTGGCATTACTACCTCTTGTTACCGCTGCCCGTTCCCGGACGCGGCTTCCGCCCCAAGCTGACGTGGCGAGGCCTCGCGGGGCAGGCGAGAACTCAATCCGACCGCTTAAAGGTTTTGACCTTTAAGTGTCCGAGGAAAATGCACAAAAGGTGGACAAAAACCGCATGTCACTTTTTTCCTGCCGGGCTGCCCATGGCCTAAAGGGATTTCCATGTCACCGGTGACAGGCCCTACGGACTCAACATTGCAGAGGCCGGAAAGGAGGACAGATTTTCGCCTCCTCCCATTGCTAATCACTCCCCGAAAATGTGCCTCTCCCGCTGCCACATTTCTTCTGAATTCTGATGATCGAGAGCAATGACCTCTGTCTTGAAAACGTTTTCTCAGCTAACGCATCACACGAAATCGCGCGCCAACTTTGAACCACCTTAAAAGGAGGTCCGAGTAAGAAATGTGCCCCCTTGCTGTTCCTGTAACAGGGAACCTTGCCAAAGCAACGCTCTTTGCGTTCAGTCTGAACTGTGTGTTCAGTTGAAGCACCGCGCTTTGCACGGCTTGTTACGCGTAGCGTCTCCCACGTGTGTCTGGCGTGTAAGTCGTCTTCTAGTCAAGTCACACCCACCCGGGTCGGGGCCATTGTCCTCCGAGACTCAGAAGTGTCCCCCACTGTTAGCTCCGGCCGGGCAGAACCTCCCCAGAGACCTGTCCACCGCCGTGCAGACTCCCAACCCCCTCATGCGTCCCCACCCGCACCACCGGCCCAGTGGACCGCACCGTCCCTACACAGGCCACCACACCTGCTGCGACTCCATTGCGCAGTGAGCCAGTCAGCAAAGCGTGGTCTTGAAATCGCTGTTAACACTGTCTCCCCTCATCCATGGGCCTAACTTCCTCTAGGAGCATTTATGTTTTAATAGAGGACATTCACCTTTCTTTTTCTGATTATGAAATAAATCCATAGCCAAATTTGAACAGTGAAGAGAAGTATGAAAATTTAAATTACGTTTCACCTCCGTCCCTGAGGCGCCCCTGTTCGCACAACTGCGTGTGTCATATATACAGTGGGATCATACGTGCATGCCTTGTGAGCAGACCACAGACCACTGTCCCCTTCCTCTGTCGATTCAAGGTAATATTGGAAAGAGCTCCCGGCCAGGGCCCCAGGTGGGTCAGCCGGTCCTCGCCCCATCACCCGCCTCTGTCCAGTGACAGGGAAGCTGGGGTCAGGAAGAGGAACCTGCCAGAAGTGAAGCCTGGGCCCGTCCCTCCCACGGCAAGCCAGGGAGGTGGCAGGGCGAGTGGGTAAGGAAGGACAGGAAAGGAGCCCATAGGGACCTCCGGGACGAGGAAGCAGTTGACCGCCCTCCTCCCTCAGGCTGGAGAACGCCATCAGGTCAACTCGGGGCATCTGCCGGCCAGAAAGGCCAGGATGCAGTTTTCATGGACTGTCCTCCGTCCCAGAAGTTTCCCCAGGGCCCTGGTTCTAAGGGCAGCTCAGCGAAGATGTTTTCTGGCCTCCAGTCTGGGACTTGAAGGGCTGTGGGAGCAGGGCTGGGACCGGAGGGCGGCTGAGTGTGCAGCGGGGCCGGGAGCATCTGCCAGCACGACTGAGACCCCAGAACTGTGTCCGTACTAATCCTGGCGATCAGTGTTCTCGTGTGTCCCGCTGTCCCCCAGGGAAAGGCTCAGGGCCCAACAGAGCAGCCTTAGAACATAAAGAAACCGCATGATCCCTAAACATCTGGATGCAATATGAGTAAAGAATAGATAGAGTTTAATTATAGGTATTTTTATAGACACAGGTCCAGGGAGTCTATGTAATTTGATTTTCCACTTTTTTAAATTAATATAACGCTTTCTTGTATACTTGAAGTGTTAAGAATATAAAATACACAGTAATCTATCATGTAAATGCACTGCCATTTAGCCAGTCCCAGGTGGTTGTTACAAAAGGCGACCATAAACCTTTTGGCCGCTCTTAGATTTGTGGGCCAAAAAATATTCACATTTTAAAGTTCCTTGAGACATAGAACCTTCCAGAAAGATACATAAATTTATATTTCTACCAGTGATGTATAACATTGCCCATGTTACCATATCCTTGTAAATTCCTGGAATACTGGAATATATACATACTTGTGTATTGTGTATGAATATAAATTTAGATAGATAGATGATAGATAGATGATAGATAGACAGACAGAGGGTGGATAGTCACTCTTGCTTTCTTCCGACTAGTGCAAGCATGGCATATTTTTCCCTTGCGTTACTTCTATCTTATCTGAGTCTTCATATTCAGAGAGTTACCCATGGGCAGTACATATGGGGTTTTTCCTTTTTATCCAACCTTATCATCTCTGTCTTTTACTGGGGGTGCCGAGACCACTAATTTATATTTAATGTGATTCCTGGTATGGTCAGGTCTGAGTCAATTATTTTGCCATTTATTTTTTTATTTGTTCTCTCTGATCTTTGCTCTCACTTCTGTCTCTTTATACCTTCTTCTGGAATGTTTCTAACATTCATTTTCATCTCCTTTTTTGACACATTAAGTACAGCCCTTTGTTTTTGTGAGTTTAGTGGTTGTTTTAGGATCTACATGTACATCTTGAACTTCCCACCGTCTACCTTAGGGGATGGCCGCTTCGGGCGTGGCGTGAGGACTTCACGGTAGCAAAGGTAAGCTTCCATTTTTCTTCCCCTTTATTTTATTTTATTGCTAACATACATTTCACTTCAACACATATTTAAAACCCCACAATGCAACTGCACTTTTGTCTCATGACCCGATCGTCTGTTTACGTAATAAGGGAAACCTGACTCTTCCCCGACGTGGTCGCCAAGTCCGCTGTGCCTCCTTTCTTTGCTCGCTCATGTTTTCTACTGCCTGAAGGATGAACTTCCATGTTTCTCGTACTGCAGGCCGAGCTCTTCCCCTGGCTACTTCTTGGGCTTTTTGTAGGTATAAAAAGTCAATATTTTGCCCCCATTTTGTAAAGACATTTTGCTTGATGCAGACTTCGGGCTGGCGATAACTTCCTCAGCACCTTAAAATAGCTGCTTCCTGTGTTCCAGCTGCTTTGCTTCATCTTTAAACACTGAGACAGAATTCACCGTTTTGAAGTGAGCGACTCAGTGTTTTTAGTGTCTTCATAGCCCTGTAGAGACATCGCCACTATCTAGTTCCAGCATCCTTTCATCGCCTTCCAAAAGAAGCCTGTTCACGGTCCCTCCCCATTCACCTGGTCCTCCTCCCGGACAAGCACTCATCTACTTTCTCAGTCTATAGATTCGTCCATTCTGGACTTTTCATATAAATGGAATCATACAATATGTAACATTTTGTGACTCCCTCTTTTACTTGGCATAACTTTTCCAAAGTGTACCCACGTTGCAGTGTGTAACTTCACTTCGCGACTTTTCGTGGCTGAAAAAGTACGTATCCCATGTAGGGATATAGCATGTGTGCTTGTCCATTCATCAGGTGATGGGCGTTTTGTCTACTAGGACTAACACTGCAGTGCACATTCCTACACACGTTTCTGTGGAACATACTGCTTCTATGTTCTTGGGAAGGTACCTAGTAGTGGGATTGCTGAGTCATATGGTAACTCTGCCTGATTTTTGAAGACCTGGGAGTTTAAACAGAGACCCCCCCCCCCACTTTACATTTCCATCCGCAGTGTAGGAATTCCAACTTCTCCACATCCTCTCCAAAACTTTAATTTCCTTTCTTTTCGTAATCATAACCATCCCAGTGGGCAAAGTAGCATCTCATGGTAGTTTTGATTTGCATTCCCCTTTATATTGAATCTTTTTTCATGAATGTTTGTTTTCATTGGCCCCTTTATTTTTATTGTTGAGTTGGAAGAATATATATATATATGTATATATATATTATATATACATATATATGTATATATACATATATACAATATATGTATTGTATATATACATATATATAGTGTATATATATATATACACATATATACACATATATGTATGTGTATATATACATATATACAATATATATGTGTGTATATATATATACACATATATACACATATATGTATGTGTATATATACATATATACAATATATATGTGTGTATATAATATATATATATGCCCCAAATGCATATATATGCAAGTATGCAAATATATGCCCCAAATGCAATTGTCTCCTTAATTTCACATTGTTCTTGATGCTAGTATGTACAAATACATATTTATCTTGCATCCTAACCTTGCTGACCTCATGTATTAGGTGCACGTATAATGTGTGTGTAGCGTTTACCACATACGAGTTTACGTCATCTGCAAATACAGATAGTTTTACTTTCTGTCTTCCAATCTGGATGCCTTTTTTTTTTCTTGCCTAATTGTCCTGGCTACAATCTCTAGTACATATTGAATTGAAGTGGGAACTATCTTTGATTGTTTTTGATCTTAGAGGGAAAACACACAGCTTTCCATTATCAAAGGTGATGTAAGCTATGGGTTTGTGTAGATGCCCTTTTTCAGGTTGAGAAAATTTCTTTCTAGTCAGTTTGCTGAGTGTTTTTATCATGAAAAGGTATAACATTTCATTAAGTACTTTTCTGCATGTGTTGAGATAATTATGTGACTTTATTCCTTCATTCTATTAATATGGCATATTATATTAATTTATTTTCATATTTTAAGCCAACCTTGAATTCCTGGGATAAATCCCACTTAGTCATGGCGTTTAACTCTTTTTGCGTAATGCTGGGTTTGGTTTTCTAGTATTTTGTTGAGGGTTTCATAAGCACAAGTTACTGGCCAATAGATTTCTTTTCTTGTGGTATCTTTGTCTCATTTGGGATTTGGGTAATGCTGATCTCATAGAATGAGACCTCTTCTATTTTTTGGTAGTTTATAAAAGATTTTGATGTTTGTTTTTCTAAATAATTTTGTAGATCTCATTGCTAGAGCCATTTAATCCTGGCTTTTCTTTGGGGGAAGTTGTGGGGTTTTCTAACTATTAAATCAATCTCTTTGCTTGTTATAGATTACTCAAATTTTCTATTTCTTCTTGAGTGACTGTTGATAATTTGTGTTTGCTCTCATCTTTATTATTTCCTTCTTGTTGCATGCTTTGGGCTTGGTTTGCTCTTTTTCTAGTGTTTTAAAGTGAAATTTTAGATTATTTACTTGGAATCTTTCTTTTTTTAGTGGAAATTGTTTAGCTTCTTGGATATGTAGGTTAGTGCTTTGAATCAAATTTGGGAGATTTTCAGCTATTACTTTTTTCAAATATTGTTTCTGATGAGAAATCTGTTGCAACCCTTACCTTCATTCTTCTGTACGTATTCATTGGCTGCTCTTATGACCTTCTCTTTTTTTCACTGATGTTGAGAAATTGGATTATGATGGCATTTGTGGAGTTTTCTTCACTTTTTTTGTGTTTGGGATTTATTTTGAGCTTCTTGGATCTGTGGTGTATAGTTTTTGTTACAATGGGAAAATTTTCAAGCATTATTTACTTAAATATTTTTCTGTCCCCATGCATCTTCCCTTTTAGTGACTTCAGTTACGCTTATGGTCCTGCACCTGAAGTTGTCCTGCAGTTTACTTATGCTCTTTCCATTTTTATGTTTATTTTTTTCTCTCTCTATAGTTTCTTTTGGGTAGCTTCTATTTCTAAGTCTTCAAGTTCAACCTCAAGTTCACTTCAAGTCTCTTTTTATTTCAATGCCTAATCTGACATTAATTTGGTCTAGTGCCTTTTTCACTTCAGATGTTGTGTTTACCAATTCTTAAAGTTTCAGTCCATTTATGGCTTAAAAAAACCCTCCTCGACGAGATAAAAAGCATCTATAAAAATCCTACACTCTAACATTATTTATTATTGTTGTTCAGAAATAATTTATATACAGCAAAATGGATTCTTTGGTGTACCATTCTGTGTTTTGGCAAATGGCAAACGCTCCCTGTGGTATTACCATCATCGCAATCAAGAATTTAACAGTTCCAGCACCTCCTCCAGCACCAAGTTATTCTTAACCAGTAAACTTAATGATACAAATGTGTTATTTATAAATAATAAATGTGAAGACTTATATAACATTGAAGATTTATAAATGTAACGTGCCATAGTAACTGATTAAAGGAGTAAGATATATATGATTGTGTGTATCTTAACAAATTTCAACATTCATACATAATTTAAAAAATCACAGCAAACACAAAGTTGAAATATAGGAAAACAATCTTAATCTGAGGTAGAGAATCATTAGAAATCTGCAGCTGTCATTACATATCTTTTGTAATGAATACACCATCCCTTGTAATTATGAAATGTTGAGTGTTTCCCCTTAAGATCAGGAAGACAATGATATCCTTTCTTGTCATTTTTGTTCAACATAATTCTGGAAACTTTCTACTGAAATAAGGCAGCAGAAAAAAAGCACAAAGATAAGAAGAAGAAAAAATTCGTTTATTTGAAGTAGCTAACAGTGTTTTTGTAGAAAAAAAAATCAACAAAACAGCTACAAGAATAAAACATCCACCAAGTAGCAAGATAAAATTTTGTTTTTGTGTATTACCAGTGAAACTATTGAAACGTGAAATAAATTAATTCCATATACAACAGCATAAAATATGAATAAATAAGTATAAGTTTTATAAAACTATGCAAATTCTTTATGCGGAGAATTTAAAAATGTTAATGAAGGAAAGGAGAAGAGAACTAAATACATGGTCAGTTATGCCACGACCACAGATTTTAAGACTCCATTTTGGTAAGATCTCAAGTGACTACATATTGATCCATAGACCTAACGCAGCTTCAGTCAAATCCTACTGGAGTCTTTTACAGAAATTATCGACCTGATTCTCAGATTTATTTAGAAATTCAAAGGAGATAAAATAGGCAAGGCAAACTTCAAAAGGAAAAAGTTGAGGGACCACACCATGTGACCTCGGGACCTGCCGCACAGCTGCTACATCTGAGACAATGACCACTGCAGTAGGTCACAGGAGAAAAGAACCTTTTCAACGATTGTGTTCCACCATCTGGATCAACATGGAAAAAATTCAATTGCAACTTCTTTCTAGAACCCTACAAACATGAATTCAAGATGTCATAAAAGCTAAAACCAAGAAGTTTCTGGAAGAAAACATTGATATACCGTTTCATCATTCAAACTGGGAAGGTTTGTTCGACTAAACACTAAAGGAAAAGCTGACAGATTGGTCTCCATCAAAACAAAGAATTAAACACTTCTGTGCATTAAATGACATATTTAAGAAAATGAGAAGGCAAACCACACACTGGGAGAAATGATTCACAAGGCATATAGCTGATAAAGGTCTTGTATTTAGCACACATAATGAGCTTCCGCAAATAAATAACAAAAAGAAAAAAACTCTATCATAATGGGCTATAGCCTTGGACGCTTCACGAAATAAGATCTAAAAATTGCTGATAAATTGCCGGGAAAACCGGCAGAAATCTTACTCTTATGTTTGGACCCAAGTGAAATAAAGATAGCCGTCCATAGAAGAACTTACATAAAGTATTTTTTATAGTAGCCCGAACCGGCAACAACACAAACTTCAGAGGAATGCGGGAGCAGTTGTGTTACGTTGACACAATGCAACATGACTCAGCAATAGTAAGAACGAACTGCTTCATCAACAACCTGTCTGAACCTCTCAAACGCTGGAGTGGAAGAAAGCGAACACGAAAGGGTCCTTGCCGGCCGCTTCCACGTGTATGCACTCGACGAGCAAGGAAATCTAGTCTAAAGCGAGGGAAGACAGAGGGGTGACCAGGGAGGATGAGGGTTGACTTAAATCTGGGAACAGGGATTTTCGGGGGGCACCGGCAGGTTCTAGATCTTCCCTGGGGTGATGGTTACACAGGCATATTGGTTTCTCAAGTCGTCACAACCTTTGTGCCTCATTGTACACACACGTTATCTCCAAATGTAAACCGGGGAAAGACACCTAAGATCGGCAGGACATTCTTGCTTACATTGCAGAAGCAGTATCTTCAATGACCTGAGGGAAGATGTAATAGAAGAACATTAGGCGAAGAAATATGTCCTATTAGAAAAGGGAGAAACGTGTCCAAGATTTTTCAGGGTAATTTGGGAAACTTATTTTGTAGGAAAAAATAATACTGCAGTGATTCATGGCTTCATTTTTAGAAATTCAGACATTACCACCATGTTGAAACATTACAAGAAGAATGACGTTTTTGTAGAGACAAAAAGTCCATTTCATGCAGGAACAGCCTGGGGTTTGGCTTTTGACTGTCTTGTTGAAATGAAGTGCGTGTCACATTTTACGAGCAAACCCTTAAGTGTAACGTTTTCCGTCACTATGTCATGTAATATTATTACCCTATATAATCATAGCAGCCACTTTATACACTCCACAATGGGGTTTATGGTGTCTGCCGTCTGATATCTGAGCCTTCCTAGTTTCTGAGTCTTTTCTACCTAAAACAAGAGTCCCACCAACTGCATGGGATAATTTAATCTTGCTGTGCATTTATTGCTAAATCGTGCCCACACTGCACAGCATTTTGTTATGACTTATTTCCATCCAGCTCTATGCTGGCTCAGCCCCTCCAGATTCTGGCGCCCAATGTTAAGCCTTGGCCCAAAGGATGGGGTTTGACTTGCTGTTTTGTCCCCTCTCTGTTTTTATCTTATTTTTCCTTCCCTTCCCCCCACGTTCATCTGTTGTGTCTCTTCAATTCCGCATATGAGTGGAACAGCCTGTAGAGACAGGTAGGTAAGAGAGGTTTGGGTTTGGGTTTTGGTTTTTGTTTTCCCATTTCCTAGTGATGGGCCTCGATCCTTCAGTGGATACGTTCAGTCCTCAGCCCCAACCATGACCTGACCTATCACCCGCATCCTCCCGTTTGGGTTGCTTTGATACTAACCCCTGACTTAACTGGGCCTCGGCTGTTTCCTTCCGGACGGTGGACAGGGGTCCTGTCATTTCCTCACTTTACTCCCACACGTGGATTACGACCAACTGAAACTTCCGCCTCTGGTTTCTCCCAGGTGTGATTTCCCCAGCTTTCTCGTAAGCCCGGAAAACCGAATCCCGGAGTCTGAGGCATACCTGCATGGCACCCACATCACCCAAGTCCCCACAGGTGGCCAGAGGAGACGGTAAGAGAGGGTGGAGCAGGGAGAGGGGGCTGGTCTCCCAGCCACTGCCCCAACTATTCTCAGGCTCAGGTGCGCACCGTGAGCCCAGAAAGACGAGGATTTGGGAAGACAAATGCGACTACCTCCTCCATTTCACTGTCTGCCCGTGTGTGAGTCTTGCGTTTGACTTTTAAGTATCACTCGGACCTTCTTGGAAGACAAGAGAAGAAGAAAACAAGAATGGCTGCTCTGCAAACCTTCACAACAGAAGATCCTGAAGAATTCTTCAAACTCGTGAGGTGCCGTGTGGCTAGCTGCGGTTTCGTTTGTTTGCATATTAGACCCCACCCGGCGGCATCACTCTGCGATCATTGACACAATACTTATTTTCCCAGTAAAGGAAGATTTATTAAGATATCTATGTGTTCCTAGGTCGCTTCAAAGGTCCAGCTATTAACAAAGAAGCTTTCAAGAAAACAGTAAGACAAGGAAAAATTAGGGTTACCTAAAGGTACATTTTGGCTAATAAATGGGCCTCATTTAACCAAGGTCATTATTAGTATGTGATGCAGGAGATCTATCTCTTCATTTTATGCATCAGCAACTAACATGAAATGAAACTCTGTACTGCGGCCACGCCGTTTGAGGCTCTGTGGGGTCACAGTTGTGTGGCTCCTTGCGGTTTGTCCCCGGAGCCATATCATGTTATTATGCAAGACCTACCTGAGTTTCTTTTTTTTTTTTTTTTTTAATTTTTTTTCAGCGTTTTTATTTATTTTTGGGACAGAGAGAGACAGAGCATGAACGGGGGAGGGGCAGAGAGAGAGGGAGACACAGAATCGGAAACAGGCTCCAGGCTCTGAGCCATCAGCCCAGAGCCCGACGCGGGGCTCGAACTCACGGACCGCGAGATCGTGACCTGGCTGAAGTCGGACGCTCAACCGACTGCGCCACCTAGGCGCCCCACCTACCTGAGTTTCTATGGAGGACAAAGCCCCGGCTGCATCGCCATTGCTGTGGAGCAGAATCCTTGCCCCTGCTCCAGAGTTTCTGGAAGATTCTGCCATGAAAATTAGAACTGCTTGCACATTCTTTCAAGTCTTGTATGTTGGATATTAAATAACGTGAATGCATGCTTTTATTCACATGTGTGTATGCCACTGTCTCCAAAAGCTCACCCCTTAATTTCCCTTCAGAGCATTTCCCACCTGCCACAGTGCCCCCCACAACACGGCAATAAACCTCCCGAGGCCCCCAGACGCCTCCATTGTTTCCACCGAATCGGTCAGGGCTCTGCCCTCATCTCACTCGACGGTTCTGCAGGATTTGACGCAGCTGATTCAGTCCCTTTGTTTCCGGCCTCCCCGGTTCTCTCCCTCCCCCTCAGTCTCCTTCATCCCTTCTTCCTGACGTGTCCTGTGTGTCTTAGCACCTGACAACGGGGCGGTTCGGGTTCGGCCTGGACACTGCTCTCCCTGCCCTTCGTCTGCACGCGTCCACCCCGCCTGGGCTTTGGAGCCCGCCGGGGCCGCTGTCTCCCGGCTTGTCCGTGGGGACGGCACCCCCCCTCCCGCCGGTCCCCAGTCTTCCCTGCACCAATACACGATGCCACCGTCCTCCCCATAACACCAGCCAAAACAGAGTTCGGTTCTTTGTTCCCCTGTCTTCTCGATCACCACATGCCTCCTAATCTCTTCTCTGGGTTCTGTTGGCTCAGCTTCCAAACGACACACCACGCTTGACCCTTTCTCACGCCTCTGCTGTCCCGCCAAGCCACCCTCGTCTCTGCACTGGCCCTACTGGGACACCACCTGGCGTCCCTGCTGCTGTGACCTCCCACAGGCAGCTCCTGGACAGCAGCCGCATGGTGTCAGGAAAGCATAAACCAGCTGACTCTTCCTCTCGTTTACTTTTTAATTTATCTTTAGTCTATTTATTTAAATCCAGCTTCGTTAACACGCATGCAATACTGGGTTCAGGAGTGGCTCCCCGTGATTCACCTCTCACACACGACACCCAGTGCGCATCCCAGCAAGTGTCCTCCTTAATGCCCAACCCCCATCCAGCCCATCCCCACCCACCTCCACTCCAGCCACCCTCAGTCTGCTCTCTGTATTTAAGAGTCTCTTACGTTTTGTGCCCTCTCTGTATTTATCTTAGTTTTCCTTCCCTTCCCTTGTGTTCATCTGTTGTGTTTCTTCACTTCCACACATGAATGCAATCATATGGTATGTTTTGCTCTGACTTGTTTCACTTAGCATAATACACTCTTAATGGGGAAGAGCTGAGAGCTTCCCCCCTGAGACCAGGAACACGACAGGGACGTCCACTCTCACCACCGTTGTTCAACATAGTGTTGGGGCCCTAGCCTCAGCAATCAGACAAGAAAAAGAAATAAAAGGCATACAGATTGGCAAAGAAGAAGGCAAACTTTCGCTCTTCACGGATGACATCATACTCTCGTGGAAAACCCGAAAGACTCCACCCCAAAACTGCTAGAACTGGTACGTAAATTCAGCAAAGTCGCAGGATGCAGAATCAAGGTACAGAAATGTGTTGCGTTTGTATACACCAATAATGAAGCAGCAGAAAGAGGAATCATGGAATCAATCCCATTTGCAATTGCCCAAACCGGAAGATACCTGGGAAGAAACGTAACCAAAGAGGTAAAAGATCTATACGCTGAAACTATAGAAAGAAGTTGAGGAAGGCACAAAGAAATGGACAAACGTTCCACGCTCGTAGATTGGAAGAACACATATTGTTAAAAGGTCGATACCACCCAAAGCAACCTACATATCCAATGCAATCCCTATCAGAATAACACCAGCATTCTTCACAGAGCTAGAACAAACAATCTTAAAATGCATACGGAGCCAGAAAAGACCCCAAATAACCCAAACTATCCTGAAAATGAAAATCGAAGCTGGAGGCGTCACAATTCCGGACTTCCAGCTGTATTACCGAGCTGTAATCATCAAGACAGTATGGTAGTGGCAGAAAAACAGACACATAGATCAATGGAACAGAATAGAGAACCCAGAAATGGGCCCACAGATATATGGCCAACTGATCTTGGACAAAACAGGAAATATATGCAATGTGAAAAAAGGCAGTCTCTTCAGCAAACGGTGTTGGGAAAACTGGACGGTGACATGCAGAAGAATGAACTGGATCGTTTATTTTTTTTTAAGTTTATTTTGAGAGAGAGACAGAGGTCTAGTGGGGGAGGAACAGAGAGAGGGAGACACAGAATTGGAAGCAGGCTCCAGGCTCCAAGCTGTCAACACAGAGCCCGATGCGGGGCTCGAACCCACGAACCGTGAGATCATGACCTGAGCCAAAGTCGGAAGCTCAACCATTCTGTTAAACATAATGAGACTAAGCAGAGCAGAAGGAGGACCAGGCTTCTAGCACGAAGGGGATAGGACATCACCGTCCCCTTCACCATAGTCGTGTCGGAGCTTGGACTGCCCCTTACAAACGGCTGGTGGCCTTGTGTGTCAGACCCCAGCCCGGCCCAGAGATGTCTGTAGTACAGAGCTCAGCTGCAGATCAGGACCTGTCCGGGTCCCCCAACCTCCCCACCAGGATCAGCCCGGCAGGCAGCTGATGTGCAGACAAGGGAATTTTGCAAGAAGACCAGGGAGTGAACCCAGCATCCTTCACCTCAGCCCGACTGCTAAAAATGAGAAGAGCAGGAGGTTCCCAAAGGAAATCCAGGAACAATGGCCACGTCTGGGGGCCGGGGTGGGGCCGACTGCCTAGAAGTCTCCACGGGAGCTGCCACGAGCTAGCCCAGACCTTCTTCCGCATTGTCCAGTATGGTGGCCACTTGTCACATATGGCTATTTAACTGCAGGAAACTTCAATGCCAGAGAAGATTCAGGCCCTGCATCGCACCAGACATTTCGCTCAATATGTCTCGTGGAGAACATCTCCATCACCCCCGACGGCCTGTGGACAGGCCACAGAATCAGAGGCAACGCTTTTCCAGGATGTGTGGCTAACTTCTGGCCAAGGCGGGCAGACTCAGGACTGACTGTCTGTTGGGATTTCTGCGGGGGGTGGGGGGGCACTCGGGGTTTCCTGCTTCTCCCAACAGGAGTCTCTTTGAGAACCCCCAGTCCCTCTCTGGTTGAGCCCACGCACAGCAGACAAGCACCTGCTAAATGCTCGCTGTGGGGACGGCCACAGAGAGCCAAATGTGGCTGATTCCCAAGAGCTACAACCTCAGGTTTGTGTTACAAAACAGGAAACTTATTTTCTTTTAAATCTGAGTTTGATTTCCAGTTGAGTCACAATACCTCCTGTGGCAGATTTCGCCTCCTCACGTCCAAGTAAAAACTGGCCAGTCGTCGAAGCGTGAGTCATTTCCATTGGAACTTCGCTGATTCAGAGGCTGGCTCCTGTTTTCTTCCCAGGGTGGCGTCTAAGTGCCAAAGGGGCTTGCGCGTCTCCTGTGTGTCTTCGGCGGAGGAGATGTCTGGTCTGCTGCTCTCCTGGACAACCGTTGGGGCTGCTCGGAGGACGTCACGCCGTCTGGCCTGTGGTCATCAACCTCCACTTCGGCCAAAGCTGCAGAATGTCCGTGGCGGCCCCGCCGGCCCGGACATCGGGTCCCCTAGGTCACAGGATGCCGTGGCTGTCCAGAGACCATCTCTCTCTCCCCCACAGCCCACCCCTTTCTGAGGGCTCTGGGTCCCTGCAGCAGAATGCAATTGCTTGAGTCCAACACGCAAGGTTCTTGCAAATGAAAATTGTTCCCACACCACCTGCACGAGCCTGTGTCGGGGCCAACACATCACATCCTGCCTCCACCTGATGCTTCCCGAGACCCGGCAGGCCAGGGACCGGCTGGGAGGACAGGCGTGGGTGGGTGGCGGGCCCGGGAAGGGGAGGGGGCCGGTGTGGGGCCGTGACAGGCCCCGTCCCGTGAGCCCGATGCTGTCTTTTTTGCTGACCTCCCTGGAAGCATATTCGTAAGATAGTTCTATTCTTACAATCACGTAGAATGCTTCTGGCCTATGGAAGAGCCTGTGAGTTTTGTAACTCTCTTCCCCAGGAGGGGCTCTGATGGCCTCTATCCCTTCCTGGAAATTCTAAGAGCTGGGTGATCTGCTCTGCTTTGCTTTGGGTACTTCCCCAATTCAGACAGAATAAATATTTCAAATGGGATTCGAGACACAAGGTAATTATGGTTTGAAGAGATTTAACAAAGAAAATTATTATGAACACCTCAATATGGGTTTCGAGTTCATACATAACATTACTTTACATTCTACGTATTCTCTATGATTTTACCCATAGTTCTCTCGACTGAGAATCAGATAAGTGTTGGATGTGAGGACAAAAAAATAAAGATTCATATATATCTGTAACTACAAAGATAAAAATATGATTTATTTCATAAAAAACTCATCAAAATCACAATCAGTGTCTATCAAGATATATCAGGCTAGTTCTCTTGCCATATACTCTTACAGGGTTTGGAAGAGTAGGATGCTAACATATAAAAAAAATCGATCATTTGATTTAACGTGGACTCAGTCGACTTCTCAGAATTTTAAAACTTGACTAACGCAAGTAAGATGTGTGAAATGTACCTACCCAGAGTCAGAGAACCAAGCACAGAGTCACCCGTGCTGGTCCCGCACTCCCCCGTGTCCCGGGAGTGGCAGCGGGAGGGGGGAGTTGTACATGTATTGGTTCTGGGCTATGGGGAAAGAGGAAAACAAGTGACGGCAGTGATCTTTAATAACTAACTGGCATAAATCTCGCAGTTTCCAAAAGTAACATGACAATGCATAAACATGTCAAAACCGGGCTTTTCGTGTTTATTTTCAGCGGAGGGACGCGAAACACTGAGCAGGGACCACATCATCCTTTCTCCTCCATAGGAGAGAGAAGCCAAGCCACATTGAAGATCAGACTCAACAGTAATGCTCGCCTTTCTCAAAATAAAATCCTTAATTTTTCCTATTAAGTGGTAATCTCTCAGCCCTTATTCAGATGCTCTCATGAGTAAGAATTAAAAAGGAAAAAACATAATGATAAAAACACTTAAAATACCATTAAAATAGCATAATATTCTCACTCTCCATAGCTATGAACAAATATTTTTCAGGCTGATGTAATTAGGACATTCATGAATTGCATTCTGGTGATAAAAATAGTTTTCTTTCTGTTCTCAGTCCATATTTAGCAGATCACAAATTACCTGTTCTTTCTTCTTCAGGTGAGAGTAGACGTTGGTTATAACTTGCTTCATTTCTTTTGGATTCACATGTGTTAGAAGTCAAACTATGTTGGCAAGGATGCGGGGAAACGGGAACCCTTTTTCACTATTGGTGGGAACGCACGCTGGTGCAGCCGCTCTGGAAAACGGTGTGGAAGCTCCTCAGAAAACTAAAAAGAAAACTACCCTACGACCCAGCTATTGCACTACTAGATATTTATTCAAGGGATACAAAAATGCTGATTTGAGGGGGCACATGCACCCCAATGTTTATAGGAGCGCTATCGACAATGGCCTAAGTGTGGCGAGAGCCCAAATGCCCATTGACTGACAAATGGATAAAGAAGAAGAGGTGTGTATACACGCGATGGATTATTACTCAGCGATCAAAAAGAAGGAAATCCTGCCATCTGCGACAACATGGATGAAACTAGAGGGTATTAGGCTGAGTGAAATAAGTCCATCAGAGAAAGACAAGTATCATATGATTTCACTCATATGTGGGATTTGAGAAACACAACAGATGCACACAGGGGAAGGGAAGGAAAAATAAGAGGGAGGCAAACCACAAGAGACTCTCAAATACACAGAACAGACTGAGGCTTGATGAGGGTAGAGGGGCTAAATGGGTGGCAAGCATGAAGGAGGGCACTTTTCAGGATGACACCGGGTGTCCTATGTAGGAGATGAATCACCGGGTTCTACTCTTGAAGCCAAGACCACACTGTATGTGAAACTTGAATTAAAAAAAAAGTCAAACCACGCCTTAAATACACACACACACACACACACACATATACACACATATATACACCTATATATAATAACAATAAATACAATTAGTAAAATAAGATACAATAAAATAAAATAAAATACGAAATAAAATAAGGCGTGCCTGAGCAGCTCAGCTGGTTAAGCGACTGACTCTTGATCTCAGCTCAGGTCTTGATCTCAGCGTCCCGGCTCAAGCCCCGAGTTGCGCGTGAAGCCCACTCACCGTTCTCAGATGCGAGCTGGGGTCGCGCGCGGACCTGCCCCAGACGGGCCCGCAGCCGCCCCTGCAGCTCAGCGCAGCGACTCCCGTGGCAGCTGCTATAAATACAGACACAATTAAACTCCGTTTTACCCACGCGTCAACGACAGGAGGTTCGCGTCCAATTTCGCTTTGAATTCCTCTGCTCATTTTATCCTTACAGGGCTTTTCTCTATTGCGAACGGTTTGGGGAATTTGGAAACCGGAATTTCAAAGGCATAAAGGAGACGCGCTAACGAAGTGCCTCCGATGAAGAGGGATGTGCGTTTCATGCAGTCGGTGGCTCTCTTCTGCTCACGCAGGGCATTTGCACAGATTCACCTGCGGGATGGTGCTTCTAAAGCACTTGGAATTTTACCACCGCTACTTGTGGTCCCTAAGACACGAGGTTGTTTGTCGGTCGGACACCCTGTGCGACAGGAGATTGGGGTGGGGACCACTCAGACCCTGCTCGTGACATACGGATTCCAGGTCACCACCCATCAGGTATGAATTTCATCCCCGGATGCTAACAGAACTCAGTTGAGAAAGGCCATTTTCACCAAGGAAGCTGGAGAAAGAAGCAGTCGATGTCCTAATGCCTTTAACAGAAGCTTCCAAGGTCCGCCGGCTTTCGGGAGCACAGGAGGCAATTTCTTCAGCCGCCCCTGCTGACACTGGATCACTCACCTTACAGTGTTTCCATCTGTCGGTCACCACAGATGATGAGCCAGAGGGGATAAAAAAAGAAGCAGCCGGCTCGTTTATTTGCCTCAAAATCAAACCAAATATTTGTTTGAGGTTCCAAATATTTAGATAACTTGCCCGCTAATTTTTATTTTACTTCATGTTTTGCACATCCTTTCCCAGAGCCACAGTGCCCTCGCTCCACTTCATTTGTTGGTTTGAATGTCTTCTGCAAAGGGAAACTGTCACAGATGGACTTTTTAAAATGAGGACACTGTTGTTCATCTGTGCCGAGGGAAAACACTTTATTTTTCTCACCTTTTCAAATATTTTCCTTAAGCCTCGTTTTTAGCATTATAAGTGGGATGTGTGTATCCTTTTTTTTTTTTTTTTCTTAGTTTATCCGGTTGTGGCTCACTGAATTTTTGAATCTGTAAGACGTTGTCTTGCACCATATTTGGGGAGGTTTTACGAGGCCATGGTTTGGCTTCCAGCGTATGTAAATAATCCATTAATTCAAATAATCCTTCTCTGAGCATCAGACCCTCTCCCCTCATCCAGGCACACCAGGGATGCGTGTGTTACATTTTGGATACGGTCCCATAGGGTCCTATGGCTCTGCTATCGTTTCTATTGCTTTCCTCTCTGTGATGCACGTTGGATCATCATTACTGACGTGGCTTCAAATTCACCGACTTTCCATCATCTGTATTCCACTCGGAAGCCCATCCAGAAAACCGTCCTATTTTATCCACTTAATTTTCAGTTCCAAAGTTTCCGTTTGATTCTTTTTTTCATAATTTCATACTGAGAACTTCGCTCTCTATTCGTTTCAAGAGAACCTACCCTGATCTCAAGAGCGTAGTTGTGGTGAGCAGTTGTCTTAAAGTCCTAGATAATTTCAACATGTGGGTCATCTTGGGATCAGGCTCTGTTGATTGTCTTTCCCCGTGAGTATTGGTTACCATTTTATGGTTCTTTCCATGTCAAATAATTTTGGGTTGTATTCTCGACCATTTTTCATATTATATTATAAAATTCTGGGTCCTGTTGAAATCCTCTGGAAAATGTTAAATTTTGTGGGTTTTGTTTTAACAGGCAGTTGGCCCTGTTAGGCCAAGACTGTGTCACTTTTGTGGGCGGAGTTCCGGTTTCACTGTCTGACCACCTAGCTGTGCTGCGTGGAGATGTCCCCCACACTGGCCTCTCCGGGGTTTGTCCAGGAGGTGGGCCGAGGTCTATGTCACCGTCCGGTGCTCAAAGTTCAGCGCTTTCCTGCGGTGTTAGGGTCTTTCCTGCACATGCGCGGTTCAGAGGCAAGCCTAGGATTCGTGTCGGTTGAGACGTGGACTTGGGACGTTCTCCGGTCAAGCTGGGTCCCCTGACATTGCTCTCAGCTCTGAAGGCCTTGGGGTGTTCCCTCGGGAGGAGGGGGCCTGTGCATGACCACTTGGTGCAGCAGAGACAAGAGAGGGACTGATAAGTAGAGGGGTTTTCCCCCCATCTTCGACCGCTGGCCCTCTTAGCCGATTCACCACCTCTGGCCAGAAAGACAAGAGTCTCATGGGGACTTGGGTTCTCGCTTTGTCACTGTCACAGGGAGCCTGGGGCTTGAGCTGGCCACAAGAACGGGGCCAGGAGAGAAAACAGCCAACAAACAGGAGAAAAGGGAAAACAGGAAAATAAATGGAGATTTCCTCCTAGACTCTCAGCCTCCCGGTCTCTGGAGGACCCCGCTTCCGGTCCTCAGACAGACGGTAAAGATCTCAAGAGTTTGCTCTCAGCGTCTGCGTGTGGGCTCCCAACCAGGCGGCCTTCACGTCTGTCGAAGCTGAGACGTAAAAAAAGAAGCGACCAGTACGGCTCCTTAAATGGTGACCTCCCTCCACAATTCGACTGCTGTCATGAACTCTCAGAGTCTCCGGGTGGTTGCTTTTTGGATTTGTTAAAAAAACAAAAATCAGCCGAGTGACATTTGTGCCTCTTGCTGTCTTTATTCGACAACTCGTGAATCAGGCGGCACCCCGTCTAGCAAGCAGAGAGGAGCCCTGAGGAACAAAACACGATGAGCACCTTTTACAGGCAGACGGAGGCAGGAACGGGACATTTGCGGCAAAGAGCGGATTGAGTCAGGCCCAGTCACCCCCCTACGGGGACAGAAGGGGTCTGTCAGGCACATGACCTCACTGGTGCTGACGAGGCGACGCCAGGGTCTGAAACTGCAGTTAGGCCGAGTGTTAGTTAAGTCGTGGTTCGCTGACGTGGGACGTGACACAAGTCGCTCCGACTGGGGCCTGTGGTTCCTTTTTGAACAGTTTTAATTAGTGGGGCTTTTTTGTTGGTGTTTTGTTTTGTTGATAATTGGTACGAGGAGCAGGGTGCAGCGTGCTTGCTCCCTGGGCAATGCCAGAAGCACTCTTTTCTCACAGTCTAAACTTCTCAGACTGTATCTATATACTGATTGTGAACTACAGTTAGACTGTGGGAAGATGAAAGAAAGAGAAAGAAAGAAAGAAAGAAAGAAAGAAAGAAAGAAAGAAAGAGAAAGAAAGAATAAAGGAAGAAAAGAAGAAAGAAATGAAAGAAAGAAAGGAAGAAAGAAAGAAAAAAAGGAAGAAAGGAAAAGAAAGAGAAAAAAGAAAGAAAGAAAGAAGAGAGAAGAGAAGGAAGGAAGAAAAGAAGGAAGAAAGAAAGAAGGAAGAAAGAGAAGGAGGGAAGGAGGGAGGAAGGGGAAAGAAGGAGGGAAGGAAGAAAACTTGTGGCATTTTGGGGAGAAAAGAAGACGTGACAGGGTGTTCTCTCTCCTGCATGTGGTATAAAAAGGCACAGAGTACCGTCACCCCGGATGAGGAAGTAAAACCAAGCAAAATTTGAGTTTCTTCCTCTCCCGTAAAGACGGAGATCAAAAGAAGGGCCGCCGTGCCTATGAGCTGGGTTCCGTGGCGTGTGGTCCGCACGTGTGGCCCCGTACGGCAAGCCTGCGCCCCGGCAGAGGAGACCCGGGGACCCGGGGCACAGCATCCCCCGGAATCTCCGTTTGCTCCTCCGTGGGAGGCGCTGACAACCTCGAGCCTCCCGCGTGGCTGTGAGAATCCGTGAGACGCCCTGGACCCGCCACACGGGGCATAACGAGGTGCTTTCGTAACATGTACGAATAGACGGCATACGTTACCATACGTGTGCAACCGTGTCACCAAGGACACAAAACCGCTTTGCTAAAGAGCCCTCTGCCTGGGCGGGGCCACCGAGTCAGCCCCGGGTGGCCCTGAGAGGAGTTTCCCCTTGTGACAACTCCACACTGACTTGAAGTCAATACGACAAAGGGCTGCGGAGCTTGTCACCTGAGCCACCAGCAGGGGTCCTCGGCACGTGTGCCTTGTCTCTGTCCTCGGCCAAGGACGTTTGCTGTCTTTTATTTCCGTGTATGTTGGAAGGGAAGTTACCCGGGGGGTGCTTACGGAGTAGCGGGTTTCTTACGTGACCAGTCTGACTTTGCCTCCCTCTGTGCCCGCTCCGAGTGCAGGTCGCCCACCCAGGGACAGGGTAGATTTAATTTTCACCACTATCCCTCTCCCGAGGCGCTTACTGAACGTAACAGGGTCGTGTTTTCGCTCGGTCCGCCACGTCTGTTCCACACGGCCACGTCCGCATGACAGAAATGACATCGGTCCTTTCTGTGAAAGTAAATTAAAACTGTTTGTAGAACAAATTGTCAGGTCTCCTTATAATTAACCTCTGTAACAAGGTGAACGGGAGTACGGTGAAAAAGTTGAGTTTATTCGGCAAAAATCGATTCTCATGGGGCAGAGTGAGAGAGTGGGGTTCCACGGACAGGAGCAGGGGACACTGTTACAGAGAACGGCAGAAAACCAAGCAGGAAGTTAGGGATCGGCTGCGGCTCGAAGCCCAGCTGGCTGTTTGCGACGCGTTGTCCTTATGTGTCCCTGTGCTCACGTGGGCCGCCAGGGCGTCAGAGCCACCTCAGGCCAATGTCCTCCTTGTTTGATTATTTGAAGCCATCAGTCTTTTTATTTGCCTGCCTTCTGCTTTTACAAGGCCATGGTCTTGGTCTGTACGAGGGACGATGGCCGTGCCGTGAATGCTCTTTATATGGATGCTGCTCAGAAACTCACAGGGAAGAGTCACCTGTGAGCCCACAGCATTGACTGCTTGGCAGATAACCTTTTACCCAATACAATGTGCCATCAGCAATGACTCTACGATTATGAAGTAAAACAGACGATTTTGAAATCTATCACTTAGATTAATTACCATCTTTATGAGAGGCAATGTCTCCGTGTGGTTCACTTAACTTATCACCACGGACCCCAGGTGGGTATACCTTTGCTGGTTTTGATTTTATGTGATGAGTTCTGTTTTTACAAAAGATGTGCTTAAAAAAAAACAAAAACAAAAACAAAAACAAAAAACTCCTGGCACTGATATTTACTAGCTCATTCATGTTCTTTGCATAATAGAACAAAGTATCTGCCCTGCATAAACTTCGTCTGGGGGCGGGGGGAGTGCTGTTTTGTTTCCCTTGATCTTTTGCAGGTAAATTTAAAATATTCTCAATCTCAGAAGATGAAGAGTGTGAAATAAACCCAGGTGAAACACGTTCAATTCTGTTACCAGAATGCACGTTCAATCCTTCCTTTCAATGGGCTGTTCCGATTTGTTGTTAAATGTTTATATTATTTTACTGATTACCATTCTGTGAGTCCTCTTGAGATTGATATGAATCTTAAATAAGGAAATAAATAAATATCCATTCCATTTAATTAATAGTGTTCTAAGCAGCCCATGTAAAGAGTATGAAACTTGAATTTGACCCCGAGTTACAGCTAATAGTGTCTACACTTTTATGAAGCGGCCACTCAAAAATCTGAGAGGAAAAGCATGTCATTCGATTCAGGGCAGAATAAGAGGCCAGAGGTACGGGGCGCCTGGCTGGCTCAGTCGCTTAAGCAGCCAACTCTTGATTTTGGCTCAGGTCGTGACCTCACAGTTCGTGAGTTTGAGCCCCACATTGGGCTCTGCGCTCACAGCGTGAGCTTGCTTGGGATTCTCTGTCTCCCTGTCTCTCTGCCCCTCCCTGCTTCTCTCTCGCTCGCTCTCAAAATGAATAAATCAACTGAAAAAAAAAAGGAAGAAGAAGAAGAAGAAGCTGGAGGTAACTATCAAGGGCCTCAAAACTGACAGAAGATGAGAAAATGGCAATGCTCTTGAGATCATATAAAAATATGTTTAACATCTATTAAAATTACACTAGCATGTGAACATTTCTCAAAAGTAAAACTATTATATTTTATAACAGAAGAGAAGCATTAACTAGATGAGCATTCAAAAACATAAAATTATAGAGGCGCCTGGGTGGCTCAGTTGGTTAAATGTCCGACTCGTGACCTCAGCTCAGGTCTCGATCTCCGGGTCATGAGTTCAAGCCCCGGCACTGGGCTCCACGCTGGGCATGAAGCCTGCTTAAAAATTCGAATTCTAATTTGATTTACTAACATGGGGGTGTATTTACTGCTCAGAAAGCTTTCCAGTCCAAAGGTTGTCTTGGGAACAGAGAGCGGACTCACGGCGGTGAGTGCCTCGAGGCGGCTGGCAGGAGGGCCTCGAGAGCGGAGGACACGGGAGCTGGCGTTTTCTGGAGACCTGACACGTGCCGATCACGTTGACACACATTTCTACAGTTAATGTTCAAACCCAATCTCTGAGGCGAAACGAAACATCGAGACATTCAGTAGCGAGCCCTATTTCTTGTTAGTTCATAAAGGGACCAAGGACCAAGATTCACAACCAAGATCCCAAATTCAAATTCACGACTTGAACGCATGCATAATACTTTCATTGTCCTGTGGCAAAGTAAAGCAAAGAAATGCTGAATTTACTCAGTGTAAAAAAATTATTGTTGCTGCCTAGAATCTACCTTTTCTCCTTCTTGGGTTATTTTTCCCCTTCAAATGAAATAATGATGATAGTCGAGTACATTTCTTTATCATGTTTAATCAGGAAATAAACAAGAAAATGAAATGGGCACTATGTGTTGGCCTCCACCTGGATCAACGGATTCCAAGCCATGAAATCTCATCTTTAAGAGATCACTTTGGGGGCGCCTGGGTGGCGCAGCCGGTTAAGCGTCCGACTTCGGCCAGGTCACGATCTCGCGGTCCGTGAGTTCGAGCCCCGCGTCGGGCTCTGGGCTGATGGCTCGGAGCCTGGAGCCTGTTTCCGATTCTGCGTCTCCCTCTCTCTCTGCCCCTCCCCCGTTCATGCTCTGTCTCTCTCTGTCCCAAAAATAAATAAACGTTGAAAAAAAAATTAAAAAAAAAAAAGAAATCACTTTGTCTGCCACTCCTTGTATTCGTGATATAAGCCATTTCTCAGATCTATCTCAGTAGACAATCTGCTTTTTTAGTTATCAGAATGCAAATGTCATAATTATTATTTCCACTGTATTCCATGAGTTAAAAAAGACCATACATACCTACTTTTATACGATGAGTCAGAGATTTTAAAAAATGCCACCCCAAACCTACACTCTTGGAATATGAAATAATCCTCAAAAGCCTCCAGAGAAAGAGCTCAGAAACATGGCATTGGCTTCAAACCACAATCATATTTTGCAGAAAAATATTTTTAGCTACAAAAATAATTACTACTTTCTTCTACTTTCTTGGTAGGACTATAAAAACGTCAGGCAACCAGTGAAATTCCTAGTCTGGGAGATCAGGATATTAAATCCATTTTTTACCATTTTTAACAAGATAACAGATTCATGGGAAAACAGATCTTTTTCCCTAAAAGGCAGTTTTGATAAGTTTTTGAATCAGAACAGTATTCGCTTGGTAATCTTGACCTTTCCCCAGATTCCTTTAAAGTGTAAGGAAATCGTGGTGTTTCTTGGCAGTGAGGGAGCCCCTTCTGTTCCGTCAGTGGCAGGAGCAGTGGCGGCCTGGCCCCGCGTCGCAGGTGCGGTGGCCTGGGGCAGCTGGCGCCACGATTCCCGGGGAGCCCCGCAGCGGCCATGGATCTGTCTGCCACCCCAGCAGAACACCTACTAAGGGCACGGAGAAAAATCTGGGGAGTCTCCGGTGAGAGAGAATTCTAGAATGATTTACACGAGTCCTTTTTCACTTCAGAACGGAGTCCAGGCCCGTCACCTGTGGGTCCGCACGGCCCGGAAGTTGCCCCGGCGGGGGTCAGAGGCTCGGGGGCCCTGAGGGACGCAGGGAGGGGTCTGGGGGATTCTGCTCCGCTCGGGGGTTTGCTTCTGGTGGCTGTTGCTTGTCAAAAATGGACTCTCCCACCTCTCGCAAAGCCTCTGAGGTTTCCAAGGATGCACTCATGCATCGTTTGGGTTTAAAAATGGAAAAATGAATTTAAATGTTCGTTTTTTTCCAAAACTTACTCACGTCCATTAAGCCACATCAATTTTGCTTTTGGTCTGCGGAATGTAGGTTGAACTGGAAAATCTGTGTGGTTAAGGCACATATGATGTTATTGGGATCACAAACAAACGGCCCATCAGGAACGCCTCGGGGCCGTAGATGTTCGACAGGCTCGGCCCGGAGGTTCCCTCTCCAGTCCTCACCGCCTTCCGTTCAGAGCCCAGCCTCACCCACATGTTACGATTTCCTCCCGCCACCCCCAAGTTTGCCCGTGTGGGTCACGCAGCTAGACGGACGCCTCTGTCTCGGGGGCATCGCTCCATCGGTTTCCTGCACACGGTGTCCCCGGCCTGCGCACAACCGCGAGCCCCGCATCCGACGGCAGGGCGGCCAGCGTGGCTGCGTCCGGGGCGCCACGGGCCTGGGCACACACCCTGGTAGAGGGGAGGCCTCCAGGGCCCGCTGTGTGTGGACATGCTCTGCGAGGGGAGAGGGAGGCTGGCATTGGGGCCGAAGGGAGGGGAAGCAGGTGGGGGGGGGGGAGGAGGAGGAAGAGACCGCGGAGCCTGGAAGATGCAGGATGCGCGGCTTCTGGAAGCCACTACCTCCCCTCGAAAACTTGCACGTCCCAGTCACAACCCTCGCGAGTCCTGGCAGGGGGGTTTATTACTGGATGCAGAGCAGGGGAGGGGCCGAGCTCTGCGTGGGGACCGGCCTGACCCGGGGGGACTGGACAGAGGAGGCTGAGACCGGGAAGGAGACCGGTGGGGGGTGCTCCGGGCAATCTCTGTGAAACTGGTTGTTGGCGCTAAATTCCCTCCCGTTCTGGATGGCTGGGGAGGGGTTTGGGGATGCTCGTGACCCCGTGACAGGCAGGAGGGAAACCGCAGTCCTGGTGTCCACACAAGCCGGGCCGCGAAGAGCTCTGCCCGGCTCTCGCCGCTTGCGGTGGGACCGGCCCTCGAGGGCAGGCCCTCAGGCCACACCTCACCTTGCCCTTGGGCTCTGATGCACTGGTGGTGGGAGGGCTGGGCGAGGCAAGAGCCTGGGCGCATCCTGGGGAGTCGTGTCCCCAGAAGGCTGGAGGGCTAGCCCCCAGGGACTGTGAACGGGATCTTATCTGAAAATAGAGTCTTTGCAGTTGTGGGCCAGGTAAGATGGGGTCATATGGACCCTAACCCAACATGACCCGTGTCCGTCTAGGGAAAGGAGATTGGGACCCGGGCACCGGGCACCGGGCACCGGGCACCGGGCAGGACCAAGGCCTAGCTGCTGACTGCAGCCGCCAGGGGCAGGAGGGAGCCTCCCCAGGGGCCCGGACGGAAGGGGACATGACCCGAGACAGGTTGACTCCCGACCGCTGGCCTCCCGAACATAAGAGAACAGATTTTGGTTGTTCCGGACCACCAGGCTGGGGGTCTTTGCTTCCTCAGCCCCAGGACCCCCAACAGATGTAAACACCACACAGATCGGAAAGGGGTGTGGAGTGATTCTGTGTTTCCACGAGCCCGGCTTGGGGCTTGAACCCACGAACCATGAGATCATGACCTGAGCTGAAATCAAGTCGGATGCCTAACCGACTGAGCCACCGCGGCATCCCTCACTTTTTATTTTAAACGTGCATTACAAAATGAGGTGTTTTATTCTCTCACTCGATTGAATAGAATGTTCTGAGAGCATCCAGATGGTAAAAAGAAATTCTTCTTATAAAACCACTGTGCGTATTATGTCAGGTAATATTCAACCGAGGGATTCTTTTGAGCAGACACCCAGACATGTTTAGGGAACGGGTAGCGTGACTTTCTTTCACCATGGGATAACACTTCGGTAGGGTCGACCTCCTGTCCCCCGCCACACCCTCTGCCCGGCGGAGAGAGAGTTTCTTAACGGACACCCTGTGGCCTCAAGGGCACACATGAACCTGATTATTAGGGAACTGTTTCCCCGGCAGAGGTGAGATAAAGTCTAGACAAGTGTTTCCCATTGTTTAGCATTGATTTTACATTGTAAAATGTAGATTTTCTCTCTTCAGCTTGTACACTTGGTTGATAATCACGGGGATGTGATGTGGGCAGCTGGTCCGGTCTCCCGTTCTGACGGTCGGCGGCGGGCAGAGCGTTCACTTACCTCCTCCTTAAACCTGTAAAAGAGTCACCACGAAATCTGCCTCGTGCGACGCAACAAACGGGAAAAACGGATGCCGCCAGTTTGCGACCTTCCTTAAGCACCTCAAACCCTCCAACGTAAGAGAGGAGTCCGGGTGTCCACAGCACAGATGCAGAGGGGACCCGAGCCGGTCGTTCAGGTGGGGTGGAGACCGCCGGGGGGGATTTATTTTGGAGAGAGAGCGAGCGAGCAAGGCGGGGAGGACAGAGAGAGGGAGAGAGGGGACCCAAATGGGCTGTCTGCCGAGACGCACGCGAGGAGAGCCCGGCTGGAGCTGGGGTGTGCGCCTTCCCCTCCCCGGCACCAAGTGCCGGCACCCGGGCCCCACGTCTTCTCCGGGGCGCCTTTAATGTCTTCGGGGAACAGAGATCTGTTAGCTAGCTCTTCATGCTTTTATATGCACGTGGCCTTTCGGGATCATCTCAAATTTCCCTGCGGATTTGGCCGCTCCCAGAGCCACGTCAGCGTGTCCTCGGTGGTGTAGTTCGGCCCTTCCGAGTCTGGCCGGCGCTGTGACCCGAGGCCCCGCAGGGCCCCGGGAGGCGCCCGCTCCCACCGAGCTCCGGCCCCCAGTCTGCTGTGCGTGTTTTAGCCTCCCCGACATTTCTGCCTTCTCGGCACATCTTTCTGACAGTTTTCCAAGCGACGCAGTCAACGCGCGTTGTCCTAGAAGTCGTGTTCATAAAGGGGCGTCGGGGGACAGCGGGCACGGGGCAGAATTCAAAATTAGCTCCTAATCTTTCAGGCGGAGTCTGAAAACATAAGGTACCTGAGAACCTGCAGGGTCTGCTGAGAGGCGGGCCGTCCAGGCTGCCCGGAGACCGTGACGAAGGAGGGACAGAGCCGTGAGCTTCTCTGGCCTCCCGGTCCCGCGTCACACGTGGTAGGTGCCACCGAGGACCGTCCCCGGGCCGTGACCACGACGACACGGGCTCCCGGGGGGACCTGTACCTCCCGGGTGCCGACAGACACGTGCGGCCCAGGAGGCCCCCCACCAGCCAGCAGCAGACTTGGCGGTGACCACAGGTGACCGTAAGTTTTAAGTGACATTCGTAATTACAGCGTTCGGGAGCAGACAGAGCTGAGGTATAAATAACCGTGTTCAGGGGAGAGCGGTCAGCTCGTGCTGTGGTTCAGCCCATCTGTCCTCCTGGACGTGCGGCCACCGTCACCCTGCTCTCTTCTGACAGCTCCTTCCAGGGCCTCCCGGAAGAACGTAATGCCCGCTTTGCGGCCACTGTCACCCTGCTCTCTTCTGACAGCTCCTTCCAGGGCCTCCCGGAAGAACGTAATGCCCGCTTTGCTGGAGACACAGAGAGACAGAGACAGAGAGACACAGAGGGAGGGACAGAGACAGTGGGACAGAGAAAGAGAGGTGGACAGAGAGACAGAGATGGAGAGACACAGAGAGGGACAGAGACAGAGGGACAGAGAGAGACAGAGATAGAGACAGAGAGACAGAGACAGAGAGGAAGGCAGATAGATGGATGGAGAGAGACAGAAAAAGAGAGACATGGAGATACAGAGAGGGACAGATAGAGAGACAGAGAGAGAGAGAGAGAGAGACAGAGGGAGAGACAGAGAGTCAGAGACAGAGACAGAGACAGAGGGACAGAGAAAGAGATAGATGGACAGAGAGAGACAGAGATAATAGAGACAGAGAAACAGAGACAGAGAGGGAGACTGATAGATGGATGGAGAGAGACAGAGAGACAGAAAAAGAGAGACGTGGAGACACAGAGAGAGACAGATAGAGAGACAGAGAAAGAGAGACAGAGGGAGAGACAGAGAGTCAGAGAGAGACAGAGAGAGAGAGAGACAGAGGGAGAGACAGAGAGTCAGAGAGAGAGACAGAGACAGAGGGACAGAGAAAGAGATGGACAGAGAGAGACAGAGATAATAGAGACAGAGAAACAGAGACAGAGATGGAGACGGATAGATGGATGGAGAGAGACAGAGAGACAGAAAAAGAGAGACATGGAGACACAGAGAGAGACAGATAGAGAGAGAGACAGAGGGAGAGACAGAGAGTCAGAGAGAGAGACAGAGACAGAGGGACAGAGAAAGAGATGGACAGAGAGAGACAGAGATAATAGAGACAGAGAAACAGAGACAGAGATGGAGACTGATAGATTGATGGAGAGAGACAAAGAGACAGAAAAAGAGAGACATGGAGACAAAGAGAGAGACAGAGAGACAGAGACAGAAAGACAGAGACACCCAGAGACACAGAGAGACACAGAGAGGCACACACAGAGAGGGGCAGAAGGAGGAAGTCACAGGGACGGGCTCAACCGCCGTCTCGTGGACGCACGTCGGCCACCACGGGGTTCAAGCCTGTGCAGAGTGGCCACGTTTCTTGTGGAATCCCGCTGACTCTTCTGGAACGTGGCTCCTCCCCTGTCTCTGCCGGGCAGGCGAACGTGGTCCCCGTCCCCTCCCACTTCATCCCTCCCTGTGAAAGGACCACCTCGTGCGCCCTTCCTCAGGCAGCACCTTCCCTGCCCGCGCTGTGGCCGTCACCTCCGCAGCAGCCTGCCCCCAGGCATCCGCGGACCCTCCTCCCCACGTGCTCCAAACCACACCGCCAGACCCCAGGGTCGGTCCCTGTGCACGTGGCCTGTTGCAGCGTGGCCGTGGGCTCCCGAGCCCGACCCGCGGCCCAGCATGACTGGTCTGTGTTAAATGAGGAAATACAACCTCTGGGTGTATTTAGCGCTATCTCTGTCACTACCGCTATCCTGGGAAAAGTCAGCCTTGTTCGAGAGGATACTGGGGTGGAAAGACTGTCCTCGTCCCAGGCCTTCGTCTCTCTGTGTCTCTCCGTTAGGAGCCAGCCCTCCTGACCGCCCCAAGGTCACCCCGAGCGCCACTTGGGGACAGGGTCTGGCTTGGTGAGGAAGGAGGGGCCGGGCACGGAGTCTCCTGCTTGTGTTTCTTTCTCCGCCGAGCCCGGAAAGCCCGACTCGGGAGAGCGATGTTGTCCAGGAGGCAGACACGGTCCCAGCGCACCGCGAAGGGAGACGAGGCGGGAATCGGGCACCACGTTCACCACGCACGCGGCCCCTCTGCGGCCCCCCAGCCTCCCGCCAGGACCCCAGGTGCGCGGGCCTACCGACAGTCACCGGCCACAGCCGCCTTTGTTGACTATAAACAAAAGGAGAAATATTAAGGGGGAGGAGAACACGGCAACCCAAATGGATGCGTTTGCTTTTTCCATTTCAATCATATCGGGCTGAGAAAGGGCAATTATGGAAAAGAGCAGGGAAATGAACTTTTCTTGTAACTGTTCCCACGCTTCGCTGAATCGCTTCCACCCCACACGCAGGAACCGGCGCTCCCCACGGAGGCACAGAAGCTGCTGGAAGCCGGGTGGTCTGGGCCCTGGCCCCGTGGCCCCCAGCATTCTGGGGGTGGCTGCATGTGTGGCTGGCCAGGACAATTTGGGGTTTATGGAGTGCGGTTTAATCCACAAAAGAAAATTCCTTTAATCAGGCAACAGGAATGCTGTGCCGTGCGCACCCAGGACCCGCTCCGACGAGCCCGGCTTGTCTGTGGGGGGCTGGGGACCCCTCCCCGAGCCCCGACTGCAGACACGGGTCCGCCGCGGCCACCGTCCCTCCGTGCGCCCGCTGCACTGCGCTGCCCAGAGGAGCCGCACCTGTGCGGGGTCCCCCGCCCCCACTCAGCCCGTCAGGGGCCACTCCGGGCGGTGCCTCCCCCCCTCCGCGGGCGCACGGATGCAAACGGGGGTGAACTGTCGTCCTCGCCTGGCTGGGGGCGTCGTGGGGAGGCGGGAGAGTGGGTGTCTGAACCGCATTCGCGGCGGGCGAAAGGCGCCCGGGATTCCATCCTCACGGGGAAACGTGACGGTCAAGGCCTGACCCGCAGGAAGCGCCTCGTGTGTGCGCACCCGACGCGGGTTCCTCTCTCTGCTCCCAGGAGCTTTACCGAGGTTGGCGCTGCCGAGTTTACAATACTCAGGGTGGCTGGAGGGGGGTGGCCTGGAGGTCGGCGTTGCCGTGTTGCGGGCACAGGGCACCTGCTTTGCTTTTGTCACCGGCGAGACTGCCCTGGTGTGTCCTGAGAGGAGCCGACCTGGTGGCCTCGGGGCGGAGGGCTGCCCGGGAGAGAGTGAGAGGGAACCCCTGGTTTCACGAGGTGGGGAACACACAGTCCCAGAAATCTTCATGTTGTTCCTAGGATGAAAATCGCGTCTGCAAAACTCTCTGATTGCTGGAATACAGGCATTGACCCACTTTTCGGGAAGAGCGGGCCACGATATCGTAAAGCGGATGACAATGACAAAACAGCGGAGAGGAGGGAAAGCGACGTCAGACTTCGAAATCGCCTGGTGAGCTGGGGTGCCGCCTGGGTAGATACAGGGGAGGAGGTGGGCGAGGTCCGGTCCCTCGGGCTGCTGTGCACCTTTAAAGAGATACTCGCACCTCCCAATGCGAGGGTGCGGAGGTGTTTGAACAGCTGACCGCCCGCTGCGCCCCGCACGGGACAGACTCCTCGTGCTCAAAGCTGCTTCCGTGTTGCTTACCCTCCAAGACGGGATTGGGAGAAGATACTGGAAATACGCACGAATTTGGTTAAGAGGCAGAACCGGTCATAGAGAAACACCCCAACCTCTCACATCCTTTTCTTTCCTCCCTCTGTCTTGGAGATTAAGTTTATCTCTGGGGCCGCCGGGAGAGAGGAGGGCAGGACGCAGGCTGGGCTCACGCCCACCTCAGTGCTCACGCAGCCGCCGCAGGACGCGCACGTTCCCTCCGGGGGACTGTTGTGTCCGCGCTCCGGACCAGCTCACTGGCTAGAGCACTGCGGGTCACGGCAGGTGACTAGTAGAGGGGCACGACGGTCCTTCCGACTCCTGCTTCCCGAGGCCCCAAGGCGCTCCCGGCCTTGGTCAATCCGTGTGGGGTGTCCCCCACCGAGAGCGTGTAAACGTGGGCTGCTTGCCATGGCCCTTGTTCCTTCACTGCCTGAGCTTCTGTTGACAGGGTGGAGGCTGGGCACAGGGGACGCGTTGTTTTCAGCCTGTGTGTCTGTCCCGGACCTTTGAGGGCCCGTCACACACCGAGCGGTCTGTGAGGGGGGTTGACCGGGGGAGGTTCTCAAAGGTGTGCAGGGCTGCGTGGTGGGGCCGTGTCCCCGAGGGAGACACAGCCTGGAGCCACGTCGTGGGGTGAGGCGGTACGGGACCCTCCGACCTCAGAGCGTCCTCGCTGAGCCAGGCCGAGGTCAGAGAGCAAGGGTGGTCCTGGGTGGGAGCCGCTGGGGCCAGGGGGAGAGAGCTGGAGACTGGATGGGAGACAGAGCCCCTGGGACACCTCCTGAGCCCACCGGGCCCCGTGCTGTCCTTACTTTTCAATTTCAGCCAGAGATGAGGGGCGGGAAGTTCTGTTAGCACTTGGTGAGTGCTGTCCTTCGAGGCTTGCGGCTTCCCCCGTCTTTGCCCAACTAAAGCCGGAAAATGCTTTAGCTTTGGGCGTGTTACAGACCTGGGCTATAGCATTCGTACAGGTCACGGCCCTGGAGAATTCTTAAATATTGTTACTTCGTGTTGGTGCTAATCTAAAGCAAATTATTTTTACCAGGTATAAACACAAGACTTTTTTCTACCGTGAAAGTTTGCCGTTAGAAATATTATCATGGGAGTGAAATCCTATGATAATCTGTCTTGCTCTGACTGACTTGGTTCGCTCAGCACGGTTCCCTCCAGTTCCATCCACGTTGTTGCAGACAGCAGGATTTCATCCTGTTTTGTGTCTAACATCCCATCGTATACATGCCACATCTTCTTTGTCCGTCAGTCAGTGGACCTTTGGGCTATGGGACCTATGGCTATAATAGCCATACTTTGGCTATTGTCGATAGTGCTGCTATAATCGTGGAGGTGCATGTGTCCCTACAAACCGGTACACCTGTACCCCGTGGATAAATGCCTAGTAGTGCCATTGCTGGGTCGGAGGGTAGCTCTATTTTTAGTTTCTTGAGGAACCTCCATACTGTTCTCCAGAGCGGCTGCACCAGCTTGCATTCCCACCAACAGTGCACAAGGGTTCCCGTTTCTCTGCATCCTCACCAGCATCTATAGTCTCCTGATTTGTTCATTTTAGCCACTCTGACCAGCGTGAGGTGGCATCTCCCTGTGGTTTGATCTGTATTTATTTCCCTGACGAGGAGCGACGTCCAGCATCCTTCCATGTGTCACTTGGCCATCTGGACGTCTTGTCCGTTTCCTGACTTTTGAAAGTGCTGTCTGTTGTATTGTCACAACCCCGTCCTCCTCATCGCTTCTCGGTACCCCGTTGTTTCGGGACGGCGGGGTCAGGGGTGACGGCTGCCCACCGAGGGCCACCCAGCCACCCCCACGCGTGCGTGCCTCTTCCCCTGTGCGGTGTGCACCCCTCGGCGAGTGGATGTGTCACTCCACGTGTGTGACCGCCTCCTCCTGGTGTGCCTCCAGGATCTTCCTCGGTGCAGGTCTGCATCTGTGTCCAAATGTCCCCTTCCTACGAGGACCCACCTCTGCGAAGACCCCGCCTCCAACAAGGTCGCATTCTGAGGGTCTGGGGCTGAGGGCTCCAACTCCCCCATGTGAAGGGGTTGGGGCACAGTGCACCCAACAGCAGCAGGTTGTGCTTTCCCGACGAAGACGCTGAGGTTCAGAGTGTCCAGGTAATTGCTGCAGTTGACGCAGCGGACAAACTCGGAGATCACGCCGGTGTCGTCATCGGGACAGGACGTACTGCCTCTGGAGGCCGCGGGCTGCGCGGGTTTTCCTGTGCGCAAACACACCCAGTTACCCGACCTAGGTGCCCGCACTCCCCTCTTGCCCCCACCCGCAGGGGGTCAGGGCCATGGTCGCCCACCGAGTCTGGTGGAAGGTATTCCACGCTCCAAGCCAGAAGGGAATCTCCCAGCACAGGTCTCTGTGATGCAGGGCGGGCCTTTGTGGCCACTGCGAGGCCGCTCGCAGGAGGCCGCTGCGAGGGTGCCGACAAGAGGCACCGTGTCCCCTGGGGCCACAGCCCAGGGCTGGAGCCACCCGTGCCCGCCCTCCTGAGGGTGCCCGGATGCCCAGGAGCCGCAGACACCCACAGCGTCGGGAGGCGGCAACGCCACCCGTTCCGGGAGGGGAACCCGGGGTGGGGGGAGGAGGCTGGGGAAGCCCCCACCCGCACCCCCAGGTGCCCGGCAGCCGGGCTGCTGCCAAAAGGGGGGGAGGAGGAGAAAGAGGAGAGCAGACGCCGGGATCGCTGCTTTCCTGTCTTCAGGAGCCGGTCGCACAGCAAAGAGCCAGCCGGCAAGGTGCCTCCCTGAAACCCTACTGTCCCCCCAGGGGGCACAGGTCACAAACCCGGGGTCGGACCCCCCCACACACAGTGGCTGGGTCACATTTTGCTTTTCGCTGACGTTGAACCGGCACAGGAGGATCAAGGGGGTCTGAATTTCGGGCGCGGAAGCTGGAGGAGGCCTCCCTCGCTGGGGAAGCCCTCGGGGCCGCGAGGCCAGCGGTGCGGACGAGGCGTGTGCACCCGCGGGCGTCGGGGCCCCAGCAGCTCAGGGACGCTGTCACGGCTGCTTTCCAGGAGCGCCCAGCGCCTTGGCGTCACAGGACACACGTTCTCCTCTCCCTCCTGAAGTTAACGGGCGGCCGCCCCCCTCTTTGATGGGTCCCCACGGAACGGATGGACCAGGTGAGCCAGTCGCTCTGAGACGGCCAGCATGTTGTCCCGCGTTAAATCGTCCGTCAGCCTGGAACAAGGCATGTGGCTCCCAGTCACGGGACCGCAGACGCCGGTGGGCAGGGGTGAGGCGTTCTGGCCCCAAACGGGCAGGCCTGCTGATCTGTACAACGCCCGGCGCCGTGATCGCGGCACGCGGCTCACTTCCATCCTCCTCCTCGGAAGAGAAATGCGATGACCCCATTTGATCTGCCGACCAACCCCAGCCGTGACTTTTCTCGGGGGTGAAACAGCTTCCCTCACCCTGTGTGTGGGGCGGGGGGGGGGGGTGCAGAGGCTCCGTGTCTCCACCGATGGGAGCCGGACTCGATCAGAACAGACCCCAGGCGATTGCAGGCATGCGGGCTGTCCCGTGGTGGTTACAGGCAGACCTTCCCATCCCTGCTCTGGCTGCTGCTCTGGGCTGGCCGGCCGAGGGGCTTCCTCACGGCCCCCGGCGCCCGCAGGTGCCGTCGCCCCTGGGACCCAGCTCGGGTGTGGTGCTGCCCGCCCACCTCGGGACGTCCTGCCGGGCTCCTTTCTCCCCTGACCTGAGCCCCCGAGGGCAGGCTGCACAGAGGTCTGGGGTCCGGAAGGAATAATCAAAAGCGGTTGGATATTTTCTTTTCTGAAGGTTCTCAAGGACGTGTCCTTCTCGGAGAACCACCGTGTCTCCCACACCACACCTGTCGGCAGTCTCACGGTTTGTGAAACAGACGTCGGGGGGGTGTGTCCCTCCAGGAAGACTCTGGGCTGGGGGTCACCGGTACCATCGGCCTGAATCAGGACGCTCTAAATCCTGTCCAGCCTGCTCTCTCCCAGGGACCGGGGGGCCATGAACCACGTGGTTAAAACGACAGAAATTTGTTCTCGCACGGGTCTGGAGGCCAGGAGCCTGAGACCGTGGTGTCTGAAACCCAGTGTAGCCCCTCCTTGCCTTTCCGGCTCCCGGAGGCTCCGGCGATCGGTTCCGTTCCTGGGTTTGTGAAGCGTCCCGTCACCTCTGCTCGGTCCGCACACAGCTTCTCCCTCTGTGTCAGTCCACGTCCAGACTTCCCGCTTGTAGGGACCACAGTGCTGTTGGACGAGGCCCACCCCAACAGCCTCACATTAACTAGAGCTCATCTGCAAAGACCCTATTTCCAAATAGGCCCCGGGCGGGAGCCCTTTCAGAAGACACAGTCCCACGCACAGCGATGCCCTGACCGTCTTGCCTTGGGTGACGATTTCTGGCAAGCAGGCTTACGTCTTTCCCATGGTGTCCCGTCCCTGCTTCCTCAGAGGCTCCGCAAATCACAACAAAGCAAAGAGAAACACCCCAGAAGGAAGTCCATATTTTTCTATAACTTTTTACCTTAATAAACTAAAGAATCACACAAAGCAGCTAAAATGCCCATTTTAGCAACAATTCCTAGGAGGTATCATTGTGAGCCCAGACTTTTGCATAAGAACCTAATATTTGTCAAGTTTGACCCCATAAAATGCAAGGGTTCAAGGGAGTCTCCATCAATCAGGTAAAGGTACGTGAAACTTCGCCACGGCATTCTTTGTACTTTTATGAAAGAATAAATTATTCCCAGGGAGTCAGGGTGGCTCAGTGGGTGAAGCGTCCAACTTCAGCTCAGGTCATGATCTCGCGGTCTGTGAGTTCAAGACCCGCGTCGGGCTCTGTGCTGACAGCTCAGAGCCTGAAGCCTGCTTCCGATTTTGTGTCTCCCTCTCTCTCTCTCTCTCTCTCTGCCCCTCCCCTGCTTGCACTCTGTTTCTCTCTCTCTCAAAAATAAATAAACATTAAAAAATTCTTAAAAGAATAAATGATTCCCAGTTGAACCAGGGGAAAGGGCCCCCTGCGCGGCTTCGGAGCCCCTTGGGCCCTGGGCGCTCGCACAGGGTGCTCGTTCTGGGAGCCGTCGGGAGCGGGAACTGTGCCGACGGTTCCCCGTCTGCCGTGTCCGTCAGAAAGTAACCGGCGTTTGTTTTGAAATACGCTTCCTGCCGTTTTGTTCTCTATAAATACGATTCTTATTTGCCATAGAGAATTAGGAAAACGTAGGCGGATATACGGAAGAAATTTCAGTCACTTACATTTTTGCCGCCCAGAGAGAACCGCTGTTACCACTGGGATGCACATTGTTTGTGCATGTGTTTATGCAACTGAGGTTATCCTGCATCCACGCTTTCAGACTCTGGTTTGCTCCAGGCAGTATCACACCCTGCGCCGTGTAGACCCTCCGGGGGCTGTCCCGTGCCGAAGGGGCCTCCCCCCGCGCGGCTCTCACACCGCCATCCGTAGCCCTGACTACGCCCCGACTGCCCGACTGTCCGCCAGCCGCCATCTGGCTACCTGCACGTGGACAGAGTGTTTCCCCAGCAAGCGCCGACCCCCCTCCCAACCCCCCTCTCCCAGGCCGCCAGGATTGCTCTGGAGGCACGGAGTGCCGTTCGGGGCGTGGACCTTATGCTGCACCCCCCGCCCCCAAGCTGCGTGGGCGGGGTCACAGAGGAGCCCCCCCACCGGCCTCCATGTCCGGATGCTGAGTCGGGATGACGGTGTCCCTGGGCTGTCCTGAGGACGCACTGAGTCAGTCTGCCGATGGGGCAGACTCGTGACGGGGCCTGGTATACAGTAAGTGTCACCTAAGTGGCACCATCACCCAGCCCCTCACAGCAAAGGACTGACGGTCCACGATGAGATTTCCGGCAGCCCCACGGCCACACGGGGCTCAGCAGCAGAACCCCTCCGAGCTCTCTACCCCCACTCGTCCTGGAGCGGCCGCCACGCGCTCAGTAGGCAGAGCGAACGCATCCCCTGCTCCTCCCCTGGGCTGAGCACGTCCCCAAGCAGCCTCCCAGCGGCTTCGTCCACACGCGGTGACTGCCGAGCTCCAGCTGCAGGAGCCTGAATTCGGTGGGGGCCCCTTGCTCTCCTGCCCCTGTTCCCCCCTGTCCCCACCCCCCCCACACAGGGGCTGGGCACCTGCTGTCCCCTCTGCTGGTGCAGCATCCCCAAACTGCACACGGCTCGTGTCTTCCTAGAATTCGGGTGTCAGCCCAAAAGTCACCTCCTCACAGAGGCCCTTCCTGACCCCCCTGACATATCCGCCCCCCAGACCCCTCGTCCTTGGCCCCACTGTCCCCTTATTTCCCATTACAGCACTGACATTCCCAACGCTGATTCACTGGCGAGTCTGGTCCATCGTTTCCTCTGTGATGTCAACTCCTCGAGCTCGGAGATTTCCGGGGCTCCAGCGCCGAGAGGAGGGCTTGGTCCCCAGTGGGTGGGAGACGCTTGTCTGGGCACAGGGGTGGGGGGCGGTTGCAGATTACTAAACAGGAAGAGCAGGAGCAAATCTGGAAGCTGGGGTTTCTAGCCACCTCCACGTACCCACTGTCCCCACGTGCTCTGAAGGCCGCACCCGCCGCTGTCCTGCTCTCGGCAGCTCAGGCCACTCCGTCCGTGTATTTGAACTTTGTGTGCGCTAGTCCGAAAACTCAAGTGCTGTTATTAGGGAAGAACTTTTATAATCAGAACGGACTCCTTCAATCTTGGTTTTGAGAAGCGGTTCATTCTGTTTGAAAATTTACATGATTACAAGCGTGGGCTTTATTCCATAGGCATTAAAACGCTTCACAGACCCCTCTGCTTCGGTGAGAAGCCAGAACGGCCCTGAAAGCCCGCAGCCTGGTGTCGCTCAGGGAATCTGGGCCCAGAAAGCGCGGATCTGCGCGGTCCGGGAAGGAAGCGCTATCCGCACCCACAGGCGGCCAGGTGATGTGTCGTCATGATTTCCCCCAGGGACGGACGCCCCTCAGCCTTCCCACCCATTGAAACCCTTAATGACAGAAGAGTGCCAGCTCCTGTCCCCTCACCTCTGCGGGCATGACACATCCCTCCCATTAGCGTGAATAATGAACGGTTCGGGGGTCTGGAGAGAAATGGATCAATGCTTGCAAAGGTCCGTGGCCGCAACACGTCTGTGGGCACCAGGTCAGGTGCTCATTGGGACGGCTGGTGAGCCTCCGACAGGCGGCCTATTCAGACCCGTGACTGGTGCGGGGAGGAGACGTGGGGTCAGGACGATGGCCCTACCCATCATCCCGCGACACAGAAACACTCACACTCCACTCCCTTTGAGCTGGTCCCACGTCGCCGTAAAAAGCGCTGTGGATACAAGTACACAGCCCCGTTATTTAAAACTATGAACTGATAAATCTCAGCCACTTTGAATTTCAGACTTGTTATTAGGACTTTGTAAGAGGAAAGTAGTCTTCTGAAATTTTGGGTCCCAGACTTGGGGTCAGATGGCAGGGTCCCTTTCTTCAAGAGAAACGTGGCCCTGATGCTATTCTACCAAAATCTATTTGTCATTTGAAAATTTCTGCTTTGGCCATTATTATTTAGAAGCATCTGCAAACACCTCTAAATCAACAACGTTGTGGGGCGCCTGGGTGGCTCGGTTGGTTAAGCGTCTGACTTAGTCTCAGGTCATGATCTCACGGTCCGTGAGTTCGAGCCCCGTGTCGGGCTCCGTGCTGACGGCTCGGAGCCTGGAGCCTGCTTTGGATTCTGTGTCTCCCTCTGTCTCTGCCCCTCCCCTGTTCATGCTCTGTCTCTCTCTGTCTCCAAAATAAATAAACGTTAAATCAACAGCGTCGTAAAAAGAAACCTCACAGTGAAAAACTACGGTCCTCGATGTGACGAGTAGGACTCCACGTGGCCCCACAACTTTCCACGTGTCCGCCCTCTCCGAGCAGAGCCGCCGGCAGACACATGCCTTTGCGGCCTGCCTTGCTGACCAAATCTACTTCGGAAAAGGGATGTTATGGCGAAGATGTCGGAAAAGCGTTGGGGCTGATGATTTTTACGGTTGTATTTCATTCCGAGATTTGATCGCTTTGCAGTTGGGTTCTTGGGTATTCAGTACCAAGGGTTTATTATTTTCTAGCCACAAATGTCCATCTGTCCCTTTGTCAGGAAGCAGCCGCGAGGGGCAGCCACACTGGCGCTCGGTCTCTGCAGCAAGGAGGGCTCAGCGGGACGGACGCGTGTGGCGGCAGGTGCCCCACGGACACGCCGGGAGGACGGCGATGGAGTGTCCGGTCGCCCAGAATAATCCTCCAGGGGTGAAATACACGTTTCCCGTCAGAGAAGCAACAGACAGGAGTGTAGTGCTTCAGATGGCCTTCGAGGTGGAAAGGCGTACTTTCCGTTAATAAGGTGAAAGGCGTACTTTTTAATGACATGAGCTGAGAAATGCAAGTCGCGGGGACACGGGGATTGAGAAGGCGGCCGCGGTCCCTGCGCACCGGGCTCTCCCACTGCTGGGATGCACGGTCGTCCAGAAGCTTCTCTCCCTGCCGCACGTTAGCTGCAGAAGAGGCGGGACACACACACACAGCTCCTGGGACCTGCACGTTCCGTTGTGCACAAGGAGCACAAAGTTCTCGTTGTGAGAGCGTGGGGTCTGAGAAGGAGGGACCCGAGCTCGGCGCGGGCAGCCAGCAGCAGCGGAGCTGAGAATCAGCACCTCGGAGGGTAATGCTGATTTATTTCCTGAATGTCAAAGGATCCCGTGGACGTGGGTCAAAGCTTGTATTCAGATCTGACCTCTGGGGCGTCTGGAATATTCAGAAGGACACTGCTGTTTTGTGCTAGCCCTCTTTTCCAAGTTTATTTTTATTCAAAATTTAAAATTATTAAAAACGATCTAATTGCTGGATTTAATGTCTCATCTGAGCAAGTTTACTCAACTTCAGAGCAACCTTTTCCAGCTTTCCCCAACGGTTTAGCCTTAAAGCACATTTGGCGCCTCTGGAGAGACATGAATTTTTCCTAGACAAGGTTTTTATGGTTTCATTTTGTAACATTTAACTACATGTTTGATGAAGAAACCACAAAACCCCATGAACCTATATGCAATAATGTCGGATGAAATCTGCTGATTTTGTTCAAGGTTCAGAATTGCCATATGACTTCAGTCAAAACCACGCAAATTAAGACAAAAGCGAAACTGGAGGACAAATGAACGGTTTGGAGACCACACCAGCCAGTGTGTGGGGGTCGTCCCGCCGTGTCCCGCAGCCGGGGACTGACGCGCCACCGTCGCCGATGCCCCTTCTGGAGAGGCGAGCATCCCCGGCTGCCGTGGGGCCCACCGCAGGGTCCCAGGCTGCGTTTGGAGATTACGGAAAATTATCTTTAATAAATATTCCGAGAAGTAGGAAAACGCAGCAGCAGAATTTCCAGATGTAGCCAGGGCGCCCGCCGCACCGAAGCTGTTCTCCAGGAGGCTCGGCCCCACGCTCGGCTGGCCCAGCTCCCGCGGGCGGGAGGGCAGACGACAGGAGACACGAGCCCCCGGCCTCGTTCCCAAGATATTTGCGTGTGTGCTTTCCAAATGCAACAGTTTCACTGAAACTCTCACCTCCGATTATTAAAACCGAGTCTGCCCTTTGCTGTGTGCACATGGAACTTGGACCACAGTCTGGTCTGCAAACATTTCAGCCAGAAAGATTTTCTGTGCACATAGCCTTCCAACACCCAGCTCGGGGCTGTTATGAAAACCGTGGCCATCGGGACACACAAGAGCCCGTAAACACCTGGAAATGGCCGCCCACCTTTTAGGTCTGTTATCCCAGAGTGAGACAGTGGATTTGGACTCAGATCACCCGGGTCGGTGAGCGAGTAGAAGTCTACGCTCGGCAATACTCAGGACAACGTGCTCTTGCGACAGAAGCAGGGATGTGGCCCAATCACGGGAGGAGAAGCTGAGCTAATCTTCTGTTTAGATTATGAATTTCCACCCTCCGTTCGGCTTCTCTTTCAGGCTCCCCACCCCCCTGCGCCCCTGAGCCCCCGGGAAGAGTCCCAGAGATCTCGCGCTCCGGCGGGACCTAAGCTCGAGCTGTCCCCGGTGAGTGTGGGCCTGTCAGCTCCACTCTCTCTCCTTGAGCACAGAAGTGGGTTCTTGGCACCCAGGAAGTCCTGTTCTCAGGGCTCTCTGGAGAGCCTCCTGCTGGTCCTTCCGTCCCATTCCATCCCATGTCCTCAGGAAGTCCATCCGCGAGTGAGGGAGGGGGAGAAAGCAGGAGCATTTCCTTGACACTGAGTAGCAAAGAAGTCACACGGTGTGCCGTTCTCCTTAGCAGGTGGGAGAGTAGACCATCGCTTCAGCTTTCGGGGGAGCTGGGGGCCCCGTGAACTTGCATCACATGCTGGCCCGGCTTCCAGCGCACAATCAGGACGTCGCTGTCAAAGTACCTGCAAAATGTAACTCGTGTGTGCACGGCAGCGACCAGAAGGCAGCTTGCAAAGCTAGTCTGCTTTGGGGGGATGAGGAGGCCAGAGCTCAGGGGGCCCCAGAAAGGCACACACAAAGAAAAGCCCCTCATGGAGCCCCAGCCCCATGGCCGTGAGTGGCGCTCTGCAGGGTAGCAGTGTCACGGGTGGGTGTGCACGGACGCGTGCCGTGTGATGGGTCAGCCTCCCGCGAGGAGGCTGCTGATGGGCCGGCCTGGTGACAGGACCTGAGAAGGCAGGGCGTTTCCGTGTGACTTCACGGGCACCACCCAGAACGCCCTTCTCCTCCCGTCACCCATGTCTGCTCCGGGTTCTGGACCCTCCGTCGCGTGTTTTCAGGCATCCCCTCGAGCATCTGTGTGGCATTTGACAACACTGACAAGTCCTTCTGGAATAACGACTCCTGTGGTTTATGTTTGTTAATACGCTTAACTATTTCGGCACTCTTCTGGGTTCTGCCAGCTGTTTAACTGATTAAATTTGGAATATTAGATTTTAAATTTTATTTATCGACAGCCGAATGTTCACAGCAGCCTACGGAGCAGGCTCGGTTTGGGCTGAAGCTGCTGCAGTTCGCCGGCCCACGTTCCCCGGCCAAACATTCCCCTTTGCCTCGCTATCACCCAGACCATGCCAGCATTGGTCCCTGAGTCAAAGCGGTGACAAACAAAAAGGAAATTTCCAGAAGAGTGCATAGCATAACGTCTTTTTATTTAAATTACTTCCTTATTTGGCTAAAATTATCATGCCACTATAAGGATTTTAAATGATACAGGGACATATCCTCCCCCAAATTCATCGCCAAGAGCTAAGCAGAGAGCACACATTAGTGTCCAACGTGACTTCATCCAAACCAGAAATCTGTCCTGGAAACAGGCAGGGCCTGCGAAATGGCTCGTGAGTTTGTGCCGTGTCCCTTGGAGCTCCTTCCATCGTGTTCTGCAGTGATTTAAGGGCGAGCTTAGAAGAGACGACATTTCACACAGGAAGGGACAGTGTCTGAATGTCTTCTCGTACCTGTCTGCTTTACTTCACCTTAAGTCGTTTGCGGGGGACCAGACAGGACCGCGTCCAGTGAGGAAGCAGACAACAGCCCCCCGGAGGCGGGAGGCCTTAGTGCTCAGCCGCCCTGTCAGAGGCGGAGGCCCGTTTCCACCGCAGCGGCTAGGCAGATATTGCTTCTGAACTCTTCCTCCCGAGGGTGTGAAGGGGTTAAAGTCTATACCCTGGTTCCGGGACGGCAGGGTGGAGGGGTTCTCTGCACCCGGGGAAGGACAGAGCGAGCCGGCGCGCTCCGTGGCACATCTCAGCCCTCCGCCTCCCGCGCTGGGGAGATGATTCGTGCCCGTGCGAGGCCACTGGGAGCTCAGCTGCGTCGTGACTAAGGATCACCGACGCCTCCAAAGGAAGCCAACAGACACCCTCGTGAGGGCGAGCACCCACACGTAAACGGCGTCACCAGCTCAGGTCTGCGCTCGGGGTGTCGCTGAAATGACAAAAATACAGAACTCCTGTTTTATTATGAAGTTCCACGCGCACACGCGACGAAGCAGATGTAAAAGTTCCGCAGATCTAATAAGAGCCCTCGACGAAACACTGCTTCGCGGCTCAGAAAAGTAAAGCAGCGGCTTCTAATAGAAACGCTGTTTTCATAATAATCTGTCAGAAAATTCTCGCCTGCAGCAAACGGCGGAACACAGGAATGTAAGTTCAAAAAGCCTCATAAATCACTTTAGACATGCTCGCTTGGGCCGTGTCTGCGGAGAGTTGTTCCAGATTTGGGCTCGAAGGTCCAGGAGGGGGGGGGTCAGATGAGGCGAGGAGACGGCAGGGCCCCCTCGGAGGGGGACGCCACGACGAGGACAGCGTGGGTCCCCGGCCTGCCCGCCGCCCACGGAGGCGTGAGGTTCCAAGCACACGAACACCGAGAACCTTCTCAACCGTCCCGCCTGGACGTCTTCACCCTGCACGAACCGGGCAGAATGAAAGGGTGACACGAGTCATTCAAAGGGCCCGGAAGCACCTTCTGGAAGGCCTAGGACCAGTTTGTTCAATCTCCCCTTGCCAGGCGTGCCACTCCGCGTCCCCAAGTAGCGTCCTGCTGGGTCACAGGGGGCGAGGTCTCCACTGGCCTCGGCCACTGGCGGCCAAAGCAACTGAGAGTTCGCAAAACAGCAAGACGCCGCTTCAGCTCTTAGCTCGCCGCTTGCCACTGGAGTTCATCTCTGCTGAGGCCCCAGGACACGGGAGGCGAACGCACACCGTCCACCCCGTAATCGAAGGCACACAGAACGTGTCAAGAGGCCCACGGCACCGCAGAGCTGCCAGAGTCGGGGCTGTTCGTCACGGAGGAGAGTCTTCCCAGAACAGTAATCTAAAAATGTCACCAGCTCCCGCGCCGTTCCCGGCACCGGGCTCTGCACGTGCCTCTGCGCGTGACACGGCAGGTCGCGCCTCTCAGGCGTGACGAGGCAGCGGTGTGAAAGGCGCTCACTCCCGGGCGCTCTCTTCTGCCACGGCAGGGACAAGGCAGGGGTGTGATCCCGCCGGAACGGGAGGCACGCAGAGCAGAGCCAGATTGCTGTGCGTGCCATCGTAGGGGACGCCCTTCCTCGTCACAGAGCCAGGCAGCCGACACGCGTGAGCACAGCCACGGAGGCCGACGGAGCCACCCATCGCGTGAGCCACGTTCTCCTCGGCAGACGTCGCCACGTTGTGGTGGGTGTCCCGCTTTCCGTCGGGATACACGACTCCCGCGACAGGTTCCGCAGGGCTCTTCCCTGCCGACCGAACCCTGGCGCACTTGGCCATTTTTAAAGACAATGCTGCCTTTAAAAAAAGTTTTTTAACGTTTTTTTTTTTTTTTTGAAGGAGAGAGAGACCGAGTGTGAGCGGGGGAGGGGCAGAGAGAGAGGGAGACACAGAATCCGAAGCAGGCTCCGGGCGCCGAGCTGTCAGCACAGAGCCCGTCGCGGGGCTTGAACCCACAAACCGCGAGATCGTGACCTGAGCCGAAGTCGTCCGCCCACCCGACTGAGCCACCCAGGTGCCCCAGTGTTGCTTTTCTTTTAAATTGCTGCATGGAACAGGGGTTCCCACACGCCCTTGTTTCTTTTACAGGCATCTTCAAACCATCGCTCAACTTCCCACCTGATCTTCTTCTCTCCGTAGCACACGTTTTCTCACGTTTATCCTGTTGACTTCAATGGAAATTCCTTTTTTTCTTTTTTTTTTACTTTTTCCTTTGTCCCCCGTGTTGGCTGGTTAGTGCTGTTATTTGTTTCACGTGCCCTTGCCTACTTCCTGGGAGTTCTCACTCTCCGTTGCTTCGTTGCCTGAAGTCTGTGACAGCCTCCGGTTCTCTTTCAGTTGAGCCCTAGAACCTGAACCCCTTCCCTCCGATCTTTATTCTCAGGAAGAAGAAGTACACAAATCTCACGCCACACCCGAGCCTGCCTCTTCAAGCGAGATAAACAACATTCACACCAAAGTGTACTTTCGCAGCGAACGGCAATTGTAGCAGGAGATCCGAAGAAGGCCGGGAAAAGCCCTCGCTCCCATCTGAACCCTGGGCCGCACAGCGTCCCGTGTCCAGTCCTGAGGCATGGGGGGTGACGGAACGAGGTTGCCCCTACCCTGCAAACACCTGAGCGACTCCCTGCCGTCCACGCCGCACATTACAAATGAGCGTGGACAGAAAGCCAGCATCGCTCGTAAACCACCAGCCGCCTGACAGCCCGCTCCAAACTTCAGCCTGGGCTGGTGACCTCGGATGGACAATACGCTCTATTTACATGCGAGAGCAGAGGCCAAAGCCTGAAAAGTAGGCACCAACCAGTACCCATGCTCATTTTCTACCTCCCCTCTTCATCAAAACCCCTTGGTCCTAACGTAGTAAGGAGAGTTTTATTGTTTTAATTTTCTCTCTTTAGAAGAAGTCTCAGGTAGGATTCTCTCAATGGTTAGCTATGGTTCCTGCTGACCGATGCTTGCTTTGGGTAGGTGATGAATAGTTTAATCAATGCAAAATATATTTCAGAAAGAAAAACTCATTCAAAAACCCAATAAAAGATCACAAAGCCAGGTAGAGTCAGGGTCACACCCGCTTAGGTTATCAGTGCCACACCCCTTCCAGGTCTCAGATACGTGTGCGTGCACACACACACCTACAGATGTCGGTGGTCTCTCTGGGTAGATTTCGATATTCTTGTAAGTAGAGCAGTAAACATTCACTATTTCTTAGTAGCTCACAACTTGGGGAGTTTCTGATACTTTTGCAAGTCAGTGAAGCTCATTCATTCAGCATTGACTTAACAACGGTTAGCCACGCCTGGTGCTCCCAGTGAGTGTCTTTAGCAGTTCTGGTAAAGAAGTTTGATCATTCTCCAGGTGCCTGGGGGGCTCAGTCGGTTAAGCATCCGACTTCAGCTCAGGTCATGATCTCACCGCTTATGAGTTCGAGCCCTGCATTGGGCTCTGTGCTGATGGCTCGGAGCCTGCAGCCTGCTTCGGATTCTGTGTGTGCCTCTCTCTCTCTGCCCTCCCCTGCTCACACTCTGTCTCGTTCTTTCAAAAAATAATAAACATTAAAAAATTAAAAAAAAAGGAAGTATGATCATTCTCAATAAGAAATACCTTGACTTTCGAAGGCACCCTCCTTCACTCCCCAGACTCCTCCTGTAGAAGCAAGCAAGGCTGTCATCAGCAGCAGCCAAGATTTAACACAAGAGTAAGTGACTCGACATGGATTTTAGTGAAGGCTCAGGAGCTGCTGTCTGTTTGCACATGAAGAGAACATCCTGCGATCCAAGTAATCAATCCACCAGGCTGTTAAAAAAATATGACAGCTTTACTGCTTCTCAAAATAGGTTTTAAAAGGTGACACAAGTCACACATGGTGGACCAGACCTTGCCCTGCTGTACACGTGAAGGCTGTGTGAAAACACCACCGGCAACCTGCACTGTTACCATTGGGTCAATAGCAGCACAATTATCGTCAGGGACAGAACCAGTCAGGTAACAGTCAACACTCAGGTTCCAACAAATCGTGCAGGGATCAGACCTGGGCATTCGTGTGTCTTCTTGGGCCACGGGTTCGTCTTCTTCACCGAACCAATGATAAGCCCCTTGATGAGTCGCTGTAAACAAGTAATTACATCGAGTAACGGAATTAATCGGCAGTGTAAACCAGCTACGTTATTGAGGTTTATTAATTCCTACAAATATTCCTTCAGAAATCTCTTTTATGCTTGGAAACTTATTTATGGAATTGTATCTTTAAAACAGAGAATCTACAACACACAGTGTTTACCAGTAAGTGAAACATACTATTTTCAGGAAGACCAACTATGCTCAATTCCCCATAATCTGATGGCGCAAATCAGCTACGCATCCTCTAAGGAAACTCGCCAAGATCAAGAAATGAATTTAGAACAGGAGCTGAGACTTCGGGCAAATGGGTCTGCCGAGCTCCAAAATTATGCCTTTGGAATTTGAAGGAAAAGGATTCATTTTTGGTTGCCAGATAAACGGTGAAAACGAGAAAGATAATTTTCATGTCCCAAAATAAAACGAAACGTGTTTTGACTGGGAATTTAGGAGCCTATTGATTCACAGAGCATAGAAAACCTATGGAAAGATGCTGTTAACATAAAATAGAGAAGGAATGTATAAAACCATGGAGCAGAGCTGGGAAAATTTACATTTCAGGTTCCATTAAGATCAATCAGGTCTCATCGGCTCCTTGAATGATTCCCTCTGCCTTTTTGAGGGAATAGTATGTTTCCAGATCACCTCCGGACCAAACACGCCCCTGCTCCCTGATGGACTGAGCCCGGTCTGCTCCGAGTGTGAGGACAGAAGCCACAGGAAGCCTCTGGTAGGACTTGTCTTGTCCAGCCAGGAAAATCTCAGATGCAGAGCAGATCGTCCCCTAGCTACCCGCGACCCTCTGCTTGCTGGTCAAGGGGAAAGCTGTCCCTGGCGGCACTGACTCTCTTCCTTCTTCGAGAAGCTGCCTGGACTACGTTTCCCTGTGCGAGTCGCCGTGTTGAGTGGCTTCCCAACCCCGAAGCCTGTGCCTTTTCTAGCCGGGTCGCACCTGGTACCCCAGCATCTCAGGCCGTTGTGGCTGACACTCCTCTCGATGCCACCTGCCTCTTCCTCGTCCCGTGCTCACGTCTGGGGTACCCGGCACCTCGCTTCCTTCTAGTGGCTGCTGCAGTCTGACCTTCCTGTGCCTCGACGTTCAGTGGCCTTTCGCTGAAAACAGACTGCCTGGGCTGCGCCCCCTTTAGTCCGACATCCGTCCTGGGGAATGTGCCCTTGGCGAGAGTGGACAGATACACACATGTAGAGACACTTACGCCACGTGGAAACAAATCACCCCGTCCTCCTTCTCACCACACGTATCGATAGAATACACCGACAGCGGAAAAAAGTGTGTCGTTTGAGCCAAAACATGAAGCACACATTTTCATTCAGTCACACAAGTTGAAGTACGAGTTATAACTGAAGGTGTATATTCAAAACACACCAAGTGTGAGCGCAGGGTTAAACCAAACTGATCTTCCCGGCCCAAGCCTGTGGCGGGTTAGGCACCATGGGGGGCCACACGGGCTCTGGAAGGACCCGTCCAGGTCAGGCGTGCACCACACACCGGTCCTCCAACGGTGCGCCACGATGCTCACCTGACCCGACCCCGGACACGAGCTTGGATGCGGGTCCACCTTTTGCCGCACAGCAGAACTCTATCACGGTGTTCGCTGATTTAAAGGAAACGACTTGTTCCTTTGAAACAGAGCTTCAAAGCATCTTAATATTGGAGAATTGAAATGGCAGATATTAGGCCCTTCATAGGTGGGTCACGTGCTCACACGACCCTGCCGAGAAAAGGGGCCTCCGGAACATTCCAGAATAATGACCACAGGACAGGGCAGGACCCCATGAGCCTCTAGGAAGTTTGTAGGTTGGTTGGACCACTGATTTTGTTGTTGCTGTGGCTGTTGTTTGGGGAAGCTGAGCAGGAAGTGGAGAACGTTAATTAAGCACCGACTGCATGCATAATTTCAGGCAACGGCCCCAACAACGCTATGGAGCAGGGGTTTGTATCCCCATTTTAGCAAGGGCGCTGAGCAATGGAAGAGAAACAGTGGATGTAGCGACCACAGGTGGGCCGGGCTTGGGGTCGGGGGAGGTGAGCCCTCCGTCATCCCACTCTGCCCCTGCCTCACCTTGCCGCCTGCTGACTGCTGACCGGGCTCGTGGACGAGAAGGATTTTGGAATACGGTAGGAAGTGCCCAAGGAAAGCAGGGAGTTGGAATCCTCCAGAACGTGTGAACAGTAGGCCTGTTTTCCATCAATTCTAGCACATTGATGAGCCAGACGTGCGGTGCAGCCACGCCAGGACGTTTCAACACTGAGAATGGTTCCCAGAGCGCCTGGGGGCTCAGTCAGTTGAACGGCCGACTTCAGCTCAGGGCGTGATCTCACGGTTTGTGAGCTCGAGCCCTGCGTCGGGCTCTGTGCTGATGGCTTAGAGCCTGGGGCCTGCTTCAATTCTGTGTCTCCTCTCTCTCTGCCCCTGCCTCACTGGTGCTCTCTCTCTCTCTCTCTGTCTCTCCCTCTCTCTCTCAAAAATAAATAAACATTAAAAAAATTTTGATGTGAATTTTTAAAATACTGAATTATTTTTAATAGTAACGAAAAAGAATAAGCAGGACCCTGCCCCCTCTGCGTGCGTCCCGGCCATCCCCCGCACCAGCTCCTGGTGTCGTCTTCGGGGCTGGACGCTGCCACTCTGACTCCGTGCCTTCCCCGAGCTCCGCCGGGGGAGCCGGCTGCCAGGCCAGGGTGAGGCCCAGCCCGCGCTGCTCTCCAGGCCTTCGGGCTCCAGCATGCGGTTCCCATTTGGAGCCGAGAAGCAGCCGTGTTCTCGTGCTAGCTCCAGATGAAAGCCGTCTCCTGAAAGCCAAGGGCTCCAGCGCGAGGTGGCGTCCTCAGGGCCTCCGGCAGCCAAGAGCCACACAGAAGGTGCATTCATCGGAGCTCTGACAGGATGTCCAAGGAGGCCGTCTGCTCCCAGCAGCTTGTGCCGCCTGGACCGCGCTGTCACCCAGGGCCTCCGGAGTCAGACAAATAAACACTGAGCGAAAGTCAAGTGCTTTCAAATTCTTGGGAAGTCGTCAAGCCCTCATCAGGTCTAACATGCCCCAGGCTGCCTCCGTGGAAACCCTGGACCAGCGCTCTCCTAGCGGGCACACCCCAACCGCCGTGGAAAATCACACCTAGCAGGTATAGGAATGACCCTACACCCTCCAACGTTAAGGGGTGGCCGGGACTTAGAATGAACTGGCCATCAACTCGATATTTTGCGCCTTTGCTGCTCTTATGAGCTAACTACCTTTGGGGAACAGAAGAGAAGTGTAGGCTTCTTCAAGACATTTGCTTTGTTTTGTTCGTATCGGCCCATCTGCTGAGCAAGCACAGGGTCAACTGTGATCCGATCCGGCCGCTCTGGTCCCTCTTCTGGAGGGTGGGGGAGGCCCTGAGGCGCTAGAGAAACGCCCCGAGAGTCCCGCCAGCGAGCACACTGGGGGCCTTGCCGAGACCCCGTGACCCGCACCCATGCGGCATGAGATGGCTCAGTCACCACCCAGGCTGGTGGCCCCTCCTCTTCGTGAGCGCGTCTCCAAGGTCCTAGAACTCTCTTTCTTTCTGAAACCTCACCGACCACACTCTGGAGAGACCCCACGCCAGCGTTCACCTGAGAGAGAAGAAAGCGTCTCACACGCGATCTTCGCACAGGCACGCGGGCCTGTAATTACGGCATTTGGGGCACAGAGTACATGCGGGAGGCATACTCGTATTTTTCGGAGTGACACCAGATCAGTAGTGTGTCTTGTTGGAGATAAAGCCGTTAGTGGCGGAAATGAGGCGGACGACTTTCTCCGTACTTTCTCTTCCTCCGCAGAATTTTCTGTGAATGGAATTCAGACAGCTACACAGCGTCAGTGAAAACATGTACGGAAGAACAATGCAGTTCAACGAATAATGTTTGCAGCCCAGGGAGTAAACTCATTTTATGAATAATAAAGAGTTAGGCAAAAAAAAGTAGTCAAGTGTTTATTCAACTTCGTATTAGTAAGTGGAATCGCCATGGTAGCTCTTGATACGCGGGTAATGAAGTCCATTTTAAATTCTATCCCAAATGCTGCCAATATCACCGCTGGTAATCGGTCTTTTTAGTTCCCTTTTACTCTGCAACATTAAACTCCGTGTCTTTCCCCTTTCCCCGTATGCGTGTGCACGCGTGTGTACGGCCTGTGAGGGATGCCGTCAGGTGGAGGAGAGGGCCGGGGCCGGGGACCGCAGGACCGCAGAGGGAATTGGAAACGCCAGAGCCCCTCGCTCCGGAGCTAAGAATTCAGCCAGCTGATGCCGCCGAGCGGAGCCAGGCGCACACGGAACCCGGAAACGCGATCTGGAGGGAAAGAAGACATTCCCCTGGCCATCAGTTCAGAGCCCTGGTCTCCAGGATGACACCTGCCACAGGCCCCTCGCAGGACAATGGGGGTCTTCCAGGAAGGTTCTTGTCGACAGGTAAGCTCCTAGCAAGACGCGCAAATCCAGCGTGCTGACGTAGAGCACATTTCAGCCGTGATTCTCATTGACTGTGTCCACGTTTGACACAGACGAGCACCCAGAAGGATGGGGTCTCCGGGACTTATGCCCCTGATCGTTTGAACGGTCAGCAAAGAAGAAATTTAAGAAGTCTGCTAACTGCATCTAACTAGCACTATTTCATTCATACCCAATCCATCAATAACTTCCCCTTCTGTTCATTATTTCAAAGTTTCTAGACGTCTGCTCGCTAATTCTATGAATTTACGTGGGGCACAGAAGGTCTCAAGAAATGAAGAAAAAGCAAAATAAAGAAGGAAATGCTTGCATACATTAAAGGCCTTTTGAGACCTGTGAGCTAATGACTAATAAATGAGTTAATAAGTGTTACTGTCTATTCAATCACTTATGTTTTGAAGTAATTTTAAAATACATATCTTTAAAATAAAATTAGGGGCGGCTGGGTGGCTCAGTCGGTTAAGCATCCGACTTCGACTCAGGTCATGATCTCGCGGTCCATGAGTTCGAGCCCCGCATCAGGCTCTGTGCTGACAGCTCAGAGCTTGGAACCTGTTTCTGATTCTGTGTCTTCCTCTCTCTCTGACCCTCTCCCGTTCATGCTGTCTCTCCCTGTCTCAAAAATAAATAAACGTTAAAAAAAAATAAAGTAAAAAATTAAATTAAATTAAATTAAATTAAATTAAATTAAAAAATAAAATATCTTCGGGTGCCTGGGTGGCTCAGTCGGTTAAGCATCTGACTCCAGCTCAGGTCACGATCCCACAGTTCGTGAGTTTGAGCCTCATGTCGGGCTCTGTGCTGACAGCTCAGAGCCCGGAGCCTGCTTCGGATTCTGTGTCTCCCTCTCTCTCTGCCCGTCCCCTGCTCGAGTTCTGTTTCTCTCTCTCTCAAAAATAAACATTTAAAAATATGTAATATTAATTATTATTTAATGGTGCAGATAGTTGACATTTTTTCCTTCTCTCCTACCTTCATGAAAGAGTTTAAAAGAACATTTCTAAACCCAGAGGAGAAAAAGAGTCCATGTTACTTTCAAATCACTACCTTTTTTTCCTTCTGGTTACAAAGGTGTGTTCATTCTTCTAAAAAAAAAAAAAAAAATCCCCTTTTCTCCCCTCAAATCGACTTCTGGGTTCCAGAAATTGTTTTTATTAAAAAAACCGAAGCAAACCCCAACCCTGCATTACCCGGGGTGAAGTGATAAATGCATCCTGTGGAGGGAAGGCCACGAGCCGTGTGCCCCACGGACAGACGGGGAGGTTACAGGGGCTCTAGGCCCCGGGCTGTGACTTTCAGAGAACCCGCCGGACACACATCCGTTATGCAGTAATTTTAAAGCGTGAACAAATATACTCCAGGACACGGCCTCAGTCACCATGGACCTCACTCCCCCACCGGCCGGGCCCCTCCTCTGAGCCGGGGGTCCAGCGAGGCCAGAGAGCTGGGAGGGGGCTCCGGAAGGGCTGAGGCTGGTGGGACCCCCTGGAACTGTGGCAGAACGTGCGCGGGGCCATGGCTCGGATGGTGGTCTGACTGGTGTCGGTTGATGGGCACATTCGACCGTGGGGGAGCCACCTGGTTTTAGAAGCGTGTTAGGTGGGTGGCATTGGTGGAATGTTAGAAGCGAAAGTTGGCATAAGCCCGTCACGTGCTCGGAAGCTAGAAGACGCTCCGCTGTGCCAGTCGTGGGCTAAAGAGAGTACACCCAGCATCACACGGGACTTGCCCCGAGGGGTCGAGGAAACACGAGTTCTCATGATTGGCGCGAGGCGGGCACGAGGTCCCTCCAGGGCGACCAGTGGCCTTCGGGGCCCGTACCGGACAAGAGGGCAGTTGGAAGGGGATGATCCGAACGTCAGACGGTGGCATGGACCGTCCGCCCTACTCCCCACAGTGTCTCGTTCTCCGTCCGGAGCCAGACACGGGTTGGGCGGGACCCAAGTGAGCGAGCGGCCAGATCTGGGTGCTCGCTGCTCCCGACCTCGGCCTGTGGGCGGGGCCTGGGGCAGGGCCTGGGGCGGGGCTTGTGGGCGGGGCCTGGGGCTGGGGGCGGGGCCTCCCCTCCCGCCTGCCGTGCTTTGCTGGGCTTGGCGGTTCCCCTGTGTCGCGTCCCTCCGCATCTGTCCACCTCGGTCACTGGAAATAGCTTGCAGCCCGTTTTCCTGGCCGCGTTATTCCCCCAGCTTCACCTTGAGCTTCTGCTGCTCTTAAATCTGTGTTCTATTTGCGCCCTTTTGTGACTTGTTCATCCCGATGCCGCTATTCTGTCTTGTAAGCGGAGGAGCAGTTTTATACGGGGTGGCCACCGACTGGGGACAAACACATCCCTGCCTTTGACAGAAGGAAGCCCCATCAACAGGCCCTCGATCTCGTGAGCGGCGCTGGCTTGTCGGGAACGGTGAAGAAGCTGCCATGTTGTTTTTTGGCCACGGGCACCTCTGTTCGCTGCTTCTGAGAACCTTCAGGTGACTTTTCTTTTTTTCTTTAAAAAAAAACATTTTTTTTAATGTTTGATTTTTGAGACAGAGAGAGAGACAGAGCACGAGTGGGGGAAGGGCAGAGAGACACACACAGCATCCGAAGCAGGCCCCAGGCCCCCAGCTGTCAGCACAGAGCCCGACGAGGGGCCCAAACTCACAAACGGGGAGATCGTGACCTGAGCCGATGTCAGACACCCAACCGGCTGAGCCACCCAGGCGCCCCTCAGGTGACTTTTCTAACCGGAGATGCGGAAAGTCGCGTAAAAGCAGTGACCATGCACCAGCCACGTCTTCATGGCCTGAGTTAGGTCACGTCGGCTCAGGGACACGCGGGAGGAGCTCCCCAAACACGGCTTTAGTTGCACGGCCTGAACGGAGCTGAGGAAGAATTCACTATTTTTCTGCCTAAATGTCATCACCAAGCTTTAAATAGGTTGGATTCAGTGAGTCCTTGAACACATTTGGTTAATCAGTGTCTCCCTGCCCCTTGGTCTTTAAATGCAAGTGGGTTTTAAAGGAAATTATGACTCATATGTTTCTAATTCTCTTATTCTTGCTGAAACTTATCTAACGTTGCTTTGTAATAGTTATCTGATGTCTGAAAGTTTTTGAACTTTTAACTGTTTTCCCAAAGTCAGGACCTTATGTTCAGAAAAACAATTAGCTCAAAACCCTACATTTTTCAACTCTGAACTCATGAGGTTTGCAATGACTTTTATACGTGAGCAAATGTTATTCTCTACAAAAAGCTGAGGATTAAATCATCGAATTCCCGTTTTCCATGTGGCACCGTAGGTGGGGAACAAGGAGACCGGCCTTCAGCTTTGCATGGGGGCGGTGCATCCGCGTGAGCAGCGCCCCCTCTGGCTGGGGACGGTGACGGGCAAGGTCCAGGCGCTGGGACGGGGGTCGGGGGCCTGCCCTCTACAGGATTCGGTCCCCACAGATGTCCACGTTGTGTTTGAGGAGAGGCACTGTTTCTCCCAAAGTGAGGGGGGGGGTAGAGACAAGGGAGGGGGCTCCCCTCTCTGTCCTCACTGAGGGGGGGCTCCTCTCTCTGTCCCCACTGGGGGGGGGCTCCTCTCTCTGTCCTCGCTGGCAGGGGTCCTCTGTCCTCACTGGGGGGGGGCTCCTCTCTCTGTCCTCACTGGGAGGGGTCCTCTGTCCTCACTGCAGGGGGTGCCTCTCTCTGTCTTCACTGGGAGGGGTCCTCTGTCCTCCCTGGAGGGGTCTCTTCTCTCTGTCCTCACTGGGGGGGGGGCTCCTCTCTCTGTCCTCACTGGGAGGGGTCCTCTGTCCTCACTGGGGGGGGGGGCTCCTCTCTCTGTCCCCACTGGGGGGGGCTCCTCTCTCTGTCCTCGCTGGGAGGGGTCCTCTGTCCTCACTGCGGGGGGGCTCCTCTCTCTGTCCTCACCGGGAGGGGTCCTCTGTCCTCACTGCAGGGTCTCTTCTCTCTGTCCTCACTGGGGGGGGGGCTCCTCTCTCTGTCCTCACTGGGAGGGGTCCTCTGTCCTCACTGGGGGGGGCTCCTCTCTGTGTCCTCGCTGGGAGGGGTCCTCTGTCCTCACTGGGGGGGGGTCTCCTCTCTCTGTCCTCGCTGGGAGGGGTCCTCTGTCCTCACTGGGGGGGGCCTCCTCTCTCTGTCCTCACTGGGGGAGATCCTCTGTCCTCACTGCAGGGGGCGCCTCTCTCTGTCTTCACTGGGAGGGGTCCTCTGTCCTCCCTGGGGGGGGGGGCTCCTCTCTCTGTCCTCACTGGGAAGGGTCCTCTGTCCTCCCTGGGGGGGCTCCTCTCTCTGTCCTCCCTGGGGGGGCAGGTCACCCTTCTCCTCCCAAGTGCAAGGGAGAGAAACACACAGAAATTGAAAGTACTTGAAAGGCTTCCTTCTCAGTCACCCTGAAATTAGAACTCCCTCGGGATAACTGGGTTCAGAAGCAGAAATTAATAAGTCACTTGGATGAAGGTGCCTCACACAGACAAAAGTGCTTTTTCTCTTCCTCTTTATCTCTTTCGCAAAAAGGAGATTCTTACTCCAAATAAAGAACCTGGTGAGTTTATGTCTCTGATCCCCACAGGCAGGGAGGGGCGGTCCCGTTAGAGGTCCGTGTCGCTCTCCACTGCAAACTGTGTCCTGGTTGAGGCACACATCGGAGCCGCCGGGGAGCTTCAGAAGCATCTGCGGACACGGGGCACCCAGGGGACCCCAGGCTGCTGTCCCCACATTAACCTGGACGCCCCGAGGCAGAGGATGTGAAGAAAGAAGACGGGGGGTTGAGTCCCGGAGGCCCCAACTTTCAACTCCAAGACCTTGGACAGATAGATCAAACTCACAAGCCGTGTGTGTCCCCATTTGAAAACCGCAAATGATACTTAGCCTGCTTCCCCGTTGAATTTGGTAACAGTGTCTGGAAAAGGAAGTAATGGACCCCAGCGCTCTGCACGTGCCAAGCCATGGGTTATTTTTGTCGTCTGCACGTGGCCTTCCCGCCTCTTCCCTGCCCTCGCCCACCTGTCCACCAGGCGTCCCGCCGGCCTGGAGGTGGGAGTTTGTCTCAGGTCGCCTGGGGTCCCCTCGCGCCCCGATCAGAGCTGTCGGTGAAGCGCCTCGACAGACACGCCTCTGGCGATCTCTGCACAGTCACTGTGCGGGCTCTTGCCCTGAAAGAATGTGGAACAGCCGCGGGGTGGCCCCTGAGTTGGCGCAGCTGTGGCCCGAGACCCTGTGGGCGAGAGGTCCCCTGCCCGCCGTCGTGGCCGAGCCAGCTGCCACTCGCCCTGCCGGGTCCACAGAGCGGGCGCTTTCCCAGAGGCTTCCCTCGACTCGGCGACGGAGGACAGCTGGGTGCCCCTCCCCTAGCAGGACACGGGACGCACTCTGCACTTCACGGGGAAGCTGTGACCACACAGGACCCGGGTCAGGGAGGTCGCCCCGAAGTTTCCAGCCAGACAGCATCCCGGCCCAGAAGTAACCCAAACTTCAATAAAACAGTGGAATTTGGTTGAACTTCCAAGTGACCATTAAAATTCTTCTAACATGACCAGCACAGGGAGGCCGGGTCTCACTTGGCGCGGGAGGGACCAGGGCAGAGGCAGCAGGGAGGTTTCTCCTCATGCAACACGACACCTGTTGTGGGCTGGATCGAGTCGCTGGTGTTCATAAAGTATTTGTGAGGGTTTGCTTCCCTTCTCCCAAGGCTCCCCCAGACACAGCTTTGGGACACCGTTCCCTGCTTTTATTTTTTATTATTTTTAATATGAAATGTATTGTCATATTGGTTTGCACACAACACCCAGTGCTCATCCCAACAGGTGCCCTTCTCTCTGCCCATCACCCACCCTCCCCCCCATCAACCCTCAGTTTATTCTCAGTTTTTAAGAGTCTCTCGTGGTTTGCCTCCCTCCCTCTCAAACTTTTTTTTTCTTTCCCTCCCCCATGGTCTTCTGTTAAGTGACTCAGGATCCACATAAGAGTGAAAACATATGGTATCTGTCTGTCTCTGTATGACTTATTCCACTTAGCGTCACACTCTCCAGTTCCATCCACGTGGCTACAAAAGGCCAGATTTCATTCTTTCTCATTGCCACGTAGTACTCCATTGTGTATATAAACCACAATTTCTTTATCCATTCATCAGTTGATGGTCATTTAGGCTCTTTCCATAATTTAGCTATTGTTGAGAGTGTTGCTACAAACATTGGGGTACAAGTGCCCCTATGCATCAGCACTCCTGGATCCCTTGGGGAAATTCCTAGCAGTGCTATCGCTGGGTCATAGGGTAGGTCTATTTTTAATTTTTTGAGGAACCTCCACACTGTTTTCCAGGAGAAGAAGAGAAATAAGAAAGATCAGAGCAGAAATAAACAATATGGAATCTAAAAAAAACTGTAGAGCAGATCAATGAAACCAAGAGTTGGTTTTTTGAAAAAATAAACACAGTTGATAAACCTCTAGCCCAGGCTTCTCAAAAAGAAAAGGGAGATGACCCAAATAGATAAAATCGTGAATGAACATGGCATTATTACAACCAATCCCTCAGAAACACAAGCAATTATCAGGGAATGCTATGAAAAATCATATGCCAACAAACTGGACAACCTGGAAGACATGGAGAAATTCCTAATCACCCACCCACTTCCAAAACTCAAACAGGAAGAAATAGAAAACTTGACCAGACCCATAACCCGTGAAGAAATTGAATCAGTTATCAAAAATCTCCCAACACAGAAGAGTCCAGGACCAGATGGCTTCCCAGGGGAATTCTACCAGACATTTAAAGCAGAGACAATACCTATCCTTCTCAACTGTTCCAAAAAATAGGAAGGGAAGGAAACATTCCACACTCATTCTATGAAGCCGGCATTACTTTGATTCCCAAACCAGAGACCCAGCAAAAACAAGAGAACTACAGGCCAATATGCGTGATGAATATGGATGCAAAAATTCTCAACAAGATATGAGCAAATCGAACTTAACAGCATATAAAAAGAATTATTCACCATAATCAAGTGGGGTTCATTCCTGGACTGCAGGACAGGTTCAATATTCATTTCCTGCTTTTAAAGAACCTCTGCAGAGGCACCGAGTGAATGATGGGAAGGTCGGAGCGAGTGGGTGAGGGGCCTCTGTGTCACTGGCCCTCGTGAGCGCTCGCTAAGCTGTCCTGTGCTGGGGGCGCGATGGCACACTGGGCGGTAGGTCTGTCCGTGTTTTGGAACCACACGATGGTCCCAACTAAAACAATCATCTGGAACATGCTGGCCGTGGGTCTGCGTGTTTCCACCCGTGAAGCTCCCATGGCGGTCCCGGGACGCATTCGGGACAGACGGGGCACGTCCGGGTCGTGAGCCTTATCTTCCTGAGCTTCTGTGTTCTGCGGGAAGGACACGGTTGGGGCACCATTCCTCCCGTGTGGACACCGTGCCCACAGCGGCCGTGTGTGATTCTGCGACCTGTGAAACTGCTGTTGCCCTCGGAGCAATTCCTCTGGGGCGCTGGGGGGCTCAGTCGTTAACCAGACAGCTTCAGCTCACATCATGATCTCATGGCTCCTGAGTTCGAGCCCCGCATCGGGCTCGGTGCTGACAGCATGGAGGCTGCTTGGGATTCTCTCTCTCCTCTCTCAAAATAAATAAACGAAAAAAAAAGGGAATTTCTTTTAGCAGCCTTAAATGGAGTCTGGAGGAAGAACTCCCCACCGCCACCCGCCCAGTTCAGACCCGTTTCCTTCAGGAGCACGTTCCCTTCCTATTTTGCTCCTGTACGTCTTTGCTTCCCGGTTGCCGAGACGCCCCACCCCCGACCCCAGTGTGGACGACGAGCTCGTCGGAGCCAGAGAAGGCAGTGGAGTGAAAATGCTGGATGTAATCAGCCCGGAGTGGTCCAGACACTCACCCCTGGGCTCTGAGTGTCCTGTGCATCGGCCGACAGGCACCGACCCCACATTTCGGTGGAGAAGGCCGCAGGCACTCTCCGGCTCCGAGGGCCGCACCTGATTATTCTGAGCCATTTCGGGTCTGACAGGTCAGCAGATGGCCGGCTTGAGTGGCACAACCAGGACCGGGTGCCCAGAGCCCCCAGGACACGGGGAGCCCGTCTCAACACCACATCCATGCGGTGTTCGGGGACACGGCCACGTGCCAGCCCCTTCCGGCAGCCCCTGCCAGGGCTCCCGTGCCACAGCCTCCAGGACGACTCCCGTATCAGAGGCCCAAAACATCGTGCAAGTGTCAAAGCCTGAAAATGGTCTTCTGCAGACCCCTGGGCGTATGGGTTTCGAGAATGGACCTGCAGGCTGTGGGCAGTGCCACTCGGGCATGCCACGAGGCGTTTCTGGGGCTCGGTTCCCTCATGGGATCCACACGAATTCGTTGTCTTCTGCAGCTCTGTGATCCCCGTGGTCCAATCACGAGCATTGATAACCAGCATGGTGGGTGTGTTTAACCGGGAGAAGCTGAATGAGTTAAATATAGAAAACAAGACAATTCCAGTCTTTCTGCTCCTTTCTGGAGACTTTACGTATGATGTCAGTGATGTTGATGGGACGTTTATTTTTTAGATAAAGTTGCATCTGAATCAGTAGACTGTGATAAGTGGATGGTCCTCCGTAAGGTGGATGGGCCTCATCCAATCAGGTGAAGGCTGTAGGAGACAAGCCTGAGCTGCCTGGAGGAGGAGGGAAGTGTGCCAGCCTCTCAGCATCCCCCAGGTCTGCACCTGTATGATGTAAACATACCCCCTCTGGGTTCTGTGTCCCCGGGTGTCCCTCTGACTAACACGAGCAGGAACCGGGTGAAAGCCTTCCTTAAAGGGACGATTGCTGGGGCTCTGAGCCCATTCGGCTCAGCTGCCCGGGGACAGGGGCGTGCCCGTAACTAGACAGCCCCCGCTCTGTTCATCTCCGCCACCCGCTCTGAGCGTCCTGATGTGTCCTGATGCCACAGCAGAGGCCCTAAGTGACGCTGCTGGAGGGATCAACGCAGGCGGCACATCCCGGCCGCCCTCATCCGACGCCCTCATCCGAAGGAGGAATGAGGACACAGGTGCACGTGGTCGGCCCGAGGAGCGGCCCCAGTGAGTGACCCAGTGACAACACGGGGAACGTAGCACAGGCAAGGGAGGGAGGCCTCGGAGAATCCTGTGAAACGCTTCTCAGAATCAGCCCACTTTGTGTTGAGGAAACTGAGTGTGTGTTCACCCCACCCCCGTCCTTCATGGCTTTGGGGTCACCCCGGCCCCCAAGCCCTGCCTCTAGTCGGGGACCCTCCCCTGGCAGAGCGTAGAGGCCCGCACTTGCCGTGTGGAGCTGTGTGTGTCTGCCGGAACCAGACCAGCTCGGCAGCCTCAGCGGGGGGCCGGGGGGTCCCGGGCCCCTGGCGTCCTTCCTCGGCCGCTGCCCCGAGGCTCCGTGAGAGCCCGTCCCCACCGCTGTGTCGACAGAGACTCCCTTCTTTGAAACACAGAATAACGTCACATGAAAACATAGGAGCCCCAGGCAGCAGCACAGGGACGGGACCAGAGGTTTGGGGCCAGACACGGACTTTCCCTGCCATGTATGTGAAGGTCAAGTGGCGGGAGACCCTGGGCGGTGGGCAGCCGTTCTGCACCCTTGAAGGGGTGTGAGGCCCAGAAGCACCAGCCGACAGCGTCCGGGGAGGACACCCATCCCCCTCCTACACACACGCGGACCCTCCGGGTTGTCCTGTCCCCGCAGTTTGCGATGGATACGTAATCATGACACAGTGCGCTCAGGCACGCACGTCGCAAGCCTGGCTTAAAGATGTGGCCGACCCAGGACATTCCATATGGGCGATGCCAGCACAACAGAAGGACAAACTTGTAATAAACCCTTCCCATCGCCGACTCCTTTCATCTTCGTAAAAGAAGCTAATTGTAACCTTGACTCTGGCCGTCTGATGGAGTCCCACGGCCCAAGTGTGCAGCATCCTAGAAGGAAGCCGGTGGACATCTGCAAGTTTTAGCTTAGCTCCGCTTACCGTCAGCCTGGCCGGTGCTGCCCGATGCTTTTAGAGTCACTCCTGCTGCAGTGTTTTGACAAGAATCTCAAGGTGGTAGGGAGGCCGCTGTTATTTCACCTCTAGGTCTTCAGCAGGACATGAGGCTTCAGGAGAGCATTTAAACATAAAAACAGACCCAGGAAAAATCCGCATTAACGCTCATGTGATAATTCAGGCCGTATGCCTCACGTTGTACACGCATGATTGATGTTAACCGAAAACAAAGTTACACTGAAAACAATTACAGCTGTCAATGAGCACTCGCTCCACATTTGCACGTTTTAGAGAATTCCAGGGCCGAGAAATATGGAACCCATTGTCTTTTAACCATGTTCTCTTGTGGTCCGTAACACCGGGCAGCCTTTGGTACAACCGTCCAGAGTATCGCGCTTTGGAGTGCCTTGTGCCGCCAGCCGCGCTCACTGGTTGTGTCTAGTTAGAGATCGGACTGAAACCCACCAGAACGAGGCTGAGGGAGCCTTCTTAGAGCAATAAAAATGGGAGAGGCTGAGCCTGAATACTGTGTCCAGAGGGAGCGCAGGAACACAGTTAGACATCCACAATGACGTGGCCTCCTGACAGCCTTCCCGTTTTATCAGGGACAGATGGAGCCACGGAATTCAGCCGGGCAGTGCTGGACGTCGCCGTGCTAAATGCGGGGCTACACGCAGCCCGCTAAGCTGAGAGCTTCTCCAATGGTGGAGCTCGAGCTGCGCTTGGAGGCTGAGTGGCCGTGGGGCCCGGGCACCGAGGGCACCAGAGAGGGCGTGCACAGGGGCCTCGTGGCTCGCGGATGCACTGTGGGGAGAGGCGCTCCTGTGTCCTCGCATACTGGGAGGACGTTCTCCCTGGGAAACACATTGCCAGTCTCTGCTTCTCCATCCAAACTTCTCCCACGTGGTGGGGCCTCGCGGGTGTAAACACTTGAGGGAGACAGAAACAGGCCGACCGGTAGTATTCCTCAAGTTCAGGACCAGAGTGAAGACGGAGAAGTACCAGGAGTTTGGCAGGAAGCACGTGTCGTGTTATTACAAAATGTGAACGACTGACCCGTTCAAACGTGGTCCAGAGGCTGGAACCGCCGGCAGGGACCCGTCGGGTTCCAGCGCCCTGACAAGGAGCCGGACGGATGAGGCGATGCTGAGTTAGCGACCCATGCAGCGAAGTTCCTTTCTTTCAGAATAGTTTCCTAGGGAAACACTAGCTTAACTGTTCCTACTGTTGTCATAAGACGTGTGCTTGAGTGGAACAGAATCAGATGAGTCACCCGGGCCGTCATGATCCCGGAGCGCGGGCAGGGGGCACGGTCGGGGGACTTTCTCCAGCAGCTCGGGCCGCGGCTGGACCACTTGCGAGGCGCGGGTTCCCCCGAGACGCAGCGGTGCGCGTCCTCAGCGGGTGGCAGGGTGAGGCGAAGTGCCCGGAGACGGGGAGCGTCCCGCAGGGATGTGCAGGGACAGCTCCTGCGAACTGCAGAGAGGAAGCAGTGCGGCCGGGCGCCCCGGGGCCCCTGGGCAGGAAGGTCCTCAGAGAAGTCAGGTGTGAGGATGTGTTCACACATGACCCCTGCATTTGCGGGAAGTCAAACACCAGAGGGCAGGAGGGGGGACCGAACAGCTGAAAGGTGACAACTCTCGAAAGAGAAACAGAATTGGTGAGAATTCGTTGCCTCTTTTCCCAGTGACTTCCCCTACCTCTCCGTGTTTCCCCAGACTTCTCCCCTGCTCCCCTCCCCCTGCCGGCTGCCTCCTCCTCATCTTTGCGCCTTTTCCTTCCCTGCCTGATTTCTTACTTGGAAGCTGAGATTTTTCACGGATGCAGGCCGGGCGCCACCGCCCGGGGTCCGTCCCTCTCCGTGCAGGGCCAGGAGCTGTGAGCCCGGGGGCCCGGGAAGCGGGCACGTCTCCTCCGCACGGCCTTGCAGCTAGCGTGGCCTCGGGCCCTCGGCGGGGTGCTGGGGAGCCAGTTACCCCTGCCCTGCGCACAGCTAGGAGAGGGTCCCCAGAGACCGGCTCTTCCCTGATGGCAAGGCTTTCCCCCGACACAGCTGGTGCCACGTACACGTCACGGACTTTTCCGCCGGACTGGATCGGAATTCAAGTTCTGCCCCTCGGCCGAGGGTGTGAGCCACGGAAGCACACACGGATGTGCTCGGCGATCTCGTGCTTGTGACACACGTCCGTGTAAGCGTTTCAGGGAGTGATCTGAGAGTATCTGAACAACGGTCAGGGCCGGCGGGCGTCAACATTCACAGCTGTTTTTCGTTTCGTAGTTACAAGGTGCCGTTTATCTTTCCAAGCGCTGTCTGTATCGTGTCCCATCGAGGCCCCCCCGGGGGGTGGGGGACACTGATCTGGGCGCAGTTTACAGACGCAGAAAGTTCAGACTCTTAGAGCAAACGGGCTCCAGAAAGGGGCAGGGCTTCTCGGGAGCTGAAGGTGCCTGTGGGGTTGGTGTCGGCAGAGACAACGTGATTCGGGAAAAACCATTTACACGGATCACGTCTTGCTCACGGAGGCTCTGAGCCTCGGTGCTGAGAGTTTCTAGCGGAGCAAGGCCGTCACGGGGGGGCCTTCAGCTGCCAGAAGGGTTCAGTCAAGTCCGCCAATGGCACCTCCCTGATACAAGTGACTTCTGCAGAAACTTCTGCTTTTAAGAAATACTTATTTGTATTTTTTAGCTACTACACATCCAAAAATCTCAGCACCCCCCCCCACACACACACACAATGGAACACTTGCCATCTCCTTCACCGTCAATGTGTTTGCTAAATAAATAAGTAAACAAACAAGATGTACTCTGTCAGCCAAACCTTCAAAGGGTCTATTGTTAGAGGAAATAAAATTTTTAAAAATGTCATGGAATTAAGTTTTGTTTAAAGTCTTAATATTTAAATTTACAAAGAGAACTTCATGTCTGTTGTGGTTCAGATTCCCTCATTCTGCTGAAACCTGCTGTTAATTTGGAAATGTATATTGGTTTCTCCTTTAAATTTTCATTAAATGTTACCTAGCCCACATGTGCATCGCATGGGAAGTAGGAGCTGGGCTTTAATATAAATGGCATGTCCATACACAGGCAAGTTAGAGTCAGACGCACAAGTGGAGGGGAGGGTAAGTTTCCAGGAATGCCTGAGGGGCTCCCTCCACACATTCAACCCCGCGTTGCCCGTGTTCGAGCCTCTCTACTTGTCCCCTCTCCAGCATTCCCGCCTGTCCCTACTGTCCATCAGTAGCACCAAGCGCGTCACCTCCTCCTTCAGCTGTAGTCACTTGTCTATAGTGTTTACCCAAGGTCTCACCCGACCCTCCCAAGTTTACTTCTAACTCCTCACTTCCTAATGAGCTTACACACAAATGGTCCATATGGAGAAGTTATGGACCGAACTGTGTCCCCTCAAAATCCGTAAGTGGAAGCCCTAAGTGCTTAACGCAAGTGACAGAGGACGCCAGGCGCAGAGGAGAAAGGAAACTGAGAGTCACCAGTGTCAGTGGAGGGAAGGGACCTTGCATGCACAGAGGGCATCATCCACTAAAGGAAAAGGAAGAGGCACGTCCTCTCCACTGAACCACGGGAACGGGGGGGATGGACCGGGTCCCACATATTTGTGTGATGGGGATAGGGGGGACTCTGCCTGCGGTCCTGAGGTGACAGGGTGAGAAGCTGAAGGGGTGCAGGGTGGAGGTGGGGAGCCAGGGGAGGAGCAGGGACAGTGAGGGAGTGGCGGGGGATGTGGAGAAGGATGTGGCATCATCTTGGAGTGAATGGGAGACAGAGTCGAGACAGAGCAGCCCAGGATTTTCAAACGGTGACAGGAGTCGGCATAATTTTGTATTTTCCCTGCAGCAATGGTCCACTGCATGGGCGTGAAAGCAGAGGTCCTGTCACTAGGTTGACTCAGTGCTGGAGTTTTCCCCACGAAGGTCCCAGAGAATGCGGTCAAAGAGTTGAGGACTTTTGCCAAAGGGTAATTCTAAGGACAAGCCATGGACGGTCACCCGTGCAGGGCGGGAAGTTAAGGTAGCAAGTGGCTGATGACTGGAATGGATCCGGGAGGGGGGGGGTAGGTTCCAGGGACTGAAGCGGCATTTCCAGGAAATGTGGGCATCGGGTGCATGCATCTAGGCACGGTGGGAGTGCTGTCCGGATGGAATCTCCACGGTGTCTCGGCGGGGACGGGTACCGTGGGGGAGGGAGGGCTCACTGCAGAAACAACCAGGGATCTGGCGTTGGGTGGAGATCGAAACTGTGAGCCAGGCGCTAAATAGTCAAGGGAAGGGCACGGGAGCCCAGGATGACACGGGCACCATGCTGTGGGAGACAGCGTGGGACCAACCAGGAAACCCTCAGGAGTGTCCCTGCAAGGAGGAAGGCCTGGGGTGCCGGAGGCTGCACGAAGTCGGGAAAACCTTGACCTTCCCGCTGGGACCTGGTTATCGGCAATCCCATGAGACAGACGTTAATGTTCTCATGTTCCAGGGGGGCCCTGAAGGCCGGACTAAAGATCCTACCCAGGGTCACGGACTAATAGAGCATCCGGCAGGGTCACACTTGCCCTCCCCAAATCACCGTCGCCCTGCAGGAAAGACCGCACACATCTTCCACTACCTTCTCTCTGAAAATGGCGTCGATGGTTCATTAGCACTCCGCGAACGTGAACGGAGCCCTGGGCTGTGCACGTGCTGTGCTAGAACGGTACTAGGAGAGCACCCGGTGTCCTCAGTACCGCCCCGGGAATGCTGGCAGGGAGCCCTTGGATTGGCACTGGAAGAGGTGCCCAGAGGTCGTATGATTGGTGCCCACCTCCCGGTCAGCCCCTGTGAGTCTGTCTCAGAAGAGACAACCTGCTTTAACTGATCGAATGCGTGCAGTTTATAATCAAATAAGAATACTTTGGGCTCGCTGCCAGAGCATATCAATCTATGGGGCTTTTCAGCACCCTAAAGGTAGCCATCTGGCACGGTTAAACACTCCTCCTTTCCAAGTTTTATTTACATGAATGGTTTTGCTTTTAACACTCAATGTGCATTTCATCAGCAAGATGGGACACAGCCCTGTGCCCCATTCTCCGAAGAAGCAGGCTCTGCAAAACAGGCGTGTTTAGCATTTAATCGCAAGATACGTTCTCCCCCAGTTTTTTCAAGCATTTGAAAGACCAAAGAGCGTGAAAAATAGCGTGCGGGCTGCAAATTCATCAGATGACATTTCTGTGTCACAGTAAACGTACAAAAAATAGAAAAATCAGAAGAAAAAGTTTCTGATAACTAAGAGACATACCCGAAGAGAGTGGAAATAAACTTGTTGAGAAGGAAATACGTGGATTTAATCACGGAGGAGGTACTGATTTGATGTGAGTGCTAAAATACAGACAATTCTTCGGGGAAGCGAAGTTTTTCTTAATTGGTGAGCAAACCGTGAGCGAATTTCATGACACGAGTGGTGTTTGCTGCAAATATGATCTATGGTTTTGGACGTATGTCCTTTAGAGACATACTTGGCATGTGGATTCTCAGACTTCAAGGAAGAAATCACGGACGGGTGGATTCATGCCATAACTTACACGTAAGGAATTCTCAGCGGCCCCCACGGGTGTCTAGTGAATGACAGTGAGCCCCACCAACACATTGCAAGCACTCGGGAAAACAAACACAGAAACAGCAGGTTCTGGAAATGAGAAAAGGGTGAGATTGCTCAAATTTGGCCAAAGAATAATTATAGTGACCGACACTGTGGAGAGCCGATGTGAGGCCAGAATGGCATTACCGGACGGGAGTCTGGGACAGTGTGACAGCGCAGTGTGGGCTGACCCACGAGTGGGGGCTGTGACTGCAGCAGGAAGCTCCCACGCCCCTCGCACTGGACTTCGACATCAGCTGGTCGCTTCCTGGGCAGCATTTTCAATCCTGTTTTTATTTTCCTTTCTCAGGAACACGTCTTGAGACTTATAATTAATGACAGGCTATCATTTATTTCTTTTTTTAAAAACTTATTTATTTTGAGAGACAGGGAGAGAGAGAGCACGTGCACACACGTGAGTGCGGGGGGGGGGGGGAGACAGAGAGCGAGGGAGAGAGAGAATCCCAAGCAGGCTCCGTGCTGTCAGCGCAGAGCCAGATGTGGGGCTTGAACCCTGGAACCCTGGGATTGTGACCTGAGCCAAAGTCAAGAGACGGACGCTCAGCCAACTGAGCCACCCGGGTGCCTCAAGGATGCAACTCATTTCTAAATATTTCATTCAATAGACATTTTTTCCAGGCAAATATAGTTGGAAAACTCTAGAGAGCCAGGGATGCAGTAGAGGATGTGATCTCACATTTATTCCCTGCAGTGTTCATGAAGCAAAGGGACCGTCTTCGTCCACCCAGACAGCAGCTTTTGAGCGCGTGCCCATGCGACTTCCCCGTGCCTCAGGGAAGGGGATGTCTGAGTGACAGGCTCTGCCTCGAGGACCTGGCAGAAGGGAAGTTCAGGAAGGGCTCCCTCACCGGGCTGCGGCGTTTCTGGTATGTGAGCGGGGGCCCCAGAAGGAACCGCCTTCCAGCGCCGGTCTGAATGTCAGAACCGGAACGTTCTGCGTCTACTTCGTTCCTCTTTCCCAGCCGGAGAAGGAGCTTCCCGCGAGGCGCAGAGGGCGCGGAGTCCAGGGTCAGAGCGTCCGGAAGCTGCCGGCTGCGGAGACCGCTTAGGTCAAGGTCAGAGGGAAGTCAGTCCGCTGTTGAGATGCCACCACGGCTCACACCGGCCCGGCCCCAGGGACAGCGGGACTAACAGGTCAGAAAGGCCGTTTCCTTTTAAATTCTCGCTCGAGTGTAACGGACACGCAGTGGCACATTAGTTCCAGGCGTACAAAACAGGGGCTCCCGAATTCTGTACATTCCTCAGCGCTCGTCGCCCTACGTGTCCCCCGCGTCCCTGAGCTATTTCTTTCGACATCAGAAATAAATGGACTGCGAAACCCAATCCCAACCCCATCTTAAAACACATTGAAATTATTTATTTTATCTCGCTTTTAGAAATATGTGTCTTTTATCATAACAGGAGCCAGTTAATAAAATTACTAACCAAATTAGAAAGACCATTTTCGTTGATGAAAAAGTAACAGACTCGCCCTGTTTTAAGCCATAAAACTGAGTCCTTCTGTTCTAATGCTCAGAGAATCATGAATATGAACCTCGAAACTAAAGCATTCGGAGTCTCACCCCGAGGCACACTTACAAGATCTCAGAAGCAATAAAAAGTCATGTCTCTTAACTACCGTAGCCGCAGTTCATTGAAAAGGCCATGTAAGCACAGGTTGGTAGGGAATATAAAAAATTCCATTTTTTTCAGCAAAGAAACAACACATCGACACAGCATAATTTCAACTGGAAGGTAAGGAAACAAAATATTTGTTCTGAAGGTAAAAAAATTAATAATAAGATGTATAAAACCCCGCTGCTGGGAAACACCCACGAATGGAATTAAGTTGTCCACCTGACCATTAGTTAACCTCCGGACTTCCAGAGAAAGTGGGCACGAAAGAAGGTATTTGCGTCACATAACGTATATAAGCCGGGACGAAAATCGTTGCGAGTGTTCCAGGAACTGTCGGAGGGCGGCTGTGGCAAACACCTGCCAGCCGCCTGCCAGGAACGCCTTCCCCTCGGCCTTGCCGGCCCAGCTCCCGTTTTGTCCCTGGCGGCAAACGTGTGATAAAATCTGAAGCCAGGGACGCAAGGGAGGAACACCGGGGGCAAGAAGCCCGCTGGATGGGCTCCGGGAAGCCGCGAGGCAGCTGACGTGCCACGCTCAGCGGCCACAGGCCTGCTGCCGGCGCCCTCCGCCCTCCGCTGTGTCCGCTGACACACAGGGAGATGCTGGGGGCCTCCAGGAAAGCCTCGCTCCCAGACCCCAAGGGGTCTGGCTGCGTCGGCCAGGCCTGCTTGCTGCCTGCCTGCTCGTACGGCAGGAAAACGGCCCTTACGTCACCGCGACCTGGCTTCCTAGCCTCTGTTTCTTACCAATGAAGTCAATTCCCAACGAGAAGATTCCCACGTTTCCACCTCTAGGGAGTTTCCTTCTGTAGGAACCACCTGCCATCTGTACCCTGTTGTGTGCTGTTGGGCTTTGGATCCGGGCCTCCCCGTTGGGCTTCGGATCCGGGCCTCCCTGTCCTTGATGCTTCTTTCAGGGGGACGCTCAGAACCACTTGATACAAACCAGCCTGACCCGTAAGTTTGAGTTCAAGATGCCTTCGATTGATGCCCGTTTTAGACCAAACGGGTCACACCGTCAATAACCGGGGAAGCCTTCAGCTCTGTGTGGTTGTTCGACAGCATGGTCTGAGCTCTCGCCACGTCTGACGTCGCACCCCGACACGCATCCCCTGTGCACACGTTCTGCTACGCCTCTGAACACCGAGCGTTGCCCACGGGAGATTCAGGGCACACGTGTGTGCTAGAGTGCAGACCAGGTGCTGGGCTCCCTTTCCCCAGTAGGGACCCACCCCCACACGCTGCCGTGACCTCTCGCTGGGAGCCGTGCCTTTCCCGCCCCGCGACTCGTTCCGACCCCGCGATGGGCTCCAGCAGCAGACACGGGCCGACGGGTCACAAACTAAGGCTGGAACGGGTTCGCGCCGCCAGGCCCGCCCCGTCTCCTGCACAGCCTTGCGAGGACACGCCCCTGACGTGGTCCCCACGCCGAGGGGATGGGGCAGACCTGCAACCCAGTGTGAGAGGCCCAGAGGCAGGTCGGGCCCGGCCCAGACTAGACTGCCCTGCCCCGGCCAACACAAGAGTACGAAAAAGGACGCACAAGGGCTGTTTTAAGCCACGGCGTTCCGGGGCTGCTTGTTCCCAGCATTTTAGTAAAAGATGGCAAACGTCACTTTTTAAGTGAGGAAATACCAACAATGGCTAAGTAGCTAGTCAAAAATGCTTTTGATAGTTTTGGTCTATGTAGTGTTTCAGAAGAAAACCGCCATCGCCACCATCACCACAAGGCCCTGACCTTATTAGAGCCACGTGCATTCTCACTTTCTGGGGGAGCTCCGCGGTTTGCACGAGGTCTCCGTCCGCTTGGCGGTTCGTGATTCTATCAGTCGTTTCACTGATTCAAAAAAAGCTTTCACCTCGGTAACTGAAAAACAGTTCCAGGTGGGACACTCATGGGCATGATTTCCGAGTTGGTCAGCACACTTCTGAAAAGTCTCAAACTCGGGAGCTTTTGACAAGGATGCAGGAGACCGTTTTCAAACACGAGCAGGGTTGGGGAGGGAGGCAGCTGTCACTAAAAACAGCCGCCCGAGGTAGGTAAAGGAAGGAGAGCTCTGTCTTAGATTTGGAGCCTCCGTGCCTGGCGATGAGAACCATCCGCTTCAGGCCACGCACACCGGCGGCTCACTCCCTTCCGGACCCACCTCGACTCTCCTCTCGCCGCTGGCCTTCATTCGAGCTTTTGCAGCTCCCGGGACGGCCTCAGCCCCTCCTCCCTGCTCCAGAAGCCCGCCCAGGCCCCACCCCATCTACCCCCTCTTCCGGATGGCTGGCTGTGCGTCTCCTAGCTCCATTTCTGCACAATTGACTCGCCACTATTAGTTTTCATTCTTTTCTGAGTAGAGAAAAAAGCGTGCAAGACGGGATCTACCAGAAGGGAGGAGAGGACTGGGAGAAGCAGGACTGCGTCAGAAGCCCCTGCAACGGTCCCAGCGAAATACGAGGGCCTGGCCTGGGACGGAACAGGGGCCTGGAGAGGAAAGGAGAGTTGTGGGGCTTGACCGATCGCCTCGATCAACGTCAGATCCTGCCTTGTTCCTGCCGCGGTCTGCCCTGGCCGCGCGGCATGCGGGGTCCTCAGCGCTCGGTCAGTACTGAGTGCGAGTGACTGCCTCACACGACAGGGTCAAACCCCACATCCTTTGTGCCAGGCCCTGCGCCCTTCACACGAGCCACACACCCGGAGGCGCGCACGGCCCCCGGCCCCGGCTTACGGAGGAGACGGAAGCACAGAAAGTTGGAGTCACGCGTCCCGAGTCACACAGCCAGAGGGGCAGGGCCGGGATCGCTCACTCGGGCCAAGAACCGTTGCCTCTGCCTCTTGACCACAGGCAGCCCTGGGACTAAGCAGTGCTAAAGGGCTGTGCTTTGCTGGTAAGAAGACACCACAAGTAGAGTTCTGAAAGCATATTTTATTTGAATCTACGAAAAATGATTAAATCCAAAGTTCAGAAATATAAAAGATTATCCAATAAATTTAGGATCCTAACTGTTTCTTAAACAACGTGACAGACACCGAAGCTGGTTTTGTGGCTCCAAAGTTTCGGTTTTTACTTTCGTACAGTTTAAATAAGTAAGAAGCCTCATAAAATATCTTCATGCACATGCACAGAGATCGTCTTACATGACGTGCGTCGGGGGGACTTGGGGCCACGAAGATTATTTTTCCAACCGAAAGCTGGAGCCGAAACAGGATCACAACCCGGCTCCCACAGCTGTCGGCCCGGCCTCCGAACGGCTCGGTCGAGCCAGCGGACGCGTGCGGTGTCGGGGCCCGGCTCTGGGTGCCCGCGGTCGCACCGCAGGCCGGCCCCGCTGCTCACAGCGTGGGCATTCAGCTCCTGACCTGCTCTCACAAGGGCCACTCGGGTGGATCCCCTATGGGCACGTCCTTGTGCCCTTGAGGCCGCAGAGAAGGACGAGGCGGGAGCAGGGGACCGGCCGAGACCGGCATCCCGGCTACGGCGGACGCCGGCTGAGCCGTCTCTATGGGGGGTGCTCCCGAGTCGTTCAGGTGACCCGTCACCTCCCAGACGCCCAGCGCCGGCCGGGGCACGGTGGGCAGCGGCCACGTGCCAGGACAGAAGCGGGGCACTCAGCGCTGGCCGGGGCGCGGGACTAAACCCGCCTCTCCGGACGCCGGGCGTCTCCCGGCTGCCTCGGGACGGCAGGGGCGATCCCTAGGATTTTACCGCGTGGTTACTCTGAGCCCAAGGCGACGCGCAAACCGAAGCTCGAGGAGGAAGAGCAGCCCCCAAAGCCAGGCTGGAAGCAGCCTCTCCTACGGGCACTGCCCAGACTCAGCGCATCGCCGCGGTGCCCGCCTGGCTCATCGGGAGGACGCCATCTCCGGAGGGCACAGCAAAACAAACCAACACAAAGTCCCAAGAAGCGAGTAAACCCATGCGCTCGTTAAGGGCGCGATGAGGACGGGACGGCAGAGGACGGCAAACTTCTGCGGAAGCTGGCGACGCAGATTCGAAGACGCCGCAGGCACAGCGGACCTCAGAGGACGCCAGCGTGGCCTGTGGGGGGCGGCTGCCCGGGGCGGGGCGGGGGGCGGAGGGCAGGGGGTCGGGGCCGCGGCTCACAGCTCTACTACGTCAGCATGTGCAGGATAAAGAAATTAAGCCTAAAGCCACTCAAGATACATCTCTACCAAGTGCAGATTCCCAAGGCCAAAAGAGGGCACATACATTGTATGTGATTAGTTTTCTGAAGCCAGCCCTTCCATTTCACAGATTAAAGCCGTCTGTTTAAATATCTCATTTCTACAAAGTGAATTTACATTTAAAGTACAAAGTGCAAATACTATGTGTTTTTGGGTTTTTTTAATTGCTTTTTGGTGAGGGAGTCTCCCACGTGTCCAGGAACCGCCTTGGATGTGTGAGCCGCTACCCTTGCTTTCTTGGCTGAAAAAAAAGAGACAGAAACGGAGACATTGTTAGGAAGTTTCCATCCCCCGTCTGTGAGGAGTAAAGCCTGCCTCCTAGGGCTGGCGTTAATCTACCTGTCGGCAACAGGGGAAAAGCAGTATTTGTTTTTTTTTTAGGGGTTAGGCTCAGTTTATTTATTTACTTTTATTTTAGTTTAGTTTAGTCTTCTTCCTAGAACTAATCGTTATTTATTAATAATAGGTTTTGGTATTGTTTATTTATTTACTTTTAGTTTAGTTTAGTTTTCTTCCTAGCACTGATCGTTATTTATTAATAATAGGTTTTGGTATTCTGTTTATTTATTTTTAGTTTAGTTTAGTTTTCTTCCTAGCACTAATCGTTATTTATTAATAACAGGTTTTGGTATTCTGTTTTATTGTATCGCACTGCATTGTATTTTTAAATGCGTGCAACAGAAACCACTGTTGGTTCCATCACTTTGGGCATAAGGATTAACAAAGACACGATGCCAACGTTAACTTCCGACCCTCCTCTCCCTTTCAGTGATCAGGACTATCAGGAGAAACATACTGGCTGAGAAAAATTAGCATTTGCTTTAAGTATTTTAAGTAGATTCAATATATTCAATGTTCTGCAGCCTCCCGTCATTTGATTATTATACAAGATAACTATTTTTAGTTTTTTATTTAACGTTTATTTATTTTTTGAGAAAGAGAGAGAACGTGCACGCGCGAGTGGCAGAGGGGGCAGAGAGAGGGAGGAGACACAGACTCGGAAGCAGGCTCCAGGCTCCGAGCTGTCAGCACAGAGCCCGACGCGGGGCTCGAACTCACGAACCGTGAGATCATGACCCGAGCCGAAGTCGGACGCTTAACCTACTGAGCCACCCGGGCGCCCCAATACTTTTAAGAATCTAATTCATGCTTCAAATTTGATAAAGGCATCACTGATTTTTGAAATTTCCTTTTCACCCTTTCCATGTACTAACTTACCTCTCGAGAAGAAATGCAACTTGAAAAGTCTGTCTCCTAAACTACTGCCATTCTGCACCCCGACTGCCAGTTAAAAGCCATTTGGAACGAAAAGGAGAAGCGAGATACAGTCTTCGAGATTTGCTTTCCCGAGTGTATCAATTCCTACCAGTGTAAATCGATCCATGCTCCTGTTTGGTTATCTAAAATAATCCACGTAAACACTTAGGAGGCGTCCAGGCTGCCTCTCCTCCCCTGATAAACACACTAGTAGGTGGTCAGAACAAAGAAGAGTGTCTCTCCCGCGTCTGAGCTAATGGGAAGTTTTGTTTTAATTAGCTGTGGGTGAAGATAAACCATCAGTATTTTCACAGTTACGGAAACGCGTCACAACTGTTGGAACAGACGAGGCTGGCCCACGTCCACGTCGGCGTGGGGGCACTGCTCTGATCGTGTCTGAATCCTGCCGGGAAGTGCAGAAGAGATCAGGAAAGACGCCTCGCTCTTGGATAACTACGGGCCCCTGAATCCTCCTAGCTCCCCTTTGTTTAACGCTTCTTGTCTGCGGTTACTCGGACGGTGAAAGATCTTGGCGCTCAGAAATATTTTATTCCTCAAAGAAAGATCTACGGCCCTCCATTATTTCATCACGTGCAAGCCACAGCTGGTTTATGCAAGGGACTTAATCCCAGAATCACGGATTACAGTAACAGCCCTTGTAACCAGGGCATGGAAGTCAGTATAGCCATCCCGACACCATAGAAACAGCAGGAGCGGCTGTTCCGGCTTCTTTTTCTGGGAAATAGCTGAAGAGGGAGGCTCGCGTCTTGAACCGAGTTTACCGCGCGCGTGGCCATCGTCACCGCTGGGTAATGACAACACTCCGCGGGCGTTTCGGCTGGGGTGACTGCTTTCAGACCAGCCCGGCTCTAAAGCAGAGATGACTTGTGGTGGGACTTAAAAAGTTAAAGCCGTAAACATTCGCTAAACAAAGGAAACCGTATCACACGTCTTTCCTAACAAAATGGTTTTCAATTACATCTAGGGTGTGCCTTCGACGGCTCCGCTTAAAACCCACGCCAGATGCAGGACATGACTTGGGAAATGTCCGCTGACGTCCAACCGGTGATTTTATGAATGGGCCAGCGGTCCTAAGGAGGGAGGCTTTTTGTCGTGGCTTTGAGGGAGGGAGAAACGTATCCACTCACGTTTGCCCTCTGGAAAATATTCTAGACTTCGATGGGTGTGGCCTGGGATGCTGGGGAGAGTCCACACAATTACCTACTTTACCCGCACGTGTGAAGGTAACAGGATTCAGAAACACAGAAACATGTGTCTAAACACACACTGGGGAAGGCTGAAAATCCCTTTTGGAGCAGAAGAGTTGTCTCATTACGATCCCCAGATGAAAAGAAAATGTTCACCTGAATGCCCAGAGGGTCTCCTGTCCCTGTGATCTCCTTAACAAATTGTTAAGATATAAGTTGCAAATCCCAGACAATTATTTTTTTAAAAAATTTCCACAAAACAATAGGACTCCATTTTTTTCTAAAAATAACAAAATGAAATTTCAAAGAGTAAAAAAAAAAAAAATTAAGACAAATCTTTAAGTTGATGATTTAACGAGTTGATGATTCTGATGGAATTTTGCAAGGTTCTTTTGGCCACACTGGGGTATGTATATGAAACGTGGCTTCTCCTGTTTTGGGAAGGTACTTTACTTTCCAAATCTCCAGAACCCCGAGTTTTCATTGCCTATAATTAAACAAGTTATTAACGCTAAAATAGAGAGAACAATACTTACCTGTCTATTAGAAGTGCTTTCAGCATTAACTCTGGGGGCTAACAAGGAAAGAAAAAAAAAAAGACACTATTAAAAACCAAATACTCTTCATTTAGTGAAAATTTCAATATCACTTTTCAGTAAGGGAACAAAATCACTTTAGGACAGTGTCATCAACTGACACACTTTTCACATGAGAAAATACGTCTAGAGGGAGACAGCACAGATTATAAGCAGTGGCTTCGAAAAGTGACGACGTACAATTTTCTAACAATAAACGCTCCAGTCCACCTGGAGAAGAAGGTTTCATTTTACCAAAACTTCCAAAGCAACATCTACTAACCTGAGACCTTTCTGACCCGTGTTTCTTAAACTCTCCCCGGGGAAAGGAGGCCCCAGGCAGGGTGCAACACGGTTCCCTGACACGTTTTGGTTTTATATTTAACTCATAAGAAACTAGCGTATTTGGCTCAAAACAATTTTTCCAAATCCTCGAGGGAAATGGAAGGTGGAGGGAGACACATATAAGACGCACAGTGTTTGTCCTGTGGCCTCGCCACGTGGCCCGTGGTGGGAGAGCAGGCGGGAGGCTCAGACCCGGCCCCCAAGGTCACGTCCCCCATCCTGCGGGCACTCCTGGGTCCAGTTCCCGGGCACCTGCCTTCCTCCCCTGCTTCCAAGATGGCCCTCCACCTTCCTGGGTTCCCTCCTCCCTCCCTCCCCTGCCCCTGGACAGCACAGCGCTGTCCCCAGCAACAGGGAGCACGGCAGCCCTACCTCACTAAACCCAGGGGACTACACAGAGAGGGGACTGGTGCCCAGGTGCCCAACGGGCACAGCGTTCAGGAACCACTGGCAACCAGTTTACGTCACTGGTGACAAGCGATGCGGAGGGCTCCAGGTGACCCGGCGTACGGCGGTTTGTGGTCAGGCAGTACGCCTAGAAGGGACGCGGCTAGCATGGCAATTTGGTGGAAAGAGCTAATTTGGTCAAAAATGAATATTTCTTCATTGCTGAGTGTCTGTGCAACGGCCATTTTGGAGACTCATGAGGGAATGAGGCAACGTTTTGTGAATGTTTTTCCTGAAACCTTCAGGAAGATTTCCTTTCTTGTTTTTATCGTTTATCGACAGTTTCAGTTATTTTTTTTTTCTGTTTTCTTTTGGTAATAGTGAAAATCTAGATCACAGCTTCCGCTAATACGTTTCAGTTGAAATAATTCAAAGGTAAACTGTTGTGTAATTTCCTAAACTAAGTGTGATCAGGAAGGAGATGTGTCACGACCCCATCCTGTCGTGAAACGTCACAGCTGGCACGCGTGTGCGTGCGCACACATACAGACATTCCGGGGGAATGTACGGGTCTCATTACGTCTGAGGAAAAAAGCCACGTTATCTGTTTTTTGTTTAATTTCTGATATTTGTTAGGATAAGACATGCATTGTTCAGTTGTGAGCAGAGATGAAGGAAACAAAAGAGCGGTAACAGTTGGCCTATTCAGAACGTCCAAACTAACCCTCTCCCGAATGTGTAGGTTTTTCTGGCTTTTCAAAACCTACTGCAAATCACACGTGGCAGGAAGAAGGAGCTGATAATAAAGCTGAAAATGAAAATCACGGTAGGAAAAAAGAGAAATTCTTCAAGGAAGATAAGGGTTGTAGAATCAGATATGAATCTAAATCCCCAATGCTCACTTTTGACCAAACGGCCACTTTGACCACATTTTAGCTTATTTCCAGGGGATTCATCAGCCCTCTTCCTGGTGGCTAACACGGCCCTCAACTCAGGACATCGGCTCACCTGCAGCCACCTGAGGAACGGAACACTCCAGCTTCCACGGTGACAGGGCTTTCTATTAAGGATGAGAGCGTCAAATGCCCGGCCCCTGAACACCCCAGGGCAGGTCCTGACAACTAGTCCCCCACCTGTCACCCCAGGGTACATCCTGACAGCTAGCCCTCCACCCTGTCACCCCAGGGCAGGTCCTGACAACTAGTCCCCCACCTGTCACCCCAGGGTACATCCTGAGCTAGCCCTCCACCCTGTCACCCCAGGGCAGGTCCTGACAACTAGCCCCCCACCTGTCACCCCAGGGCAGGTCCTGACAGCCAGCCCCCCACCCTGTCACCCCAGGGTAGGTCCTGACAGCTAGCCCCCCACCCGGTCACCCCAGGGTAGGTCCTGACAGCTAGCCCCCACCCGGTCACCCCAGGGCAGGTCCTGACAGCTAGCCCCCCACCCTGTCACCCCAGGGTAGGTCCTGACAGCTAGCCCCCAACCCTGTCACCCCAGGGTAGGTCCTGACAGCTAGCCCCCAACCCTGTCACCCCAGGGCAGGTCCTGACAGCTAGCCCCCAACCCTGTCACCCCAGGGCACGTCCTGACAGCTAGCCCCCCACCCTGTCACCCCAGGGCAGGTCCTGGACAACCTGGGGCAGTCCTGACACCCCAGAGCCCCCTGCAATCACTCAAACCAGTCCGTCCTGAGCCTGCTGACCTGCCTCAGGTGCCCCTCCCCATGGAAACCTCAGGGAAGTTGTCCACGTCTCCCCCATTCCGTCTGCCCCGACTGACCGTGGTCCCCGTGTGGCCCTGCGTGTCGTGCTGTGCCCCTTCTCTTGGGACCGCGTGTCACAGACTGTCTTCCCCATGGCAGCGGTCTCCTGCCCTGTTGGCCCTAATACACCTCAAATCCTCTATCAATATACTATGTTTTGAAACCACAGGATATTTAATCGATTAAGGAACTCAAACCCAACTCCAAAGGCCAGCACTAGTGTTCACAGGGAGGTGGGATTTTGAGACAATTGCTGGTCATCACCAACCAGGCATGTGACCTTGGAGCGCCAGCTTCCTCGGCGCCCTGACCCCTCCAGGTGAGGGTCTCTGGGGGGGAGGACGACGGCGGTCCCTCCTCGGAGCAAAGCAAGGGCCAGCGTTTGCAGAAAGACCACCTTCCCATCCTGTCTCTCCCGCAGACGGCAGCCTTGGCTGAACCACTCGGTGGAATCCTCTAGAAGCCGCAGTTTCTCACGGGTTTGCCCAGACGAGGCTGTTCTCGGGGACGCGCACAGCTACCGTTCCTGCCAGGCGGCACTCCTCTGGCTGAGTCAGGCTGAGACTGCTGGACGCTCAGATGCCCCCGAGCCCTGAGGCACGACGGCAGCTCTCCAGGGCTCCATCCCGACACCCCGAGGGCTGCGCTCAACATCACTCCCACCGAGACGCCCGCCGAGCTCCTCAGCCAGAGCCCGGTGCTGTGTCCCGGGTCCGCCGGCCACGCTTTGCACGCGCCACCATTCCTGTGGCTCCCCCGGCTGGGTGCTTTCTCTCCTTTCCTGTCAACTGGAACGTCCGAGGCTCAGCTTCTCTGTCCGCCCCTTAGTTGACGGCAGACGCTCGGCCATTTGCTGAGTGAACGAACGCGCGAATGAAGGGCGTCACCCCCAGAGAAAGCAGCCCCAGAAGGCGATGGGGACAACATCACCGTGAGGTCGCCGGCCCCCTGGCTGGCTGCAGGTGATGCTTTCACCTTCCCGGCGCGGGAGCTCACGCCGCTTCGGAAGCCGGGCAAAGAGCGCAGAGACGCGGGGCCCGGCGGGGATCACCTGGAGCCAGACCGCACCGGGTCACGGCTGGACACGAAGCGCGCACGCCCCAGGCCCAGCGCCTCCGCAGACGGCCGGTCACGCCGTGCACTGAGCCGCGCGGGTCGGGGAGCACGCGGGCTTCTCCGCGGGAAGGCAGAGCTGTGCGGGTGGGAGGGTCACTGCCTGACCCGAGGAGACCCTGCTCCGTCTCAGAGCCTGGGCGCTCTCACCGCGCTCATCCCTCACTTCACGGGGGTGCCCGGAATCTGTGGCCCGCACGGTGCGCCTCAACGGACGTGCCGCCACCGGACCCTCAGCTCCAGATCCGCGGCACGTATCAGGCCACCAGACAGATGCCGAGGGGAGGGCTCCCTGCAAACAGTGGGCCGGTCTGTGCGATCCGGAAACGGGCGACGCAGAAGATCCTAGAAATAGCAGGCTGCACACGCGGCTGATCCCGCACTTAGGTCACTCGTGGCAGCCACAGGACCTGGACACGGGTTCCAAAGGGAGGCGGCACCACGCCCATCCGGCCACGGCACACAGGTCACGGGGTGGGTGCCCTGGTCTCTCCCCGCGGGAGCGCCACGGAGCGGAGGCCGACAGTGCCCTGGTGCCGCAGCCGTGGGGTCGGGTGGGCCCTGCTGCCCCACCGGCTCCCGTGACGACCCCCGAAGGCCTCCGAGTGGCCCCGGCTCTGGCATTTCTGGCTAGAACCGCACAGGGTCCCTAGTTTCCAGGGGCCCTCGGGGAACCGAAGTCGAAGACAAGGTGAGGGACGCGGCGAGGGCGGCTGTTCCGGTCCAGGAAGTCACAAGCAGCAGAGAAGCACCAGAAAGGACCCCGAGGCCGCAAACAAAGGAGCGGGGGTGGGGGCTGTGCTGGTGCAAAGGCCCGGAGGCGGAGTTTTGGTTTTCACACCAGTGCCGTCCGGAGGTTGCGGGCCGGCCTGCGGTGGGCCAGGGGGCCCGACAGAAACCGCAGCCCGGGCAGGGGCGGCCGTGAGGGTCTAACGCTCGGTGCTGGGGCCGCTGCGCAGGGAGGACGGGGTGGAAGCCGGTGCCGGCTGCGGAGCCCCGGGAGACCCCCGACTCCGGCTCCGGCGGTGGTGACAGTGACAGTCGGGACGCTGTGGCCTGCACGCCACCAGTCGGCACAGCCGGGAGAAGAACAGCGCCTGAGCTGGTTGTGACGGGTCATGAGTCCTGTGGGCTCTCGTGCAGCTGGCTCGGGGCCACTGCTGGCCTGGCGCGGGTCGCGACCGGGGTGGCGGGGTCACTGTCCCGCTCGCGTGGAGGCCGCACTCCTCCCACTGTGCCCTCAGACACGCGGGACACAAACAGACGGACCCAGCCTGGAGCCTGGTAGCTGAGTAGTGTTGGGGGACCCTCGTGACAAGGGCTAAGGGCATAGGGACAATAAGACAGAAGGGAACCGTTGCTTCTGGAAACCTGCACGTGGCCAGCTGCTCGGGGCTCCGTGTTCCACAGCCGGGCTGCAGACACAGGACTGCTGAGCCTGGCACGACAAACTCAACGCTCGTCTACTCCCTGCCTTGACTTTTCCTTTCTTTCTTTTTTTTTGTTAAATTTTTGGATTTTTTTTAATGTTTATTTATTTTTGAGAGAGAGAGAGAGAGAGAGAGAGAGAGAGAGAATGAATGGGGGAGGGGCAGAGAACGAGGGAGACACAGAATCCAAAGCAGCTCCGGGCTCCGAGCTGTCAGCACAGAGCCCGATGTGGGGCTCAAACTCACGGACTGTGAGATCATGACCTGAGCTGAAGTCGGACGCTCAACCGACCGAGCCACCTGGGCGCCCCTTTCTTTCTTGTTTCCACATAAATCCAAGTTAGTTAATATAGACTGTGATAATGGTTTCAGGGGCAGAACCCAGTGGTTCATCGCTTACGCACGACACCCAGCGCGCATCCCAGCAAGCATGCCCATCACCCATCTAGCCCATCCCCCCACCCACCTCCCCTCCAGCAACCCTCAGTCTGCTCTCTGTTTTTAAGAGCCTCTTATGGTTTGCCTCCCTCTCTGTTTTTATCGTATTTTCCTTCCTTTCCCTTATGTTCGTCTGTTGTGTTTTTTTAAATTCCACACAGGAGTGAAATCACATGCTATCTGTCTTTCTTTGACTGACTTACTTCACTCAGCATGATATTCTCTAGCTCCATCCAACTTGGTTTCCTGCTCAGAGGTGTTACTGAAATTGGTGACCCTCCCCGGCACCCACACTGTGCAAACGAGGCCATTAAGTCCCACTCGCAGCCAGCAGGCAGGAGGTCCATGCATCCTGCCCGCCGAGGGTGCTGGGATCTACCCACCGCGGGGAATCCTCTTTCTCCACAACAGCTGGTTGGTCAGGCCAGCCTCCGACGAAAACATACACTCGACTGGCAAAACAGCTAAAATAACGTTTCCAGCCATCACAATACTGGGTCTGCATAACAGGAACTACCGAACTGCTTACAAGCCGGCCTGAACATCCGGTGGGAGTCGAGATGCGGTCCCCGGATTTGCACCTCAAACACAGGACGACAGGACACGTTTGGAAAGCCGGCCACCGCGGTCGGAACAATAAAACACTTGTCTTCACACAACACCCAGCTCCTCCCCTTCCAACCGGCTTCCCTCAGATGCTTGTGGACGATTTGCAGTCATTTCTACGGACAAATGAGCTACACGTAAGAGGCACACGGTGCTTTTCTTTCACCCTCAGACCAAAGGACAATCTACCCTCGTAAGAAGTCGCGGGAGCGGGCGTCGGGACCCGATGCGTGGCAAAGCACAGAACAACGAGAAAGGCTCTTACTGGGGCGCTTCTTGGCACTGGCTTTACCTTCTTCTTTCGTCACCCCCAGGCAGCCCATCAGCTCCGGCACCGAGATGGACTTGTCATTATTCACGTCGCAGTACTCGACAAACTTCTTCACGCACTTTTTGGGTTTTGACTTTTTCCGAAGGAACCTCTTGAAGGGCTTGATCTCCTTTTTGCCAATGTCCCCACTGGAGTTCTTATCAAGTAGTTTGAAATACCAGTGGACCACTCTCTCCTCTAGCGTGTGGCTGGGGTCGGGTTCGGAAAGCCTGCAAGAACACACAAGGGCGTCAGGAGCCGCGGCCACACCGCCGTCACCGCCCCGCCCCTGCCCGTCTACGGAAGGCACACCGTGCGCACCAGCCCCCCCAGAGGGGCGCCCTGCCCGTCACTCCCACGGTGCCGGCGCCTAAGCCAGCAAAGATTCACCGTTCCATATAACGGGGTTTAAAAACAATTTAGAGAAAGGGCTTTAAAAAATATTTCAAGTTGGTTTCAAAACGGCCAACGACACAATGAATTTATGCGTGTGAATTACACAGTTGGTGTCGGCCAAGCGTTTGAAGACAGAAGCCCCGGGTCCCAGGTTCGGTGCTCCGTGGGGTTGGCGGGTCAGCTCGCACATCCATGGCCCTACAGACACTGGGACCCCGAGGCTCCTGACTCCTTTAAGTGTGACGCACAGGGATACATAGCACTTTATACCACAGGGACACTGCCGGATGCAAATAAAAATACATCTTGAAGTGGTAACCAGACATTTACCCTTGGATTTCAAGAAAAGTTTGGTATTTTAAGATCTAGGAGACAAGACACTCAGGAGGGAGGCCAGCACTCTAAGGAAGTCACCACGGGAAGATTCTCCCTTGGAAAAAGCTCTTCGAAAAAAGAAATAAGTTACTGCTAATTCCCAGGGGGACGCAGGGCTTGCCATGCGACGTCCAGGCAGCGCTGGGAGGTCCCCTGGCGCCTGCGGTTACTTGTGGGGAGCACACGGCCTCAGGACGCTCCCAGGAGGGCGCGGGGAGCACGGCCCGGAGCCCCGGAACCCCGACCCCCTGCGCGGCACCAGACCACCCGCGTCCAGAGTTTCGCAAGTCACCGTGAGCAGTGTCAGTGTGAAAGTGCCACCGAATTGGACACTTGAGATGGTAAATCTTACGTATTTGGGTTTTTCTACAACAGACACATGGTATTTTGAAAATGTGAAACCAAACACCTTAATTCAAACTATGAAAATCGACTCGATGGCTCTGAAATGCAACTCCAAGGCATAAAGCCGTTGGAACTGGGGCCCCACTTTCCGTTCCTCTCCCGCCTCCCACCTGCCATGGCCTGGTGCAGCCACTGGAAATCCCAGGTTCTGGCTCGACCCACTGTGATATGTGAGCTCCGTGAGCCCCACAGGGTTCCCCCTCTGTCCCCGTGAGCCCTGTGGGGTCCCCCCTCCATCACCATGAGCCCGCAGGTCCCCTCTCTGTCCCCGTAGGCCCCGCAGGGTCCCCCCTCCATCACCATGAGCCCCTCAGGGTCCCCTTTCCGTCCCCATGAGCCCCGCAGGGTCCCCCTCCGTCACCATGAGCCCCGCAGGGTCCCCCCTCTGTCCCCATGGGCCCCGCAGGGTCCCCCCTCCGTCACCATGAGCCCCGCAGGGTCCCCTCTCTGTCCCCATGAGCCCCGCAGGGTCCCCTCTCCGTCCCCATGGGCCCCGCAGGGTCCCCCCTCCGTCACCATGAGCCCCGCAGGGTCCCCTCTCCGTCCCCATGGGCCCCACAGGGTCCCCCCTCCGTCACCATGAGCCCCGCAGGGTCCCCTCTCCGTCACCATGAGCCCCGCAGGGTCCTCCTATGCTGACCATGCCTCTGATGCCTCACGGCTGCACCAGCTTCTAGCCGATGATCACCAAGGCTCCTCGGACCCTCACTGACCCTCCTCGGACCCTGCCACGTACCTGCCGGAGGAGGGGTCAGACACGGCGTGCACCATGTCCGTGGACAGCGCGTCCAGAATGCTCGTCAGAAACTCATTCTTTTTGGCACCCGGACAACCTAAAAAAAGAAAGTCAGCATCTTTTTTTTTTGCTCATATTTCACAGAACCCACAGAATAGAAGAGATCTTTCCCTGTGATGAAAAGAAATGTTTATGTCTTGGAAATCAGTATGTCGGGATACCTTGGTATCAGTGAGCTCATGTGAACACATGGCAACACATATATTCATGTGGGGTCCTGATTTTTGTGAATGATGGCATCTGACACTTACCAAGTCACCCACGGGACTCAGAGATCGCAGGCACTGATATCCACAGCGGCAGTCCCGGGCGGCACCCCTACTGGCCAACACTACGTACGAATTCCTGGTGCCTGCGGTCATCGGGAAACGCGCGAGGTCCCTGCTGGAGACGGACGTGGCCGGACGCCTGTCCCGGTGGGCCTGGGGGACCCCACAGGCGCAGAGTGGCTGGCTTACGGGCAGCTCGGCTTCCCTCAATCTATTAACCCGCAAGACATCGCCTAGCGGCAGCCCCCTTCTCCACCCTCACATCACTTGCAGCTCCCCGGCCCCGCACCTGCCGCACTCCGCCCCATCCTGTTCTGGGACAAGGACAAGAGCCGGGCCAGGTGCGTCCTTTCCGGGCTCTGGAGAGGTCAGAAGACTCGGCCTGGGTCGGACGGTGGTGCAGTGGGACGGCCGGTGAGTCACTCAAAGACCAACACGTTATGCGGTTAAACACACCCTGGTTTTCCTTTTGACACTGGAGTTGTGGTTATTATTATGCAAGTATGTGTTGGCTGCCTACAGCAGGCATCCATTCAGGCCTGTCTGCGCTTCATTAAGTACACGTATCACAGAAAAGATGTGAGTCCTCACGGGGGGGAGGGGGGGAGGATAACAGTGAAAAACAGCGGTATTATTCCCCTTTGACAGAACCAAAAAACTAGATCCCACTCCATAGGGAAAACACACACCATTGAGAGAATGTTCCTTCTCAAGAAAACATCATGATCTGCTTAGCTCTTCCGTCTGGGGGCTGCCGGTGAGTCGTTCGGAAACCCAGGGAGCCTCCCGCAGCCCCCGCACTCCGGCTGGGAGGACAGGGGCCTCGAAGGGGGCGGTTAGGAAGAGAGAGAGACAGAGCACGAGTGGGGGAGGAACAGAGAGAGAAGGAGACACAGAATCCGAAGCAGGCTCCAGGCCCCGAGCTGTCAGCACAGAGCCCGAAGCGGGGCTCGAACCCATGAACCGCGAGAGCATGACCTGAGCCGAAGTCAGACGCTCAACCGGCCCAGCCACCCAGGCGCCCCTTTGTAAACTTCATTTTAAATAAAGAAAATAAGAAATGCATTCATCTCACAAAGACAAAGCCACCAGACCTGCAAGACTGTCCTCAGGCACACTGGGTCCCACGCCGTGCACACGTGCTCTGGGTGAGGTTAGCTGGATCACACACACACACACACACACACACACACACACACACACAGTCCACCTGCAGATAGGAGGTCCTGCTCATGCTGCTGCCCTTCCTCCACAGACACTGTTGAGGCCCCAGGAAGGCGCTGGGCCTGGTGGCCGCAATCACCTACACAGAGCGAGCGTCCCGAGTCCCCGCCTCAGCCGACAGGACCACAGAGTCCTGATTTACCCCAGACTCTGGGAGCACGCGGCCACCACTCCGAGGGTAACAGCTAATGAGACAGGAATGGGGGTGCCACTCCCCATCAGTGGGGAAGTGGGTTTCACCGCGACGAGGGCTCGGGGAGCACGGTCCCACGATCCCCGCGAGTCGGGGCACGGGCAGGACCGCAGGTCACTTAGACTGAGGGGTGGAGGTGGGGAGGCTCCGGAGAAAGCAGCCGGCCTGGGTTTGTGGTATCTGCGCGGCGTCTATCGCGGTGTTCGGGGGCTGCTTCTGAGAGGACTCCCCCCGGGAGCAGAGCGGAGACCCCCCCCCCATCCTAGTCACCCTGGGATGAGGGTTGCCACTGGGTGATGGGGGCTGCTGCTCAAAGCCAGTTCTGAAACAAAGCAAATGAAAACGCAAAAGGAGAAGAAAAAATTGAGAACCACTGAGCAGATTTTCCTTGCGTGGAAGTGACAGAGGTACAGAATGGAAATGTCACCATGAAGCGGACCAGATCTTGGAAATACACGAAAGCAGCAACAGGCCTGACACAGAAGCAAGGCGCCCCCAGACCTCGGGGGCTTCTGCTGGGAAGACGGGTGGTCTCTGTGGGGACAGGGCGCCGTGACCCGGACAGACACGCACACTCCTCGGGGACAGAGCCACTGGTCGGAAGCAGACAGGCCAGGGTGGCAGTGAGGGCCGAGACCTTCTCAGGGGCCTGCAGACTGCTTGCGGGGCCAGGGCGGCGGGGAGCCCTGGGGGGCCACGTGCCGACAGGACGGCCACTCCTGGCCGGGCCCTCGCTCCTTGGCTCGCCTCCTGCTCACCCTGCACGGTGGCCCCTGGGGCGGCTAGACGGCTGCCCTAGATCTCGTGTTGTTTAAACCACAGCCTGCAGGCTCCGCGACGTGACACAAAGTCACACGGGGACAGCTGTCCGCACGAGTGAGCTCCCCCGCGGAGCGCAGGGGCGGCCCCGCAGGGAGCAGGCAGGGCGAGCGTCCTGCTGTCCACAGGCACACAGCTAACAGCCACTTAGAGAAACATCGCAGGGAGAGGAAACTAGACTGCCCTTTGCAAAGCCGGAAGAGAATGGCTGCACCAATTTGTTTATGAATCTGTGGCCAAACAAAGCCTACAGCTTAGCCTGACGATGCTGTTGATCCTGTGTCTATCTGCAGAATCCAAGTAAAACCCTCGGGGCTCAGTGCGATTTCCGTGAAGACGCTTGAGCACTAATCCTGGTTTGGGGCCACAGGGCCGGGCCCCGGGCTCCAGTGCAGCCGCGGACGGGCCCAGCCAGCCGCCCCGTCTGCCGCACGCACTGGGGGCCTCGGAGCCTGGTTTACACGGGGACACTTGAAAAACCATTTCATTTGCTGACTCTTAAGGTGAACGCATTCTTCGCTTTCTATGAAATGTCCTTCTTTTAAACAATAGGAGCTTTTCGTATAGATAGTGCTGCTATAAACACGGGGGTGCGTGTGTCCCTTCGAAACAGCACACCTGTATCCCTTGGATACGTGCCGAGTCGTGCCGTGGCTGGGTCGCAGGGTAGCTCTATTTTTAGTTTTTTGAGGAACCACCACACTGTTTTCCAGAGCGGCTGCACCAGTGTGCATTCCCAGCAACAGTGCACGAGGGTTCCCGTTTCTCCGCATCCTCGTCAGCACCTGCTGTTTCCGGAGTTGTTCGTGTTAGCCATTCTGACACGCACCCCCAAGTTTACAGCAGCACCATCGACAATAGCCAAAGTATGGAAAGAGCCCAAAGGTCCATGGATGGATGAACGGATAAAGAAAATGTGGTGTGTGTATATATATATATACACACACATACATATATACATATATACATACACACACACACACACACACACACACACACGCACACACAATGGAGTATTACTCGGCAATCAAAATATCTTGCCATTCAATCAAAATTGAAATCTTGCCATTTGCAACTACATGGATGGAACTGGAGGGTATTCTGCTAAGTGAAATTAGTCAGAGAAAGACAAAAATCATATGACTTCACTCATATCAGGACTTTAAGAGACAAAACAGACGAACACGAGGGAAGGGAAACAAAAATAATATAAGCACAGGGAGGGGGACAAAACAGAAGAGACTCCTAAATACGGAGAACAAACTGAGGGTTGCTGGAGGGGTGGTGGGAGGGGGGATGGGCTACATGGGGGAGGGGCACTAAGGAATCTACTGGAATCATTGTTGCACTAGATGCTAACTAATTTGGATGTAAATTTAAAAAAATAAAATTTAAATAAATAAACACATAAATAAAAATAAATAAAAAATAGCTTTTCATATAGAAATTAGAATTTCTTCTTTTCCCTTTTCCTTTCAAATACAAACATGCATCTTCAGGATGCTGCCTCAGTCACATGCAAAAACCGCCCTGTGCATTAAGAAGCATTGACGTCCGTCCTGCCACCTGGCTCGCTCGGGACTGCCACCAAAAGGAAGCAGGATGATGGAGGTTTCCTCGGACATCATCAAGAGAAAGCATCACATGACGACATCCATATTTTTGGACCCGTGTCAGCCAACACTGACACCCGGGTGCGGCTGGGCACTGACCAACAGGTGACTGCATGGGCTTCTGGGCCAGGGAAGTGGAAGGGGCCAGGCTTACTGACAGGTCCTGCGTTTTTAAGTGGCCTTGCGGGGTGGGAAGTGTCAGGGGTGCCGACACGAATTGGCTTTCGAGCATCTAACAGTGACTGGAAGGAAGTTTTGGCTGCCTGCTTTTATGTTCGTTATTTCAAATGTATAGGAAACTGATGTAGGCGGCCATTTATAAACACAAGAAACAGGGGCGCCCAGGTGGCTCAGTCGGTTGAGTGTCTGACTTAGGCTCAGGTCATGATCTCACTTGACCGTGAGTTCAAGCCCCGTGTCGGGCTCTGTGCTGACAGCTCGGAGCCTGGAGCCTGTTTCAGATTCTGTGTTTCCCTCTCTCTCTGCCCCTTCTCTGCTCATGCTCTGTCTCTCTCTGTCTCAAAAATAAATAAAAACATTAAAATAAATAAATAATAAATAAAAAATAAAAACAAGAAATAAAGTTGCTTTGATATCGTTTAAAACACAGACTCTGGCAAAGCAAAGAAGGAAACGTCACACACGCTGATGCTCGTACGGAGCAGAGACGCTTGGGAAACTGTGGCCCTGGGCTGCTGTGAGGGAAGGAGGGCAGCAGGACGGGGGAGGACCCCCCCAAGGCTTGCGGGGTCCCGGGGGCCACTGGAAGAAGCTTAGACTTTACCTGCAGGGAAACCAGCCTTCGGGGGGGTTTATAGGATGACAAAATCCAGCTTATGGTCTTCAAGTGTCCCACGTGCACTGTGGGGGCCCAGGCGGCCAGGCTTTGCCTGTGGTCCAGGGAGGAGCTCAGGGGGCACCAGGGAGGAGGCAGTACTCTGAGGGACCCGGCCTGGGTTAAATGGGCCTCAGTCTACACAGCAAGTATGCAGAGAACGTCCTTTGCAGGACACGGGCTTAGGTTCAGTCCTGAAAGCCCATCTGTCCTACAGAGGGACTCAAGGCTCTGTCCTGCGGCCACAGCAGGAAGTGAGGGTACGACCCGGCCCTGGGTCTGAGCGCTGTGTCGAGACAAGGCGTGAGGCACAAGTCCCCTGCCACCGAGAAGCACCTCCTCATTAAGACTTTTGCGAGGCCCAGGCCTACTCACCATTGTTCAGTCCACACTGGAGGCCACCAGCAAGGGCCTACCCGCAAACACAGCCTTCGGGGGACAGCACGGAGCTTTCCAATCTTTGAAATTTTTTTAATTTATAATTTTTTTTTACATTTACTTATTTTTTGAGAGACAGAGAGCAAGTTGGAGAGGGGCAGAGAGAATCAAAAGCAGGCTCCGGGCTCTGAGCCGTCAGCACAGAGCCCAACGTGGGGCTTGAGTTCACGAATTGCGAGATCATGACCTAAGCTGAAGTTGGATGATCAACCGACTGAGCCCCCCAGGCGCCCCAAGTTTATTTAAATTTAAAGACAGAGAGAGAGAGGGAGAGACAGAGCGTGAGTAGGGGAGGAGCAGAGAGAGAGGGAGACACGGAATCCGAAACAGGCTCCGGGCTCCGGGCTGTCAGCACAGAGCCTGATGCAGGGCTTGAACTCACAAACCATGAGATTGTGACCTGAGCCGAAGTCAGATGCTTAACGGACTGGCCACCCAGCCACCCACGAAACTTTCCAATCTTAAGATGAAAACAAAATCTCGACTCTTACGTACTGACTCTAGTTTTCCTATCTTCTCTGTACTTATTTTATATATTTATTTTCATATTTCCGTATTTCCAACGTTTTCTCATTATTCTAAACAAAGAGTTTCACAGGCTGGCGACTGTGCTCTGATCAGTTACCATGACATGTGCTGGAAATCGGCACTGGGCCAGCGCCTGTGGGACTCGAGGATCAGAGTCTCTGAGCCCAAGCAGGGCAGAGGCAGAGAGAGAAGGAGACAGAGGATCCGAAGAAGGTTCCCGGCTCTGAGCTGTCAGCACAGAGCCCGACATGGGGCTCGAATCCACGAACCGTGAGATCGTGACCTGAGCCGAAGTCAGAGGCTTAGCCCACTGAGCCCCGCAGCGCCCCTAGAGAAAACTTTCTTAAACTACTAGCTCATTTATTTCTACTTCCAATAGTTTGCTCCTCGTTATTGCCTCTTTCATATCCTGTGTGAGGAAGTGAAGAAAGAACACGAGCCTTAAGCACGAGACAGACCGCCCGTATGTGTAAAAACTGTGAGCCTGTGCAAGTCCATCCTTGACTGTCACAAAAACTAAGCTTCCAATCTATGAAGTGCTTGTAAATCGCATTTTATAGCACCAACGACCTTGATGTGATTGCAAAGAGCCATCACTAAACTCCTCACCGGAAGAGAGCGGGGAAGTGTTTCCTGGCACCGTAAGGCTGGGTGAAGACAACTTCTGTCACCTTCTTCATCGCTAACCAGCACGTGGCAGCCGTGTGGAGCGGGTGCCGTGAGGGGCGCCGGTGCGGGCAGGAGGGGGGCCGCCGCGGGGCAGGCTCGCGGCGGGCGCAACCACCCGACTCGGCCCTTCTCGCGGCTTCCCGGCGCGGGACGCAGTCCTGTCAGATGGCAGCGGCAGGGTCAGGGGCTTCCTGACTCGGAACGAGCAACACAGATGTGCCCAGGTGGCAGCCTTCGCCCTCTGTCCCGAGCCCTTCTGACACGTTGGGAGCGCGTAATCCCTGCATCCCGCTCCGCTTGAAACACCCACGCTGCTCTCCCGACCTTGAGCTACTGTCTGGAACGGCCTGGAGTTTGGAAGCCTCTCCAAAACACAGCCACTGAATCTGTGCTTGGCCAAGAACAGCTAACCCGGACAGCAGGACACACGGCCGATGGAGGTCCCCCTGTCCCGTTGTCCTCGTCGGGCACACAGACACAAATATCCACTTTGTGCCTTGCAGGATCGGGCACGGGCGCCGTGCTTCCTGCACGTTACGTCTCCCAGCGAGACACTCTACGTCGCTGAATATTCGTCCTGCCCTTTAAGTTCTGCATCACCTGGACCATGGACCACAGAGGGAGCCTTGTAAAACTCCAGAGGTCTCTGACCAGCCCCTTGGCACCTGAGGGACGCAGCTCTCACCACTGACATAGAGGGGGCTCAGCGAGCTGTCGCTGAGGGCCGGAGGGGCAGCCCCCACTCTCCGGGGGCCAGGCTGTCTGCTCTGTGGCCGCAGGCATTCACCCCGCACCTGGTGGCATCGGGCCTTCACCGCAAGTCACTGAAGCAGGGCCCGTGCTGCCAGGGGACGTCCGAGACGCGGGAAGCCACGGCTCCCCGCCGTCAAATATCGCAGAGCCCGTTCTGTAAAACCACAATAAAGTCATGCCGAAATCATGCTCGTAAACCGACTAAAAGCCACACGCATTCTTTACGGAGGCGAGAGAAACCAGAAGCGAGGCCGACCGCGTGCCTGGAACTCAAGCAGAGGCTCCGGACAGCCCAGCCCCGGCCGGCCTGGCTCTGACACGCTGTGCAGGACACTCTCCAAAGCACCCGGGGCGCCCACACCCCTGCCCAGCGCTGCCCCAGAAGCCGAGCCCTCAGGGAAGCGGCCGCAGCGGCCAGAGCGTCGACGCTGGGTCAGCAGCTGCCCTCTCTTCCAGAACGGGGTATCCCCCGACAGACAGCCGAGGGGTGGGCAAGGGTGGGAGCGCGCCGAGACCCCTGCCCGCCCCTAGGTCCCCGACACCCTCGGGAGAACGTCCTCGTAGCCGCGGCCGTCGGCGAGCCGATGTCATCACGGTGCACTCGGCCCGCGGGTCTCCGCTCCGTGCGCGGGGCCCGGGGCTGAGCCGACTTACCGACACGGCGTCAGCCCGTCCCACGGGAACCGCGGCCACCTTCCCCCTGCGCCAATGAGCACGGTGCACCACACTGCCGGGCGGGGGCAGCGCCGGGCTCCTGAGTCCCGGGCCCGACCTCAGAGCCCACAGCTGCGACCACGGAAAAGGCGCCCCCACGGGGCCGACACGACGGGGCCTCTGCTCTGGGGACGGGCTCCACGCCTCGGCGGTTGCCGCTTCCCCGCACGGTCCCCGCCCTCCCTGCGCCTCCCGCACGGAGCCCGGCCTCCCGCTCACCTCCACGGCAAGTGCCGTGCACCGTGTCCCGTGTTGTGACAGCCTCGGCACTTTCTCCCGTCCGGCCGATTCTGCAATTACTGTTGAATGGATCCCATCCGGTTGTTCACTTTCATTAACGGAGGTCGAGTCCATGCAGACGAGGGCCACGTGTCCACGTTCTCGCAGCCCAGTCTACACCTCAGAGCGGCTGTGGGCTGGCCGCTCAGCCGGGGACCTCCTTCTCTGGCTTCACTTTCCTGCCATTTCTGAGATGTAGGCTTTGTCCCCAGGAACGAAGACATGGGGGGACCAAACCCTCTGGCGCATGTCTAACGTGGTTTCTGAAGTTTTCAAATGTCAACAGATTCCGTACACATTCTCTCCTCCACGTCCACGTGACAGACAGAACACAGCAAGGGCCCCAAAGTCCATTTCCCATGTCACCTTCTCCCTCTTATTCCCCCAGGAGAGCCGACACACAAGGAAAAACTATCCAAAGGAGACAAATGGCATCACTGTGATTTATGTTCTCTGAAGAGCCCCGACGGGATCAGCCTGTTGCTCACGAGAATGCTCAGAAGACCGTGCGAACGCCTCACGGTTCGGAGCGGCCTCCGTTCCGAGGGGAAGATGGCACTCAATGCTTGGCCCCCCCCCAGGATTCACCTGGAGCCACCTTTTCTCACTTTGAGCAAAGACAAGATGACCTCTCTTCAGGTGACAGAGGTCAGTGACTTGCAGCTTTGGGGTCAAGGTGTTAAGTCAAAGGACTAGGGTCAAGGTCAAGTGAGTTCTGCAGGGGCCACGAGACCTGCCTTCAGCTCTCTCATTTTCAAAAACACCCTTGCGATGGCACGAACGGAGAAGGACACTCATGCTGAGTGAAACTTGGAAATAGCACGAAAGTACGGATGGGTTGTAACAGGCTACATAGGAGACTTTTAAAAATCATGACTCAAAATTATCTTGGGTTCCGGACACTGAGCCAACCCCAAGTAAGGTGGAAGGCTCGCGGTGTGTCTGTGCAGGTACAGGCTGGACGGCACCGTATACAGCCAGGGATCACGGACTCTAAACGCTGAGCTAAAGACCCATGGCCACCCAATCTTACCCACCAGCTGGCATGGAAAAGCCTTCAGTCTGGCAGGGCACAGAGGAAGGGGACAAGACACGAGATGGCACTTCTATACTTGGCTTTTGGTTTCGTACTTAAGTTTTTTTTTCTTTTTAGAAAGAGAGTGAGAGTGTGTGCACGAGCTGGGGAGGGACAGAGAGAGAGGGAGAATCCCATGCAGGCTCCACACCGTCAGCACGGAGCCCAACGCGGGGCTCCGTCCCATGACTCTGGGATCGTGACCTGAGCCAAAACCGAGAGTCAGACGCTCAACCGACTGAGCCACCCAGGCGCCCCTGGTTTGGGACTTTTAAAAACAGTATTTCACAAATAAATTGACAAGGGGAGAAAAGTTACTGACGTCTGGCACTTACACTGTGAAAAATCTGTTCCGGTTTGTATGGCTAAAAGTTTGCAGAAACTGACCTAATTAAGGACCTACTGGCTGTCGGAATGAACTATCAATACGGGATATTACTTCCCGTATGCCTGAGTTAAGTCATTAACTATTAACCAACTCACCCAACCGTTAATCAGCTAGGTGTCACAAAGCCTCCCGTCATTTCAAGAACTCCTATGAAGGTGTCTGAAGATTCTGGAGGGTCTGTTTTAGTTCATATTTAGGAAGCGTCAAGTCTGGAGATGCTAAGAGGGGCACGGTGTTCGTGAATGATTTTTATGATTCACATTGATCTCCTAAGACTGTGTTTGCGAGCCAAGGTCTAGTTTGGTAGCTGGAGAGAGGCTCTGTCCTTCTCCTGGTCTGCCGTCCCACCGACCCTGCCAGCAGTTATGGGCCTGGCTCGCGAGGCTGTGGCTCCAGCACAGGATTTCTGGTAAATGGCAGAATCTTTGAAGAAAAGATTACACACACGCTTCTCCCTTGGAGCCACAATCAATGACTGTAACTGGAAATCCTATCTTCCTTAGAAAACAGCCTAACAGTACGGTGGGCTAGGAAAACAAAAACAAAGAAACCACATCACTTTCTGTCTTCCTTGAATATAAAGTTCTTCCCAAACACATGCCTTAGGTGTATTAATTGTGAACCCGTAATTTGTACTTGTGCCTGGCTGCTCCCGGAGCTCACCCCCACCCCTGAGCAGGGTCCATTCTCTGCCTACTCAGTGCTGCCCCTTTTTAGTAAAGTAGCTCAGGGGTGCCTGGGTGGCTCAGTAGGTTAAGCATCCAACTCCTGATCTTGGCTCAGGTCAAGATCTCATGAGAGATCTCCTGGGATCCAGCCCCGCGTCGGGCTCTGTGCTGACAGCGCGGAGCCTCCTTAGGATTCTCTCTCCCTCTCTCTCCACCTCTCTCTCAAAATAAATAAATGAACTTTAAAAGAAAGTAGCTCAAAGCTTACCTTCTTCAGGAACACTGCCTAGTTCAGCAAGCATGAACTGCCTTCTCCTCTGTATTCCCAATGCCTGTAGCAGCCATATGCCCACTGGGACTGCGCCCACCGGGACCATGCCCACTGAGACCACGCCCGCTGGGACCACACCCACTGGGAACCAGACCCTTCGTGCAGCTCATCCCCGGGGCTTCACGAGTGGGTTTTGCTGTGACAGCTCTGTGTTGAGTTTAGGAAATCAAGCCATGTGTGTTTGGATTCTTTCTACTGTACCACCTGTGACAAGGCGGGGCTCTTGAAGGAAACACCCGAGCTGGAGACGAAAAAGACGCTCCCCCAACAAGTCGTTTATCCAGATGCCTGATCCGGAGGTTCTGAGCAGTGAGGTTTCAGGGCAGACCAACCACAGGCGTGGCCTGGTCTCACATGCTTCCCAAAAGTTGACCACACCAAGTCACCTGCCACTTTCAAGCGAATGACTGAGCTTTGACGAGCCACATGGGTTAGCTTCATGACCACTGGAAACACCTACACTTCAGCAGGGCTTTAAAAACGGCCATATGGAAGAGGTGAGCCCAGCATCCTCCTATGGAAAGAGCCTAAATGTCCCCCAACCGATGAATGGATAAAAAAATTGTGGCTTATATACACAATGGAATACTACTTGGCAATGAGAAAGAATGAAATATGGCCTTTTGTAGCCACGTGGATGGAACCGGAGAGTGTTATGCTAAGTGAAATAAGTCATACAGAGAAAGACAGATACCATATGTTTTCACTCTTATGTGGATCCTGAGAAACTTAACAGAAGACCATGGGGGAGGGGAAGGGGGAAAAAAAGTTAGAGAGGGAGGGAGCCAAACCATAAGAGACTCTTAAAAACTGAGAATAAACTGAGGGTTGATGGGGGGGTGGGAGGGAGGGGAGGGTGGGTGATGGGAATTGAGGAAGGCACCTCTTAGGAGGAGCACCGGGTGTTGTATGGGAACCAATCTGACAATAAATTTCATATTAAAAAGAAAACGACCATATGGAGCCATGGAACGATGACAGGCATTAAACGCGGCACGTTGAATACACGGGAACGGCTCCTCCCTGCACCCCCCAGCCTGTCCAGCTGCCCACCGAGCAGAGCGTCTGTTTAATAAAAGGTCTGAGCAATCATTTCCACCTCCTGAAGACTCTCGGGGTCCCCAGGGCTACCGCACAGACAGTGACATGCCCTGCAGGGTCCCTCTTGCGGAAACTCGGGCTGAATGACTTGTGTATCGTAAACCCAGATGGATCAGAATTTCCCAGATGACAAACAGCGATTTAGTTAACGCCTGGGAAACGCGCACTCAGGGAGCCCGTTGACACCCGTGATGACCCCGGGCCCAGAACCCAGAGCCTTCTGGCGAGCAGAGGCCCTGAGAGCCCTGTGTCAGAAGGGACCTGAGGGCTTCTCCAGGCCCCCCCCCCTCGGTTTTTACATGGGAAAACGAAGAGCAGACAGAGGGAGCATGTCAGAGAACAGGGTGCACCCCACCTGACATCCGGGGCATGTAGCACCAGGCACGTAGGACGGGGGCACCTGCTCTCAGCAGGTGCAGACACCGCCGCCCCCCGAGGCTGAGGGCAGTGCCCTCGTGACCCGCGCACACCTCGCTGATGGGCCTGCTTCCCACCCGCATCCCAGCTGCCCCGGGTTGGGAAGCTGGAGCTGCCCCTCCGAGCGGTCTCTGCGGGACGAGCGCCCTGGATGAATGCCCTCCCCACCGGGCACTCCGCGTGCGCACGAGGGCGGCTCCAGGGAGCCGCGTGCAGAGCTCAGAAGGCAGTTACGAAGGGCAGGACGAGGCCAGGGTGACCCCGCTGAGGACCCGACCTGTGGCTTGGGGAGCTGACCACGAACCCTCTGGAAACCCTACCAACTTCACAAGCACAGGCGAGGGGGCGAGGACTGACGGACGGGAATGCGGGACAGCATCATTCATTACTGGACCGCACCTCTAGTGTCACGTTTTCAGACGGAGGCCGTTTCTCTCAATCACACGCTCTGCTCCCTTCTTAATACTGAACTGAAAGCGGCTTCCTGTTGATTATCTCCTACAGATTTTCCGGAGGCTGGGCCCGTAGGCGGCCACACGGAGAAACAAATCGTTTCATTTTGGAATGCAGTGCTTTCACTCGATGTTTCAATGCGTATTTTTTTCCGGGTTATGTTAATTTAAGGCAGAAATATCGCCCACAATCCGATATTTTTATTTGAGAGGTAGCCACAGATGGCTGACGGTTCTCCCCGGAGGGTAACTGGATTTTATCGCTCTGTTTCCAAGAACGGTTGCAGGCGCTTTGTTTCCTCAATAGATGGTGACAGAGCTTGAACGGGCAGTGTGCACACTCACCTCATGGCCACGCGGGACGCCCCTCGCGTGGCAGTTAATCACAGCCACACGTCCACCACGGTGGCGCCCGCTGGACACCCACAGCTGCCCTCCCCTCGGGCCAGGACCACGGCCCGAGGGCCAGAGCCTCCCGCGAGGCCTCACGGCGACACAGCAACCCATCGGCCTGGGAAATCCTCACCGGACCCCTTGCTTAGATGGGACGCCACCGCACAACGAGCAGAATCGCCCGATCCTACGCTTTGCGTTAAGAAACACGTTTCCCTCGTCAACATTATGCCCACGATGGTAGTAGCACCAAGCACGTTGGGCGAAAGCTGTCTTTCTTAGGACTCCGGGCCACGTCTGTCTGCGCCCTTTGCATCTCTCCTCTTGTAAAATGTAACAAAATCAGGAGACGAAGGCTACAGATTTCACAGGACAGCACAGATGAGAAGTGGTTTGGGATCTGTGTGTTTACGTGAGCACGGATTTACTACCGAACTCCCCAGGATGCTACAGCTTGCCAGACTACACGCACCGCATCGCGGTAAGATTCAGGTGTAAATGAATGAGAAAGACGTCAACACAGAGACCAAGAGTCATGGTAAAGAAGGATGGCAGAAAGTAGACTTAGGCCGATGCAAGAAGGCACATTTGGGTGGATGGAGCCACGCGTTTGAAAGGAAGGTCCCCCCGAAAGGAAACACAGCATAAACCAGACCATAGGGAGACACAAGGCCACTTGCTGAGTCTGAAACGAGAGAAATGCTTCCTGTGCCTCACGGAAGGGCCCCGTGGTGACGGCGGCCGGATACTCGCCGATGTCCTGACGAAGAACACGGCTTCCAAGGACTACTTTTACGAGACACGCCCGCTGCGGGCCGCAGCAGGGCCGGAAGCTGAGAAGCTCTTCCCACGGCAGGCAGGAGAATTGGGTGGTCTGCACGGACAATCACCTCACCACTCGCCCGAAGTCCCCGCGCGAGAAGATCAAAATAGCGTGGATTTCTTCCGTGCACGTTTTCTGTTTTCTCAGGGTCTGAGAAACTGAGCTCCTCCAGATGCTGGGGGCCTGGATTCCATCTCTTCTCCGAAGTTGGTTAAATGAGGAACTGTTTGCTTTGAGAATCACATCAGTTAGGAGTCTGGCCATAACACACGCTGGCTAGAAGAACGTTCTTTACCTACAGAAGTCGCAAGTCAAGATTCTCCTCACAAAGCAGTCTGGGGCCACTCAAGACCACGGACCTCGGTGATCAAGGTCCCGAGTTTCCGGAGCCAGATTCCCAGCCTGCAAGAGGCTGGGAGCTGGCATAGCCACTACTGTGAGTCCCAGCACAGGTGCTGATTCTGGGGACCCCCTCAGATAGGTAGGTCGTGAAACACGTGTAGGTAACACGATGAGTGTGGCTGTCACCTAAGTTTGCTGACTATACACAAGCAAGTGGTAATGCTTACTTTCAGAACGACTAACCTACAGCCCTTCTTTGTGGGCAGTAATTAGAGAGTAGGGACCATTGCCTTTTATGGCCCCGAACGGTGCAGACTGCCGTAGAATGCCGTAGCCAGCAAAGACGGAGCCCAAGTGGCCACAGGCACGTTTGTGGAAATGTTATGGCCAAGTCCTATTAACTGTGTCTATTCTCATTCTTTAATAGAATGTACATAAAAATGCAGCTGTGTCCCAGACGTCCCTGAACCACGTCGGGTAATCCGAGCCGTGCCTGCAGAAACCTCTCACACATGGCCAATTATTTCTAAAGAGGGAAAAAGCAGCGGCTACGTAAGAGCTCAGAGGTTCTGAGTCCTTCGCTGGAGCCCGAGCCGCAGCGGCCTCACACCCGGGGTGCACCCGGCAAGCCCAGCACCAGCCCCTGAGCACGGCCGGTCGCCGACGTGGCCGGGCCACGGCGGGGCCGGGCGGGCTGTGCTAGGCGGACGACGGCTGGCCTCCCCGATGCTGGAGGGGAGTCTTCCCTCTGGAACTTGGACTTCTTCTCCTAACCAGCGTCAGGGACGCAGCTCTTTAATGCGACACGTACACACACTTCATCTCTGGTAGGCCCGTCGGAGCGATTTCTCCAATTACCAAAGTCACAGCCTCGATTTTTAGCGTTCTCAGCGAGGCAACTCTTGTCTTAACAACGCCTGCAGGACATGAAAGCCAGATCATGTCTTCACTCCAGTGCCTAAGAAGGGTGTGACAAGCTGTTAAAAGTGTAAACAAAGAATTCACTTCCTCCTGCAAGGGCTCCTTGCCTTCCGTGCTGACAAAACCCAGGGCTCGTGTGTCTGCGCTCTCTGGACCCACAAGCTGGCTCCCCTGACGGATTGACGAGGAGCCCTGGGCACCCTGCCCCTCGGAGACGCCAGGGGGGCTTGGCGGGCGGGCCACACCCATCTGCCTCAGGGCCGGGGGCCACGGGGGACGCAGATCTCAGCCTACCTTTGCTGTGTCCACCCTCTCACACTCACAAAGGAAAAGGAAGCTTTCTGGGAGGTGGTACATGAAACCAGGTGGCAAAGTTACGGCCAGCCAGTCGCTTCCTGTGTTTGAGCCTGCGCTCCGCATCGTCATTCAGCAAAGAAGAAAGAACGTGAAAATTATAGCCACAGAAGCCAACGCCATCATGAAAGGAAACTAAGAGCCTGATAACACGGACAAAAGCCGGACTTTCAGTCCAAGAGGCACCCCACACTGGCTGTGGGACCTCGTGCAGGCCACACGACCGCTCTGGACCTTAAGGTCCTCGCCTCAGAGCAGTGCCCGGATGGGCTGCTGTCCAGGCCAACGTCCTCTCTAGCATCCTGTAATCTCCGTTGGCTGGAAACCTGAACAGGCAGAAGGGAAGCTGGGTCTCTGGGCCCATCACTTGCCACGACCAGCCCTCCGAGAATGTGTGCGTCACGAGCCAGAGCTAGGGCGGGATCCCAGCTCACTTGGGGATGCTTAGCATCCTCAGTGGCTGCGAGGCCCCGGGTATCTCGCTACCCCTAGAAGCAAACCCTACGCAAGGGTCCCGGGGAAGAGAGGTGGGAGAACACGCAGAGACACCTGTGTTAACTTTGGTAAGCGGAGCCTCATTCCAACGGGGCACAGGTGGTGTTGGCCGTGGTGGCGGTGACAGCAGTCGGGGGGGGGGGGGGGGGGATGGTGGCGTGTGTGTGTTCCACGGCACGGAGCGATAATTACATTATCATTTATTTTGGTTCCTTTAGTCATAAACCACAGAAGGCGTTCAACAGAACCCACCTTACAACCAGTGTCATGTTATAAAGAATTTTGTTCTAGTAAAATCCCCGTGAGTGTGCGTGCCCGTGTGTGCAGGCACGCACACGTGGATCCCTGATGGCTTCCACACGAGCCCGGAGAGGCAGCTCACTGCACCACCGTGGTGAGGCCTGAACTATAGCGACTTGGGACGTTTCAGGTCAACATACGCATCCACAGCGCAAAGCGACCTGTCGTCATGGACGGCTCTAAAGACTGGCCGAGCGGACACACGCGAAGCTTCTGCACTCACACCTTCCGCGTCCCCAGTCAACGCTCCCCAGCACGAACGCCGGCGTGGTTCTTGGTGCTATCATGCTTTTTAGTCTTGGGCACCTCTGACTCACCATCCACAGCCCTGTCAGTGACGTCTTTTAATAAAAAATTCATTGGACAAAACCCGTCCAGGAGACCGTCCAAATTCCTTAATGGGACCTGATTTGAATCCTGCCAAACCTCAGGCTTGTTTTCTCCTTTTAGAGGATCACATGGCAACCTCAGTTTGCTTCACAAATCCAGCTTCTCTGGCTTCACGTATTTAAGGAATTTCTGTAGGAATGCCTCAGACGGCACCACCAGCAGATAATGAAAGGGATCACTGGATCCATAGTCCTTTATGTAAAACCTGAGCTAAGTCACTGACCAGACACAGGAGCTATGAAAATTAAACCCTTGTCTGTCGAGAGGGCTCCTGAAAAGATCACTCTTCCCCGTGTTCGTGAGGCCGGCTGTCGGGACGGTCATTCTTGCACTCACCCTGAGCGGTTCCTGCCTTCTGGAACTGTCCTGTGCTCAGAGGTGAGGGAAGCACTCTCACGAGTCCTGGCATAACAGCCCTCCCTGACTTCTCTCTCTCTCTTTTTAAATTTACTTACTTTGACAGAGAGCGGGAAAGAGAGCACACATGAGCAGGGGAGGGGCAGAGAGAGAGAGAGAGAGAGAGAGAGAGAGAGAATCCCAAGCAGGCTCCATGCTGTCAGTAAAGAGCCCAACAAGGGGCTCGATCCCGTGAACTGTGAGATCAGACCTGAGCCGAAATCAAGAGTCAGACACTTAACTGACTGAGCCACCCAGGTGCCCCTCAGCGGCTCCTTTGTGAAGGAAACTCTGTGTAGACGTGTTGATGTCAGAAACAATGCCATAAAGTAGAAAGGACTTTGAATTAATGGTGGGAAAAGAAGGACTGTTCGACTCTTTGTCGGCTCCCTTGACGCAAGGCAATCGCTTCACTTCTGTTGAGTTTAGATGTGAAGTGGCCAATCAGAAACCGTGCAGAAGTAGACTCTAGGACTGGTGCATTCTGGGAAGATAGTATGTGCCAGAAGAGTTGGTTCATTTCACAACAAAGAGTGATGGCAACAAATGACACGCTGTCACAAGAAGAAAAAGGGAGGGTCACAAGGAATTGAGACGTGCATAGGTGTCCATTTGTCTTTCTGACACCTGCTGGATTCCTTCCTTTGCTTCAAAAATAATTTCTTCGTTACAGAAATTACAAAGGCATGACTTATTCCTTTGCATTTGAATAAACAAATTCACCCCATATAAATAAAAAGTGGTGGGGCGCCTGGGTGGCGCAGTCGGTTAAGCGTCTGACTTCAGCCAGGTCACGATCTCGCGGTCCAGGAGTTCGAGCCCCGCGTCGGGCTCTGGGCTGATGGCTCAGAGCCTGGAGCCTGTTTCCGATTCTGTGTCTCCCTCTCTCTCTGCCCCTCCCCCGTTCATGCTCTGTCTCTCTCTGTCCCAAAAATAAATAAACGTTGAAAAAAAATTAAAAATAAAATAAAATAAAAAGTGGTGTATAAAGTGTTAAATAAACTATTGACTTCGACTGGACTTTTCAGAGCATATTAAATGATGCTACCAAAAGTGCTATTTCATAGCAGATGATGCATGTTTCTCAGGAGATTAAAAAGAAATCAGACATCTAGAACTTCTTGAATTTAAGGACCCTACACCGATCGGTCAGATCCCAGGAAGTCGGACCCTGAACACACAGATGCCTCAGATTCCCCTCTGGAAACAGGACGTTATGCACTTCCAATAAGGGACCTAATTTAACAAGCAAAAGCACAGAGAAAAGATGGAATGAGAGCACAAAGCGCTAAAGTAGCCTGCAGGAAATCACTCGCGAAAAATCCATCCCAGGCACGTCCGAAAGTTACCTGAAAACCAAGGCACGGCCCATTTATCCTTTTCTGTCAGAGGCAGAAACCACTGACTTTTCTGAAAAGCTGTTCTTGATCTGACAAGTCAGGAGAGAGCGAAGAACAAAATTAAATCATCCTGTCAGGCAGAATATTCTAGAAGTTTCCATGGCCTGCTGTTCTTCATTATAAAGCAGGTTCTGAACGTTTCCTCCCCTCGTTGGCCATCTGGGAGCGTCCCAGCAGCCTGACAGGGAGCTTATGAATCTGGGCGCTGCGCTCTCGCTTTGTCCACTGAAATTCCTGAAGAATTAAGTTATCAGGAAGAACCGAACTCCATTTCTACTGTCAGCTGTGCCGTTTCCATGAGTCGGGCCTGCGTGCTCGTAGTAAAGCCCAGTGCTCTGGCCAATGTCCAGCTGTGATCATTGGATTTTGCCTGCGTGCACTCCCTTGGGAATTTCGGGGGGAGCAGTGACGTTTCACTGCGACTCCCCAGCACCACGCGGTGGCCGGGGAGTCCTCGCTCCAGCAGCGCCACCTGGGGCGTGGGAGAAATGCTCCTGACACTGGCACAAACCCTGGAGAAGAGCTTTTCTAAAACGCTTATTGGCTTTTGAGAGAGGGCACGCGTGAGCGGGGGAGGGGCAGAGAGAGAGGGAGAGGGTCCGAATCGGGCTCTCCGCGCAGAACCCGGTTCGGGGCTCGGACTCACGAACCGTGAGATTATGACCTGAGCCGAAGCTGGACGCTTAACCGATGGAATCACCCAGGCGCCCCTGGAGAAGAGCTTTTAATGATACTGTGACATTTTCAGACATAAAGGTGGGATTTTATCCTGCGTCAACCTCTACTTCCTTAGCCTTTCTAACTTTTTATCGCGTTGCTCTCTTGTTTAAGAGCATCCTTGCCGGGGTCATAAACTGCAACCTTCGCTCCCGCCCCCGAGGACAGAAGCGGGTCTTAAGTGCCTGGGCGTCCCCCAGCCTCCGGCACCGGGCCATCGGCACGAGACCCACGCACAGATATTGGCTCACAAACTGGCCAAGAAAGGACTTCTCAGGGGTAACGAGAGGGCACAACAGTTTCAGCGTTCTGACCCATTCTGGGTTCAGAAACAAGAGGGCCAGGAGGGGAAGTGAAACAGAAGAGAAAGACTCGGGAAAGGGCTGGGAGCAAGGGTGGGAGGTCCCAGCAGCCCTCGGCCCCGGGCCCGCCTGCAGCCCCTCGGGACACGAGGCCGGCAGGTGCAGAGGTCGGGGCGTCTCGGAGGGGGCGCAGGGGCCGGTGCCGGGGGCTGGCATTTACCACAGAAGGCCTAGGGACACAGAACACGCAGGACTGCAATATAGAGCCCTCCCTCTGCGGCAGATGCCAAGTTCCACAAGGGAAGAAGCGTGAGTCCAGACGCTGGCCGGGAGGCGCACGGACCCCTCAGACCCTCCGCTCCGGGCGCCACGCCCGTGCCGTTTACTGCAGCAAATTGTTTAAATGAGTCTGCCTTACAGCAGCACTTCCATCGGACTCTGGCAGAATGTCACCAAACGCGGCTCAGCTCTGAGGGAAGCCGAAGTTAAGGAAAGCGAGTTGCAGGCCAGTTAAAAGCAAATTTGTTATTTTCGAGCATACGCCATACTTGGAAGGTGTTCCGAGCGGTTATTTTGGACAAAACTGCTTATCACGGAATAACAGTTGTTTAATGACGACTTTAACTTACTGAATGGTGTTTGAGAACAGTCTGTCCTCTTGAGTTCTCTAAACTGTCTCTGAAGCCTCGCTTTACCCCCCCCCTCCCCGTCGGTCTGGCACGTGCTTCTTCACGGTCAGTGCGGCTCTAACCCCCACTCCCTCTCTCCCCCGCAGAACCGTGACTCCCAAAGCAACGGAGGCCAAGCCAAGGAGGAGCTAGCACACTAACGCCACGGACAACACTCCCCACTGTCCCAGAGTCTGTTTAATCGGCCCTTTCGATGAAAACCGAGACTTCGCGAATGACCCCGGGTGCCTGACGCCCGAGCTGCCCGTGTTGGCCTGAGCCGTGCCCTGAGAGCTCCTGCGGCCTCAGGCGAGGTGCTCACCAACACCGGGTTCTCCGCTGTTTCCGCCAATGCCTGGATATTGACGAAGATACTTACCGTGCTGTTACACCGGGAAACAAGAGACCGGCTTAGAAGCTGTGAATTTTAGAGATTAAAAACTTCAAAAAAAAAGGAGCCGACCTTTTTAACCATGGGTCACTGGGATTCCAGTTCAGGGACCCTGTTTACCAGTGTCAGGGGGGTGGGGGGGCTGTGGGTCATGTGATGCTTCAGGGTTCCTACCGCCTTCTCAGCCACGCACGACCCTCGTGTGCCCGCGGTGACAGCCCCATGTCCGGGGTGTGGGGCGCGGACTGTCCCCAGTCCCTTCCGCTGCCCGGACGCCAGATGAACCGACGTGTTCCCACACATCACACCCGGCTAACCCAAAAACTGTGGGGCCTCGTATTCAAAACGCGCGAGGAAGCTCACGATGGTGCCGGCAGAGGGTTACCCGGGCCGCCCCCAGGAAGCCGGCCCTGCTGCTGATAAAATCCCTGCCCAGATACTTACATCCGAGGCAGAGAGGGTAGTGAAACCTGTCCGCTCTCTTGGACAAGAAATAGACGGGGGGTTAACGGTACCCAGATCTCAGATCATCGTATCTCTGCTGGACCGCATTCACCGGGCAGCCAGGACGGGGTGGCTGCATCACTTGTAGACTTTGAGACACAGGCGCCTTCTTTTCTGGAGCCAACGACTGAATCCTGGGGCACAGGTTCTCGGGAAGGTGAGGCGTTGGCTTCGATGGGCCTCACCTCCGTGACACGCAGGCGGCTTTGAATCCGTCTGGAAGCAGGGGACCCTACAACCAGTGGCAACACAGGGCGGGCCTGTGCTTTCCTAGCCCCCGCAGCTGCAGGTGCCGACGAGGGAGGGGGCCACCTGGGGACCTGGCCAGGGAAGAGCTGAGGTCAGCTGGTGACAGGTGACAAGATCCGAGGCTGAAAATGGGGAGGTGTCCAAGTAGCTGTGAGGCTCCGGGCAAGAGTGAACATCGCTTCTAACCAATTAGTCGCAAATATCCATCTGAGAGGATACGAAAGAAGTGGGCTCTCCACTTTCCTGCATTTTTAGTAGCTGTTTTTTAAAATGTTTTATTTATTTTTGAGAGAGACAGAGGGTGAGCTGAGGAGGGGCAGAGAGAGAGGGAGACACAGAATCTGAAGCAGGCTCCGGGCTCCGAGCTGCCGGCACAGAGCCCAACGCGGGGCTCGAACTCACGAACCGTGAGATCATGACTTGAGCGGAAGTCAGACGCTTAACCGACCGAGCCACCCAGGCGCGCCTGCATTTTTAAACTACATTTTCATCCAAATATTATCGCAGACTAGATTTCTCAACTCTCTTTCAGGCACAAGAAGCTCCTCTTTATATTCGGTGACTCAGGCAAGGAACCGCCTTAACACTCTTTCTCAGTTGGTTCAGCACCGAAGCATTAATACTCGGAAACAGCGTCCGACTTTCTTGTAAGTAACTGAAAGTTTCCAGTCGACCTTTAGGATTCCTTCCTCTGCGTGTTAAGACCAAAAAACAAAACAAAACAAAACAAAAAAAAACCTTTGCTTCTTTAACTTGGCCTTAATTTGTTCTTATTTTCCTGTGAATGAGTAATTCCCACAATTTTCCGGCAATCCTCCTCCAGTTGATCTTCATTCTCTTAAAAATGGAGGAAAATATCAACTGAACTAAATACATATTCTAATAAAAATCTCACCAGGAGCGAGGTGCCTGGTGGCTCAGTTGGGGGAGCGTCTGACTTCGGCTCAGGTCATGATCTCGCGGTCCGTGAGTTCGAGCCCCGCGTGGGGCTCTGTGCTGACGGCTCGGAGCCTGGAGCCTGCTTCGGATTCTGTGTCTCCCTCTCTCTCTCTGACCCTCCCCTGCTCACTCTCTCTCTCTCTTTAAATTTAAATAAACTTGGGGTGCCTGGGGGGCTCAATCGGGTGAGCATCTTCGGCTCAGGTCATGATCTCGCGGCTCGTGAGTTCAGGCCCCGCGTCGGGCTCTGTGCTGACAGCTCGGAGCCTGGAGCCTGCTTCAGATTCTGTGTCTCCCTCTCTCTCTGCCCCTCACCCACTCGCATTCTGTCTCTGTCTCTCTCAAAAATAAACATTAAAAAAATAAAAAATAAAAAATAAAAAATAAAAAATCTCACCAGGAACCCCGCCAAGTGCAGCACAGTTACGACTTTTCAGTCCTGGCTCCGTGTATGTCTTCTGCGCCTCCAGGACTCCACCAGCTTGTCTCCTAGGAAACGGGGTGCAGGCACCCCGCTTTTTCAAGTTTGCCACACGTTGCCTCGCCTTTAGGAAAGGCCTACCTTAGAAGCCGTGTTCACTGACCAAAGGCGGTCTGAAGACGGCGGGATGAAAACAAGGCGAAAAGTGCCCATAGCCCCGCGTCGGTCCGCAGCGAGCCGGCACACGGGTGGCGGGCACCGGGCACCCCCTTCCCCGGAACCACATCAGCATCGCCACCTCCAGCCCCCAGAGCCCAGGACTGTGTCTGGGCGCATCGGGGCATCGTCTCTGTGTATGTTGTGCGTCTGTTAGCAAGCTGTGTCCCGAGGTCCCAGAAAGCCCTGAGACAGGTAGGTTTTGGGCTCTGGGAACGCTCAAGAACTCTTCTGTATAAATTTACAGTAATGGCCCCTTCACTTTACCCATTTCGACTCACAGAAGGTTTCACCAGAACGCTCTGCTCTCGCGGAGCACGGGTCCTGCACTGGATACAAGTCCCACTCACTGCGCGTTCCTTGTGTCCTGCGGGGCTCCCAGGGCCTTGTGCTGAGTCCCTGAAACCCCTCCCGAGGAGGAGCTGGCATCTCAGGATGTCCCCGCAGATGACGTGTCTTGACTATCAGACATTCTCAACCAGGGGACCCCAATGCCCTTGGCCCCCCTTGTCCTGGGATTGCTGTCCCCCAAGTCTTTAGGACGGGAAATATGTGTGTGATTTTAACTGGGTTTTTACTCCGCATCCTTCCCCAGTAAACTTGGACTTAATGGCCCATCTCTCTGTCACGCATCCTACAAAATGCAATTTGCGTCTAAAGGCTCGGTAATCTTACTCACTTGCAAGTTTAAGTTGGTATTTAAACCGTCAAGATCATTAGTCAAAACATAAAATAAAGTAGCTCAGGTCTTTCTCCCAAGCACTGCTACTCAGTCTCCTGTCACATCCAGAAACCCAGACCCAAACCCCGACCCCGAGTTCACAAGCACCCACGGTTACCGTGATGCCATCAGAGAGCTCGGCACAGGACGCACTGTGTCCTCGAAATCCTCTCCCCACTCAGCGCACCTGCTCTCACCTCCACCCCCTCTACGCTGGCCCCTGTTAGCAGGCAGCTGGCAGGAAGCCTCTCGGTGCCGCGACTGACCTGGGACGGCGCCGGGAAGACTGAGCCGCCGAGGGCACAGAGCACGCGTGTCGCGGCCCCGAGCTGGCCGCGTCTGCAGGGACACGGGGCCGCCCATCTCAAATGAAACGCTTTGTTCCGAGCCCAGCTGCAGTTTAGCAGACTCGTGGCTATGAATTGGGTATGTGATCTGACACGAAAGTCAGAGATGTTGACGTTTCCAATGGGTGAGATATTGACTTCTGGTATTCTCTTCGAAAGGGCCTTGAAGGCCACACACAGAGCCCCCTTTGGAAGAAAGGTAAATTCTGGAGTTTTCCAGGTGCTGCATTTAGGGTCCAGTGACCGTTTTGTTCAGTGGGAGTTCAACTGCCACACGGCGCCGTGTTCGCGTCAGACCCCATGGTTCCGTGCTCGCCACGGAAGGTCACCAACGCTACTGTCTTACGACCTACCCCTGTGCTGTGCCCAGTGACTTACCGCTTTTGCAACTGTTTCCACCCTCTTAATCCCGTCGTCTGCTTCGCCCATCCCCCCACCCACGTCCGCTCTGGCCACCACCAGATTGTTCTCTGTGCTCAAGAGGCTGGGTTTTTGTTTGTCTCTTCTCTTCTTTGTTTCACGTCTTAAATTCCACATATGAGTGAAATCATATGGTAATCGTCGTTCTCTGTCTGACTTACTTCACTTAACATCATAAATATATAAAGAACTTCTATGAATCAACACCAGAAAAACAAATAATCTGATTAAAAACAGGCAAAGAACCTGAACAGACATTTTTCCAAAGAAGGCAAACGGCCGACAGATGCATGAAAAGAATCTCGAGTGCTGGTGAGGACGAGGAGAAAAGGGACCCGCGTGCACTGTTGGTGGGAACGCAGACTGGTGCAGCCCCATGGGAAACAGTACAGAGGCTCCTCAGAGAGGTACAAACAGGGCCACCGTGCGACCCGGCAGCCGCGCCAGTAGGTGTTTACCCAAAGAAAATGAAAACACTAAAACGCTAATTTGAAAAGATGTGCCCTTAGGGTTATTACCACATTATTTACAACAGGCAAGACGTGGAAGCAGCCCACGTGTCCGTCCAGACAGGAGCGGAGAGGATGTGGTGTGTGCGCACGCACACACACACGGACACACACATACGCACACATATACACACGTAGACACTCAGACACACGTACACACACACACACACACATACACACATATACACACTCACACATATATACACATACACACACATATACACTCAGACACACATACACATACATACACACATATACACACATATATACACACACGGACACACATACACACATATACATACATACACATATACACTTGCACATATATATACATACACACACACGTAGATACTCAGACACATGTACACATACATACACACACATATACATACATACACATATCGACTCACACATATATATATATACATACACAAACATATACACACGTAGACACTCAGACACATGTACACATAAATACACACACACATATACATACACACACATATACACTCACACATATATATACATACACAGACACACACATATACACTCAGACACACGTACACATACATACACACATATATACACATATATACAAACACGGACACACATACACACATATATACATACATACACATATATACACTTGCACATATATATACATACACACACATACACACACGTAGACACTCAGACACATGTACACATACATACACACACATACACACACATACACATACATACACACATATACACTCACACATATATATACATACACACACATATACACTCACACATATATATACATACACATACACACATATACACTCAGACACACGCACACACACATATACACACGTATACACTCACACGTACACATATACACACATACATACATATATACATGCATACACATACATACACACATACACACATAACTACACAAAAATACACACATACACATGCATACACACATATACACAGATACAAATATACACATATATACACATACATATATGCACACACATATATGAACATAAACACTGTACACGTATGTACACATATACATGCACATAATTACACACATATATGCACACACATACACACATACACAAATACACATATACAAATATATACAAACATACACACATGCACAAACCTATACACACATGAACACACATAATTACACACATACATACATACATACATACATACATACATACATACGCACACATATGCAAACATATACACATACACACATACACACACGTGAACACACATACACGTGCACACACATGTACACACAAATGCACATACATACACACACATATACTTGCTATTCTCAGGACAAAGTAAGGATCATTTTATCTTACCTTAGAAAATCATAACTAATTTTGCAAAAAATTAGAGTACTGTGAGCGTAGTACTTGAGAGATGCAGGGGTGCTTTTAGGGTTCCTAGCTGGGTCAAAGATCCCAGTGCACCTGCAGTCACCAGGGACTCGAAGGGCTTTTTGTCTCCGTAGACTTGAAAAGACCGTGTGTTGTGGTTCTACCCCCTTCTGGGGTCTCTGGGGACAGGGGCCCCCGGCTGCTGGCGGCTGCCGCATCTTGTCCCTGCAGTAAGCGTGTGCGCCACGTCGGCGGGGGCGGGGGGAGGGGGCGCGGGGCCGTGGGGTGGGTCTGTCAGTCTCGTCACGATGCCGCGGGCTCTGCCCAGAACGGAGGAGGAGGAGGAGACAGGCCTTCCTCCCCTCAGCCGGCGGCAAGCCCTCGGGGGGTCTGGCAGGAGCAGCGAGCTCCATCCACCAGGCCATCCTCCCCCCACGTCAGGAGCCCAGGCGTCTAGGACTCGCACCGCACACCTCACAGTCTGCAAACCGCTTGCTACATCGAAGTCCACAACGTCACTCGGCCCGGAACAGCCAAGAGGCTTAGAGGAGGAGAAACGCGGCCTCGTGTCCTTAATTTACAAACTCCGTGCCACGTACGAGCGCCTCCTCTGTGCTGGGCGCTGTGCCAGCCGGCGGGGCCCCGGGAGGCTCAGTCCCCGCCCCCCGGAAGACACGAGGGCATGCGCCATCTGCACACAGCCCACGTGAACACATGCGGTGGCCGTGTCCCGCAGACAGGTGTCCGGGACAGGCTCCCTAAGGAGCCGCATAGACGGCACAGAGCTGCCCCCGGGGAAAGGCTCCGTGCCAGCAGCCCCGGGAACAGAGCTCTGCAGGGGACACGGCAGGTGGAGGTCACCGGGTGGATGCGTAAAGAGACGTGACAGCCAGATGCCAGGACAGGAGGAACTCAGACCAATTCGTAGATGGGAAAGGGGCAGTTGAATGCCTTTGTTTAAAACTGCCGGCACCCTCGGTGTTTACCCCTCTCAGGATGCTATGACACGTCCTGTAAGGAAACTCATGGAATAAAAGAGCCCCAGTAATGACCCAGTCCTCAGTAGGGGACCCGTTAGCGGGATCTTGACCTCCCTCCACACGGTAAAGCGCCAGCCTCCAAAGATGAAGTCATCACTGAGCGGCAGCTCGTGAGAGCCGGGCACGTGCTCACTGCCCCACGAACCGTGGGAATAATTACCTGAGAGTCAACAGACCCTCTAAAAACGTGGACCGTGAGTGAGAAAATTACAGCGTGTCTTAGAAAATAAAGGGCCCTTCCCGGCCAGGGCTTAGAAAGCCAGTTGAAACGAAAACTGTACCTTTTAAGAAGAAAATGCATCAGCCTCAGTGTGGCTTGAAGCGCCTGCCCACGGGCCTGCCACTGTGCTGTTCTGGAAACGTTTCTCCTCTCGACAAGAATAGCCTCTAACCTGGAGTCATTTCAAGACCTACTGGTTTTTCCCTAATAAGGAAAACTGTCTCCAAAAAATCAAAATGATTAAGTGGTCAGGAGCAGTACTAAGCAGAATGTTACACGGTTTGCATACAGGGGCCTGTGTGTCTGGAGGCTGGTTTTTACTTAAGGTATGAGCGAGGGGGGGAATCTCTGCGTGACAGCCCGATAACCCAGCCGAGGGGACAGACTGTCCAGCTGCGAGGACGCCTCCTCGCAACGTGTTCCCTGACACTCCCGAAGGTGCTGTGACGGCCGCACCAGCCAGTGAGACATCCCCGTGCTTCTCAACTGGACCCTCAGCTGCTTCCACGAGACAAACGACCATTCCCGTCTTGAATCACGAACCTGGTCAAAACCACACACACTCTAGTTAGAGGTAATGCAGTTCTGTATTATCAAATAAGGAAAAGGTAAGCGTCTTGGACCCTCAGAGCCAAAGTCAAACAATCTGCTTGACGTTTATGAGACAGCATTGAGACCAGCTGAACACAGCGAGGGCTCTCCGTGCACCGAGCGCCTGCTAGATTCACTGTTTCCTGTGAGGAACAGTCTTGTCCACCACGGAGGGCAAGAGATCGCACCCGACGACGGAGGGAGAGAAGGCCCTCCGGTCCGAGAACATGAGGGCGCGTGCGATTGGGCAATTCACTGAGCTCCTTGTAAGGGTAAGACATCATGTATGCACAAGGCGCTTAACTGGGAATCTGCGTGGGTGTTTGCGGCTGCACCCCTATGCCCTCCCTCCCTCCCTCCCCCTCCCAAGACGCGGGAGCCTGATCCCAGAGACACAAAGCAGGCAGACCGCTCCCAGAGACAGACACCGTGCGATAAAAACCGTGTCTCCCACAGGCTACTTGGACCTGTGTCAAAAGACAGTGGTGGGAGCTGGGGGACAGCCCCCCACGCGGACGTCTCAGAAGAAGCGAGGGCGACGGGCAGAGCTGTGCTCACGGAGGAAGCTGCTCCTCCCCTCCCTCTGTCTTAGGAACTTTGGTTCCCAGTGTTGGCTGGGTAACAGACGCGTCTCGGTGATGCGCCAGCCTTTTCTCTCTTTATTCATAAACAGGAAAACATCTTTGCGGGTCAGAGTTTAAAACCCTCTTCCCTGATACTAGGACAAACAACGCAAGAACCGCATCCTCTAAGCGGAATTTTTACGGACTTTGTGTAAGGCCGAGATCAAACATGTGCTCTGAGCCAAAGGACATTCGAGAAGGATTTTCACGGTCTCTGAGGCATTGGTGAAACACAATCTGGAGATGCTTAGAAGAAGAAAAGAAGACCCCAATGAAATAAAACAGAACTGGCTTTGAAGCACCACACGATGTCAGAGCTTCGTCTCTGAACTCCTTGATCTCATGACACGCGCCCGGCCGCCGAGACCCCGCCGGCCGGCACGCGGCCCTCTCCCCTAATCCCACGCAAACTCCGGGGGAGACGCGGCCCCCACGAAAGGCTTCAGGCGTCCCTGTCGAAGGAATCATTTCTGCTGTATCACCAACACTTACGTGCTCTTTGCTGAAAGACACCGCCTTTCCATGACTGTATTTTCAATAGTTATAACGTTTAACTCGCCGCCTCTGTTTAATTCGAAACGGTTCTTTGCGAGTAAACATACTTGATACAGAGATCGAGCTCATGTTTTACTAAAACCTGAACTTCAGCTCCTTGAACAGTTGATTCCATTCTAACGGGATGTCAGAACATGACATTTGACTTAATACTTTCTTTTAGGTAAAACAAAGGATCCTTTTGGTTTCGAAGTTCTGATTTTAGAGACGCCATTCGCTTCTCGGAAAGGCCGGGTCTTAGGCTCGGCACTTCCGGCCTTGCCGGCCACAGGTGCTGACGTGGGCAGGTGCCCGTGTGAGCCCGTGTGAGCCCCGCCCCGCAGGTGCCCACTTGGGACAGAGCAGGAGAGATTCCTTCTCATCCTGAAGTTTCGAGAAAGCTCAGGTGCTGGGGGAGGCGTGCCCACCACGCCTCTGTGGCGCTTACCTTGCAGCGGACGGTCCTTGTACAAGTCCCTTGTTCGGGTCGGGTGAGCCCGGGCTGTGTTGTCACATTTTGGCTGCTCGTACCTGTGAGGGAACGGAAGGGAAAGCGGGTTCAGACTCAGAAGGCGGTGCTCTCCTCTGTTTCCCAGGCAGTTGTGCGACGGCCCCCGTCCTTGGACCGCAGCGCATCTGTGGTGTCCACTCCTCAGGACTGAGGACTTTCCGTGACCTCTGTGACAATTTACTGAAGTTTAGTTTTCACAGTCGGGAGGAAGGAGCACATTGCACAAGACTCCACCTCTCCGTCCAGTTTCTGGGACAAATCTTACACGGCGGCTGCCGAACACCAACCCCATCTATTCCAGGATTTGTTCCGGTTCAGAGGGGGAGGGGCCAGGGGCAGGTGAGGGCAGTGGCTGTGGCCCCAGGAGAGAATGCAGACTCTCGGAAAGAACCTCCGAATTTTTTATTTATATCTGAGAGACCAACTAAATCTTAATCCAATTTATGAAGCTACTACAGGTTGTCCCTGTAGTAGGGAGGGAGGAAGGAAGGAAGAAAGGGAGGGAGAAAGGAAGGAAGGGAAGGAGGGAGGGAAGTGAGGGAGGGAGGGAGGGAGGGAGGGAGGAAGGAAGGAAGGAAGGGGGAGGGAGGGAGGAAGGAAGGAAGGGAAGGAGGGAGGGAAGTAAGGGAGGGAGGGAGGGAGGGAGGAAGGAAGGAAGGAAGGAAGGGGGAGGGAGGGAGGAAGGAAGGAAGGGAAGGAGAGAGGGAAGTAAGGGAGGGAGGGAGGGACGAAGGAAGGAAGAAAGGCAGAGAGAGAGGGGGAAGGAAGGAGGGGAGGGAGAAAGGAAGGAAGGGAAGGAGGGAGGGAAGTGAGGGAGGGAGGGAGGGAGGGAGGAAGGAAGGAAGGAAGGAAGGGGGAGGGAGGGAGGAAGGAAGGAAGGGAAGGAGAGAGGGAAGTAAGGGAGGGAGGGAGGGACGAAGGAAGGAAGAAAGGCAGAGAGGGAGGGGGAAGGAAGGAGGGGAGGGAGAAAGGAAGGAAGGGAAAGAGGGAGGGAAGTAAGGGAGGGAGGAAGGAAGGAAGGGAAGGAGGAAGGGAGGGAGGGAGGAAGGAAGGAAGAAAGGGAGGGAGAAAGGAAGGAGAGACGGAGGGAGGAAGGAGGGAGGCAGGGAGGGAGGAAGGAAGGGAAGGAGGAAGGGAGGGAGGGAGGAAGGAAGGAAGAAAGGGAGGGAGGAAGGAAGGGAAGGAGGAAGGGAGGGAGGGAGGAAGGAAGGGAGGGGGGAGGGAGGAAGGAAGGAAGGAAGGAAGGAAGGGAGGAAGGAAGGGAGGGAGGGAGGAAGGAAGGAGAGACCGAGGGAGGAAGGAGGGAGGGAGGGAGGGAGGGAGGGAGGGAGGAAGGAAAGAAGGAAGGAAGGAAGGGAGGGGGGAGGAAGGGAGGAAGGAAGGAAGGGAGGAAGGAAGGGAGGGAGGAAGGAAGGGAGGGAGGAAGGAAGGAGAGACGGAGCGAGGAAGGAGGGAGGGAGGGAGGGAGGAAGGAAGGAGAGACGGAGGGAGGAAGGAGGGAGGGAGGGAGGGAGGGAGGGAGGAAGGAAGGAAGGAAGGAAGGAAGGAAGGAGGGAGGGAGGAAGGAAGGGAGGGAGGGAGGGAGGGAGGAAGGAAGGAAAGGAGGAAGGAAGGGAGGAAGGAAGGGAGGAAGGAAGGGAGGAAGGAAGGGAGGGGGGAGGGAGGAAGGATGAAAGGGAGGGAGGGAGGGAGGAAGGAAGGGAGGGAGGGAGGAAGGAAGGAAGGGAGGGAGGGAGGGAGGGAGGAAGGAAGGAAGGAAGGAAGGAAGGAAGGGAGGGAGGGAGGAAGGGAGGGAGGGAGGGAGGGAGGGAGGGAGGAAGGAAGGAAGGAAGGGAGGAAGGGAGGGAGGGAGGAAGGAAGGAAGGAAGGGAGGGAGGGAGGGAGGGAGGGAGGAAGGAAGGAAGGGAGGAAGGGAAGGAGAAAGAAAACACTACGTCCGGCCCCCATCAAGTGGACAGAAAAGCGCGGAGAACGGACAGGTGGGTGGGGGCCGCGTGGAGCAGGCGCCGTGGCTGCCGCTGCCGCCCCCCTCAGGAGAGCAGGTGCAGGGGGGGCTCTAGCACTGACGGGCCCCCGGGCACCTCTGCTGAGGGCTCTGATGCCAGGCCGGCAGCCGGCACTGGCCCCCCGAGGGCCTCCCGACGGCTCCTCCGGAACGTGTGTGGGAGCACCGGCAGTGGAGACCCAGGCCGCGGGGAGGACGGCCCCCGTGCAGCGGGGCCGCTACCTGCGGGACCTGCCTCCCTGAGCACCCATGCGGTCCGCCGGGTCTGGAAAGGGTCTTGGACAGTGTGAGCCGGGGGAGGGGACGTAGGTGGAATGTTCCGGACTGAACCCTGCTGACACTCAGGGAAGCGATCGAGGTTCCAGCGTCCATTCTGCCGTGGTCTCCTTCCTGGCTCCGGGAGGAAGGGGCGCGGCACCACGTTTCCTTCTTACAGGTCACTCGCTTCAGGTTCCTCTTTCTCTTCGCTGTTTTGTTTTCCCGCCACAGGGAACAAGAGAAACTCAAGCGTCTCCCCGGTGCCCAGTCCGGGGCCGGGGGACGACCCGCTGCGGCCGGAAGCGAGCGCCAGGGGGAACCCGAGCCCCCCGCCCCCCACCCCGAAAAGTCTCTGATGCCACAGAAGTCAACACTCACTCACACAAACGAAACAGACTTTTCAAAACGCGGATTTTGAACCTGAAGCGTCCCCCACGCCCTCAGGCGCACAGTTGAGCTGTCACGGTCACACTCGCCTGGAACGCAGTGGGGTTCGGCGTCGGCGGCAGCGGGCCCACAGTCACGAGACCGTGAGCACAGGCGAGGGGACCCGCCTCAAGCAGGGTGGCCCCCACCCTGGAACCGCAGCGGGCACAGGGGAGCCAAAATGCACCCAGAGAGAGCGAGCGGAAGAAGCCAGCGGTCGGAGGGACTGCCGCTAAGCTCCCGTTCTCACGGGTGACGTTTGCAGAACGCGCGGTCTCTATCGCAGGCTCCGGACCGCGTCCGCGGGCTGGAAGAGGTTGGAGCCGGTGCCCGTGTGAGAACTGACACCATCACAGCTGACGGCCGTGGGAGGAGCCGAGCAAGTGCCCCCGCCGCTGACGGGACAGGTGGGAGCTGGGGACGGAACTCCCGGTGGACAGTCAAGTGCCCGGCCACTGAGGGCACGTCCTGTTTGCGGGAGTATCGGGGGTGCCCCTCGGGGACAGCCACGGGCCGCTGTGTGGGGTCAGAGGCTAACCCATGACGTGGACTCTGTGCGGAGCCTCCGCGTGGCAGTCCCCCGCTCCGAGCCTTTCTTTGAAGCGGCCTGGAAGCCAGCCACGCTCGTCCTTCCGGCTTGGTTCCAGGTTTCACCGGAGAGCTCTTAAGAATCCTACACGTGTGGATTCAAAAATGTATATTGACATGACAGCATTCTGCCTCTTTTAAGAGGATGGTGACACGCCGTAACTTGCGGAAATGGCGATCTCAAGGAACAGAATTAACGCCTTTGAAGTCTCCAGTAAAAACAAATCTCCAATTCAGTGTTGACGCCCCTCACATTCTTTTCAATAGCGTTTCGCTCACTTGTGCGAAGTAAAAATGAGCATCTCTCGACTGTCTGCTTGCCCGTCAGATACCAGGCTGTCCGCCGGGGAAGGGTGATTTCACGTGCACTTGGCCAGCGACAGAGTCGGGCTCTGGGGTTGGGAATGGGGGGGCTGCCCTACTGCGAGGTAAGGACAGCCTGAAGTCTGGGGCCCCTGGGTGGCTCAGTCAGGTAAGCGTCCGACGTTGGCTCAGGTCACGATCCTACGCTTCGTGAGTTCGAGCCCCGCGTCAGGCTCTGTGCTGACAGCACGGAGCCCGGAGTCTGCTTTGGATTCTGTGTCTCCCTCTCTCTGCCCCTCCCCTGCTTGCACTCTGTCTCCCCAAAATAAATAAATATTAAAAAAAAAAAAAAAGAAAACAGCCTGAAGTCTAATGGCAGATGGGTGAATGCTTCATCGGCCCTCAGGAAAGTGAAAGAGAGCTGGCTCTGCTCTGGGAGCTAAAGTAGAAGCTGGCCACCAGCCCGATCCACGCTTAGTCGGATAATCGGATGGCCCACTCAGCTCTCCCCACTATGAAGCAGGGGCCGGCTGGAACCCGCCCCTCTCCTCCCAGATCCCACTGGACCACGCAGGGCGTGGGCTCACGCGGGTGCCTGGGCCCCGGCCCACAGGGAATCACCACTCTACAGCCCAGATGCCAGTTCTGACACCGAAAGGCAGGAGAACCAAGAGGCACGTCGGCGCGTGGCCCAACCCGTTTCCGCCCCGATGATCATCTGAACCAGAAATTCTGTGCTGGACGGAAGCCACCCTCCACGCTGGCAGGCAAACACGTACTTCTACTGTCCCCGGCCCCAACATCCGGGAGTTTTCATTACCTTGCCTGGTGAGACGGGGAAAAGGGTTATAACGACGGCGCGTTTTATTTCTGTGCCTTCTCTCTGTCTTGGAGCTTTAAATTACTCTTCCTGTCGGCAAATATAGAGGATAACTGAGGGAAAAAACGTGCACCGTCTACACAAATATACAGCGAAACTACAAAGTATCTCTCTGGAACTGCTTGTTTCAGAAAATCGTAAGAAAATAGCATCGATGCGACAGGAAGAGGACTTTCTGCAGGCTTCCTGCCCAGTCACAGTACAGCCGGTCGTAGATGTGGGTGAGGCTGGCCTGCAGCTTATCAGATATCCCTTAAGGTGGATAATTTTGATTTCCCAACATCCATGTGTCTCTAGAGATCAGTCTAAACCAGGTCCATGTTTCAGGCCAGTCATGGGTTTGCCCGTGGTCGTGTGATCCAGTTCTGGCCAACAATCCATGAATTGAATTTGCTAGGTAACGTTTAGGGAAGGTTGTTTGGACTCCCGGTAAAGAAATGGGCTGTGTATCCTCTGAGCCCTGTGGTGTCTGGATGAGATGCCCGGATGCCTGCAGCCATCTTATGACCATGAGAAGAGTCCATTCAAGGGTAAAGACAACACAGTGAGGATGTCAAAGTAAAGACCTGGGAGATCCTGTGTCATCAGTGACATCACCAAATCATAGCGCCAACTGACATGCAGCTTTCTTCATCTCTGTGATTCTCACCTGAGGTAAACGTAGCCCCTCACTGTTTATGTCCACGGATGGAGGATAGATGGATGGACAGATGCACGGATGTACGGGCGGGTGAAGGGATGAGACAGAAATGCGGGCATCCAAAGGGTCTTCCTCACTGGGTTTAATTTAATGTTGTTTCTTGAAAGTCAAAGTTCTAAGAGGGAGGTACTCCCTTCTGGAGGCAAAGTCTGAGAAAATGAGAACTTGATACTCTTCTCCCTGAAGTTTTTGAAGCCACGATAAAGTCTGGGCAGAAAGAAATCAGGATAGATGGGAGGGAAGAGGGGTTCCTATACTGCTTGTCCGATTATGATAAAAATGCATACAGGTCCCCTAGGGACGACACCGTAAACCCTGGTCCGGTCGTCTCAGAGCCAATACGAGCAGTTCTGGTTTCGACAGCAAGGATTTCCGTTGGCCAGTGTGAACAAAGCCTCTCCCGGCGAGCCTGGCCCCCGTCTCTGGAGGTGTGGCCGAGGGGCCATCAGGGCAGCAGCACAAGCCCTGGCCTGGGGAGCAAAGACCCCAACCTAAATGCACAGTGAACAAGCCTGAGTTCTAAAGGCAGAAATACTGCTTCCTGAGAAAGGTTTCTTAGGAAACAGTCCCTACACACACGGGCACGGGAACCAAGAGAAAGCACTCACGCCAACACCCTAAACAGATTTACGTTCTTCTCAAGCCGTGCAGGGCACACTTGTGTGGACGCTCTCCTGCGGCAGCCGTGTAGTCGCCGAACCCCACTCGCCAGCCTGCAGTCCTGGGCGGGGGTCTGCTCTGGGCGGGCACAGAAGGCGTGTGGCCAGAACGGGTGACTCGTCGGCCACCAAGAACCGGCTTGAATGCTACTGTGTTCTTCCAATTTGATCCCTGCTTGTCCCGGACGGGGACCAGGTGTGGGCGCACTGCACGTCGACCAGACGTTTGCGAGCTGGTCACCTGACCTTCGGCCGCCTGGAATCCACTTGGGCGGCTTCCTCCCCTAAATGTCTCGTGGTCACCCTAGAAAGACTGGGGGAAATCATTCCGGAAGCATCAAAACGCTCATGCCTAGGTGCTAGATATGAAACCAGCGGCCGAATTGGATGACTTTTGAAATATTTTTGTACATTGGTGAATTATCTTATCAATCTACGAAAATTCAAACTCAATTCACGTAACAAAGGACCGCAAACACATCTTCACTCGTGTCTATCCCAGTTCCACGAGCAGTTCGTCTGCTTCGGGCGCGATGACGAAACCGCCTGGCTCAAACTCACACACAATACGAGGGAGTAAATGTTTCTGCATCTCAGACCCTTGAACAGCTCTTGCTGAGCTCGCCTTTAGCACACTGTCTTGATTTTATGCTAAAGAAAGCCATTTGGAAAAAACACACAGAAAAAAGAAAGCCACTTGGGGCGATCGGTTCTTTCGGCTTAGAAAACGCGGGGCTCCCCGTGCCACGGGCAGAGCAGGGGAAGCCGCCGTGGACACCTGCTGGTGTCCTGCTGGATACCGAGCCCACTTCCCCGACTGCAGCGGCCGGAATCGGGGCCCGGAGGCCTCAAGCGTCACCGCTCCCCGCTGAGCACTGGCAGCTCCCGGGGGCCGTCGGAGGGGCAGCGTGCTCCAGGTGCCAACGGCTGGAGCCATTCGTGTCCGCGCCAGCCCCACGGCGCTGTCTGGACAGCAAAGCGAGGTCTGGGGCCAGGCACCCGTGACGGCGGCACCCACAGCAGGCGCGCCTTCTCTGGCCTCCCGCCCGCACCTCCCGGCCCGCGGGCGCAGCGCTACCTGGTGGATGTGCCGGGGATGGGGCGTCCGGTGTCCACGAGGACGCACCAGCAGTAGCCGGTGGACGGGTGGCACTGCACCGGCTTGTAGAGCCCGCCGTGGGCGCACTCCGGAATCACCACGTTGTCGTTCTTGGGCTGCCTGGCCTCTTCCAGGGCCGACTGCTGCTCCTGGTCGCAGGAGGACACTGGGGACAAAGGACAGAGGCGTGAGCGCAGTGGGTCCCTCGTGGGGCCCGTGGGTGCGACCGGAAGGCTGCAGGAAGCCGGGGAGGCAGGGGCAGAGGCTGGCCAGTCGGAGGGGGGCCGGGTCAGCAGGGCTCAGGGAGGCATGGTGGGCCCAGGTGACCGGCAGCCACCTGTTAAAAGAGGGGCGGCTCCGGGTGCACGACAATCCGGATGGCAGCATCGGCCTGTGGTCCCGCACCCAGGTTTCAGTCCAGGTTGTAAAAACTGAGGCCGTTTGTCAGTATTTGCAAACTTTGTTTTTTTTTTTTTTTTTTTTTTGCAAATCAGTGCCGGACCTATAATTATCAATTAGTTGCTACTTCTTTCAATTTTGTCACCAACTTTTATTTAAAGGACGTGAAAGTACACAAGCCCAGCTTACGTCCGAGCACCGCGGAACCCAGTCTCGGCAGACGGCGGGCCTGGGGCCACACGGCTGCGACAGCCACAGGGCGTGTCCACGGCACACGATGGCACCGGTGACTGTGGAAAATGCTTGCTGTTAACGGTGACAGAGGCACAATCTCACGGCATCCCCCACTCATGTAACAAGCAGCCGCTCGTAGGGTTTTCCAAGGGCTAGACCTGCCCTAATTCATTTCATGGGCTTTCTCAGGCAGCCATTTGGCAGATGAGAAAACAGAGGCACGGATAAGCCACTTGGGGAAGGCCACGCGGCTAGGAAGCTAGGAAGGGGCGGACCCGGAGCTCAGATCCAGACCCGTCAAACTCAGAAGCACAAGGTCTGACCGGTTTGTCAGCCTGCACCCCTCCGACCTCCGGGCAGATGCGGTTCTCGCGCCCCCTGTGTGACACTGACTTCAATATGCCTCCTGGGGGCACCAGGGGGGCTCGGTAGGTAAAACGTTCGACTCTGGATTTCGGCTCATGATCTCACAGTTCATGAGTTTGAGCCCCACGTTGGGCTCTGAGCTGCCAGTACGGAGCCTGCTTGGGATTCCCTCTCTCTCCCTCTCTCTCTCTGCCCCTCCCCTGCTCATGCACACACTCTCTCTCTCTCTCAAAATAATTAAATATTTATAAATAAATAAATAAGCCATCTGGAGGTTCCTCAAAAAAGTTAAAAACAGAACTACCCTACAATCCACCAACCACACTACTAGGTATTTATGCAAAGAATACCAAAACACGAGTTCAAAGGGATACATGCCCTTGGATGTTTATAGCAGCGTTATCGACAATCGTCGAATGATGGAAAGAGCCCAAGGTGTCGATCGATGGATGAACGGGTAAGGAATATGTGGTACATATACACAATGGAATATTACTCGGCCATAAAAAAGAATGGAATCTTTCCGTTCCGTTTGTAACAACGTGGATGGAGTTAGAATGTATTATGCTCTGTAAAATACGTCAGTCAGAGAAAGACAAATATCAGATGATTTCCCTCACACGTAGAATTTAAGACACAGAGAGAATGAACACGGGGTGAGAGAGAGACAGGAGAACCAAGAACCAGACTCTCAACTAGGGAGAACATACTGACGGCCACCAGAGGGAGGTGGGCAGCAGGTGCGACCCGGGTGCTGAATCACTATATCGCACACCGGGGGTTAACTAACCCGAACTTAAATGAAGATGTGGAGGACAAACAGCTCTGCAAGCAAGCCGACTGCACGGGGCTATCCGCACTCCAGCACCCCCACAAGGTGAGTGCGGTCTACTCCATAATCCTCAGAGGGTAAGGAACTCGAGCCCAACAAAGTAAAACCTGGGGAGTACTTTATCCTTCGCTGTAGAGTCACACACGGTTTGAAATACAATCTAGAAATAGCATATTCCAAACACTCCTGTTCTGGATAATTCCGGCCTAAACACAAAAGGGTAAAAATTAACACCGGCAAATTAAATCTCTCTCCTCCCCCATTTTAAAGAATTCCAAATGTGTGCGCTTGTCTGCACTTTGTCTTCGCAGTGGGCTTTCTCCGGGAGGGCCTCTGACCACTCAGCCGAGGCCCCTCGAGCGGACATGCGGAGACCCGGCCACTCACCCCCTGACCCCAGGAGGCTCGAGGTCAAGGCCGATCACAGAAGTGTCGGAGGTGGGACCGGTCAGGCTCTCACTCACGGAATCACTGCAGAGAACAAAGCCCCGTGTCCCCGGTCACATACGTGGCTAACGGTAGGGCGGCTCCGGGCCCCCCAGGGCTGTGGGCCCTCTCCCCGAGCTGCCCTGAGGGACCCCAGGCCCACAGCCCCGGGAGCACACCTGTCCTCCGCCTGAGCTTCTCTGTGGAATCGAGTAATGGCATTCTTTTGCCTTCGCATTTCTCCAAAGGAAGGAAACGGAGAGAACAATGCCTTGAGTGGATATAAAATCTTTATAGCACTTTCCTGCTTATGAAGCGATTTTCCATAAACCACATCTTAGTCTGTTCGGAACCAGCTGACTGCAGTTCACAGGGACTTTGCGACTGTCGACGTAACATCGAGCAGCTGGGACCGCCGAGAAGCTGAGAAAGAACGTGCCGTGGGGGACCAGCACCCAACTCAGGGGGCCCCACGAGGATGAAAGAGGTTAGATGCACGAGCGGAGCACGAGGACCGTGCTTCCCAAGTGTCAGCTGGGATGGCCTGGCACCTAACAGGCCCTCGAGGAACGGTTCTTCTTCTTTTTTTTTTAACGTTTATTTATTTTTGAGACAGAGAGAGAGACAGAGCATGAACGGGGGAGGGTCAGAGAGAGGGAGACACAGAATCTGAAACAGGCTCCAGGCTCCGAGCTGCCAGCACAGAGCCCGACGTGGGGCTCGAACTCACGGACCGTGAGATCGTGACCTGAGCCGAAGTTGGCCGCTTAACCGACTGAGCCACCCAGGCGCCCCTAGGAACCACTCTGTAGATGATAAGCGGTTCTGGTATCGACAGTGAGAGAAAGACCCAGGTTGCAGCTCCTCTGGCCACTCCATTTACAACACGAGGACCCTCATGTGTGGAATTTCGTGACTTGTCCCTTACCGACCGTATTGCCAAATGCTAGGAGACTTGTTAAAAACCATACGAATTTCCGTGTACCCCCTCGAAAAAAACAATAACGTGTTGCGTTTCAGACCCTCCTCTGTGTTCCCACTAGAAAGTGCTTTCCCTGCCGTGGCCTCCTGGGCTGGACGCAGACCCCTGAAACCGGATGAGCACGACTGCGGCTTCATCAATCAGCGTATCTGTCCAGGTGGACGTTTTGTAGGATAATCAGAGAGGCCATAGATCATTCCAGTGTCACAGTAGATGCCAAAATCACGGTCACGAGCAAGAGGGAGAAGGAAAACCTTGGTCTCCGGGTGCACAGCACACTTCCTGTTCCCAACAGCCAGTGCTCCGGTCCCGGTACAGAAACCCTGGGACCCAGAAGGTCCTAGCGGCAAGCGCTCCGGGCCAAGTACAGAAGCGGTCCGATCCGCCCCGAGTCCAGGGTGCAGACTCCTGCCCCGGGCACAGCCGTGCCTACTTGGGTGCCGTGTCCCTGGCACGTGCACACAGAGGAGGCCGGTAGAAGGTCTCCGCGGGACTGTCCAGACCACAGGAACCCACTCCGGGACCCCGGGGAACACTTGGCTGTGCAACTCCCACTCTTCGAGGCCTCCAAGTATTTCCAATAAATCCCCTGTGGCTCCAGTTACCCAGAATCAGAGTTTTTTGGCTGTAAATTAAGTCCTTTAAGCAACAATGTTCTGATCCTAAAATAGCCCAACATTAGGATCGGGCATTTGGTTTTCATTTCAACAATAACACTCCAATGATCGGGGTGCCCGATGCACCTGGCCGAAGATCCCGTCAGGCACCGTTCCAGGTGCCGGCGAGGCGACCCACGCGGTGCGGGTGATTTCTAAAGATGTAATTCATCTCTAATCCACAACAACAACTCACGGCCACTGCATCTCTTAGAACGCCACCACGCAGTTCTGTAAAATTTCAGTCTGTTCCCTGTAAGTTCTGTCCTCTTCTGCATACGCTAGAGTTCGCTCAGCAAATACACAGCTCCATAAATAAAATCCATCCATGCTCACACGGTCATCATAAGGAAGCTTTCGCTCCAACCACAACTTGGAAACTGGCGAGAAGAAAAGGGCAGTGATTGGCACTTGTGGCCCGTGAGTCACTTGAGACCATGAGAAGTCACCAGGGAAGGTGGAGCAGAGCCACACCTTCTCAGAGGAAACCCTCAGAGCAGTTAGCCCGTGACCACAAGGAATCACACACTTGGGAGAAGAGCTGATTCCCAGCACGCACCCCTGGAAAACAGACTGCTCACTGTGAGCGTCCACTTGGTTCCTTTTCAGAAGTTTTATTAGTGAACAGAATTTATGGTGTGATTATTTGGGCACAAAATACTTCTCAAGCTCCATCCAAGGACATTCTGTATCTATAGAAATGGTTCTGGGAAATTCTCGAAATGTCCCTTTGGAGTATTTTATTTCATATTTGAAGGTTCATCACAAGCAAAGTAAGATTAAGTCAACAATCTCTTATAATTTGCCAAGAACGTTGTAAAATGTAGAAGATATTATAGCTGAGTCAGAAGAAATTTCGTGTTTGTTGCATAAACATCCTGGTCAGTTAGAAATGTTAAATTAAGCAATTTTATTTGGTAAATCTGGCCCCATGTGGGGAATTCAAACTTGTTGGAGAAATGCAGTTCTGTGTTCCATTGCTAAGGGCCATGATGAAGGAAGAAGGCCTTTAGACGAACCGATGACAACCCCTGGGAACAGAGGCTAAACAGAAACTCGATTTCTGCTTTGGAAAGTGGCTCTCCCTCCCTAAGGCAGCACCAGCCCCAGGGGACCTGACCTCGGCTCACGCTGGGGCCACAGGGAGTTGACACAGACACCCTTTGTTCATAAAGGGCATGAAGCACTTATAAGTGGAGATAAACACGGAACAAAACTTATTTTACCACAAATCCAGAAACTTTCAAACATTGGGACACAGAAGCAGGGCTTTAAAAGGGCCCCACGGAAATAGGTTTCAAGGAAGGCCCGGAAACACGTGGAGGGAGGCCCCATAAAGCATTAGGAAAGGAGGTGCCCAGGGAGGGGCGCCTGGGTGGCACAGTGGGTTAAGCATCCAACGTCGGCTCGACTTCAGCTCAGGTTCATGAGTTGGAGCCCTGGGTCGGGCTCTGTGCCGACGATCCTGTCAGCACAGAGCCTGCTTGGAATTCTCTCTCTCTCTCTGCCTCTCCACTGCTCTCTCTCTCTTCCTCTCAAAATAAATAAAGTTGAAAGAAAGAAAGAAAGAAAGAAAGAAAGAAAGAAAGAAAGAAAGAAAAGGAATAGAAAACTCCCAGTGCAGCTGTGGGGGCGATGGGACAGGATGGGATGGCTGTTCTGAGTCAGGATGATGTCATTAGGGAAAAGGTCAGGTTCAGGAGTAGGAGTCAGGCCCCCAGCTTTCCTCGGCCCCTCAACCTCTTGTCTGACCAACTTTAGCAAAAATCTAATCCTCATTTAAGCCCATCCTGCCTCCCAGGAGGACTGTGTGACCGAACGGCACAACACCTACAAAGTGATAGGTTCTACGCAAACTTGGGAGTATTATTAATGTTGAGCACAAGGTTTACAGAACCCACCGGGCACAGAGACACAAAGATAAGAGGTCCTATAAAGAACTAGACTCGCAGCCCCAAAGAAAATTTAGATACTTTCAATACCATCCACGTAGAGTTTTTCAATCACATATTCAAGCATCAGAATGGGGAAATCCTAGATTTTTCTGTAACTAGTAGTTTCATTAACGCCCACGTTCACCTTACATTAGCCTACTAATTACCTAACCCTCCAAGTAGTGATACGTAAAGAAGCCTCAGGTGACTGATAGGAATTGAAAGAGAGAGGGCTATTTCTGCCACGCGTCCATCCAGCACTTTCTGTGTCTGGTCACGGAGACGCCTCTCGACCCTCCAACCTGGCGTATACAACCCGTCATGCCGGCAAAGCTCAACATCCTCCACAAACAAGCAGCCTTCCGTTCAGTTTGTCGAGTCCGTTCTCATCCGGGCCACTGGCTCTCGGTACTCTAGACGGCTCTCCTCTCGCCATGGCTTCGTGGCACGCCATGCTGATACCGTGAGCCACTTGACCCAACATAACTGCGGTGACTGCACCGCTCTCTCTTCCACAATCCGTTCCGTCTACGCTTGTGCGGTCCCACGCAGGTGCATTTGTGCCCGACTCCACGTGCTTGCCAATGTGTGTGGCTCAGACACGTGGCCTCCTGGGCCACGCACCCCGTGCTGAGCAGATTCCTCAGAAGGAATTGGCACTTCGGAGGTAATCTGCCTCAGTCCTTTTTCACGAAAATATTAAAGTAGAAACATGAGTGCAATGCCAACTTGTCTCTGTAAATTTTCATTTCTACAGTCGTATAACCACTCTGTGTTTTTAGAAAACTACCTCTGCAGATTTGGTTGGATTAAACACAATTAGTTAACTTTTAAAATTATTTTATCTCCCAAACCATCAATAGATCTCAGTGACTCATAACGTGTCTGAAAATGTGTTCAAATAATCTGACGACCAGAGGGAAGTCAGATTATAACAAATGGCTGCAGGACATTTTTGAACTTAAAGAAAAAAAAAAAGCACTTAATTAATGATCTCATCAAGTACGCCCCACTTGATTTGAGTATGATGATGCCCCAAATGCATTTAAAGAAATTACATCCATTCCAAAAAACAGACAGACAAGAGACCTTTGGGTTCGGCCATATTTCATGGGTACGCAGGCTGCAGCAGTAAGTTTTGGCTAGCTCACCTTCCAAGAGTTTCACGTTAATATTTAGGGTTTCACTGCTTACTTTTCGACAGGCACAGAATCCTGGGAAGCTTTCTAAAAAGCAAAATATTTGAAGCTGTTGCCCACTGGGTGCCCACCACCACAGATGCAGAATTGTAACACCAGCAGGTCAACAGGCGGTTCCAGTCCTCTTCTTGATTCTGAGTTTCCTCTGTTCTGCCCTTAGCTGTCAGCACAGTTTGCAAGGACGCCACTCCAGGTCCCAAATTCTCCACAACAGGGTTTCTGTTGTTTGTGTCGTGGGGGCGAGTGATGCCCAGATGGTGGGTCGTTGGATGGTTATGGTTGTTCTTTGTAAAGGACCCTGTGTCCCTTTATCCACATGATAATATGCTCTTGGAACATTCTGTTTTCCCAGACACACCTCACATTAAAGAATCACATAAATTTGCAATTCAACAGCAGCCAACGCCATAAGGCTTCTTCAGAAACGATTTGCAGGTATTGAAAGTGTGCCCATACATTACCCTAATGGCTCTTGCTTATTGTATTTGCATTAATTCGTATCCAGTTTATACTGACAGATTCTATTTTCCATTTACTCTCATTTAGTTCTATAAAGGAAGAGACAATGAAGAAATTTTAATTTTCAAAGTCAGCATCGTTACTTAAATCTCTGGCAATCCTCCCCAAAATATGGCAGGTTGCATGATGTGAAGTAGAGAAGACTGAATAAGATATGAAGAAACACAGAGTCAAGACTGCTTCGCCCGACCTGGCCCATGGCTTTAGGGAAGTCATGTAAATGATGGAATCGCTTGCCACGTAGTATCACACCATTCTAACTGCCTCCTGAGATGGTCAGAGGAGCTAATGGAATAATATATGAGTGTATGTAGAAAGAAGGATAAGGCATCTTTCAAAATTGAGGGACTATTTAAAATACTAGAGGGGCGCCTGGGTGGCTCAGTCGGTTGAGCGTCCGACTTCGGCTCAGGTCATGATCTCGCGGTCTGTGAGTTCGAGCCCCGCGTCGGGCTCTGGGCTGACGGCTCGGAGCCTGGAGCCTGCTGCGGATTCTGTGTCTCCCTCTCTTTCCCTCCCCCACTCATGCTCTATCTCTCTCTCTCTCTGTCAAAAATAAATAACATAAAAAAATTTTTTAAATAAAATAAAATAAAATACTAGAAATAATACTCAGTAACTCCTTTAGATGTTTTAATGACATTATACCCTAAATGCAAATGTTTTCAGTTACAGTAAAACTATCCATTTTTATGCAAAGAAAACTTAGGTGTTATTCTTCTTAAGGTGAATTACTTCATTCACTAAATGGCAAAACGCCCAGAAAACTGGTATTAGAAGAAAACTTTCTCTATCTGATAAAAAGTATATATATTTTATTTTCTTAATTTTTTAAAGTTTACTTACTGATTTTGAGAGACAGAGAGAGTGAGCAGGGGAGGAGCAGAGAGAGAGGGAGCAAGAGAATGCCAAGCAGGCTCTGCCCTGTCAGCGCAGAGCCTGATGCAGGGCTTGAACTCATGAACCGGGAGATCATGGCCTGAGCTGAAACCAAAAGTTGGACACTTAACCAACTGAGCCACCGGAAAAGCATATATTTTAAAAATGCACAGCTAACATCAGATTTAATGATAAAAGACTTAATGCATTCACTCTAAGATTGGAAATTGTGTCAACACTCCTACTTGTCATTATACTGGGTGTCCTGGGCAACGTATTAAAGATAAGAAATAGAAACACAGAAAGATTGGGGGGGGGGATGTAGTAGAACTTTCTCTAATCACACATGACAGAATTATGTACGTAAAAAGAATCTAAAACATCTACAAAGAAAAAACTGCTAGAATTAATAAGTGAATATAGCAAACCCTCAAGATACAATGTCAATATGCAAAAATCACCTGTCTATGTAGTAGCAAAGAATAACTAGAAAAGACCATTTTTAAAAGGCATTTCCAATAACATCAAAAACATGAAATAAGTTTATGAAAAGATGTGCAAGCCATTGAAGAAGCACTGCTGAGGGAAATGAAAGGAAACAATACAAGTGGAGAGACATGTACCATGTTCATGGACCAGAAGACTCAGTGATGTTATAATGTTCATTCTTCCCAGACTGTCTGTGGTTTCAACATAATTTCCAACAAATCCCTAAGATGCTCTCTTGTGGAAATTGGCATTTTCATTCTAAAATGTATTTGGAAAATCAAAAGACCGGAAATATCCAAAGCACTCTTTTGAAAGAACAAACTTGGAGGACTAACGTTGCTGCATTTTAAAGGTCATTATAAAGCTGCCTCTCCAGACAGTATGTGACTGGAATCAAGATAGCTAAATAGATAATGGGAAAAAATAAAGACTTCATAAACAGACCCCAGAATACATGTTCAACTGATATTTAACAAGGCACCAAAGCAATTCAAAGAGGGAAAGTCTTGTCAACAAATGATTCTAGAACGACAGGCTATCTACGCTCCAATAAAAAAAAAAAAAAAAAAAAAAAAGACACAAAGTCTAAAGTACGCCACACACAACAATTTATTTGAAAAGACTTCAAAATCTCAACATAAAAGCTAAACACTATAAAGCATCTAAAGAAAATACATGAGCCTGTGTTTGTGACACTGGGTTAGACACTTTTTAGGTCCGATATAGAAAGCCTTAAGTACAGAAGAAATATGTAGTAAATTAGACTCTACTAAAACTGAAAACATATACTCACCAAAACACACCAAGAAAAAAGTAAAAGGCCAGGCCACGGACTGTGAGAAAATGTCCCTAAGGCATACATCCGACAAAGATTCAGGCTATACAAATGACGCCTACAGATTAATAAAGAAAGATGAAGAATTAAATTGGGCAAATATTTGAATAGATACTTCAAAGATATGTGACTGAACAATAAACACTTGACAAATGGTCTAGGACTATGTGTCACTAGACTGGCTCAAAGTAAAAATCCAAAGCCAAGGGCTGGGACTCTCACACAAATGCAAATGATAGGAACGCTTTGGAAATCTACTCTTGGGTAAATACCCAAGAGCAATGGATAAAACATCCATAAAATAACATATAAGAACATATATGGCACCTTATTTGTAAGAACCCCAACCTGGAAGCAATTAAAACATCCATTAAGTGGAAAGTGCACAAATTGTGGAGTATGCATACAATACGCAGTTATGCATACAAAGTATAGAGAATAAATGGGTAATACAGATAATCAATAAGGATGAATCTCAAAACTATTATAATGCGCAAAACAGAAACAAGGGGGCATACAGTGCATTATTCCATTTATATGAAATTCTGGCCCAGGTGAGAGTAACACAGAACCATGGGATAACGGAGATCAGAACAGTAGTTGCCTCCAAGAAGGCGCTGACCCAGAATGGCCTGAGGGAGCTCACCCGGTGATGGAGACCTTCTCTGTCTTGAAGGATGTGACTTCCATGGGCATTCCTGCTTGCCAGAGCTAAGCTCATCTCACTGAGCACCACGGTCTGTGTATCTCGCCGTATAAAAATATCCTCAACAAACAAACTGATACCTAAATGAATCTTCACAAGTTTTCAAAATAAGAATAAAATAGGGGGCGCCCGGGTGGCTCAGTCGGTTGGGCGTCCGACTTCAGCTCAGGTCATGATCTCACGGTTCGTGGGTTCGAGTCCCACGTCGGGCTCTGTGCTGACAGCTCGGAGCCTGGAGGCTGCTTCGGATTCTGTGTCTTCCTCTCTCTCTGCCCCTCCACTGCTCACGCTGTCTCTCTCTGTCTCTCAAAAATAAAGAAATGTAGGGGCGCCTGGGTGGCTCAGTCGGTTGAGCGTCCGACTTCGGCTCAGGTCATGACCTCACGGTCTGTGGGTTTGAACCCTACGTCGGGCTCTGTGCTGACAGCTCAGAGCCTGGAGCCTGCTTCGGAGTCAGTGTCTACCTCTCTCTTTGCCCCTCCCCTGCTCATGCTCTCTCTCTCTCTCTCTCTCTCTGTCAAAAATAAACAAACATTAAAAAAATTTTTTTAAATAAATAAATAAATAAATAAATAAATGTAAAAAGAATTGTTTTAAATAAAAAAAAGAATAAAATAGGAACTCTAAGAGACGAGAAAATATTGGTCACAGTTTTATTGGCAACACATTGTTTTTTTAGTGTGTCTTATGAAGGGTGGTACTTCAATTCAATGATGTGCAAACCACGTGTGAAAGCCCACAGTCAGTCCCCAGCAAGTGGCACTTAACGAAAGCTTCGTCTCCTCCTCCTTTTTTCCAAGAGGACTTGGTGTGCACGCTGTCTACGAAACAAAGAACTCTGACCATGAAATGCGGCATAAAGAAAGGACAGAAGCACCTACAGGCCGAGTGACTCTACATGTGCAGCGGTAGCTTTGTCCATAATGGCTCTTGGGCCTCCAAGGACTGACTCAACCGGCTGAAGAAAGTTTCCCTTAAAAGCTGTGCGTAAGACCCGCAGAAAGTCTGTTTGGCCCCGTGTCCAAAGGGTCCTGATGAATCTGTAAGAGCCTCCAAGTTATAAGCGGTTTTCCCGTTTGATTGGATGTATCACATGACCAACCCCTGCGTCCACCCCTCCTCTTTGCTTCCTGGTACCGTCCTCACTGTCCTGCTTCAGGGTCCTCTGCTGGCCTGAAATCTCACTACTACTGGCTGGCCCGACTCCCAAGATCCCGTGGGCCTGCCACACGGCTCTGATGTGCGTGGACTAGAGTTTGTTTACTCCTGATGGCCTCTGCCAAGTCCCAGTTACCACTGCAACCGCAGCCCGGAAGGCTAGAAATGCCTGTCTCCTCAGCCGATTCCCACCCTCGTCCCCGACTGTGCCTCACATCCTCCAGGGCCTCCCACTTAGGAGAATTACACACTAACTTTGGGACTCAACAGATGACCTTGCTGGCCCGTCCTTGCTCCCTCCCCGTCGCCAGAGTTTCTGCAGCACTTCCACACGGGCAGGGCGTCACACTAGGTCCAAACACGTGAGCTCCCTGGCTCAGAGGACGTCTGCAGGCATCAGACAAGCTGGGGCTGGACAGGTGCACGGAACCGCTTCCCTCACCCCTACTCTTGCTCCGAGAAGAACATTCTCCTTTTCTCACTCGCACAAGGAGGAGGAGACACGTGGGGCAGAGCCCAGCCAAGATCAGCAGGTGCGTGAGAAACAAACACTGATCGCTGATTCCCACGAACATTCTGGGGTTATTTCTTGTGAAGCAGTAGCTCTCTGACACGACAGTCATTACAGCGTAAGCTTCCAAAACCAGTATCTTCTACTTTTTTTTTTTTTGCCTCTCCTTACAGTATTTTCAAAAGTCACCCCCCAAATACTCCTAATTAAGATACCAAATATCTTACCTCTCCAAGCATTTGGTCACATTCCCTCATTAGCTTATGACCCCTGCTTTTAATGTGCATACAATTAACCACAGGTTCACTGAACAGACCTGTGCTCAGCAAACATGGTGTGTGGGGCACTGGGCCACACACAAGGATGCAAATGGCTGTAGAGGGAGGGTCCCCAACAAAAGGTGGACATGCAGGGCAGCAGGGGCCAGACCGAGGGACCCCTGAGCCAGGTTCAGGGGTTCCCACAGCACGGGAAGCCTTGTAAGATTTTCAAGACCGCTACGATTGTATCTGTACTTTAGGAACCCTGGTGGCGGGCTTCTAGAGGACCGACTTGAGGCTATCTTACATTACCTTACCTACTAGGGTACCCAGGCCTTAAAATATGAGACGCACAGGAGATTAAGTGACAGACACTGCAAGCATGAGGAAGCCCGGATAAAAGTACATAGATAATTCAGCGCAAATGCAAGCAACGACCAAGTGCCCAGTTAGAGGTATAGACCGCTGTCCTTTGGAAGGCCAAAGATCTCCCAATTTACCTCCTGAAGCACTCAGCTGTAGGTGCACACCGACCCGGTCCATGCAGTGAATCAACAGTGAGCCTAGCACCTTTGTTCTGCTGTTTTAAAGGGCATGTAAGCCACGGGGGCTCACCAAATGTAAGCTACTTTCCGTCATACTGGCCACACCACCACTCTGTGTGATCACCTACCATCTAACCTGTAGACATTAAGAGTTTCCCTGCTACCTGAAGGGAGCTCAGAAAAGTATCTCAAGGTTTAAAAAGGACACCTCACATACACAAGTATTTCAGAGATAAAATAATGAGCAGTTTGCCGGGGCCCCTGGGTGGCTCAGTCGGTTGAGCGTCCGACTTCGGCTCGGGTCGTGATCTCGCAATTTGTGAGTTGGAGCCCCGCGCCGGGCTCCGTGCCGACAGCTCAGAGCCTGGAGCCTGCTTTGGATTCTGCGTCTCCTTCTCTCTCTGCCCCTCCCCCACTTGTGCTCTGTCTCTATCAAAAATAAATAAAATATTTAAAAAATTTAGAAAAAAACCAATAAGTTTGTTCGGTAGAATCCCACTTATAAAACCATATGAATTTTGCAGATGAGCAGAGACTGGAGATTGACTACAGGTTTTTCACGTATTCATTTACTTGGTTGCATGTTAATTCTGTGAAGGGGGATTACCGTCATCATTTTATAAATTCAGTGACGGAATCAGAGAAGGTAAATTATTTTCCCAATCTGGGTAATGAGCGACAGAGACAGCCGGGAACCAAAGTGCTGGGCGGGGGTGAGCACTTCTGACAAGTTGCCAGATAATGCTAAAGCAGGCATATATTTTCATCTGTCGCACATGTCGACAGAGAGGTTTCCATGTGTTCTTAGCATCGATTCCCTGATTTGTACTCATATTGTCTTCATCAGTCATGGAATGCCTGTGGCTTTCTTTTTAATTACACAACAGATGATCAAAGAAGGCAAAAAAGAAAAAAAAAAAAAAAAACAAGAAATGCACCCTTACAGTTTGATTTTCTAGAAATGGTGGATTGGGCAGAGGGCCACCTTGAAACTCATAATATAAATGGAATACAATTACCCGCGTGTCCACGTTCAGGAAGCCACCAATCGGGGTTCTCAGTGCTAAGGCTTTGCCCACAAGCAGCACGTATGTGTCACCGGCCACGCAACTTGATTCCAAAGGAAGGTTTTTAAGGTTAACTTTTTAATCCAGAGTCATTGCCTTAATATTTACAGGCATCACAGGCACGGAGCTCGGCTTCCGCATATTGTCCTGCGATCCCGGTAAGCACAGGACGAGGGACGTGTATTCCCACCGTGAGTTTTTCCAGTGAAGAAACGGAGACTCCGGAAAGGCCTACGGCTTATTCGAGACGGCAAAGCTAGGGAAAGCGGACTGGGAACCCACACCCACGCGGTGGCGCAAAACCCACACTCCAGCCACGGTGCCCCCGCCCCTCGCCGCCCTCTCGAGAGACACACAATATGGGAAACCACAGCCAAACTCGTGTCTCGAAAAAACAGATCTGGATGCGATTCCTGGATCCAGTTTCTTTGCAAAGAAAATAGTGAACACGGGTGTCCATTCTGATGATTTTTTCCCATGTTTATCTCCCACAGCAACAGACCCAGACTTGAGTAACTGGAGACCTAGAAGTCGTTCCCGTTGTGAAATGTGAGCAAAGCCCCCGGGAGAGGAGGAGAACACAGCCAAGACAAGGAAAAGCCACCTCAGCGGGATCTTGGGGCCCCATGATGCCGAATGATCCCCAATCACACCCCTTCCCATCTGTGCCCCAGTGTTTCTGGAGGGTTCATCCACGTGAAAGTCAACCTCACCCAAGCCTTCCATCAGTCACAATTACACCAACATCACTCCACAGTGACCCCTTACCCACCTCTCTGTTTTTCTTCCACCCTGAGCCTAACTCTCTGAGGTGCTCCCCAGATCCTGTCCCTGTTCTCCAGTGCCCCCCCGGGGTTTCTGCACCAAGAGCCCCCACAGGACCACACTGTCCCTCCCACATTCATGGGACGGAACTCCACAGCCATCACCAAGCAGCCCTGCCCAGCACCCACCCTCCCAGCCACTGCTAACGAACCCCTTGAAGCCTTCCTCAACGGTGAGTACGGCACCCCTCGCCCGCTGTCTCCTGAACAACGTCCGTTATGCAGAGTACCACACTGATTTTCTTAAAAGGGAGGCAATAAAAGTAGTCAGATTTTATATTTGGATTCCTCATACGCAGAATTAGAATATTTTCCATTTTCCAGAAAAGTCCCCCATCAAGACGGGTGGTTTTATCTAACACAGCTGATTACAAACAAAACTGATCCCGCCATCTTATTTAAAACACACTGGGTCCACTCAAGCCAGTGTCCAGAGTTGACCAACTTTCTTCAAACTAGTTTTCTTTGCATTTCGGTAAGGGAAAGAAAAGATGAGAAAAGGAAAAGCCAGAAGCGGCATTTTGACACAAACGACAGATGTTTGAGAACCACGTCCCTGTGCCACACGATGCAACCTGGCGTACCAGACGTGTCCCGTGTGGGAACAGTGCAAACCCTCTAACTGTGCATTCTTGAGCTGACTTTCCAGTCTGTCCCTCAACTGCAAAACGAGAACCACAGCCCGTACCTCATCATTGTGACAGAGAGATAAAACCCGATAGACACAAATCCTGTCACACAGAGTGTCCTATGCTCACCTATCCCTTTGTCTAACGGGTACAGAAGAAAGCACATGAGGCCACAGAACTAGGTCAGCAGAACTGCATTTTCCTGCAGGTCGACGAGACTGCTACTTAATGGTTTTTCACCCTTCGAACCAGGGAGAAGTGGTATTCCGACGCCTGAAAATCATGCCCCCAAACACCACTATCTACAGCCAGTTCACTGTAACAGGTGTTTTTGCCGAGACTAACATATAAAATGACGTTAGAAGCAGCTCTTTCAGGAACAGCGATACGGTGTCACCAGAAATGACTCAATCCTAGTAGAATTCTTCTCCCTTCTTCGAAAACACCACGTGGAGCCTTTTTTGTTCTTGGGGAAACTGTCACCTGAAGGCAACCCCGTGGGTGTTTGTCCAGAGCCTGGCTGATCGGGGAGGGTGTGGGCTGTGCCTGCAAGGAGATTATTCAGAGACGAACAACCTATATACAATTAGAGCAGACAGGACCCGAGAACCGTTTAGGTCTTCCGAGGGGTTCTACAGGATTTAAAGAAAACAAAGTCACATTTCTACAGCCCTTTTCATCATAGAAGCACTTCCCATTCATGTATTTTATTCAATTCTAATTGCTGAGGACTGCAGAGGGGTCAACAAACACTGGGCACTATCCTAACCACTTCGGGGGAGCTCATGAATAGTCATGGATACTCACAGACAGTGATGGATACTCATAGATCGTTGTGGATACTCATAGACGGTCATGGAAACTCACAGATGGTCATGAATACTCATAGATACGGACACTCACGGATACTCACGGACAGTCATGGATACACACAGATACTCATGGATACTCACAGATGGTGATGGATACTCATAGAAAGTTATGGATACTCATAGATACTCATAGATCGTTATGGATACTCATAGATACTCATAGATAGTTATGGATACTCATAGACGGTCATGGAAACTCATAGATGGTCACGAATACTCATAGATACGGACACTCACGGATACTCACGGACAGTCATGGATACACAGATACTCACAGATACTCAGCTTAGAAGCTGTTCTCATTCCATTTTACAGGTGAGGACATGAGACACAGAGTGACTCCACCCCTTGCCCCAGCTCCCTCAGCTCTGCACAGGCACACAGACCAGGCCGTCCCACCCAGAGCGCTGCCACCAGAAGCACCCGGTAGTTTCCATCCGTCGTAAGCACCCGGACGGCGAGCACTGTATCACCCACGGGTTCCTCGGGTGGGCACGGGCGCAGGGAAGCTTAGCGGCTTCCCGAGACTGCGCAACAATAATGGTTTCAGAAGCAGGACACAAGCCAGGTTGTTAAATCCCTAGTCAATGCTGCTTCCACTTTCTCAGGAGCCTCAAACTCCTCTCCTGAGGAGCTTCCACTCCTCTTGGGAGCCAGTGGGGTCCACTGTGGTCTCCCAGCAGCTGGTCTCCCAGCCCCGGGCTCAGCTCAGGGGACAGGCAGTGATACACGAAGCACCTCTGTACCGTCCCGTCCACGGCCTCGTCCAGCCCTCCGTCTGGGGCCCTGTCTGCGGGGACGTGCCTGACCCTAGCCTAGACCTGAGCGCCAGTCATGCCGTGACAATGTAGCCGATGGCTTCCGGGTCACTGAGGGTCCTGCCAGGGCCAGATGCGGGACAGCAACGCCTTCCGCTCACCAGAAAGTGCTGGCAGCCAGCCTCAGGGCGGCCGGGACGCATTTACAACGTGTTCTCTTAGACTGGCCCCCCTGAGAAATTCTGACATTCTCCAAAGATTTCTAATCCCTGGACCCAAAACAGCCATCACGACTGAAACCAGAACCAGTATCTGTAACCAGGGCAAGAGAGGAAAAACCAAATGTCAGGAAGCGAGTGCCGGCAGGCTCTGAGGGGACGGACGCTGAAGTGTTCAGACAGAAGAGGACATCGTACCTGAACTCGGGCCCCAAGATATTATTGTTTTAAACATGGACAGATTTCAATGGGTAAATGGCCATTTCAGAACAAGTATCTCCAAGGCTACGGTGGCTTGAATCCCCTGTCCAGGGCTGTTTTTCTAGGAGAACCTTCAGGAAGGGCCCTTCACGCTCCGCACACAAAGCGTATCCCCATACTTGCTTTCGGAGAAGAAATCTAAAGGCCCTGCCTGTAGATGTTTGGGGCTGAGGAACCAAGTGGTCCCCCTGGGGATGTAGGCTGTGTGTGTGTGGGTCCCGGGCTCACGAGGCCTGGCCACAAAACCCCTTCTTTCACTCTGTCCCACATTCTCAGGGGATCCCCCCAAGACTCCCCACCAGCCAGGGATTCCCATCGTCTGAATTCCCACTGAGCTACTCCACTTTTTCTCAACCATCGCGATGGCCGTGCAGGCTTCTCTGCCTGCTCGTGCTATGTCTACATCGTGTCCCTACTCCAGAGCAGCGGTTCTCAAAGTGGGGCCCCAGGACCGCCAGGACAGCCAAGGAGGTCAGAACCGCTTCCATAAAATATTACCGTGTCCTCTGCCTTCTGATTCTCACGAGTGACGTGTGATGGTGATGCCAGACGGAATGTGCCCCGTGGATTAAACACTTTTCAGCTTGAATACTGCCCGTAAATGTTCACAGATAGAACCCATCCTAAGAAGAGCTGTTCGGGTCCTCAATAAGCTTTAAGAGTAAAAAGGATTCTTACACCAAAAAGCTTGGGAACTGCTGAATTAGACCACACATTTCGGTTATTTGAGCAGGGCCTCGGGCCGGGCGTGCGTTTCTGGACTCTCCCGATAACGGCGGATGCGTGCGATGTGCAGTCGGCCCTGTTCCACCCGCCCGTCTGGGTCCTCACCGCGGCCGTGTGCGAGCCACCATCATCGCCCCACTGGACCGTCTGACCGCTTCAGGCTCACGTACACACGGGCCAAGCCACCGCGCCCGCGGCTCCCGCACCTGCTGTGGGCAGGGGTGAATGCGGGGGCTGTGCGGGGCGCAGATGCTCCGCCCGCAGGGGTGGATGAGAGGCTGCATGGGGCGCGGAGAGCTGAAGTCAGTAAAGTCCAAGTGGTCAGTGCGGCCCCGAGACAGGCCCACGACGTGGCCAAGGGGGCAGGGACCCAGGACGGCAGCGGTCCCGACGGGAGAGGCCGCTTACGGGGGCGGGGCTGCATCGGCGAGCCGTGTCCCCAAACCGGCACCAGGCAGGGGGGTGGCCCGACACCCGGAAGGCTTCCCTCAGCCGGGGGATGGCCCGCGTTCAGCCGAGTTTATGTTTCAGTGTTTACAGCCGTTTCGAACGGTTCTGCTGTGTTTTGCTTTCCTCCCCCCGCTTGGCTCTGCTGCCTTCACAGACACTCAGCCTCTGACGGGCTTCTCCATCCTCCTCCCGCATCCCGCCCTCCTGTCGCCGTCAGGGGCGTCCCCGCGCAGAGGCGCCTCTGGCCAAGGGACGCTCTGAGTGTGTGCGCCCCGCCGGGCGTGAACAGGCGTGCAGGCCTTAGAACCGGGGAGGGAAAGACTTTCCTGAAGGCGAATCGGACACACATCTGCGGCTTGTTTCGCGACCTGACGCCCACTGTAATTTTCACAGAACCACTGTTTGAAGGCGTGGGGTCGTGGACCACCCCCTCCCGCCCTGGTGACAACCGAGCGTGGCCGGGCTGGCCCCTGGGGGACCGCGGCCGGGCCCGCGCCCCGGCCACCTCCGCTCACCTCCCCCGGAGGCCCCGTCCCCCGAGGCCGGACGACTGCGCGCTGGCCGCCCTCCCTCCCTGCCGAGGGGAGAGAACCCAAAAACACGTTTTGGCAGAAGTGTTCAAACAGAACCGAGTCTAAATATTTAACATTTTGCAGATCACAGTGCGCACAGGAAACGGCGGGTCTGGCACGGCGTCACCTAATAAGGCAGCGTCTGCTCTAGTTCATGCAGAGGGCGGCGGCCGGCCTGCCGGCCGCCTTTGCACACGCATCACACTCGGGGCGCCTGGTGCGATTTGCAACGCGGAGCCCTCCCGGCATCTCCGGCGACAGACCACGGAGCGTGGCTTCTTGGAGGCCGGGGAGGCCGGGACCCCGGGTACGGCAGTCAGAGGCCGAATCTGCCCCTGGTCACCCGGCACCGAGCCATCAGGCCACCACACGGGCTACTTCCCTGAATGGGGTGCACGGCCCGAGACCCTCAGGAACAAACCTGAGCTCTGGACACTCAGCTGGAACTTTCCAGAAAACAGGCCTCCCCTTCCTCCACCTGTGCCCGGGGCTGCACCTCGGTGGCTTGCTCCCTCCTGGGTGTTTCCACTTTAGTCTTGCAGTTTGAGGGGATCTGGGCGCCCAGGACACGTGTCACCTCCTCACGACGCAGTCCTGCGGGCTCCTGTCTCGTGTCCCCTCCCTGCACCCAGACCGTCCTGCCGAGACGCAGGCCTACAGGTCCCTGACCCACCCCACCATGAGCCAGGTGACCCCCCAGCACGGCCGCCCCGGCCCGGGCCGGCCCTCACCTGCACCGTGTGCGGGAGCCCTGGTCGCCCTAAACTAGGTTTTCCAGCTGCACAAAGAGCCTGCCTGTGAGAAGGGCCACAGCGACCCCCATAACGCCTGTTTCCTTGCGGGCACCCCTTCCTCGCCTTGGAGGATGAGGGAACCATCGCCCCACAGTCAGCCCGTGCAGCGGGTTCGAGGCCCACAGCCACCCTCCCCCTGCCTGCAGCGACGGCCCCCGGCACGGCCAGTGAGACGTCCATCCCTCTGGCCCGTGACTGGGTCAGGGCCGGGCGACTGGTCCCACACAGTCTGCTGAACACGGCATCTGGGACTTTTATTTTTTAAAACTCCACCGGCCTGTGCGGAGCCGCCAGTGCCCGCAGGTGGAGGAGGGCTAACCTGGTAACGGAGCTGCTAACGGACGGGGGGGGGGGGGGGGGGGGGGGGGAAGGGCAAGGTCGCGACAACGTGGGGTGGGTCCTGAAGCCCCCCGAGCTGCAAACCGGGACCACGGCCAACGGTCAGACGTTCCAGTTGTGCCACGGGCACTGGCTGCTGAAGCCGTGGGGACGAGAGCCACACTCTTTGCTGTCTCCCCAGCCCAGCCAGGCCATCTGCGGTCCCAGGGCCGGCGGCCCGGGCGTCCCCTGGGAGCCCGTCAGACACGCAGGTCCCCCCGCTCGGCGAACCGGAACCCGAGCTCCGACGTGACTCCGGGTGCCGTTCACGCACGGCCTCGCTCAGGCAGCTCGCCCAGATCCCCGGAACCCCCAAGCGACAGCCACAGGCCGACATGCTGAGTGAAGGGACAAACGTCCACAGGCTGGGCTGATGGGCATCCCGGGCTTGGAAGACACAGGTCTCCGTCAGCCAGAGGATCCAGGATCCCCAGGAAGCCTATCCCAAGGACACAATCACAAAAGTGCAGAAAACTAAGAAATGTGTTCCTTAAAGAATTGTTAATAGTGGCAAAATGCTAACACTCCTACAAGAATCTGCTCTCAAGAAATTGATTCCGTAAACTATGCCCCACCACACGTGGTACAATAAAAATACCGTAGAAAGCATTTCACAGATATTACTGTGGAAAACAATCATCCAGAGAACTTTATTTTTTTAATATTTATTTATTTGGTGGGGGGGGGGGACACAAGCAGGGGAAGGACAGAGACAGAGGGAGAGAGAGAATCCCACGCAGGCTCGGTGCTGTCAGCGCAGAGCCCAACGTGGGGCTCAAACTCACGAGCCGTGAGATCACGACCTGAGCCGAAACCAAGAATCAGATGCTTAACCGACTGAGCCCCCCGGGCGCCCCTCATCTGGACAACTGCACAAGGCTTCAAATCCCGTGGCCCACCAGATGCAGATCCGGTGACACAGCAGACCAGCCCAGGGACCTGCATTTTTCCAGTCACCTGGGATGGGCTGTGGGCCGTGCCGTAAGAAAAACCACGGCAGGACGGTGTTTGGAGACACTGAAAACGCTCCCTGCCATCTGCGAAGCACAGGAGGAGGTCATATGTGCAAGGCACATGCACATTCGGATGCTGTCCCCTCCACTTACCTCCGGACTGTGAGTCCACTAGTTACTTTGTTTTATTTTCCTTGTTTGCGAATATTTCCTACAATAAATATTTGAAAACTTTGGACCGGGGCGCCCGGGTGGCTCAGTAGGTTGAGCGTCCCACTTCGGCTCAGGTCGTGATCTCGCGGTTCGTGAGTTTGAGCCCCGCATCAGGCTCTGTGCTGACAGCTGGGAGCCTGGAGCCTGCTTCCGATTCTGGGTCTCCTTCTCTCCCTCCCCTCCCCCGCTCATGCTCTGTCTCTCTGTCTCTCTCAAAAATAGACGAACATTAAAAAAAATTTTTTTTAAAGAATAAAACGTTTCCGACTGCTAGTGTAAACCCAGGCCTGCGTGCTCCCGGGCAGAGCTCCCTTGCAGGTGGATGAAGGGCAGCCGTGTGGGTCTAACAAAAAACATGAGGGTTCTGCTTCCTGCCCCTGAATACCCGCACCCCCTCTCCGGGCACCTCAGTGGCGGATGAATATCCCTCGAGCAAGATGCTCTTGGGGAAGACGAAGCCATGAAGAGAGAAAGGAAGAAGAAAGACTTCCCAAAAACTCCCTGCCGAAAATAAGTAAATAAAGCAGAAATAAATGCAAGGAAGCATTGGGGTGCCTGGGTGGCTCAGTCAGTTAAGCGGCCGACTTCGGCTCAGGTCATGATCTCGCAGTCCGTGAGTTCGAGCCCTGCGTCGGGCTCTGTGCTGACAGCTCAGAGCCTGGTGCCTGTTTCAGATTCTGTGTCTCCCTCTCTCTGACCCTCCCCGGTTCATGCTCTGTCTCTCTCTGTCTCAAAAATTAATAAACGTTAAAAAAATTTTTTTTTTAAAAATGCAAGGAAGCATTAGAAATGTTCCTACCAGAAATAGCAGTGTTAAATTTTCCAACTATGACAGTGTTTAAAACAGTAACTAAAATTATGTTATCTTCAATTGTCTCCTCTCCTCAAATTTTCCTTCCAAATTCCTTCTCGAGTCACGTGGAGCCTTTCTCCCAGGTTTGCAGATGTCCTCCCTACCCCCTCCCCCCATCCTGACGGGGACAAGGCCCTCTGTAGGAGCTGCCCCTCCTCGCCCCTCGGACCTCCTCCTGCAGGCTGCCCGCTCTCCCTGCAAAGGAACAGAAGCGGAGCCCCAGCCCACGAGGACGCTGGAGGGACGGCTGTGAGTCGTGGGGAGCGGGGAGCGCCCTGGGACCCACTCAGACTCCTAGGTCAAGTTCCTCGGGTTGCTCAGAAGCAAACGTGGCCAGGAGGGCACATCTCCGCGGCACCTTCCTGTTCAACACGCGTCCGCGATCTCACCTCTGCTCTCCACTAACCCCATTTCCAGCCAGCTACTCGGCCCGTCACCGGGTTTGGAACGTTTTTAAGTCTCAGCACTGTTCTGGAGCCCAGGAGTAGATGCCCACACATACACCTGAGGGACGTGTGAAAGAGAAGCTGAGACACACAAAGGAATAAGGACAGTTTTTCCAACAAGAGTTCTGGAACAGCTGGACGTCCACGTGCAAAAAACAAATCTAGACACAGACCTTTACCGTTCACGAAATAACTCAAAACACATCACAGACCTGAATGTAAACTGTAAAAATGTAACATCTCTGGAGAGAGCGCAGAGAAAGTCTAGGGGCCCTTGGGTTTGGTGCAGACTCTTTGGACAAGACACCAGAGGTGTGAGCCAGGGAGGAGACGGCCGATGACTCCGGGTTGTATCAACACCGCCATCGTGTGCTCCATGAGCGACACCGTCCCCAGAAGGACAGGACGCAGAGAAAGTGCCTGCGAAACACATATCCCATAAAAGACTGCGTCTAAAATAAGCAAAGGAAACAACTTGATGAAAAAATGGGCGAAAGACCTGAACAGACACCCCACGGGAAGAGTCACCCAGTGGAATGAGCACGTGGGAAGAGTTTATTCAAAACAATTACTGACCTGCTCCCACCGTCTATGCAGCCTCACTGTAACCAGCGGTGATTGCGAAAGGCAAAGCAATGGCTTTAGACACAATATTTCAGGAATCATGAGAACACATCATGATTGAAAAATGCTGAAAATTTAGAAAAAATCTTGAGATAATAAAATTCCTCTTCCCAGGGCGCCTGGGTGGCTCAGTCGGTTGAGCGTCCGACTTTGGCTCAGGTCATAATCTCGGGGTCTCTGAGTTCGAGCCCCACGTCGGGCTCTGTGCTGACAGCTCGGAGCCCGGAGCCTGCTTGGGATCCTGTGTCTCTCCGTCTCTCTGCCCCTCCCCTGCTCACACACTGTCTCTCTCTCAAAAATAAATAAACATTTAAAAGAAAAATTTTTTTAACTGTCTTCCCAACCAAACATTTTAGAGATTTTTTCCTTTTCTTTTTTTTTTTTTTAAGTTTTAAAAACTGACTTCTAAAATGAAGAAAATACCCCCCTTTCTCTTGTGGCAAAGTCACACAAAACATGAAAACAAACTTATTTCCAAGTTTCCAGACAAGAGAGAAAACATGCCAGCTAGCCAGGACGAGTCTTGGACCTTCCTTCCCAAGTCAAGTTCACACAGTTGCGAGCAGCACAAATGTGGGCTGGAGAGTGCTCCCTCTGTGTGCTCTTCATCCAGTCCTCCCGGTGAATGAACACTCTGACCCCTCCTGCTTGCGGGAGTCCCCCCCAGGCCTTCTCCCCACTGTCTCCCCCACACGTGTCCAGCAGGTATGCCTTCCAGAGGACCACGTGTGTCACACCACGCCCCGCACGGTCCCACGCGTGCTGGCCGTGCCCAGTACCGTCGGTAAAGGCAGGCAACTCTTTAGCCTGAAACTGAAATTAAATCCGTAACTATTAAGTTATTAAATCCGCAAATGTACAAAGTAAAGGCCAATCATCTAGTACAAGGATTGGCGATAAAACCTCAGACGATGACTTTGTTCACAGTGGGTGTCACCGAGAAGTGCACGGGAATTCTGTACGCCATCAACAACCGCACACGTCAAGGGCAGGCTTGGGGACACAGGAAGCATCGGGGAAAAGTCCCCACGGGCAGAAGCGGCAAAAACATTTTGGTAGCTTAATAAAACAGGTGAATTTTTTCTTAGTTTACGTGAACCGTACCTGGTTCATTTTCACAAACGTGGGGGACGGGGGAATTACCAACCGAAAATAGCTATTGTATACAAGATACCTGCGGTAGCAAAAGCAATAGCTAAAATTGTGTGAAAGTTTCAATCGCCTTCATCCAAAATTTGATTCGCTGCAATCAAGGTCATCGTGGGTCAAAATGAAACTTGTATCAAAGGTGCATGAGAAATTACCAGAATGGCTTTCCTTACTGCCTACAAAATCATTCCTGTGGGAAAGGAACTTTTTAATAGGCAACTTAAGACTCGAGGGTGACCACAGAAAGAGTAGAGGAGGAAGGTGTGTGGTCGAAGACGCCCACCGACAGGGAGACCTTCCCACGGTGAGTGTCACCTCCAGGTGGAGCCTTTTTACCAACAGGTTTTGTTTTTAGTGTAATACCTCCAAATTCAAGCCACATTAAAATAATTCTGTTCTGTAGGTTACGGCCTGAATTGTGCCCCCCCCATTCATATGTGAGAGCCCCGACTGCTCCCCAGTGTAACTGCTTTTAGAGACAGGGTTTTGACTATAATCACCTTTTAAGGAGTTGGGCTGAGGTTGGAGGTCAGGAGGGTGGCCCTGCTCTGACCTGACCGGTGTCCTTACCGGAAGAGGAGGGGACCCGGAGAGGTGCACCTGCAGGGGAGGAGGCAGGAGCGGACTCGGGGAGAGGGCGGCATCCGCAAGCCCAGGAGAGCCTCCCATGGGGCCCACTGCTGCACCCGTGTCCTGGCCTCCCAGCCGCCAGGACCGTGAGGGATAAGTTCCCGTTGTTCGAGCCGCCTGGTCCGTGGCGTTTTGTGAGGACAGGCCTAGCAGGCGAGCACCCTGTGTCAACATTTGATTGCTGAAGAGAGTCGGAGGAAACGTTCTCTGTTCAGGTGAGCTAAACAAAGGCTGAGCGCCGGGAATATTCACCCATGGGCAGATTGACAGGGAAAACGTGGAATGCCAGGTTAGATGTGAATTTACGGTAAGTCCATACCACGCAAAATTTGTATTTTTTTCTCTTATCCCATTTCCTCTTAATCCTCCCCCATCCAGAGTTCCTATTGATGTAACTTTTAACTGGATACGCTTGCTTTAAAAAAGAAGCTCAAGGTGAAGAGAGGAAATTATCCAGCAGAATTAACCTCAAGGTTCAGATTGATCTCACGGAAGAGGAAGGTGTGAAGGGCGGGCATGTCGGGGGTCAGCGTGAGACCTGCTGCTGGGGGCGACTGTGTGCACCCCCCCCACGGAGGATGTACCTCGCTCTCCTCTGACTGTGCACCCCCCCCCAACAGAGGGTGAACCTCACTCTCTTCCCTGGAAGGGGCTCCAGCCTTACAGTTCCTCACATGTAAGACCAAAGCACAACCAATAGAACGAAAATGGATAAAGTGGATTTCATCGAACATAAAAGCCCTGGTGATTCCGAGGGCACCATCAGGAACGTGAGCAGACAAGTCATGCAACGGGATAAAATATTTGCCAGCCACGTGTCTGATAAGGAACTTGCATCTAGAACACCCAAAGAAGTCTAAGAACTCAATGATAAAATGGCAAGTAACCAGTATCACAACGTCCACAGGATTGAACACACGTTTCTCCCAACAAGACACGCAAGTGACCACGTGAGAGTGCGCGCGACCGGTCATTAAATCAAACCGCGACAGTGCAAGGCCCCACGCGCATAGGGTGGCTGCAGTTTTTTAAAAGATGGAAAGTAACGAGCGTTGGAAAGGATGAGAGGAGAAATTAGACACCCAATGCACGCACTTTGGCAGTTCTCAAAGAGGCTAAACAGAGTCACCATACGGCCTGGCGATTCTGCCGTCAGGTAGATAGTCAGGAAAGAGAAAAGGACATGTACACAACATCTCTACACAAATGCTCACAGAACCATGGAAACGAGACAACGTCCGTCAGCTGAGGAACGGACACAGAAAACGTGGAGCAGGATTCCGGCACCAATGGGGATGAAACGCCAACATCCGCCAGAGCGTGGCCGGTCCTCGTGACCATGGCACTGAGTGAGAGAAGCCAGTCACGAGAGAGCAAACACAGGAGGCTCCACCCGTGTGAAGGGCCCGGAATGAGGAAGTCCACAGGGACAGAGGTAGACTGGCGGCCATCTGGGGCTGGGGGTGGCCGTGGGGAACTGCCAATGGATACGGGACTTGGGGTTTCGTGGGAAGGATGAAAATGTTCTAGAATTAGAAGCATTGTGATGCTGCACGACACAGGGACGACGCTGAAAACTTCTGAGTTGTACCCTTCACGCGTGGGAGTTTTACCAGATCTCACACAGCTGCTTAAAGAAAGCTCGTGGCGTGGAGCGTGGAGGTGTGTGGATGAACGAGGAGGCAGCAGGAGGGCGGCGGGAGGCCACGGACGGGCCTCGGGCCGTATGAGGTGACGGGGGCGCCATCTCACCTGAACAGAAAGGCCTGAACAGAGGAGGGGCTCGTGTTTTTAAAGGTCAGCATTGAGAAAGCTGCATGTGGACAAGACTCCAGCAGACAGGTGCACGAGGATGCACAGAGACCCGGGGTCCGCCGCGGTGACCCAGGTGCCATGAGCATGCGATTCAGGGAGAGGGGCAGCCACCAACGTGGCACACACAGTTCAAGTGCAGGACGCTCAGGCTGGCCTGCGGAACTGAACACAAGGGGTCGGGGAAACTGCGTCAAGGACGACTCGTGTTGTTCGACCTTACCCCAAGATTCAGATGCCTTTGTGAAATTTAGTGTTTTGTTTTGCATAAATGTGTAAGAAACAAAAGTCAAATGTCCAAAACCTTGTTGATAGTAGTTAACATGTTTGTTGTGGTACTTAAATTTTAATGTTAAAAAAGTCACCAGATGTTAAAGAGCAAACTTATGTTGGGTCGCCTGGGTGGCTCGGTCGGTTGAGCGTCCAACTTCGGCTCAGGTCACGATCTCGCGGTCCATGAGTTTGAGCCCCGCATCGGGCTCCGTGCTGACAGCTCAGAGCCTGGAGCCTGTTTCGGATTCTGTGTCTCCCTCTCTCTGACCCTCCCCCGTTCATGCTTTGTCTCTCTCTGTCTCAAAAATAAATAAATTGAAAAAAATAAATAAATTGAAAAAAAATTTTTTAAAGATTTAAAAAAAATAAGTGTGGGAAACAAATAGTTAAAAGTTCTTCCTTGAAAAAAAATCTTATTATTGAAACCAAAGTATCAATTTCTGGCATCCCAATCCAAATGGAAGTGTAGAAGCATCGAAAATTCTCTCAAAACTCACTGCTGAGATTGGTGTTTTAAAAGATGGTAATGGGGCGCCTGGGTGGCTCAGTCGGTTAAGCATCCGACTTCGGTTCAGGTCATGATCTCGTGGTTCATGAGTTCGAGCCCCATTTTGGACTCTGTGCTGACAGCTCAGAGCCTTCAGCCTGCGTCAGATTCTGTGTCTCCCTCTCTCTCTGCCCCTCCCCTGCTTGCTCACTGTCTCTCTCTCTCTCTCTCTCCCTCAAAAATAAACATTTTAAAAGAGAGCAAACTTATCTTGATGAGCACTGAGTGGCGTATGGAATTGCTGAATCGCTATACTGCGCACCTGAAACTAACACAACGCTGTATGTTGATTATACGGTCATTAAAATTAAACACTTAATGAAAAATGCTCAAGCCCTCAAAAGAAAAATCCCCCGAGAAGCTGCTCAGAACGCAGCTTTGGAAACTCACACCCGAGACTCCAGTATTCCACTCCAGGAAGGACAAACGAGACACAAGTGTGCTAAGGATTCTAGGTTGGATGACACAGGCACTGCCCCAGGAGGACAGAGGACCGATGAAGAAGGGGGGTGAGCAGCACGCTGGCCTCGCCAAGGGGTACGCCCTGGGCTGGGGAGACGGGGCACGAGTGCACAGAAATTTTTAGCGGAAGGGAACGATTACGCACGTATATGATACGAACACAGCCTCGCGCATATCCCCACATAGCCACGTGTATATACATACGTCTGTGTGTATGACCACGTGAACGCTGAGAAACGATCAGCACCACCTAATCCAGGACCAGGACCTAATCCATGTGGTGAGGTTATAATCGTATTTCCTTTTCTCCCAAAGACTACATCCCGGGCTCCGCGAGCACCTGCCACGGCAAAGCTCGGTGGAGAGTCGCGGCGGGCCGCGAGTCTACAGGCCCAACTCCTTCTCGGGCAGGAGGCCCTGGGACTAAGGTCCCTGCGGTAGGACCCCAGGGAAGGTGGCAGCCGCGGCCCAGGCTGGGGCTTCAGCAGGGAGCGCTAGCTGCCTCCGTGGGCTCCTCCTCTCCCGAAACCGCCCCCGCGGAAACGGGGCCTAGAGGACAAAAGGTACCAGGGTCCCGGCGAGGCCGCCCGGAAAACCAGTGCTCACCGGGGCTGGCCACCGGAGCAAAAGACAGACTTCTGACGAGCAGGGGCGTTACTGCCAACACCCCGCCTGGTAAATCCAGGGGTGTCACTGGCGGCACAGGGCCAAGTAAACGGAAGCGTCAGGCCGGTCGCCTGGATCTGCCGTTTCGGTGAACTCTGGGACTTTCTTCACGTGTAAAAAGGGAAGACAAGATCCTCTCGTAGGCCTCAAGTGAGGACGGCCTGGAAGTAATTCCTCTGCTCAGAGCTAAGGCTGTTGTCCGGGGCGAGTCAGGCAGGTCCCAAATGACACACGCTTTACGTCTTCAGTTACTGGTGTACCTCGAGAAGATACTCGTATGACCTTGAAGCCTTACTGGTTGGCACACAGAACCTTAACAGGACTTAAATATTCTGTGTTTTGATGCCAATAGTTACTTAACATAGACCTTAAACGACATCTTTTTGAATGACTTCCTGGTCTGCGTTTTCATCCAAGATACAATTGCCTGATGTATTCTGGCGTTAGCCACCAGTGGGATTTTCTGGCAAAAAACACGGGGAAATACTTCCAGACCAGGATTTATCTGGGACACAAATGTTAGGACGCAGACATATTAAAGAAAAAAGCTAACCGATATAAAGAGGAGCAAAGGTAAGGAAAAAGGTTGCATCCGTGGAAAGCACAAAAGCGTTTCTCAGAGAAAAGTAAATATTTAACACGTTGGCTTGTATACAGATGCTTGTTCACATACATACGCACACGTCGCGTCATTCTTGGGGAGGGACCCAAATGCTTTCGCAAATGGACTGAGGTTTTTTAACCTTGCCACAAGTCACTGGCCAGGGCCAGAAGTCACGCATCAATCCAGCATTTGTGGGGGTATTTCCTCAGTGTTACGGACTCTGGCCCGTTTGGGGGAAGCTGTGCCAGTGCGAACAGTCTGGGCTGGCAAGACCCTATACCGCTCCCCCAACACCGCTGCCCACGGCGAGTGAGCGAGAGCCGCGGGCAGCACAAGACGCACTGCTCTCCCTGGGGGTGAAGGCAGGAAGTCTAACCTCCGTCAACCGTGGGTCATCTCCAAGACCGTTGCTCACGAGCCGAATCGATTCTGATTTAGTCTTTAATGTAACTGACGGGAAGACCACGGAAACAACCACAGCGGGGTCTGTCCTGTCAGGTTTCTAATCCTAAGTGTGAAAAGCAAGGAGAGACACCTCATTCAAAGTCAGGCTGCAAACCACATGAGCATTCGCTGCAACCAGCAATCCTTTCCTGGGGCACCCATCACTTGTCGCTGGTCCCATCCTTACAGTTTCCAGCACCTGAACTCTCGGCGTGGGTCTCTAGAACTCCACACGGAACGGACACGCACGCACACGCTCGGGATGCTCGAGGACCGTCCTCTTGTTATTTGCAAAGTCTAAGACTGACCTTCGACCCCAACAACTGACACGAAGCCCGTCCTGCTGAGTGGAGGACACGGACGGCCCCAACGGGCCGCGGGGCTTTCACACCCGTGGCCTCACTCGTGCCAGGGAGTCACAGCGCCGCCACTTTGAAGGTGACACGCAGGAAGGAAGATGAGCTGGTGAGGGTCCCGCAGAGCGAACCCCAAACCGGCCCCAGTGACACAGAGGCCGCGGAGGTCCTCAGCAGCAGCTGAGATCCTGCTGGAAGAAAGGCCGCGGCTAACTCTCGGCCCCTCGGGGAAGGGATGGTCACACCCGAAACTGCCCCGTTGGCCGTGTCCCCACACACACCACATGGGCGCACGGCGTCCCAAAGCACCTTCACGGCACACGGTGCCTCTCTCTCTGGTCACCTCCCCTGGTCCAGTGCGTCCCTTCCCACGGAAACGGTGGGGGGGGGGGCATGACTTTGCTTTCGGGTTCCAGAGTGGGGAGGCTGCCACTTGCCCTGTCCTCAAGCCTGTGGCCTGACCCACACTTAGGCCAGTGCTCCTTCCCATCACGTCACTTCTGCGGCCAGACCCTCCCCGGGGTCCAGGCCCAGAGAGGCGCGAAATGCCAGCACCCGTTCAGAGCCCACAGCAGAGGCACAGTGGCTGGGCCTCCTGGTCCACCGTCCAGAGAGTCGGGCCAGACACATCTCACGGTGCGCCCGCCGGCCGTGGAACTGGCCACACCCGTCTGATCCGCAAAGCAGTGGTAGGAAATCCGGAGCTGAAAATCTTGGCTGAATCTAAGACTCTGCCACTTAGAGATTTTGAAAACATACTTCCCTGTGAGTTAAGAATTAGACTATATTATCCACTGAAATACACAGCACTCTGCCTGATGCGTCACGAGCTTTCTACAAATCGTAGCTACGGTCCTATTTAATATGAGACCTCATCAATTCAACGGCGAATTAGATGTATGTCTTCACATGCCGAGGGCCCCAAGTCCGGACGTACACCCGGCTGGTGTGTGTTTGCAACCGGCTGGGACGTAATGCGCTTGCTTCCGTTACCTGTGTTCTGTGCTTACACTGAAATGCTGCATCCCAATTATTCAACCCCACCTTGGACACAGAAATCGAAGAACTGAACGTGACTGAAATGAAAACTCCTCTTTACAATGAGGAAAACTGAATAAATCCAGGTATGCACACTCTTAGGTAGATTAATTAATATTTTTTAAATAATACAATCTCACAGTCCACGTTTAAAAGAAGTTATTGGATTTGGTTTAACGCGCCAATCTCTTCAAATGACTGCAACTTTATCACTTAAGAATCTCCTTGGTATCTTGATGTTTGAAAACTGGAATAAAAAGTAAAACTAATACTTTAAAGCTTAGGGACGAAGAAAGAAAAAATAACGGGTATTACTTTTCCCCGGGAGGGAATGCAATTTACCATGATTTAAAGCAGAATCAAAAGATAATTATCTTTTGGCACTAATTTTAATATGTGCAATAAAACAAAAATTATCAGCTCTGAAGAAAGCAGAAGAATGTTTCCACTGCGGGGGTCCCATAAAACCAAGGCGCATCCTGGCATCGGGGACGTCTCCTGGATATAAAACAGAGCTGTCTGGGAGAGTTCGGGGAGGAAGGAACATTTTTCTCCCAAGCGGGAGGGGATGTCAGAGATGACAAAACAGGCCCCGTGTGCCCTCAGCTCACACACACAACTGGAAAATCCCGACCGTGGAAAGGTTGGTGGGACCCGAGGCCTCCAGGGTGGGCCGCGTGGCCCCGGTGGGGCTCTCCCCTGGGGTCTCCAAAGGGCCAGCGCTGTGGCCAGACCTTGGCTGTCAGAAGGGCCACAGGCAGAGAGAACGACACAGAGCGCCTGCAGCTTGGGATGGGAGACGACCCTCCGGCTGGGCAACTGGGGGAGGCTGCCCGCTGCCCCCAGGGCTGCTGCCCGGGCCACACAGACAGGCCCGGCGGGGACGGCGCCCTGGGTCAGCTTGTGGCCTCAACACAGAGAAAGGTATTGAGCCCTCACCTTGCCCCAGAGCAGGGCAGCGGGTGTGCCCCTGATGCCGGACCCACACCCTCCGACAGAGGCCCCGAGCGTGACCCACCATGGACCGAGCCCCACTCGGCCCCACTGGGTGTGGCATGTCACACTGGGGACACGTCATCGGGGTCCACGGGGGAGAAGGACTTGACCGAAACACGAGGCCCCGAGGAGGCGGTGGCCGGGTTCCCTGGTCCTCCCCGACCCAGAGAGCAGACGGGTCACCTGCCCAGCCGTGCAGAGCTCGCCCTCCACCCCCCACACCCAGGCCTGCACCTGGCACCCGGGCTCCCCCATCCTGCTGGGACGAGCCGACCGAACTTCCGGGGGAACCCACTTCCCTCAACGTCGGCCGATTTAAATGTGCATCTACAAGGCACCTCCTCAGAAACATGCGGGCGTGCAGAGCGGCCGCCACCGGGGCGACAGCGCTACCCGGGCTCCTGCAGACCGCGGGGGACACGGGCCGTCCAGGACTCTGCCCCGCCAGAAGTGACCCCGGCCGGACGGGCTCACCTGCGTTCTCTGCAGACGCTGCCCCGCCCCAGGGGCTGGGGGGCTGGGGGGTGTGGCCATGTGGGGGGGCCAGGAGTCGTGCGCGGTGCGAGGCAAACCCGGGCCCAGCCCCAGGCATCGTCAGGCCCCCAGTGAAGCCTGAGAAGCCGGCCCTGCACCTTCCGGAAGCGGAGAGCTGGGGCCTGAGGAGCCTCGCCAGGACCCGCTGCACCCCGAGAAGCCCCTACGACCCCTTTCACACGAGGAGTCCACGGGCCCCCGGCTCCCACGCGCGGCCTCACGCACGCTCACGGCCCCGGCCCACGGCTGGGCTGTGAAGGCCAGCATTGTCCTCGTCGTATTCCACACGCGCGGGGGCTGACACGTCGGGGCCACCAGGGAACCCCAGATGGGTCTGGAGACGCTGGGTTCGCCCCGGGGCTGAACAAGGTTTTATCTCTACCCTCGAGGAGACCTCACTCCGAGCAGGGAGAGACACGCCAAGAAACACACGTGCCTCTGAAGACAGAGGCGCATCCTGGAGAGGAGGAGCGGGTACGGAGAGCGAGCGGTCAGGGGCTGGCGGACGCAGGGGTCTCTGCACATGAGGAACGGGGTCTGGGGGACGACCCATCACGTGAAGCAGAGGCATAGGCAAGACGTAGCAGGGCTGCTCTGGGCCATCTGGGGACGAGGGGTCAGGGACAAGAGTCTCCTGGAGGACATGGGAGCAGCAAGGGGACAGAGCTGCAAGACGGTGTAGGTGTCCGTGCGGGCGTGCGTGCCCACGGCTTTGTGTGTGACGTTTGCATGTCCACAGGAACCTCGGCGACTTGCCAGCGATATGAGAATCCCCCACGGGCACCTACGGGGGCAGACGGCTGTCTTCACTCCGTGAGAAGCCCGGCGTGAGGAGCATGACTGGGGCCGGTCAGGTGCCATTTTGGTGCCCGCCGTCGAGAGCCTGGGATGTGTCATCTGAGCCGGTGACACGGACGCAGGACACGCCCGCCCCACCGGCCTGTTGCAAGGACCGAGTGGACGTGAGGGACTTCCCAGGCAGCCGCGTGCAGGGACAGGCTCCCCTGCCACTGTCATTACCGCTCACGGGGGGGAAGAAGCCTCGGGAGGCGGTCAGCAGATAATTGCTCGCTGTCCCCAAACTTCCCGTTCATCACGCTTCCCAGCAGAGCCCTCTCGTGGGCACGGTGACTCCACTTGCGTGTCAAAAGCAGATCGTTCTGGGGCGCCTGGATGGCGCAGTCAGTTGAGTGTCTGACTCTTGATTTCAGCTCAGGTCATGGTTCTAGGATCGAGCCCCACGTCGTTCTCTGTGCTGACAGTTGGAGCCTGCTTGGGATCCTCTCTCTCCCTCTCTCTCTGCCCCTCCCCTACTCTCTCTCTCTCTCTCTCTCTCTCTCTCTCTCAAAATAAATAAACATTAAACAAAAAAAGGAGGTCACTCAGATGTCATGGAGCCTAATATGACATCGAGCAGACAGTCATGGTTACTGATTGTTAACTTAACCGGTCGTTTCCTGAGCTAATAAAGAGATAAAGAGAAACCTCTGATGGCAGGCCATTTCTTCACAGCACGAAATTTTTACTTACTTTGGTAAAAATACTTCCAGAAAAAGACCTGAGGGAAACACGCGAAATTAACATCGACGTGAAAGTCAGAAACAGTCTCTGCAAGTTCAAAGGTGGGGCAGAGTCACCCCCACCCCAGACCACGTCTGTGTTTGGGGGACGCCCTGCACGTGCACACGCTATTACGGGAGCCAGAGTACGAGGCTGCTGGCGGTGTGTAGGCCGCGTCACCTCGGCTGCTGTGCCACGATGCCATTTCGGGAATGAGTAGGTCCGTGCATCTGCTCATAAACCGAGAAAGTACCAAACTGTGGTCAAAAGTTATGAGGAGGGGCGCCTGGGTGGCGCAGTCGGTTAGGCGTCCGACTTCAGCCAGGTCACGATCTTGCGGTCCGAGAGTTCGAGCCCCGCGTCGGGCTCTGGGCTGATGGCTCAGAGCCTGGAGCCTGTTTCCGATTCTGTGTCTCCCTCTCTCTCTGCCCCTCGCCCATTCATGCTCTGTCTCTCTCTGTCCCAAAAATAAATAAACGTTGAAAAAAAAAATTAATAAAAAAAAAAAAAAGTTATGAGGAGCCCAGCCTGTGCCCCACCAGGTACAGGAGTCGTAAGGTGTCAGTTATGGGGGCCGCGAGGAGGGCTGGCACAGCGAGGGTGACCCTCCGCCGGGGCACGGGACACGCGAGCGTCCCGGAGCGGGTGAGTGGGGGGTGGTGGTAGCACCCAGGGCGGGCAGCACCGCGTGTTCCCAGAGGAACGCGGACTGAGGGGGACCCGGAGCAGAGGCACAGTGAGGACCAGGACTGACCAACAACACCACACACCCTCACGGCCCGGTTCAGGGTCAGTATCCACCGGGGCCACCCCAACCCTGTGGGGCTCACCCTCTCAACGAGGCTCGCGGATTGCTAGAACATTCCGAGTGAGGACGGTTATGTCCATGCAACTTGGCTTCTTACCGAACAGAACATCTGATAAACATTCACGTACACCTGTGCTGCCCTTGAGCAAACGACTTGGTCCCTCCTGACGTCCGTTTCTTCCACTGTTCACTTAAATGGGGTGAGTGAGGCGGCCTCCGTGGCTTGGTTTTTAGTTTTAAGATTCCATAATCCCAGTAACTCTTATCCATTATGGGGCACCCAGGTGGCTCGGTCAGTTAAGCATCTGACTCTTGATTTCGGCTCTTGATTTTGTGAGGTCGCGATCTCACGGTTCACGGATCCGAGCCCCCAGGTGGCTCGGTCAGTTAAGCGTCTGACTCTTGATTTCGGCTCAGGTCGCGATCTCACGGTTCACGGATCCGAGCCCCAAGTCGGGCTCTGTGCTGACAGCGTGGAGCCTGCTTGGGATTCTCTCTCTCCTTCTCTCTCTGCCCTTCCCCTGCTTGCTCCTCCTCTCAAAATCAGTAAGTAAACTGAAAAAAGAAACTCCTATCTAATACGCAAAGCATTTCCGAAAACGTGGCTTCTTCGTGAAACTTACCCATTAAGTTGAAGAAATCACAGAAATGGCACTAAGTCACCCCCCTGAGCTGCGGTGATGAACAGGTTTCTTCATTTCCCTGAGATTCAGTATTTCGTTTTCCCTTTTCCCTTAGTTTATAAAATGAGGGGGCTGGGCTACACGACACTTAGGGTCCCTTCCAGCCACAAAACTGAATGGTGCTCCTCATCTAAATCTATCCGTTTTCCCCTCTGTTCCCTGAACTTCTTCTCTGTTCTAACTAGTGGCCTACAGCTCAAAGAATACTGACTTCCTGTTTTGTGAAACAAAAGCATTCTTAGAGAAATTTCGTGTTCAGAAACCATCTCCTACTTCTTTTATATTCTATAAACTAATTTTGTATAATTCAAAGACAGTAAGTTACAAAACCTCTTATCTGGTAAAATTTGGTGATCGACTTTGATATCTTACTAGATAGAAATAAAACAGTGAGTAAAATGATTCGAGAAAGTAGTTGACGCTCAATTTTATATTGAGAGGGAAACTGAGTAATGCTTTTTTATTTTTATGTTTTTTACATTTATATATTTTTGAGAGACAGAGACAGAGCGTGAGCAGGGGAGGGGCAGAGAGAGAGGGAGACACAGAATCTGAAACAGGCTCCAGGCCCTGAGCTGTCAGCACAGAGCCCAACACGGGGCTTGAACTCACTAGCTGTGAGATCGTGACATGACCCGAAGTCGGACACTCAACCGACTGAGCCACCCAGGCGCCCCCTGAGTAATGTTTTCTTAACTAAAATACAGTTCTAGATTTTACTCACTAATGTGTAATGACTCACATAACAAGAGTGATGCTCCTCCTGCTGGATGAACCACCAGGAGACCGTGTCATTTATATTTATATTGCATTTCAATTAATAAAACTTCAGCCGTCAAACTGCACCTAAATTAATTGTTTTCTGGTTATTTATCTATTTGGTTTTTTTGTTGTTGTTGTTTGCTTCCTGTAGTTTGTTTTAGGAAAATAAGTAATGATACCGTCAGAATACCAATGAACATACGAGGGCAAAACTCTTTACGGATTTAATAAATACTCATGGAGTACGCAGCACGTGTACATTTTCAGACTAGGGTGCTGTATTTTCCTTTGCAGGAATGGTCCCTTCTAATGACTCCTACCACTGAATGCCCTAAAGCGTACTGACCACAGCACAGGGAACACACTCATTAGCACGGCAATCGTATTCTACGTACCCGACAGCACGAGTAATATTATGTTACCTCAGCACAAACTCATGAAAAAAAAAAAATAGAGGGAATTTTAACTAATAAAGAAACATCCAAGCAAAAGAGAAATCCGTGCCCAGTCTGGCCTCTTACAGGAAAAGACACAAGAGTTAAAGACAAACAGCTAATTTTCTAAAAATCTGGGAGTAACACACAAATCACCACTTGTGCTTTGTTAGCTAAATGTGCCTACTTCTATCGGAGAAGGTCATTAGTAAAAGTATCTGCTAAAAATAAAAGCTAGGGGTGCCTGGGTGGCTCAGTCGGTAAAGCGTCTGACTTCGGCTCAGGTCATGATCTGGCGGTTCACGGGTTCGAGCCCCGCGTCGGACTCTGTGCTGACAGCTGGGAGCCTGGAGCTGCTTTGGATTCTGTGTCTCCCTCTCTCTCTGCCCCTCCCCTGCTCTCTCTCTCTCTCTCTCTGTCTCTCTCTCTCTCTCAAGAATAAATAAATAAATAAAACAAACATTAAAAAAATGTTTTTAAATAAAAGCTAAATGCAAGTGAAGCTCGTCTTACATTCGAGATCTCAACAGCAGCGGCTGTCTGCAAACCCCACGGCCGTCTGCCATTTCCTTGTTGCACGTAATCAAATACTATTCTTAATACTGCGAAATACCGATTTGATCTGACTTTCTTCAGACCCTCAGAAAGAACATGCATCCAGACAACTGACACGAAACAAACAGAATCCAGTAATTTCACGCCCCACGTCCATAAATCAACTCAACGTCGTCTTTTTGTGTCCTGCCCATTTAGGCTGATTTAAATCAAATTATAGCATGGGGTAACTTATGTAAACTGGCATTTCCTGAAACATCATTTTCAGTCCCACGACACGGTGGAAGCCTGCATGGTTACTGTTGGTTAATTATAATCGACGGGTCACTTAAGGCCTGAAACTCTGGTAACAGCCCGTGAGGAGCGAGACACAAAAATGTGCTTCTCCCATGAGCTTATGTACTTACTGTCAAAACCTGAAACCTCTGACAATTCAGACTGCTTTTATAGAAAAATGCACACGTCCAGGGACATCGTTCAGAATAAATTGATACGTGTTCCTCAGGGAAAGCGTGGGCACAGCCACACCGCCCTTGCGTGGGAAGCTTCCAAGATCCAGCAGTCAACCCGAAACATGCCGTGTTTGGTCCAGTTCCCACGCGCTCATCGTGTGCTTCCGAAGAAAATCTAATGAGATAACTTCTGGAAATACAGTGACAAGATTGAACAAAACTAACTCCCCATTTCGGAAGTTCCTAAGAGAAGTACGCATCTTTATACACAAGGTAGAACGTTTCCCAATCGTTTCTGAGGCAATAATTTTCAAATTTGGTAAACATGTTTTAGATTTCCCTGCCATTTGTGCACACGTATCTGATGGTCAAACCTTTGGATTCTTCCCTTTCTCACCTCAGCCCCAGGGAAGCCGCCGCCAGGAGGGATGAGGGCCCCGTCCCGGGCAGTAACACGTGGGGCTGGGGACAGCGATGGGAACATCAGGGACAGAAGCCACACAAGAACACATCAGACCGACTCCACCCCTAACCCTCCTCTGGAGCCTGCACGGCTCATCCCGCTTGTTGCCTCTCAGGCTGTAAATCGGTGACCGTTCCTGTCACAGAGAGCGTGTCTTGGGGCCTCCAGGTGGTGGGAACGTACCAAGACTCAGGGCCTCCCCTCAAGAGTCCTTCCAGAAGGGGTGTGTAAGGACGCAGGTCGCGGGAGAGAATCAAAGTACTCTTAGTATCCTGAACTTAAAGAAATCTGAGGGGTTTGTTTTGGTTTTTTCGTAAATGGACATTAAAACGCACTCAGAAAAAAAAAAAAACACTTCCAAGCACAGGCCACAGAGCTGTGATCTCAGGCTGCCTTTGTGAACGTTTATGATTTTTTCACTGGAGGCTGATCACAGAATATTCACGTTATTACTGAGTCTGTGGACCCTCAGCAGATGAATACTTTAAACCCAGAAGGACATTTTCTTTCAGTATTTTTTTTTTAAAAAAAGCAACATCTGAAAAGGCCCGAGGAAGCACACACGCAAACAACTAAGCACGAACGAAGATTACAGACAGAATCTGCTTTCACAAAACCTGTAAACGCCGCTAACCAGATGCCAGGCAACCCACCTCCTCCCCACAAATGTCAGGACAGTCGGCTTTAACACGTAAAAGTCGGTCAAACACTCCTTCGTAGCAAATGCAATCCACACAGCTTTCAGGATTTGGAACTAAATTAGCCAAGGGTTTGGTCATCTCTGAAATTTGGTCAAAAACAAATACTTGTTATCAATTATTGCTATATTTATACCAGAAGCTATAGTTTGTTTGGCATATGCAGAGAAACCGTTTAAAGAACTTAGGAAATTTAATAAAACCACCAAAATCTGAACTACATTTTGGCGGTCAGGTCACAAGAATTATTTGCATGACTCACTGGAAACTGAGGGAAAAGATGGGCTCTACACACTGAACTTCCAGAAAGAGAAACCACTTCCTACGCCTATTAAATCCCTCCTCACAAAGCAACGTCGGGCCCCTTTTTACCTGAATTCTTATTGGTTTTGTTCTGCCGACTTTTAACTTGCTCAGTCCAAAGCGTGGGGTAACGGGACGCAATATCTAATAAAACAAAACAAAACGATGATTATTTTTAATCATCATGAAAACACAGTCTCTCAATTAAAGACCTCAGTGGGGAGCCTAAAAGCTGCAAAGTCAGTGGGCTAAATAAATGCATATTCCACACTTTTAAAGATACTGTTAAACTGATTACATATTTGAGACTAAAGGAAAGAATAATATACGTGTATAACATGTTAGTATATGTTTTTTTTTCTTTCTTCTTCCAAAAGCAGAAGTAAAATTTCTGTGGATCCAGAGTGGCTCCACTTGAGAGGAGTGGGGTTCAGGGAAAAGCCCGGATGTACAGAAACATGTCCTCGCGCCCTAAAGATTCACAGTAACACACGAGGTTTCGCTCAGGAAAGATTCATCACAGACTACGCTATGCAAAATGCAACTGTGCGTAAAACACTTCAGGAACACTTCGTTTTCAGCAGTACTGTGTCACAAGCCACCGAGTATTCGCCGTGTGGGTCAGTCACACCGCGGGCCCGAGAACACATGGGAGAGGCTGCCTCGGTCCCGGCCGCCCTTGGCCACGATCAGCCCGGAACCTCAGACGAGTTCTCGTCTGCGAAACGGCATCTGAGGACTCGGTGGGCTAAAGACACCGTGTAGCCCGTGCCGTGAAGACATCGTTACCGCTGTTGCTGTTACCTGCGCACCCTCACTCCTTTGACCTGACAATTTGTGACACTTTGGCAAGTCCCTCAGACGATCTGTTAAAGGCTAAGAATGGGAAAATCCGTCTTTGTCGTGACTACAAAATTCAAAACACCTTAGAAACATCCTCACGTGCGTGACCTTACACAGCTTGCCTCCCGTGCCGCATCGTGGCCAGCACGAGTTGCGAAAGACACAAAGTCCGAGGGGGGGGGAAAAAGAGAGACTTTTGCATCGTACTGTATGTATGCCATGGCCACATCCACAAGCCATGCCCCGAAGCCACCGGGAAAGACAGCAGGTGTCATAAAGTTGGAAGTGGCCAAATCCAGTCCACTCTGAGAGGACTCCCGGCAGGTAACCTGCCTGCACGTCCCAGGCCCGTCCGTGGCTGCCCCAGCGCGTCCGCAGTCCTCCCCCATAGGACCCTCTTTCGGGCTGGGCTCACCTCCCCCAGCAGGACCCTGTTTTAGGCCGGGCTCACCTTCTTCGTCTCCTTGAGGCTGAGTCTCCAGCGCCGGGGCCGAGGCATCATCTGAATTCAGAACGGAAAAGATTTGCAAGGAGACTACAATTATGAGAGTAAGTTCAGTAAGTGCGTATACGGGATGGAAGCTGAGGGCTCGCATGCACCCCACACACCAGCCAAACCACCACCCCCCCCCACCCCGGGGCACACAGGGACGCGGGGCCCGGCAGGAGCCCGACCGAGACGGCACAGGGTGCCTGGGCGAGCAGCCACCTGACGGCTGCTGCAGGCTGCAAACCGGGCCCCGGGGGGAAGTGCTGGGATTCCCGTCCCTCGGAGCCAGAGTGGCTCAGGGCCCGTGAGGGAGAGACAAATGACCTAAGCAAGGGGCCACGGCAGTGGGAATGGGGGCTCACGTCAACAAAATCGGTGGGTTGGGGTGACCGGAGACAGAAGAGAGCTGGGGGGCGGACTGGGGTGGCTGGGGGAGCCCAATATCCCTGCTCTGCCCCCCCACCCCGTTTTGCCAGGGCAGGTATCTAAGGATCAGGCCCTGACTTGCTGCCCTGTGCACCCCTGCACTACCAGCCCCTCTGTCACCCCTGCAGGAGCTGGGGAGCAAGAGTCAACATCACAGAGCAGGACACGGGTGTGGGTGACGGAGCTGCTCTAACGCCATTTCTCTAGAGGCTGAGGCTGCAGTGGATGATCTTTAATTAGCAGAAAGACCATGGTTCCCTGGAACGGCGTCAGGTTCTAGAGAGTTCCGAGCCATGGTGGGATGGCATGGAGGATGAGCTACGGGAAGTCTGCCCCCGGTAAGCGGGGCCCCCGTCAGGGACACAATCACAAGGCACTTTGTGGGGCTGTTTCTCGCTCGAGCTCGCTCATGTGAGCTCGTTATATAATAATTTGAGGATTAAAATACAATAAACAGTGTGGGAGATAAGGGCCAGCCACGAGGCTTATCTGTGATTCATGACTTTCCCAGATGTCTGGGGAATAAAAATGAAGTTTCTCATAAGTTCTTTTTGGGGGCAAACCAAAAGGCTTTTTCACAAAACTTCAACACTGAACAATCTTTTGAAAAAAGGCTTGCTCTCTGTCAGAACGCTGACAAAATGTAATGTCGCCTGTTCGAGAAACTCAAGTTCTAACACTGGAACAGCAACTGTGAACCGTTGAAGATCGTGTAATCCCTTCCAGAAACTACGATGAAACGGGGAGCATATCTACAGCAACCACACACGTTATGAGTGCTGTACATTTTCACCGAGGCCTGGACACATCACCTCTGTGGGGCCACCGGCCCATTCCCCAAATCACTGGCAGCCTGAAAACTCAGACTGGCCCACTCACGGCGACCCAGTGACCACCCGTAGGCCTTCCCTCACCCCCCACCAACGCCAGGGGCCCTTCCTGTCAGCGTGACCCTGCTCACATCACTGGCCATGCTCTGGTCCCTTGTAGACTTCTGTCCCAACATAACAAACACGTGGGCACCTACTGAACTCGGCCTTGAGAAAATGAAACAAAACCACGGGCAGCTGTGGGCTTTTTATTTTTCCCACTAGAGTGTGTAACGTCTCGTTTTTATCCATAAGCCAGTTCTGTTGCTTAATCTCAGGTATTTTCTCTTGTCGTGTGCACGTCCAGAGATCAAGAGGCTTCAGGAGAAGGAATGTATTCCTGCCCTACATGAACTTCTGTGCCCACGTACCAATTCCCTAAGGATTTTTGTTTCACTTTTACAGGGGATTCAACGTGCGTTGCAAGGAACAGGTTTAGGAAACACCTTCTGAAATAGCGCTTCCTTTCCTTTCCTCCTCCCCTGAGCACCGGATTGATTTTCGCAATCATAAATACTGCCCCTTCCTGTTCTCTAAAAAATACTGATATGCCCACCTCAGAATCTTACAGACTCAAATCCAAGCCATTCATCTAACATTCTAGGCGACTTTATCCCTAGATAGATATCCCTATCCTTTAAACTCTCGCTCCAGCCAGTGTTCTATGCCTGCCCATCAGTCTCTCCCCTATTTCCCTCAACTACGAGGTTCTTCTGTTCTACGTTATGCCTGTCCCCTCTCCCACCCCCTCTGTGGCCACCAGCACCTCCCCTTTCATGAGACCCCTCGTGTGCCAATCGGTGCCTGTCCCAAGCGTGCACCCGAGGTGCCCCCAGCTCTACCATCCCGCCAGGGCAGCCACGGTGCCCACCGTAGTCTCAGGACACACTGAAGGCAACGTACTTGACTGGAACTCAGCTCTATCCGGCTTTATGCCCCTTTCTTTATCACCGGTTCCTATACTATAACCTACATCAGAAAAAAAGAGTTGCCTACAATGTTGGTACTAAAACCTTTTCTTTTTTTCAATTTTGTCTTGAAAATGACTTCTGACTTTAAAGGTCGATGTAACACAAAGAGAAAAAAAAAGTGTCACTGGGTCTAAAGGATGATGGCTGTGGGAAGGCTGAAGGTGGGGCTCCTGCAAGGTCACGGTGGGCGCGCTGTAGTTTGCGCAAGACGAACCCGGCTGCTACGGAAATGGCTCGCTGCTCTACCTGGCTCTTGTCGCTACCGGTCCCAGGGGAGGCGACTGTCACAATGGGGAGAAGCATTCCTCTTTCTCAGGAGGAAGAGTTGAGACCTCTTTCTCGGTGGCCCTTAGCATTACACTCCCGAATTACACGGGGAACCCAAACACCACGCATGAGCCTCTCCCCAGGCAGAGACTGTGGCACCGAGCAGCATGGACAGGTGGCCCCGACACAAGCCACGTCGGAAGGGTCCTCCCGGGGGCATATGTGGGTTACATGCCCCGCACCTACAGGACCCTGGAGGTCCAAAGGCAGGAATGACACAGTGCGTTGAGTGAATATGTAATGAACCGTGTCAGCTCTCGTATCGTTTAGTCCATATTTAAATTTTAACTTGAGGAGCTATTTTAGGGCATAGACTGAATTAGCTTTAATATACTATCATCATCAAAATTTATTTTAAGATAGTTACCTGTTTTTCCTGTGCCTTCCCGTTGGGGTAGCTTTTCATTTATGGAACCTAAGGGGGGAAAGAAGGAAGAAATTATCGTTGGCTCCCAAGTGCCCATCCACAGTTGTTACACAATGCTTCCTTCCACTTCCAATGGTTCACCGTGCTTGTCACTTTCTCATTAGGCTGCACAAGCCACCTAGTACCCAGAGGTGACCACGTCATCTGCCGTCACAAGCCCTAAGCCAATAAACCAAAGATTATTTCCTACTCCTGTTGCTAACTAGTCGGCCACGTACCTGAGACCCGCACTCTTCAATATACAACACGTCAGTCTCTTCACTTAAAAGACGTCACCATCCCCTTCATATCACCACGTTGGGGCAGCGGAATGAATTAGAATTAAAAAGGAAACATTTTTAAAGCAATAAAAGTTATGCAACCGAAGATACTTGAAACCCTGGTTTCGGCTGGATTTCGTTCCATAGGAAAGAAAGTTGAGGAGCCATCTTAGATTGTAGAAGAATGCAGGAAAATTCAGAGCTGACCGAGTAATTCGTGGAGTGTTTGTGATGTCGCTGATACACCGAGAGATCCGTGAGAGAGATGGGTGGCCCTGTGCTCTCTTCCTGGTAGCTTGAAACAGCACAAGCACTGACTTCCTCCCGCACCATTACAATGCCCTCCCCCAAAGGAATAAAACAAAAAACCGTGCTCAGGACGAATTTGGAGTCTACCTGCTGATGGGGTGAGGACAGTCGGTGCAGGACTCACTGAGGACTGCTAGAGTCACAGGCTGGGCTGCGTACCTAGTGCGGACATCACAGACACAGACGCGAGACCCATCGCTTGTCTTACGATCTTGAATGTGACCTTGACGTACAAACCATCACTTATACTAAAGATGTAAACCGTACGGTATTTTGAGACTATTTACCCTGTCTCTTGGGCCATAACGGTAACATAGTAGGAGACGTCCAAGCAGGTCATCATAGGAAAGGATCTCACGGGACAGGCGTTAACACAACCTCGCAGATACCGTTGGTTCCCTGGAAGCTGGACGGAAGTCAGCAGGTTTACCGCAAGGGACAACGGGCGGTCACGATCAGCACTTCTCGAGCACCGCCAGCCTCGGGGAAGCCCGCTGGGTCTGCTGCAAGTGCGCCCCGTCGGCCCCCAGCTCCGGAGGAGACACGCTTCTTCCTCCAGCCCTGATTCTGTGAAATAACTGAGTCGTGTGCATTTGGAAGCTTTGCTCTCCAGGCGACAGAAAGGACCTCGTTCTCCGTTAGGACGTCAGAACTGCTTACGGACGACCACGCCGGGTTACCGCCCTCCCGCCATTTGGGGAAAAGGTACATGGTTTCCAGGCTTCAAAACACAGGATTCTGCTTTTGGCAAGACTCCCCGGGACATAAAAGGGGCCCACGGCGTGGCCTCATCCTCAAGCCTTTGGGGCCTGCCTTTCTTAGATTGCTCAAGGAGCTTAACTGTCTTTCCTCCTCAGCTTACTGTTATCATGTGTTTCTGCAGTGAGTCAAAATATGTTTTCTACTTTTGCCTGAAAATGGTAGTATTCCAGTAATATTTCCGAATATTTAGGCGTTAACATCTTGAGCTACATGTAAACATCCTCCGTAATAATCCGACGCCCCGCACGAGAGGGCTTCTCCACGGCATTGAGGACAGTATTTTGTAACGCAACCATCGAGGACCATAAGCTGTGGATTCACAGTCGGCTGAGAGGCCTCGGGAAAGGTCTCCCTCCGCCCGCAGGCCTGCTTTCTCCCAGACCAACCTCTGCCAGGCTTGCTCACCAGCCCCTGCACCAGTCCACGCAAAGATAATTCCATCCTGTTCTCGGTACGTAAGAAATGATTTTAAAGCACAGTCCAGTGTCGCTGCTGGCCTGCCCCATGGTTCAAGGATTCTGCAACAGAAGAATCCGAAGAGGTCCCAATCACCGCACTTTCCGAATGCCTCTGGACAAAAATCTCCCCAAGCTTCACCTCCTTCCCTGACATCCCGTCCCCAAGGGTGCGGAAAACGGCCAAGCACCGCTCTCCACGCAGCAACACCGCTATGCTGAGTCCAATCCACGAAGCCAGAACCAGAAAGCAGCTCTTATCTGTCATTACAGCTCTCCAGAGATAAGGACTTGCTGGAGAATTCCCGAGGGCGTGGGACCGACGAAACTCTAGGACGTGGGTGCAGAAAGGGGTTTTGAAACGGGGGGCTCGGAGAGAGCGAACAGCTTCCTAAACCACGAGCTGCTCGGCTGAACCTTCGAGGCCTGATCACTGCTCACGGTCACAAAGACTGCCCTCACATTCACGTTCCAGAGGACACAGTTGAGTTCCCTCCGTTCGTGCGATCTCATCCCCTTTCAATGCTATTTTGCTTTTTCTCTTACTGTTCAGTTTTGTTGGGAGATCACTGGCATACGGCACCATATCGATCCAAGGCACACATCACAAGGACGGGGCTTACCTGCACGGTGGACTGAACAGCAAGGTAAGTTTGACATCGTCGTTTCCTACAGATACAAATCATCTGATGCTATTTGAAAAGAGGTGGCTCTCTTTCTCTCCTCCCTGTGCCCCCCCCTCAAAATAAATAGATACACTTAAAAAGATATTTTAAAAGAGGTGGCTTTTTCCGCAACCAGGGTACGCGTCACTGGTGGAGGAGACCACAAAAACGATGCAGGGAGCACGATATCTATGGCGTAAGGGGAACAATGTGAGGCCCGTCATTCTGGGCGCCCGGTTCCAATGCAGCTGCCCTCGGGAGTACCGACCCGTTGCCAGAGCGGCCCTGATGGAGGGTGCCGTGTTCTGCTGAGAGCGGGTGCCCTCAGCAAACTCCTTCCCCAGCGCCAACCGCTCCTTAGAAACAGCGAAGGAGGCGGGGTCTGGGTGCACGGCTCCGGCGGAAGGGAGAGGTTCCCGAGGTCAGCCCGCGGCGGGCCAGCTCGTGTCCAGCAGGCAGGGCGCGGGGCTCCTTCAGGGCCCAGGTGAACAAGCCACGCTGATTTATCCCTCTCTGGAAACCGCACACCCAGGGACAGATTCACAACATCAGAAGCAGAGAGCGAGAGAGAGAGAATGGGAAAAAGCAAGAGGGAAAAGGAGCAGAGGAAGGGCAGGCTCCGCTCCTCCTGTACTTTGCGGACACGCATCTCGGCGCGGACACCCGCTCACCCATCTCTGCCGTGAGTCTGAGAATCCAGCCGATGCCGAGCTCTCTCGAAGCAGAGGCCCTGCGCCCAGAGACGGGCCCCTGCGTCCCACCAGCCCCTCCTCCGTCCGGCGAAAACCAGCGGGCTTTGCTCAGGGGCTGCCCGGCTGCTTCTGCCCTCCCGCCCCGAACGGACACCGCGCGGTGCAGGCAGGAGGCGGAACCCGGGCCAGAGAACAACCCTGCCAGCTGCCGGCCCCGCCACCCGCTCAGGCGGCTTCCCCGTCCCGACCTCGGCTCCCTCATCCGCAACATGGGCAGCGTCGAGGGCCACCCCCCGCCCCCTCCCGGTTGAACGAAGACGGGACACAAACAGGCGACAGGCACACGGGGACCGCTCGCTCCGTCGCCTGCCTGGTGCCCGGTGCCCACGCCACTGGGGCCTCCGTCTTCACGCAGGAGGCTTTCATCTGCGGAGGGTGACACGGCCCGTGCGCCCCAGAGGGCCCCGCGGCCTCCACTCAGAGCAGGTGGTCGGGCCGGGCACGCTCTCGTGTGTTGCTAGACAGACAACAGGAGAGACGCAGCCCTGAAAGGTTTCGTCTACTTTGGGGAGACAAGGGCTAACTGGAAATTACTGGAATAAAGTACACGGCAGTCATGTGCACGGCTAATCAACACAGTTCCTGCCGTGTGCTGCTAGTTGCTCTAAGTACGCGACACGCAAAGTCACTTAACGCTGACAAGAGCCCTATAAAGTGGGTCTCATCGTGATGCCATTATACAGATGAGGAGACTGAGATCTGGGCGGGTGTCTCACGGGCCCGAGTCACGTAGCAGCATCCATGTGTGCGCCGTGAGCCCTGGGGGGGCTGAGTGGAGGCAGGAAGGGGTGAACAGGCCCTGGCAGAGGAGGCAGTGGGGGGTGGGGGGGTGAGAGGCGGGCTGGCGGTGAGTGGGGACACGGCGTGTCCCAGGGGACGCCTGGGTCCTCGAGTGCACCCCGCAGGCTCCTGGTCCCCATCACTCTGTGCACGTCCCCCAGGCAGGGACTCTCCTGTCACCTCGGCCTCCACAGAGCCTAGTGGAAGAGCCTGGGTTAAGAGGCAGCCTGTATGGGACCTGTGAGGGCAGACGAAACCCTGCCGGCTCCAGACCTCCTGCCCTCAGACCCGCTGACCTGGCGCTGACCGGGCCGGGGGCGGAGAGTGGGGGCAGGGAGGCCGTGCGTCAGATGCAGGGGGTGCCGAGGCCCAGGACGGAAACCCACACTGGCATCAGAGCTCAGAAACCCGCCAGCCCCACATCGCGCTTCCGTCAAAGGTCCGCCCTACAGAGGGCGCCAGGCGTAGACACGTGGTTGAGCCAAGGTGCAGGGGCGGGGGGGGGGGGGGACCGCCTGCCCCCAACTGTTAGTAAACCCGTAGAGCAGGGCCCCTGCCCGCGTTCCCTCCTCGGGTCGCTGGGACACCCGACCCCATTAACGCCAGCGTCAGGGCTGAGACACTGGACGGTCCAGAGACAACATGACCTTCGCGATCGTTCCATGAGTTTGCAGAGCACTGGCAGGCAGCCCCCAGGCCCGCGTGCTGCCCTCCCAGGCAGGACCCCGTGCCGATCAGTGTGTTCCTGGCTCCCGCCCCACAGGACCTGCTTCGGGGAGCGTGGCTGCTCGTCCTCACGGCAGTGGCTGACCCGCTTTAAAACCAGCCCCACTAGGACGCTGCCTGGGTGTCAGCAGATGGGGCAGGAGCCGCTTAGCGAATCCCTCATCTTTCCTGGATGTAAGACTAGATGTCATACACCCACTGCGCGCAGAACGAAACAGCGGGAAGGACCGCCTGACACGAGACGGCGATGGTTTTCCATACACGACTTCAACGACCACAGACTTTTGGTACGTGCCTGAGGAACCAGGCTTTAGAGTAACTGCAAGAGAAACGCAGAGCTTTCTGCATTTTTTTTTTTTTTGCTTTTTTTTTTGCTTTCTGCATTTTTGGCCCCTGCCTCAGTTTGCCCTTCCTATGGACTTCCAGGTCCCATGGGTGACCGGGAGTGCGATGTTCACAATCAGGGCTCGCTTCCAACGGGCGAAGGTGACTCGCTCCCCCCGGATCTTCCCGGGTTTCCTTGCAGGTGACACCGCACCACCTGGAGTACGACGCGGCCCTGAACCCCACCGGCCCCCGAGAGGGCGGCGAGCGCTAACCTAACGCAGGTTTTCGTGAGGCTGGGCCCCTGGGGAGGCCAGCAAGGGAGCCCCTCTGTCTGCAGCAGCCGCCCCCGGGCCCAGGACGGAGACGCCTGCGGGCCTCGGTCCCGGTGGACAGCAAGGGGGGGGGGGGGGCTGTGCAGGAGCCGTGACGAGAGTGAGCCCTGTCCCCTCCAGGCTGACGGAGCCACGAGTCTTTTCTGAGCGCCTCAGATGCGGAAAGGGTCTGGTCCGCCACACTCCCCGTCCCCACAACCTTGGGCAAGGACAGGTCGAGCGGCCCCTGACCAGCCCCCACCCCCACCAGCCATCCTTTAAGGTTGGGCCGTGCCCAGCAGGTGGGGGTGGCCCGGGGACAGTGCTGGGCAGACAGAAAGCAGAAATGAGCTGCATTTGGGGCCCTGCGCCCCGTCCCCCGGCACAACACGAACCCCTGCGCCCCGTCCCCCCGCACAACACGAACCCGATGGCCCAGGAGAGCAGCATCGGCCACCCTGGGCTACGAGGGCCCCTCTGGGCCATAGCCATGCCAGTCGGTGGTCACTGGTGGCCAGAGGGCCAGATGACAGCTCCGAGCCTCCCTGGGACTCGCCCCGCGGGACGGAGTGCAGGTGGCGCTGGGGTGGCCTTCCTGGGCCTCGTCTCCTGTGCGGCGAGGCCGGTCCAGACTCCCGCGTGTAGGAGCGTCAGAGACCAGGAACGCTCTGAATGTGCCGTCTGCCGGGCTGAGCGCCGACGGTCCCGCAGCTGAGAGCTTCCTTCTCTGCGACGGCAGAGGAGGGGTATGTAAGTCTTTCTTCACGCAGCCCGAGAGAATCCTTCTGGATTTGTCTTCCGTTGGCGTCCATGTAATGCCTGTGATGTCTGTTTCCTATGCCTCCGTGTATGCTTTGGAGTCTCAATTTCACGCACGTCGGCGGGTACGTCGCTGGCACAGAGCCCAGCGGCATCGTGGACGGCTTCCCGGCACGAGAGCTCGGCTGCCGCACACACAGGTGCCATAAAAATAAGTTCTACTTGTTCAAAAAAATTCAAAAGAAAACACACATCCTTGTTTGTTTTTGCACAGAATGTCTCTGGAAGGACACAGCCACTGGGGGTGGAACGCAGACCTCGGGACCATCACTCTGACAGGACCTCTTGATTTCTTTCACAGTTTTAGTAAATATTAGAAAACACGACAGAACAGCCATTGAGGCACAGGTGTGGAAAAGGACACCGTAAAGGGCTGAAGTCGTGAAAGCCTCAATTACAAACTAGCCACCGTATCAAATGTACAGTCAAGTACAACAATCGAGCAGACTGTAACACAAAAATAAAAACGCGATGGGGCACCTGGGGGGCTCAGTCGGTTGAGCGTCCATCCGACTCTTGATTTTGGCTCAGGTCACGATCTCACGGTTCATGAGTTCCCACCCCACCTCGGGCTCCGTGCTGACAGTGCGGAGCCTGCTTGGGATTCTCTCTCCCTCTCTCTGTGTCCCTCCCCCACTGTGTTCTCCCTCTCTCTTTCTCTCTCAAAATAAGTAAATAAACATGTTTTAAAAAATAAATTAAAAATGCAAGTATCAGATACCTGAAAGCACTCTTTTTTCCCAAAAGGAAAATTAACAGCAAAAGCATGAAGTATTTTTCCAAGAAGGGAAAGTAACCACAATAAAATACCATCAGCACGTAGTTGAATAATTCAATACCAAGTCCAAATTCATAAGGAACGGGTGAGCAGACCCAAGGCAGGGCCCTGAGAGGCCCCCAGCGGGGACGGGCAGCAGCCAGCCAGGCCCCCGCGGCCACCGGGACTCCGCACGAGGGGCCGGGCCGCGGCCGCTGCTGCCCAGAGCCCACCGACCCACAGGTCCTCAGACTGAGTCTCAGGCAGCCTGCGGAGTCCCGTTTGGTATAAAAACCACACCACGTGACCCTCTCCTTGAATAGTTGGCTTCGTTTTTTAAAGAGAATTTCAGCATCAATCCACTACCTTCAGAAAGTTTATCAGAACGTTTACGTACCTTGTGTCGGCTGTATCCCATGACTACTTGCACCTCACCGGGGATGTAAAACAAATTTCCTCAATGCTTCAAAACCGGTCACAGGGGTCCCCGACGATTTATATTTTTCTCTGAAACACATCTTGGTGAGTGGCGTCTACACAGCAGCCCGGCAGCCCAGGGGGGCCGGCTGGTTTTCGCGCCACGGCAGGGCGCGCTCCCTCCGGGTGTACCTTCCCCTCCGTTAAAGCCGTCTGTGCATACGGTCCCTTGCCAGTGTGCACCGAAACATTCTGTTTTGCTATCATTTTGGGGGAAGAGGACTGTTAAGCCTTAAGAAAAGGCCATTTTGAGGGGGGGGGAAAGGGGGCTCCTTCTGATCGGTGACCTTTCCAATTCACACAAAGCAGCTTTGAACTTGCATTTCCGTACTTTTCATAAAGAAACGCTTCAGAGACGTTAGCAGCCAGCTGCAGCTGCTGATTTCAGTATTTGGAAACTCGGTTGTGCTGGATATTTCCTTCAAATTCCTCAGCTGCGCAGGGTCCTTAACTTAGTGCCAGGGAAATTCATTAGGGAAAAACGAACAATTAGCTTCTACGAACATAGTGCAAATTTTTAGAAATGATCAGCACAGTCACAGAAATGTGAATTTCCTCCACTCCAGGCAGAGGCCAGAACGGCAGGCGTTGTGGACAAACGGGGGGACCGCAGCCCCGCCTGCCACGTATCACGTAGACACACCGAGGGGCTCCACGGAACCCCACGTCCTCTTCGCAAACCCAAACGTGTAAGCTGCCCAGGTGAGTAATCGGAACGTGTGAGTGCCGTCGGCCCCAGGAAAGGACCGTGAACTTACTCCTTCCCGTCCGGGGAAAAGCAAAGCCTCCGATAATTGCCACCGAGGGAGAGATGACACTTGTCACAAAACTTGCCAGGAAATAATCAGGGCCGGAGAGGTGGCTTTCTGTCCCGCGCCACAAGAAGGCGCTGGAACACGGGGTGTGGCGACGTCAGGTTGAACAGGATCTCCGTCCTGCACTCCAGCACTCTCCCCATAACCCACCCTGGTGCAAGACGGGGTGGGGCGGGCGGATCCCAGGAGGGCCTCAGTCACGGTTGCGGGACGTCTCCCCTCCGCGCCCCTGTGTCCCCAACTCTGCAGCTGACTTCAAACACATACCTCAAGCGGAGCTACATACGAAGATTCTGGGGGTACTGAAATATGAAGAAATTGTGCACACAGGTTCAGCTTACAGGGTCTCAAACCGCTTTGTACTCTTGCCGGGAATAAGCTCTTGGCCACGGGGCACAGTTACCGAAGGGACGTGCGATTAAAAACCCTGAAGCTAGGGGCACCTGGGTGGCACAGTCGGTTAAGCGTCCGACTTCAGCCAGGTCACGATCTCGCGGTCCGTGAGTTCGAGCCCCGCATCAGGCTCTGGGCTGATGGCTCAGAGCCTGGAGCCTGCTTCCGCTTCTGTGTCTCCCTCTCTCTCTGACCCTCCCCCATTCATGCTCTGTCTCTCTCTGTCCCAAAAAATAAATAAACGTTGAAAAAAAAATTAAAAAAACAAAAAAACCCTGAAGCTATTTCCAAATAATAGCGAATAGGCGAGCTACAAAAATCCTCCCTCGGAGAAAAGTCCTTTGTCTCTGACTCCTACCCGGCCCCCAGCAACGTTACTCTTCAAATCGTTAGAAGGAGGAAGAGAACACATCCTTACAGAATAAATACAAACCAGCGGTGTTCAGACGGAGACACGTTGACCTGGCCGCTCACCAGCACAGACGACGGGGGCCACGCTCAGCGCGTTCCCTGTCATTTCCTTCACCTCCGGAGCGTCCCCGTGCAGGGAAAGACCCTGCGCAGAAAGCCGTCTGCAGACCCAGGAGTCTCGATCAACAGGCCAAGGCGAGCTGTAAATCCCCAAGCCGTGAGTAAGGAACACCCGCCTTCCGGCAAGCAAGGCCTGGAGTGCACCTGGATGCAGCTCAAAGAGCAGCTTTTTGGTCCTCAATACTTCTCAAGGCCATATGCTGCCTGCCAGGGACATTCACGCTCTCCGCACAAAGGGAGAGACCTCCCACCATCCTCCAGGCCTGCCTCTGGCGCAAGATCCGCGAAGAGGAAAGCAAGAAGCAGGAACCATCTAGAATAAACGGTGGGAACAAGACCGTTCCGCTCCCTTTTTATGCCACACTCTCCCAGAACGATCTCTCCCTCACCTGTCCACCCCTGCCGTGTGCCTGCAGCTCCTGGCCCGAGACCGCGTGTCTGCAGAGACCTCAACGCCACACGCACCTTACCTGGCAAATCCTCAACAACAGGTAAATTAGTCAGTGATAACAACGAACGGATTCCTCGGGAGAAAGGTACGGCTGGACGTGCCCCGTGAGCCCTAGGCTACGGGTCACGCACACTACGATTTACTAAAGCGGAATCTTAGTACTGCGTTAGGGGTTCGCCAGGTTCAATAATCCAGTCATCGGGAAGGGGTGCCAACTGGGCAGAAGGGCCGGGGCCACCGCATCCCCTGAAGCCTCTGCCTCTCACAGCCTGAGCGCCGCTCACCCGGCGGCCATGGCTGGCAACACCAAGAAGACCACCCACTAGCTGTGACAATCTGAGCGGCGTCCTCACCCCAAGGGACCATCCTTGACCAGAGCCGGTTATAGACGGCAGGTCTGCAGAAGTAACACCGAGGTGTTAATGTGGTTGGGGGGCCGCAAGTAGCCTCCTGCCCTCCGAGAACCTTCGACAGAACCTCCACGTGGCCGTGGATTTCCAACAGGGACTTACACACATTCTCGGCAAGGCATTCAAGGCCCATGGACTTACATTATTGCACGTGGCCGAAAATGTGGGCTATGGAGGCAGAAAGACAGATTTAAGTCCTAGCTCTGTCCCTTAAAGCACGGAGGCCTTGGGCACAGTCCTCACCTGTAACATAGAAGGTAAGCCCACCTCCCACCCAGGCTGCTGTGACGCCCAACACACGGCGGGGCCCCACGAGTGGCGGCCACCAGGCCTGCCACCCCCCAGAACATCGCGGAGGGCAGACGCTAAGGCCATTCGGCCCCAAATCCTCATCCACACCTGTCCCAGCCTCCCTTCCCGCCTCGGTGCAGCCGTCCTCACAGGGCTCCCGAGACATCTAAACCCCCGCCCTTTCCCCCGGGAAGATCCTCCGGGAGATGTGTGACCTCACGAGGAATTTAACGCACTTTAACTTTCCACACCTTTTTAAATCCGTGAAATCCTGCACTCGTGCCTGAAAGAACATAAACACACCGGCAGAGCACGATGGACTGTTGTCAAAGACGCAGAGAAACAGCTTCCGGGGCAGGAGAGAGAGTCCCCACGTCCAACCCCCTTTCCAGTCAACACCCCTCTCTGCACCTGTAGTCGCCGTCCCGGCGGTGTGATCACCCCTTCCTCGTCTGCCTCTGCGGCTTCCCACCCGAAGAGGCTTCTCGAAGTGCCAGGGGTGAGTTCTGTCTGGTGTTGCATTTTAAATGGACCCGTGTGTCCTGTGTTTCGGTGCGTCCACTGGGGACCACGCTGGAGCCCCATGTCGGCACGACCCGAGCGAACCACGACAGGAACCACGGACATCCAGCCACTGCCCGGATTTGGTGGTTACGGCAAATGCTGCTGCGGACGTCCTGGTGCCAGTCTCTGTCCTGCCGCAGACGTGAGTGCTTTTCTCCGTAGCCGCTCTGCATCCTGCTGCCCGCACGGGAAGGGCGCGTGGGTTCTGCACCGGTGGCTCCGGCAGCCGTGGGAGGTTCTGTGGTCCCACGGCCTCGCGGGCACGTCACGGATCGCTTTTTCTTGGCGGCTAACGGAGTGGTGTGTGGGGACCCGACTGTAACGTTCACGTGTGTTTCCCTGCTGCGTGAGTCTCAACCCCGTCTCCCGTTCGCTGGCCATTAGCTTCCCTCCTTTATAACGTGCTGCCTGCTTAAGGCTTTGGACCACTTTTGGCTAGAGTCGTCTCATTTTTCTTATCCATTAAGAGGAGCCTGGGTATTCTGTATTAATGGCTTAAAAATACATGTTGATGGAATATGTTTCTTTCGAAGGTCCTCCTGGGAGAAGGGAGGAGGAGGATCGGGGGCAGGGGCTCTCGTGTGCCGCCGAAACCTCGCCAACACGCGGATGTCTGCCTCCCTCCGCTGCGGCCTGCCTCCGTGGATGCGCATGTTCACGACAAACACACACACGCGCACGTTCTAAGTGACAGTCACTCTTTGTGGCTACGTTTTAAATCTCTTCTCCCAGTGTTTACATTTTTATAGCATGAACTTACAGGATAAGCCTCGTGTGAACTCCAGGGCGAAAGGTAACTGTTGAACACTGAGGCTAACCCAGTTTTAGTAAACCGGGCGGGGGCTACGGCCATCGTTCACAGCCATGGCTAAGGGACCCTAGCCATGAGGCACACCAGCTACGAGACCAGTGGAGAGAGGAGGATACACGCGGAGAGGGAGTCCCTGGCTGTGTGCACATGAAAGCTCGGCCCTCCGTGGTGCGTGTCAGTGTCACGGCCCCGTGCAGAGCGCCGCCCTATCGCCCTGCCGTGCTGCACGACCTGGGAGGCTCTGTCAGCATCTGGGAAGAAGTTAAGCCACGCTGTGGAAGAGTCCGTCATAAACTGTCCGTGTGTGTGTGTGTGTGTGTGTGTGTGTGTGTGTGTGTGTGTGACTGGGCATCGCGCGTGTGGGCGTCGGCTCCCGCATCCGGAAGCTCCCTGGTCTGACTTTCTCAACAATCCCCACGACCTGCGGAGCCTCTGAGCACAACAGCTGCTCTCCACGTCCACGTTTGTGCAGAATAAGAGCGCGGCTACGGCGGGGGGCTGACGGGCCTTTTCCGTAGCTGCCTGGAAGTTACTCAACGCACCAGCAGCAGCAGCAGGCGTGAGGCCACTGGCCTCACTGGCCACCGGCCAGGCCCCCTGAGGTCACAGCCCCAACCCCGGGGAAGCGGAAAGGGACGCTCACCTGCAGAGAGAGGGTCTGAGAGGACAGCCGGCCCCGTCCTCACCCCAACTCTGCCCTGAAACACGGGGCTTTTCCCGCGGCTCCCACACAACACACACCGGACTTCTGAGCAGACCGTTGTCCATCATCCATCCCGTGGACCAGAAAACCCACACGGGCACTGAGAAAACGGAGCACGTCCATAGAGTCAAATTATAATTACCGATGCCGGCCTGGAAAAATACGCCAGCGCCCGGTACAGCGGTTTGATTCCAAAAACAAAGGACTGTTTGGAGAACGTAAGAGATTCAGCCGATTCTGTACATAAAGACCTTCCCGATAAAGATCTTTCAGACGCAGCTTAATTTTTCAAACGGTACCACTAAAATCACAGAGACGGGCATCCCCTGGCTTTCTCCTTTGTACGATAAGGCTCAGCGCAAGCCGGTGCCACACGCCGGAGGGGAAGTAAGTCTGTGACAGTACGTCCCAGAGCGAGGGACACACACGGAGGCCGACCGTGTGCGCTCATCCCCCCCTTACTCCACGAGTCTGCGCAAGAATTATTAGGTGCAAATGTTAGCTCGCTAAAAATATTTGTCAGCAACTTTTAGCTCTTGGATAACAAAATAGTTATTTGAAATAAATATATTTTAATTTCGCGTTATGCACACCCCGTGGCTTTTAAGCGATGACCAGTCACTGGAAATATTAGGTTTCGCGTCGCTGTTAATTACAGACGTCATCAGGCTGCAGCGGTTATGAGTTCTGGCCTGTGCCTTGGCTGTTGGTGTAAGCGTCTGAATCATGAGCAGAATTCCTAATTAGAAGATGCCTGACCTTTAAATAAAAAAATGAGTCTAGAAGTAAATCCTGAACGCAAACGTCTCAATATTCCACATGAAAAATCAGGACTAGGCTCTGTCCTTTATTATCACCGTGGCTACGTTCTACTATAGTCTAATCTAGGGACGGTGATGCAAAGGTCACGGGGCCCCTTCACAGATGCGCCGATAGGTCCTCTCGGCCAATTAATCACAACTCAAGGGGCGACTGGGTGGCTCAGTCGGTTAAGCCTCAGACTTATGGTCTCACAGCTCGAGCCCCGCGTCGGGCTCTGTGCTGACGGCTCGGAGCCTGGAGCCCGCTTCGGATTCTGTGTCTCCCTCTCTCTCTGTCCCTCCCCTGCTTGCACTCTGTCTCTCTCAAAAATAAATAAACATTAAAAAAACTCTTTTTAAATCACAACTCAAGCTGAAAAACATTCTCAAATAAAAATGACGTGAATCATTTATATCATTTTCGGTAAAATATTAGCGGAAAACGGACCATCCCGTAAGTTACTCTCCTGCCGGTAAGATTACCTTCGGTGCGTGAGCTCTCTTATGAGTAATAAAGCAACACAAATAAACCATCTGGGGACGGACCTGTGAAGAACGGTCCTCCTTCTCTTTGCAAACGTATACACATAAAACCAGAACTTTCCTTTTTCTTTTTTGCCAAAGAAAACACGTGGGCATTTGCACTGCTGACTGCAGCCCTTGGTCGTTCCGAAAAGACTAAGAACCCTGAGTCGAAGAAGCTACCAACCTTCAGACCAGGGCTGCGGCTGGGAAAGCCTCTTGAAACCGTTTTCATCCTGTTTTAGGCTCTGTCGGCGACACGAGCCCAGCGCCCGCTAGCCCTCACCACCACCTACACTGCATTTCTTGCGAACCGCGAGCACACAGGCGTGGAGGGTCAGGACGCGGCGCGCGAGGGCACCTACCGGGGCACCGGGGCGTCTTGTGGGCCACGGCCGTGCCACTGACGGGCCTCCCGTTGGGCGTGACGCACCAGCAGTATCCCGTGTAGCTGTGACACTGCACCTGCGGGACGGCAGGACGGGGTCAGCTCGCTGCCGTGCTCGAGGCGGCCCCACTAGGAGGCCACGTGCCTCTTACCTGGCTGCATCTGGACACAGTGGCAGACGGGCGGCCCCAGGACCCAGGGGTTTGTAGGCGACCCAGGCGCTTCTGCCGCGCACGCCGGCTCGCCGCCTCTGAGACGGGCCCCAGCAGTCCCAAGACAGGCTCGGTGTCTCCCCACTGCGCCCAGACCACGATGAGGAGGGAGGGACGGCGTCCGTCCCGCCCCCGAGGTCTCCCCAGCATCCTGCCCACCTCTGAGCCCCGGGGTCTCCCCAGCACCCCACCTGCCCCCCGGGTCTCCCCAGCATCCTGCCCACCTCCCCTGCCCCCCCAGGTCTCCCCAGCATCCCTCCCACCTCCCCTGCACCCCCAGGTCTCCCCAGCATCCCTGCCCCCCACCCGGGAATCCACAGCATCTCACCTGCCCCCCTGGGTCTCCCAGCATCCTGCCCACCTCCTAGCCCCAGGATCTCCCCAGCACCCCACCTGCCCCCCTGGGTCTCCCCAGCATCCTGCCCACCTCCCCTGAACCCCCAGGTCTCCCCAGCATCCCTGCCCCCCACCCGGGTCTCCCCAGCATCCCACCTGCCCCCCAGATCTCCCCAGCATCCCTGCCCCCCACCCGGGTCTCCCCAGCATCCCACCTGCCCCCCAGATCTCCCCAGCATCCCTGTCCCCCACCCGGGAATCCACAGCATCCCACCTACCCCCCTGGGTCTCCCCAGCATCCTGCCCACCTCCTAGCCCCAGGGTCTCCCCAGCATCCCTGCCCCCCACCCGGGTCTCCCCAACATCTCACCTGCCTCCCTGGGTCTCCCCAGCCTCCCGTCCACCTCCCCTGCACCCCCAGGTCTCCCCAGCATCCCTCCCACCTCCCCTGCACCCCCAGGTCTCCCCAGCATCCCTGCCCCCCACCCAGGTCTCCCCAGCATCCCACCTGCCCTCCAGATCTCCCCAGCATCCTTGCCCCCCACCCAGGAATCCACAGCATCCTGCCTGCCCCCCCGGGTCTCCCCAGCATCCTGCCCACCTCCTAGCCCCAGGGTCTCCCCACCACCCCACCTGCCCCCCGGGTCTCCCCAGCATCCTGCCCACCTCCCCTGCCCCCCCAGGTCTCCCCAGCATCCCTCCCACCTCCCCTGCACCCCCAGGTCTCCCCAGCATCCCTGCTCCCCACCCAGGAATCCACAGCATCCCGCCTGCCCCCCTGGGTCTCCCCAGCATCCTGCCTACCTCCTAGCCCCAGGGTCTCCCCACCACCCCACCTGCCCCCCGGGTCTCCCCAGCATCCTGCCCACCTCCCCTGCCGCCCCAGGTCTCCCCAGCATCCCTCCCACCTCCCCTGCACCCCCAGGTCTCCCCAGCATCCCTGCCCCCCACCCAGGAATCCACAGCATCCGGCCTGCCCCCCTGGGTCTCCCCAGCATCCTGCCCACCTCCTAGCCCCAGGGTCTCCCCACCACCCCACCTGCCCCCCGGGTCTCCCCAGCATCCTGCCCACCTCCCCTGTACCCACAGGTCTCCCCAGCATCCCTGCCCCCCACCCAGGAATCCACAGCATCCCACCTGCCCCCATGGGTCTCCCCAGCATCCTGCCCATCTCAGAGCCCCGAGGTCTCCCCAGCACCCCACCTGCCCCCCCCCCGAGTCTCCCCAGCATCCTGCCCACCTCCCCTGCACCCCCAGGTTTCCCCAGCATCCCTCCCACCTCCCCTGCACCCCCAGGTCTCCCCAGCATCCCTGCCCTCCACCCGGGTATCCACAGCATCCCACCTGCCCCCCCGGGTCTCCCCATCATCCTGCCCACCTCCTGGCCCTGGGGTCTCCCCACCACCCCACCTGCCCCCCGGGTCTCCCCAGCATCCCTCCCACCTCCCCTGTACCCACAGGTCTCCCCAGCATCCCTGCCCCCCACCCAGGTATCCACAGCATCCCACCTGCCCCCCTGGGTCTCCCCAGCATCCTGCCCACCTCCTAGCCCCAGGGTCTCCCCAGCATCCCTGCCCCGCACCCGGGTCTCCCCAGCATCCCACCTGCCTCCCTAGGTCTCCCCAGCCTCCCGTCCACCTCCCCTGCACCCCCAGCATCCCTCCCACCTCCCCTGCACCCCCAGGTCTCCCCAGCATCCCTGCCCTCCACCCGGGTATCCACAGCATCCCACCTGCCCCCCCGGGGTCTCCCCAGCATCCTGCCCACCTCCAAGCCCCGGGGTCTGCTCACCACCCCACCTGCCCCCCGGGTCTCCCCAGCATCCTGCCCACCTCCCCTGCCCCCCCGGGTCTCCCCAGCATCCCTCCCACCTCCCCTGCATCCCCAGGTCTCCCCAGCATCCCTGCCCCCCACCCGGGAATCCACAGCATCCCACCTGCCCCCCTGGGTCTCCCCAGCATCCTGCCCACCTCCTAGCCCCAGGGTCTCCCCAGCATCCCTGCCCCCCACCCGGGTCTCCCCAGCATCCCACCTACCTCCCTGGGTCTCCCCAGCCTCCCGTCCACCTCCCCTGCACCCCCAGGTCTCCCCAGCTTCCCTCCCACCTCCCCTGCACCCCCAGGTCTCCCCAGCATCCCTGCCCTCCACCCGGGTATCCACAGCATCCCACCTCCCCCCCCGGGTCTCCCCAGCATCCTGCCCACCTCCTAGCCCTGGGGTCTCCCCAGCACCCCACCTGCCCCCCTGGGTCTCCCCAGCATCCCTCTCACCTCCCCAGCATCCCTGCCCCCCACCTGGGTATCCACAGCATCCCACCTGCCCCCCCAGGGTCTCCCCAGCATCCTGCCCACCTCCAAGCCCCGGGGTCTGCTCACCACCCCACCTGCCCCCCGGGTCTCCCCAGCATCCTGCCCACCTCCCCTGCCCCCCCGGGTCTCCTCAGCATCCCTCCCACCTCCCCTGCATCCCCAGGTCTCCCCAGCATCCCTGCCCCCCACCCAGGAATCCACAGCATCCCACCTGCCCCCATGGGTCTCCCCAGCATCCTGCCCACCTCCGAGCCCCAAGGTCTCCCCAGCACCCCACCTGCCCCCCCGAGTCTCCCCAGCATCCTGCCCACCTCCCCTGCACCCCCAGGTTTCCCCAGCATCCCTCCCACCTCCCCTGCACCCCCAGGTCTCCCCAGCATCCCTGCCCTCCACCCGGGTATCCACAGCATCCCACCTGCCCCCCCGGGTCTCCCCAGCATCCTGCCCACCTCCTAGCCCTGGGGTCTCCCCAGCACCCCACCTGCCCCCCTGAGTCTCCACAGCATCCCTCCCAGCCCCAGCTCCTCTCCCCCCCACCCCCACTCCTCCATCCACACAGACACACGCCAGAGAGGGCATCCCCTGCTGTCGGTGCCTCTGCCCACTTCTCCCCCACTCCAGCCCCTGCCAGGCCCCCGGAGGCCCAGTGATATAAAAGCACAGCGTTCATGTCACTATCGGACAGCAGACTGTTTGTTTCTCTGCGAAGGGCTGTGTTCGTTAGCCCCGCACTTCAGGGATTTTTGCCTCAATGGGGAACAGTGGTGTTGACAGCAAAGACTCGGCCACACGTAAGACAGAGAACTGGGTTATTTTCCTGACTGACTCTGACCAACAAGGTGGGAGGAAAGTCACAAACCCACCTCGCGCCAGGGTCACCGGCGGCCTGCGCCTTCCCGCACCCGCCCCAGGCGTGGTAAACTAGGACTGCTTCCCACGGAAGGCCCGGGGTCAGTGGGGCCCGCTCCCCTCCCGGAAGGGCTGGGCCAGGCCAGCGCCCGGGGACAGCGGCCGGCGGCACGGCCCCGACGCGGGCACTTGCGCCGGGACGGGCGTGAGTGAGTGAGCTCACCAGGACCACCGCCAGCGGTAACAGCCCCGCCAGGACCTCCCTTCCCAGCTGTGCACGGGGGCCCCCAGGGACACCCCCTCCCCCCCCCCCCCCCCGCAGCTGGGAGCAGACGCTGCGGGGACCGGACGGGGCCAAGGGCCTCACCTGGCTGTAGGTGCCGTCGTCGTTGCATTCCGGAATAAACACCTGCTGCAGCTCCTTCCGGGCCTGCTCCTGGGTGTACTTCCTCTCGGCCACGCACCTGGACACGTCTGCGGGGAGAGCACAGCACACGCACCAGTTACACAACCGGGACCCACGAGCGTGTGAGCCACCGGGCCACGTGGGGGCGCGGGGTCGCAGCGCCCCCGGCGGGAAGGTGACGGGAGCAGGTTTGCTCTGCACTCGATGAGCGAGGGAGCCGAGGCTCAGAGAAGCCGCTCTGCCCGTCCTGCTAAAAGGCAGGTGCTGCCTCCTGGGAAACGAAGAAGCTCCGGCCGCGGCCGGCTGCAGGCGGGCTCTCTGCGGGTCCAGGCCGCACGTGGGGGCCCTCGGACACCGCGCCGGCCCGGGACACCCGCCCCACCTGAAGACCGCCTCGGCGGGACCTGCACAACGGCCCTCGCGTGTGTCGCACTGTCCCGGGGTCTCAAAGCGATACTAAGGTCCTGCCCCCTCCAGCTCCAGGAGGAAAATCTGACAGCGTGTCAGATGAAAAGCCAAACACCCTCAGCCCGCCCTCCGCTCTGTCCCAGACTTTCAGGTGTTGGCATTAGCGATACTGCGGCAGAACCTGATAAAAAGCACCCAGTTCCTACTGCTCCTCAGGAAGCCGTCTCCTGAGACCCAGTAAGTCGGTGAGAAGGGAAGCGGCTAAAAACACCGAGTGCGTCTCGTCTCCTTCCGGACACGGACACCCTCAAACCAATCACGGGCACGCGGGTGTGCACGAGGGACGTGGCGGCTCGTGCGCGAGGCTGCCGTCCTCTCCGCCACCCCCCCCCAGCCCGCACCGGCCTGCGTGCGACACGGGGGCCCGGCGGGCAGCGCCTCCCGCTGCGGGCCCCAGGCCTCCTGGGATGGGCTCCGGGGTGCGAGCCCCTTGGACACCGCAGCACGGCGTGCGTGGCCAAGCACCCACGTGCGTCGCCCACGGGCCTCTCGCCCCCCGACACGCCACCACAAGTTCACGCTCCCTTCTTTGGGCCGCCGTGCGACGTAGCTCATGTGAGTTTTAGAGCTTGAAAAGACAGGCTTTCCCCGTGTTTCTAAAGTGTTTCCAGATTTATTTATTTTTTTTAACGTTTATTTATTTTTGAGACAGAGAGAGAGCATGAACAGGAAAGGGGCAGAGAGAGAGGGAGACACAGAATCCGAAGCAGGCTCCGGGCTCCAAGCTGTTCAGCACAGAGCCCGACGCGGGGCTCGAACTCACAGACCGCGAGATCATGACCTGAGCCGAAGTCGGACGCTTAACCGACTGAGCCACCCAGGCGCCCCAAGTGTTTCCAGATTTAAATAACAGGCTGTCTCGATCTGAAGGGGCCTCTGGACTCCGAGAGCTGCTTCTTCAAACGTGTGCCCTGGCCAACAGCTTTAGATGGCGACTTCTCGTGGTCTGGTAGCAAATCCTGCTGGCCCTGACTGCGTGCCCTCTGGGCACCCGCTGCGGGGCTCGGGGCCGCAGCCACGGCCCCAGCGGCATCGGCCTGCTGCATACAGACTCTGCTGCCGAACATCCCCGTCCCCGGCTTCTGCGGACCCCGGGCCGCCGGCCGCGCCGTGTGTCACGGGCATGCGCGCTGCAGAAGACGCTCTTCCCTCCAGGCCGGTGCTCGTGTGTGGATCTCCGCTTTGGCCTGGCCAGCCGGCACTCGGCAACATGTGGTTTTAATGCAGCCTGTGTTTTAGCTGAGGACAAATCACCGCTTTGCTGGACTTGTGTCCTCGTGTTTTTAGCACAACCTGTGGTTTGACCGTCTAAAAGGAAAAGCGACGGGAGTTCCAGCTTGCACGGTCTCCACCAGGGTCCCGACGGAATCGCAAATCACTTCTGATACTTGAACCATCGTGGAACGTGCCAGAAGAGCATACATTTTCCAAACAACGTGTGGGCCTCGTTCCTGGCCTGGACGCACTTCCTTCAAAGACTCTGCGCTTAGCGCTGATCGGACGTCCTCGGACAGGCAGCGCTCACGTCTGACGGAGACTAAATTCCAAGTTTTTGTCTGGCACATGGCAGGCTGTGTAGTCACAGGAAAGAGGACTCTGAGGCCCGGAACGGCCGAGTCGGCATCAGATGTCCCCCGAAGTTAAGTCCGTGACCACCTACTGAACGAACGTGCCGTCCGTCTCCCACCGCCGGCCTGGTGTCCCTTTCCTAGATCTTCTGAATGACGGTCTTCACGACTGAGCAGGGTCTGGACGGCACCCACCAGATCAATGCTCCTGAAATATGCAAAATGCCAGGGATTTCGCTCAAAATTAGTCACGCCTCCCTTGTGCTCTCTTCAGCGTGTTACTTCCTTCATCGTGGTCGGAACATTTCACACAAGACCCACCTCCTCAGCAAGCGCTTCTGGGTTCCATGCGCCACAGAGCACTACAGGTGATCCCGCATCGCTGACGCTCTCCGCCGCGGCCGTAAGGTCACGTTAAACCCCTACCTTGTTAACGTGTACACGCTCGGGATGAATCGAACGCCCCCCTTTACGGAAATCCAAGTGTTCAGCCCAGCAAGATGCGGGGCGAGGCTGGATGTTTTTCTGGCCGGTGACTCGGTCTGGAATGGCTACCGAGTGGTTTTGACTTTCAGCCTGGTGCCGTGTGCTCTCTGAGGTCCAGACGCCCTCACGGCTCTGTGCCCATGCCCGGCACAGGCCCGGCCCGGGTGAGGTTGGCCTCAGGGCAGGGGAGCCGGATGAGCAGAGGCCACCAGACAAAGGAGGCACACTCTCCCTGGGCGGTGGCCTCAGAAATGATGGCCCTATGAGACACTTTTATTTTTGCTGGCATCCAGTGAAGGCAGACGCGGGATTTCAAAGGTTGTACTATTTTATCCACCCATAATTTCAAAGGCCAGACTCCGAGGAAAATGGAGGACTCGGCACCACCACGCTCTTCGCATAAATAGAACATTCTGTGCCTCCTTAACGTCGGTGGGTGTGCGGTGATGCAAGACCAGAAGGGCGAGCAAGGCGCCCCGTCCACCGAGCCACTGCCGCTCGGCGAGGGCAGGGGTGCCGTACGTCCTCCGGCACCACTCCGTGACCGCAGCGCTCTGGAGCGGGAGGGGGAAGGAACAGAGTTTCCCTTTTACATAAGTGTTATCGTTTCAAATGCAGAAAGACAGAAACAAATTATAATAGGAAAACCTCGAGTACATGCTTGGGGTTGCCAAGCCATACAGGAAAAAACCTACATGGCTGTAAGCTGTTGCAAGAATGTATCGAAGTATTCGGAGTCTGTGCAACATTTGTACAGGAGACGACCGGTCACAACCATCTGCCGGGTAACTGATAACCGCGAGCATCAGGGCATCAAACGAGACCACCGTGCAACCGTCACCACGTCCCCTTTACGGAGTCTGAGTGCCACGCTCCCGGGCCCGGCCCGGCGCTGCGCTGTCGCTCGCGGCTCTGCTGGTGAGCCAGCGTTGCGGGAACACGCGTGTGGGTGGAGCACAGGGAAGACCGTTCTTCACGCAACATTCCAAAGAGTCTTGTGCTTCTGACCGCGGCTGGAACGTGCGAGCAATGATGCTGCTTCCCGTCGTGTCTACTTTAGTCCGCAAGGAAGGACGTTCCTAACCTCGGACCTGTTAGAACGCCATAAAAGAGTGAAGGTGAACGTGACTGGCGTAGGGTTTCTGCAAGAGAGACGCACAGATGTGACGAAAGTGCTAGGACACTGCTTTCTGCAACGGCTACTTCAGGTGGCCTGCCTGTGGGAAGGAAGTGCAGCTTCGACACGGCACGTAGCACGAACAAGGACCCCGCCTGAAGACTGGATGCAGGAGAGAGTCACGTGTACACACACATGTGCACGCACAGAGACATCTGCACACACACACACAGACAACTCCCTTGCTGTCAAGTTCCTTTTAGAACAGTGCACGATTGATCTCTCCTCTTGTCTGGTGGCCCAGAGGTTTTTACTCACCATCTGTGCACACAGATGCACACACGCACACACATCTGTACACATACACATGCGTACACGGGTACACATACATATATGCACAGACACACAGGTGCACGTGCACACACAGATACACACCCAATACACACCCAATACACACCCACACGCAGGTATACAGACACACAATACACACCCACATGCACACGCAGATATGCAAACATACACAATACATACCCACATGCATACGCACACACAGATATACACACACAATATACGCCCACATGCACATGCACACACAAAATACACACCCACATGCACACACAGATATAAACACACTATACACACCCACATGCACACGCACACACAGATATGCACACACACAATACACACCCACATGCACATGCAGATATGCACACACACAATACACACCCACATGCACATGCAGATATGCACACACACAATACACACCCACATGCACACGCACACAGATATGCACACACACAATACACACCCACATGCACACGCACACACAGATGCACACACACAATACACACCCACATGCACACGCACACAGATATGCACACACACAATACACACCCACATACACACGCACACACAGATATGCACACACACAATACACACCCACATGCACACAGATATGCACACACACAATACACACCTACATGCACACGCACACAGATATGCACACACAATACACACCCACATGCACACACACACAGATATACACACACAATATACACCCACATGCACATGTACACACAATACACACCTACATGCACACACAGATATGCACACACACAATACACACCCACATGCACACGCACACACAGATATACACACACAATATACACCCACATGCACACGTACAACACAATACACACCCACATGCACACACACACAGATATGCACACACACAATACACACCCACATGCACATAGACATGCACATATACACATATATGCACACACAATACACACAGCTACCTATACATACACACAAGCACACAAGCATATGTGCAGATACACATATATATGCACACATGTGCATGCACAGATACACACATGCACACATACACACAGATACACACAACACACAAAGATATACATGCACATGTGCACACTAGACACACATGCACACACATACATGCACACAATCATGCACACACACATTCCACACATCCCGCGTAGATTTCTTTTACAGAAATCTCTGTTTTGTTGAAGAAAATAATAGCAGGCTAAGAGCTGACTTAGCGTAGCCAAACCACACTCTGGGGCCGGACGCTTGCTGTGGGTTCACAAAGCCTCCTGGTGAAGTTACAGGAAACACCCAGACGGCTCTGGCCTCCCAAAGGCGACGCCCCCGAAGTGAAAGGAGCCTGTTTCTTTACATTCCGCGTGTAAATCAAGGCTTGTTAGGAGCCTTCTCATGATTAGGAAAATGGTTGAACAGAAAGAATTCTTAGTGTTCACCTGGCCCCACCACCCTGTTTTAGAGACGAGAAGGCTGGTGTGGACGTGCAGCCCCAGCCAGCCGGTGAGAGAAACCGAGGCTGAATCTGCAGTTCTCACACCTGAGCGGGCGTCAGAGCACTGGGAAGTGTGCAGGGCAGGCGCTGGGACCTCCCGGCACCGCCCCACCCCTCGGGGGCCCCGATGTCTGCGTTCCGAGCGCCCACGTGGACAAACAGGCAGAGAGGAGAGGCCAGCGACTGTGGAGGAGTCTCGGGCTGCGGGGCGGTTACATCACATTTTTAGCAAAACTAACGGAAAGGTAGAGGGCGTTCAGAGACGCCAACACCAAGCCCAGCGGGGGTGAGCGACGCCTCCGGGCTCCGCAGAAATCCTCGGGGACGACACGCCCCGCTCACGCTGCCCTGCAGGTCGCTGCTTCCCGCTGGGTTTCCGGGACACAGGTGCCCAGCGCTTGGGCTGCCCTCCTGGGGATCTGGCCGCTCAGAGCCCAGTGTCAGCAAGAAGTCCCTCCGTGGGCAGCCCGTGGACCGCACGTCCACAGAGGGAGGCGCTGGGGCCGCCAGGGTCTGTCCCCATCGAGGCCGCGGGCTCTGCTGTGTGTTCCCCATCATGGGAGGGTCCCCGGTGCAGCTCGCCAGCTACGAGGTAACACTCCCCAAGGCGCCACCCCCAGTGGCTTTTCCCACCGCCACCAACAGGCCCAGAGGGACCACGGGTCTCCGCAGGGCTGTGGGGAAGGTTCCGAGCAGGCAGCCGTGGCGGGAGGCCTCTGTGGATGGGCCAGCAGGTTTCCCCAGACAGCACTATGACCCGGGATTTGTCCCGGCAGGGACTGACCACGGACGGAGGCCCCACAAGCACGTGTTCTGGCTTCTACTTATAGTCACCGCTTGTCCAAGAAAACCCCGTGGGTGTGTGTCACTCGGGGTTCATGCAACACGATCGTCACGAAGAACAACAACCACTCATCCGTCCGTCCCCGATGCGGGCACGCAGTTCTGCCTCCACACGGACGTTGCCAAGGCCCCGCACGTCTGGCCCGCGTGCCGTGTGCTCACCGTGGCACGGGGAGACCGTGGCCTCGCTCAGCCAGCCACGACGAGGACCACGAGACACTGGCAGCAAACAGGAATGGGGAGAGATCGGGAGCATTTTGTAAGCATGTTCCTTTTCTTAGAAACTCCTGGGGCCCAGAATCCCCGAGACGGGCTGTTTCTGTCCCGTTTCCGCTATGACTTTGCTTCCGGAAATCCCAAAGTCGCTCCAACGCCTCCTGTTGGACTGTTCCTCCTCCTTGTTTTCTGGCTTTTTCACTGGATGCCAGAAATGTTGTCGAAAAGCAAGACAGCCCCAATGGACTCAGATCAAAGGGAAAATATTAATGTGTTTGCTAAGCTCTGAAAACCCAAACTCCACAAAATTTCTAAGAAAATAGGAGAAAAATCCATCGGTGCCAATCACTGCATTTCTATTCAAGGGCAACACTTAGATCATGACATCGAATGCATAAACTATTTTAATCCAGCTTAATGAAACGTGGACTAAAACATTTTAGTTGTTTTCAAACCAGTACATTCCAAACAGGCCAGTGGGACTGCCACCCACCCAACGTCCTCAGAATATGCGGTTGCCCATCTGCCAGACTGGCACTATTTCAACCCCAGGGACAATGTGAGAAAAACCCAGACGGCTGTTTGTAGCACGTGAAGCGGTGCAAGGGGACCTTCGGTCTCGTGCCCCCTCCTTTCCGTTCGGAGACGCGAGCTTCTGACCCGGCCGTGCTGTCGAATCTGCTGTACTCGTGCCCTGAGAGGGACGTAGGCGGTACCATGACTTCCCCAGTCCGGCAGGACTCCTGTCTCTGGCCCCCATCCGCACCGGGGCTCCCTTTTGCCTCTTCCCACTCCCCGTGAACCGTTTCCTCCCTGTTGGAGCCCTGGGCAGGGGAACGGCGTTGGTAAGCGATGGCACAGTTCGCCAGTCTACACGAAGGAGCCCATCCCCTGGACGGGGGCCGATCGCCACCGTGAGCCGGGATCCAGGCGGAAGGCTGCTTCCGCAGGGACGGTCCCGTTGCAGCCTGGAAGCCCCTTTCCAGGGCAGCCCCCAGCGCGGCACAGGTTCCTGTCCCCTACGAGATGAGGGCTGTTCCCAAATCATGCATCACGCGTATCAGGGGTGCGTGACGCCCGGTTATTTTAAACAAACGTGTGACTAATAATTTCGCTGTCAATAATCTTCATATTCGCCACCCTTGCCAGCTGAAGCACCAAATAAACTTGACTTTGAAATCTACGGGCATCCATACATTTTTTTTATTTTTTATTTTAACCCCTTGGATTTCAGTGGAACCAGCTTTTGTGAAGTGAGTTTTATGTCTGCTCACTCCCCTTAGCACATTTTCTATGTCACAGATTTATGGTCTGAAATTGGTTGAGGGGAGTGAATGAGAATCCCAGCCAAGGGAATTTCCCAGAAAAGCTAGGCTGGATCCAAATACAAAGAGGGGAACGATGACATTGTCAAAAAGGACACACGCGTCCAAAAGCAGCCCAGCACGGACGCCACGGTGGGCAGAGCGGAGCCCCGAGTCAAGGGCTCTGGAGAGCGACCTCGGGAGGCCTTTGCGTCAGGTTTCCACCCAGGGAGGACAGGGGCCCGGGCCCTGGTCTAACTAACCCCCCCCACCAGGTGCCCGCTGGGGATCACAAAGGCAGAGACTAACCCCGGCAGCTCCCCCGTGGCCTTCCGGCAGAACAGCTGATCGGGGTCATCTACAGGAACGTGGCACGAGAAAGCAGCATTGACTCAAACTTTACCACCGCCCCCACAGCGTGCTTCCGCGGACAAGGCCAGCACAGGCGACTGCTTCTAGAAGCTTCCCTGAAGACCAAGTCGCCTGATATTTGAATCTATTCCTAAATCGCCTCTCCTTTCTCAGCGCAGATAACTGACGTGTAAAACTATAATCGAGGCGTCCAAATTTTTCTCAGTTTGACGAGTTCAGAATGAGAGTGCAGAAATTAGACACAGAACAGAGGAAAAGAACCCCTCACGCGGGTACTTTTCTTTGAGGCCACTTTTCCGTGAGACGTGGTCATGCCGTTTCTGGCCAGACCCACTGCAAATCACTCTTTTAAGTTCCAGCACAGTAAACATGCAGTGTTATATCTCAGATGCACAATGTAGTGATTCTGCAGTTACACATACCCTCGGTGCTCAACGCGACCCACGTCCTCTTTACCCGCTTCCTGCTTCCCCCCCCCCCCACCACCTCCCCTCCGGTGACTCAACTGTGTTCTCTGTAGTTCAGACTCCATTCTGGGCTCATCTCTCTTTCTTTTTCCTTTGTTCATTTGTTTCCTTTCTTGCATTCCACATACAAGTCAAACCCTATGGCGTTTGTCTCTCTCTGCCTCGCTTATTTCGCTCAGTATGATACACTCTGGCCGCACCCATGTCGCTGCAAATGGCAAGATTTCATTCTTTTTGATGGCTGAGTAATATTCCACTGCATACATGCCACATTAGCTTCATCCATTCACTTGTCAACGGACATCTGGGCTGCTTCCATAATCCGGCTGTTGTAGATGATGTCGCTAGAAACATTAAGGTGCACGAATGCCTTCGAACTGGTGTCCTTGTATTCTCTGGGTAAATACCTAATAATGCGACTGCTGGATCTTAGGGTAGTTCTGGAACCTCTGAGGAACCTCCATACTGTTTTCCAGGGTGGCTCCACCAGTTTGTATTCCCCCCAGCAGTGCACGAGGGTTCCCCTTTCTCGACACCCCAATATCTACTGGTTCCTGAGTTGTCAACGTTAGCCATTCTGACAGGTGTGAGGTGGTATCTCAGTGTGGCTTTGAGCTGTATTTCCCTGATCATGAGCGACGGTGAGCATCTTTTCATGTGCCGGTTGGCCATCCGGATGTCTTCTTTGCAGAAGTGTCCGTTCGTGCCTTCTGCCCATTTTTTAATTGGATTATTTGTTCTTAGGGTATTGAGTTGCATAAGTTCTTTACAGATTTCAGATGCTGACCCTTTATCGGATATGTCGTTTGCCAATATCTTCTCCCATTCCGTAGGCTGCCTTTTAGTTTTGCTGATTGTTTCCCTTGCCATGCAGAAGCCTTTTATTTTGATAAAGTGCCAATAGTTTATTTTTGCTTTTGTTTCCCTTGCCTCCAGAGACGTATCTCGAAAAATGAAAATCATCTGAATCCCCGCACAACTGTCCAGACACCGTCTTTCCTAGTAAAAAGCGTATGAGGGGCGCCTGGGTGGCTCCGTCGGTTGGGCGTCCAACTTCAGCTCAGGTCATGATCTCACAGTTTGTGGGTTCGAGCCCCGTGTCGGGCTCTGTGCTGACAGCTCGGAGCCCGGAGCCCGCTTCGGATTCTGTGTCTCCCTCTCTCTCTGCCCCTCCCCTGCTTGTGCCCTGTCTCTTTCTAAATGCAACTCTGTTGGGGCTCAAAGCATCAGCATACTATGTGGAGACAAACCCTTCACTAACATAGGAAGTATTTCAGTGTTTTGCTCGGAGCGTGCTAGTTAAATCTAAATCTGCTTCCTAAATCAGGATAATCGAAAATTTCACGTGTAAAATCAACACGAAAGAAATCGCCATCGACCCCACAGGTGCTGTGTGAGGTCCCCCTGGCTGGAAGGGGGGACAAGACAGGGCCGATGGAAGCAGGATTAACTTTGGTGAGAATAAAACACTCAGAAAGTGTTCTGTGAAACGCCGATACGCGTGTGTCGAGATGGCACCAACCAGCCTAAGAAAAGAGCACGAAACAAGGTAAAAGGTGCCTCTGCCCTTGAGTCCCCGAAATTTCCCTCCTTCCTGACACAAACCTGGAATCCCTGAGTTTTTGCGCATACAAACGTAGCGAAGATGAGAACAAACTACTCGGCCTTACGCTTAGCGGTTGATCGGCCGGCCTCTGAGCGAACGATCAGACACGGCTCACCTCTGCAGTTGCCCCGGTAAGCGATCTCCAGCTGAGGGTCCTTGCACTTGGCACGCTGGAACTCGCAGCGGGACAGGAAGGTCCGGCCGTCAGACGCGCACAGTGGCTTCTGTGAGGAACCCGCACACGCCAGCTGGCAGTCCTTGTCCTTGTCTTGATCCACTCGCAAAAACTTGGGGGAGGAAAGAAAAAGAAGCCAGACAAATGTAAAGAGGCGTTTCTGCAGAGCAGCGGGAGACGGACGTTGGCCCGAGGCCACCGCCGATCGCAACCGACGGCGGTCAGAGACATCGCGGGGACCCGAGGACTCTAAGCCACGGGCCAGCAGGGAGGTCGACGGCCCACGGTCTCCAAGCCAGCGTCTGTGGCTGGATCCCGGAGCTCCGGACTCAACGGTGCATAACACGGTCCATCCCGCAGTGGGATGTGCGGGAAACCCGCTTCACCTCCATCGTCCACGCGACCGGGATTTTAATCTATAAATTCACTCGCTAGTTCCCTCCCGCGTGCGCCACGTCTCATGGTCACCCTGGAAGTTAGGACCGTAAGGAGGGCACCGGAGGAGCCAGGAGGCGGTGACGCCTCACCACCTCCCTGTCCCAGCGACCCCCTCCCGCGTACTTGCTCAGGTTATGGTTTTCTGAATAAACGTCCAGGCCCTGGGGGGGCTGCTCGCTCCCGGGACACGGGGCACGCCCAGCAGTCAGGGGTCTGCCCGCCCGGGGCCACAGGGGCTGCGAGCCTGGGACCACGCGAAGGAGCCAGTGCAGAGGGCCCGGCGGCCCCCCAGCGCCCGCGCTCGCAGGGGTTCCCCATCCCGCGTCGGCTCCTGCTGACATCCCGACGCGGCATCACGGAGCCCGCGGTGCCCTCCAGTGGTCCGGCTGCCCCCACGCCGGCCCTGCGCGGACGGTCCCACTGCAGGCGGCCCACCTCACGCCTGTCCAGCGTGGGACGGCTTTGTACCACGGCATAAACGGCACCTCTGGGCGCCCGTGGCCCCGCGTGGCGTTTTCTCTGGTTTGTGAGCACGAGCCCCGCGCTGAAGGAAAACGCCGGGGGCAGAGCCACGGTCGTCACCGCCTCCCGCGGGCACCGCGTGCGTGTGAGCAGGTGGACGTGGCGTCGTCTGTCCCGGAAACACCTGCGGAGCCAGAGAGCGCCGTGCTCAGGGCCTGTCCCCTTCAGAGTCCGCGATGGGGGACACGCGGGAACGGGTCCAGAAGCCCCGGGAGCCTCACCAGGAAGAGAAAAGCAAGCGGAAAGGCGTCGCCGCTTTCCCGGGGGTGTGCAAATCGTGCTCCTGTGCTCAAACCCGGGCAAAGCGAGCGCCGAAGAACGTCTGACTGAATTGTGGCCACAGAGTTTCCGGCCCGGTGGTTCCGCTTTGCCCAAAATGCGTTTTAACTTTGCGGCCCCAGAGGCGCACCCGCCCCGGGGGCCACCCAGCTCCTGGGAGGTGCCGACGCGTCGGCCTGCTGTCCCGGAGGGAGAACGGCCCCCCGGAAATGTCACCCCCAGCTTCTCGGGGCTCTGTCCCTGCCTCGTCCTTCCGCAAAGACAGACCTCCTCTCACACCACACAGCTGGGCCCTGACAGTGTCGTGTGGGAGAGACAGACAGACAGACAGAGACACAGACAGACACAGAGAGACACAGAGAGGCAGAGAGACAGAGACAAGACAGAGAGACAGAGACACAGAGAGACAGAGTCAAGACAGAGAAACAGAGACAAGACAGACACAGAGACAGACACAGATAAGACAGAGACAGAGAGACAGAGACAGAGACAAAGAGAGAGACACAGAGACAAGACAGAGACACAGAGATAGACACAGAGACAGAGACACAGAGAGACAGAGAGACAGAGACAAGACAGACAGAAACAAGACACAGAGAGACACAGATAAGACAGAGACAGAGAGAGAGAGAGACAGAGACAGAGACAAAGAGACAAAGAGACACAGAGACAAGTCAGAGAGACAGGGACAGAGACACAGAGAGACAGAGACAAGACAGAGAGACAGAGATAGACACAGAGACAGAGAAAGAGACAGAGAGAGACAACACAGAGAGACAGAGACACAGAGACAAGACAGAGACAGAGACAAGACAGAGACAAGACAGAGAGTCAGAGACAGAGACAGAGAGACAGACAGAAACAAGACAGAGACAGAGAGACACAGATTAGACAGAGAGAGAGAGAGAGAGAGAGAGACAGAGAGACAGAGACAGAGACAAAGAGACAAAGATAGAGAGAGAGACAAGACAGAGTGACAGAGACAGAGAGAGACACAGATAAGACAGAGAAAGAGTCAGAGAGAGACACAGAGACAAGACAGAGAGAGAATCAGAGAGAGACATAAACAAAGACAAGACAGAGACAGAGAAAAGACACAGAGACAGAGACAGAGAGAGACACACAGACAGAGAGCCAGAGAGGGACAGAGAGAGAGAGAGAGGCAGACACAAGACAGAAAGAGAGACAGAGACGGTGTAAGAAACAAGGAGAACAGGTGAGCCTGTGAGATCTCAGGACCAGCCCCGCCCCCAGGCACAGTAATAAAAAAAAGCCTAGTTTTCGGGCATTTGGAATTGGACCATAATTCTGGATAATTGAATGGTGCAGAACTAACAATGGAGCCATTCTTTGTCAGAAATAAGAGAACACACACTTCACGCACGTGTCTCCCCCTTCCCATTTTTAACAGCAATTATGTTCCAAGGAGACAGTGCATTTACCGGGGCTGTGTTCTTCAACAAGGCCACTTAAGGGGAAATAGAACAGTCCTAGTTTAAAGAATTCACTGTTCACTTTTTTAAGTTCATCTATTTATTTATTTAGAGAGAGAGAGAGAGAGCGGGGCGGAGCAGGGAGAGAGGGAGAGAGAATCCCGACCAAGCAGGCTCCGTGATGTCAGTGCAGAGCCCAACAGGAGGCTAGGTCTCAGGACCAGGAACCACGAGATCACGCCCTGAGCCAACATCGAGAGTCGGATGCTCAACCCACTGAGCCACCCAGGCACCCCAAGAACTCACTCTACTAAAAGAACTTGGTTGAGGGTCTTCAAACTAGTTCAGACAAAAGGTAATTTGCCAAGTTTAGAAAGGAATCAATAGGACCTTGAGCGACACTATTTTAAGGAAAACCTCAGAGTTGCAGGGGTCCCCATGTCATTTATCTTTACAAAGCAGTGCTGTGTGCCCGACGGCAAGGACAGCAGCAGGGGGTGCCCGCGCCGTGTCTGTCCAGACACCGAGGGAGAGATCCTGCATGGACGCCAGACAGGTCAGATGCAAATGGGTCAAAAACGCGGTCTATATTTTGATTAAAGCAAGGGTGTAAGCCGGAGGGGAAGTCAGAACAAGATCCAACCATTAAAGGAACGGGTTAAAGCATCCCTTAAGTCTGCATATGGATGGATCCTCCCACAGTGAGACTGATTCAAGACTTCTTTCTACTGTTTACGCTATGGCATAACATCAAGAAATACGTAGGTCTCCAGCTGTAAGATTCGCAAAAGCATCAACTTTCTAACCCGGAGGCCACTAGGCAGTGAGTCTAGCTCCTAAGTGTGTTTGCTTCCTCTGCAGACGAGGTTGACCCTGGGGATCGGGCGGGACAGAAGCACGGCCAGGGGGTCGGGATGCCTGCACACCGCTGGCTGGCGCGTCAGAGGAAGCAATTCTGAGAGCAACTGAAGGACAGGTGTGAGAGGTCACAAACGCAAGCCCGTTCTAAGGAGCAACGTCTCCGTTTTCAGCCCTGAGCCTTCCCTGCCGTTAGCAAATGAGAGAATGGAAACCCACGATGCCGACGTGGAGATCTCGTAAAGTCTACGACTTGCGCTCAAGGCGGAAGGGAAGCACAGCCCACTGTAGGTGTTTCTCCCGGAGACACTGCCGTTGCGTTTACTCACCCGTTCATTCATTCATTCATTCATTCGTTCCCTCGAAGTAATATAAGCCAATTCAGATGCAGCTTTAATTGAACTTACCTAATAATTATTCAGTCACTGCTGCCTACCTCCTCTCATCTCCAGGAAGGTGGGGCTCAACGGAGGGCCTGCCCCTGTAGAATTTACAATTTAGAGGGCAGCAAACCTGGGACCACAGACAGTCACCGTGTCATCTGGGACCACACATGATCACTAGGTCCTCTGGGACCACCCGTAATCACCACACCATCCAGGGCCACCCGTGAGCACCAGGTCAAGAGAAAGTATCAGGTTTCTGGAGGAAGAGTCAGGAAGAAAATGAAGGGTCAGTCCTTCTCTCAGGGTCAATGCAGAGGGGTGCTGTGACAGGAGGACCCAAGATGGGGTGACAGATGTGGGATGGGGTGACACAGAGGCTGAGGCCACGTGTGTGAGCAGCAAACCCCGGGAAAACTCTCCACCCTGTGTGGGACCACCACACACCTCTCAGGACTTGAAAGCAGCCAGGGGAAACGCAGTCCCCACGGCCTCGCTGAGACGCTGGGGCACACAGGTTCTAGACGCTTCTTATGGCTGGGAGTGATGTGGAAACACACTGTGATGGAATCAGGAGGCCTAGAAACCGTTATCTTTCTTGTTTTTTACCACGCTGCCTTCACTGTTTGAGTGAACATAGATTTGGGGGGATGGTGGGGAGAGACAGAATACGAGAGGGGAAGGGGCAGAGGGGGAAGGGAGGGAGGAAGGGAGGGAGGGGGGAAGAGAGAGAGAGAGAGAGAGAGAGAGAGAGAGAGAGAGAGATCGAGACAGAGAATCCCAAGCAGGCTCCACGCTCAGTGCAGAACCCAACCCAAGGCTTGATCGCACGACCCTGGGATCATGACCTGAGCCAAAATCAAGAGTCAGACACTCAATGGACTGAGCCGCCCAGGCGCCCTGACAGAAGACTTTCTCTGTGTTTTTAGAGACTCTGTGCTGGCTTTGGTCCCCAGACCTGTTGTTTCCTGGAGCTCTTCCAGCCCCTTCATGGACCCCACCTGCCATACGGTGAGACTTAGGCTCCAGCCCCCGACTCAGGGCGGCCACGTGTTGTGCTGAACTGTTTGCTCTGCAAATCTCTTCCCTTTCCCCAAACACCTCCGTTTTCTTTGTTTTCCTCGCCTGCTTCCACATCAATAGCAATTGCAACATTCATGTATTTTTGCTTCTTTTTAGCACTTCTCAGAGGTAAGTCAAGAAGTCTCTTGGGTTATTCGTTGCTCCAGATTTATGTTTGTGTGAGATTCCATGAGAACATGGTTATCATAAAATTCTTCTTAAAAAAATATCGTGCAGGGGCGCCTGGGTGGCTCAGTCGGTTGAGCGTCCGACTTCAGCTCAGGTCACGATCTCGCGGTCCCTGAGTTCGAGCCCCGCGTCAGGCTCTGGGCTGACGGCTCAGAGCCTGGAGCCTGCTTCCGATTCTGTGTCTCCCTCTCTCTCTGCCCCTCCCCCGTTCATGCTCTGTCTCTCTGTGTCTCAAAAATAAATAAACGTTAAAAAAAAAATTTTTTTAAAAATATCGTGCAGATGGCGTAACCTTAATGCGAGACTTTGGGAACAACAAAAAAATCACCTTAGTCAACATCTGCCATTATTTCCAAGTACCGGATTTGACTTGTCTGCCCACGCCAGATTTGGATTCTACAAATACCCCATAAAGATTCCATGCAGCCGAACTCCCAGTCTTAGACATCACACCCTCTCACCAAACGGTCTCACCATATCTGGATCACTTCAAAGCGTTTACAGAAGGTCCACTGGACCTTGGGCTCAATCTTCATTAGTTTAAGCTACAACCAAGTCCCAGTTCTTTATCCAGAATCCCAGGAAGCATCGAGGAGCGTGCCAAATGAATACGCAACGATTTATGTGTTTTTCTTGGGCTCCCGCCTTAAGAAACAGGCCAAGGCTGGGACATAGGAAACCCTGACAGTGGACATCCGATCAACGGCTCAGAGCCCCCGGGACGGGGTAAAGACGATGTATGTTCGTCTGTGCGGCCTTGGCAACCCAGCCACACAGTTGGTCTACAGTTGGTGCTCAATAAATGCTTGTATTGATATACCTCTGGGAAACCCATTACGGAATTACTAGGACACACTGCAGAGGAAGGAGAAGGTATTCGAGCAAACTGACGTAAGGGCGCAGGGATGATGGAGAGCCAAGGCCACAGACAGACACTCGAACTTCAGGAGGGGAGACTCACACTGGACACTGTCTGCTGTGACTGCATCAGAGCGAGCAAGCCTGGGTTCCACCCTGACACCTTCACGGTCTCTCCACCACCCTCTGAGGCACACTCCTTATCTCGTGGGCACTTCCTACATCTCCGGACTGAGGCACAGAGAAGCCCAGACGTCAGATCTGCCCTGTAGTGGCACCAAAACAAGTATTCTACCTGGAGAGCAATTCTCAGTGAGAGGTTAAAATAGTTTAAGTGAGGGGGCGCCTGGGTGGCTCAGTCGGTTAAGCAGCCGACTTCGGCTCAGGTCATGATCTCACAGTCCGTGAGTTCGAGCCCCGCGTCGGGCTCTGTGCTGACAGCTCAGAGCCTGGAGCCCGTTTCAGATTCTGTGTCTCCCTCTCTCTCTGCCCCTCCCCTGTTCATGCTCTGTCTCTCTCTGTCTCAAAAATAAATAAACGTTAAAAAAAATTTTTTTTTAAATAAATAAAATAGTTTAAGTGAGAAGTGTGTAAACATAAAGGGGCAGCACTATCAACAACAGTCAAACTACAGAAAGAGCCCAAGTGTCCATCGATGGATGAACGGATAAAGAAGACGTGGTGTGTATATATATATATATATATATACACACACACACACACACACACACACACACACACACACGATGGAATACTACCCAGCAATGAAAAAGAATGAAATCTAGCCATTTGCAACTACGTGGATGGAACTAGAAGGTATTGTGCTAAGTGAAATAAGCCAGCCGGAGAAAGACAAGTATCCTACGATTCCACTCCTAGGTGGAATTCAGAAAACACAACAGATGAACATAGGGGGAGGGAAGGAAAAATAAACTAAGAGAAAAACGGACTCTTAACTATGGAGGACAAACTGAGGGTTGACGGAGGGGAGGTGGGTGAGGGGCAGGGGAAAGTGGGTGGTGGGAGGGGGGCACTCGTTGGGATGAGCACTGGGTGTTGTATGTGAGTGATGAATCACTGAATTTCACCCCTGAAGCCAACACCCCGGTACATGTTAACTAACATGAAATAAAATAAAATAAGTAAAAAAAAATAAAATAAAATAAAATAACATCCAATAAAATACAATAAAATAAAAACAAATGCATACATACATAAAATATGTGTTCCTGGAGCTCAGAAAAAGAAAAAAATATCAACCTGGGAATCGGACGGGGCCCAGGTCAGAGCTGGTGTCCTGACCTTGGCCGTCTGCACGCCGGGGTCCCCGCAGTTCGGCGGCACCGCGGTCAGCTGGGCAGCTGGCCGACCGAGCGGATGCCTGGCCTCCGCCCCAGCAGCGAGACCCTGCTTTGCAGGCCCGGGGCGGTGCCGGGAATCGCCCGTGTGCGGGGCCCCGACCCTGCTTCTCGGCGGTGCTCCCCGGCCAGGCAGCGGGAAGCCGGCGGGCGGGTGTCCACGGTGCTGCCGTGCAACCCTGACGGCCAAGCCTCGGTGTTCGGAGACGGGCTCCGGACGATCCGGAGCCCCCAGGAGCCCCAGAGTTTTGGGAGGCAGCTAACCGGGGCCACGGGCCGCGGCTGTGGTGCTTCGGGCCCCCGCTTCCCTAGGGCTATCAAATCCACTCCGTTGATAAAACGACATTTTCCGAGGCGTTCGGCCAGTTCCTTTCTCCAGGCTCCTGCTCGTTTCAAAGCATTTAGAGCAAATTACACTAAAGTGCATGTTAGAGGACACCAAGTAGCCTGCAAGGCAGGGGGAGCGCATCCCAAAGCTGAGACACCAGATCACTCGTTCCCCAGCCAGACCTCCGCGGGGACCCCGCACTCCGCAGCGAACCCGCTCCCGCTGCAGACGCGGCCAGAGGGGGACGGGGGACAGGAAGAGCGGGCCCGCGGGACACAACCTGCCCACGCGGCCCCAGGAAGCCCGCCCGGGCAGGCATGCGGGACGGGACGAGCCAGGAAGCCTCGCACACGCTTCCCGCGTTTGCGTTCTTCAAGCGCAGAGGGTGAGTACCTCGCCTTACGGGCAGGGACCCCCGATCTCCGGATGAAGACCGAGCAGGGCCCGGTTCCCGAACTCCAGCGTCTCGAGACCCACGCGGTGTCCGAAATACTGCCTACGCTCCCTGCTGCAGCGAGCCCTCTATTTGCCCCGCGCTCGCCATCTCGCCCGTTCTGGGACGAGACGTGCGCCCCACACGGACTCGGCCAGCAGGGACGCTCAGCTGCTAACAAGGTCACGGGACTGGTTCCCGCGGGGCTCTCCGGACAGCCCGCGCACAAAGCAGGTTCTAACAAGGACGTGCCACGTGAGTGAGCCGGGCACCGAGCGCTCCCGTGGCGTCGAGCGCTCCCGTGACGGCCCGCTCGGGTCCCGGGCGGCAAGAATCCTGCCCCACCCGCCACGGAGGCAGGTGTGTGCTCCCGGGGCACAAGCGGGGAGTGCTCCGTGGAGGAAAAGAGCGGACAAGGACACCTTCATCTCTCCCGTACTCGTCTCCACCAACACGACTCCCACACCCCCAGGTGAAAGAAACAGGTGCAAAAAAGCCAGAGCCCTTCCCCGTGACACAAAGAGCCAAATGCCCTTTGCTCGCACGCCCAAGGGGCAAGTGCAGAGGCGTCCCCTTCAGAAGGAACACTGCCAGGGCCTGGAGGTCAGGGGGAAAGCCCTCGGGAGCACCGATGAAGAGACCAAGGCTCTCAGAGGACACCACGCTCAGATCTTCATGTGACCGATGAAGAGACAGAGGGTCCCAGAGGAGGTCACACCATGAGCACACACAGCAGGGTCCTTGACCCGCAGGCTCCGGGGCTGGGTCGTCTCTCTCCAGGCGTTGACCCCGGGGCTACGATATCCACCCCACACACGGACCAGTTTTCTGGAAGAAACCTCAGAAGGCAGCGTGGAGGAGGGGCTGGAGGGTCGGTGACAGTGGCCCTTCCGTCCGCCTCCCTCCTGAGTTTTCACCCTCTGGCTTGACGGGCGCTGGCTCATGTCGGGCATCATCAGAAGAGGGAGATGGCTTTTCCCCTCTCACCTTGGTTTACGCATTAGAACAGATTCCTCACATTTTTTAACAGTCTTGGTTTATGTTATGAGATAGCCAAGGCATGGGATCCTTCCACGGGAATTCTCTTCACAGTCGTTTGAAATGCAGCATCTGAAACCTGTAAAGCAGTTATGCCACCATCGAAAACTATCATCATCGCTGAAATGCACCAGTACAATCTCCGAGATAGGTGGGAACGGTTCTGGAAGCCCCACATTCGCCAGCCGCGGCTGCTTCTGGAGTCCATCACCCGACACCTCGGCCCGGGGCGTCAGCATCCCGCTCCCGGAGGGGCAAACGCAGGAGAATCGGCTCCCTGTCCTCGTCTGCGGGCTTCCTACATCCCACAGGCAAACCGTGTTTCAGCAGATCTGGAAGGCTGGGAGGCACGAACCTGCAATTCGCCCAGAACCTTTGGATCACGCAGCCCGCGGCCCTCTGGAGCGGCTCGGCCCAGGACAGAAACCGTGAGCCACGGGCAGCCATTTATATGGAGATGAACCAAAATTAGACGGGATTGAAATCCAGGGGCTCCCTTGCACAGCTGCTTTGAGTCCCCCAGAGCACCTGTGTGTGGAGCTGAAGGCAGGGGACAGAGCGTTTCCATCGCTGAGGACAGCTTCCCCACAGTGCCATCCAGAAGCGAGGGGTAGAGCAGAATTCGTCCCTCCCCTTGCTCCCTAAAGCCCAATTTTTAGACCAGTCGCAAAAACACAAGTGAAAATCAGTTCGTGGCTCTACTGGTAATGACGCAAATCCAGGATGCCGAGAAAAGAATCTTCTTTTGGAAAAAATTATGTTGAAATTAACACCTTTAATTACAGAGCAGAGAGAAATGCCTTAATTACAAGGGAAGGGGAAGGGAGGGGGAGGGGAGGGGGAGGAGAAGGGAAGAGGAAAGGGAAGGGGGAGGTTTCTGCAGGGGACCACAGTCGTTTCTGCAGGACGCGAGGGCATTGCAGGGCTGAGGCTCGACCTCAGGAGCAGCGAGCGAGGTGAGGGGCAGCTGGGGGCCACCGGCATGAGAGAAAGCTCTGCCCCGGGGGGCTGGGGGCCTCACGTGGCCTGGGTGAGCGTGGGGACACTCAGGACACACCCCCAGAAGTCCCCGTGGTCACTGCCGACCAGTCATCTTCCCCACGAGGCACTCGAAGCAATACACACATCGTCCACTTTTTACAGAGAAATTAAATGTCCCGAAGAGACACAAAGAAAACCTCGGGTTTCTCCAAGGAGGAAAATGTCAGAACTCCGGAAGCCAGCCCCACGGTGTTGACTGGGATCAGCCGCCGTGGCCCTGGGTTAACATCAGACAGTGCCAGACAGGCAAGGTCATGAAGCAAACCCACCACCATGGGTCTCCCAGAGCCCACAGCCTCCAGCGGGGGGAAGCTCCCGGATGTGGAGTCCCAGGGTGGGGGTCGGGGTGCTCCCCGGACGCGCAGAGTCCTGAGGGTAGGGGAGTGGGAGTGCTCCCCGGAAGTGCAGAGTCCCAAGGGCGGGGGTGGGGGTGCTCCCCGGACGCGCAGAGTCCCAAAGGCAGGGGTGGAGGTGCTCCCCGGACATGCAGAGTCCCGAGGGTAGGGGGGTGGGAGTACTCCCCAGATGTGCAGAGTCTCAAGGGTGGGGGAGGGGTGGGGGTGCTTCCCGAACGTGCAGAGTCCTGAGGGAGGGGGTGGGGGTGTTCCCTGGACATACAGAGTCTCAAGGACTGGGGGATATGCAGAGTCCCAAGGGCGGGGGTGGGAGTGCTCCCCAGATGTGCAGAGTCCCGAAGGTGGGGGGTGGAGGTGCTCCCCAGACATGCAGAGTCCCGAGGGTGGGGGTGCTCCCCAGACATGCAGAGTCCTGAGGGTAAGGGGGTGGGAGTGCTCCCCGAAAGTGCAGAGTCCTGACAGTGGGGGGTGGGGATGCTCCCTGGACGCGCAGAGTCCCGAGGGCGGGGGTGGGGGAGCTCCCAGACATGCACAGTCCCGAGAGCGGGGGAGGGGTGGGGGTGTCCCCGGTATACAGAGTCCCTAATTCTGTGCCTCACTTAGAGACCGAAATTCCTGTCGGGAGGCAAGTCCACATCCACACGGGCTCTACACATCCTTGGACACACCTGGCTGATTAGGGGCCAGGAACCAATGCCCCGAATCGGCAAGGCCAAGGGACCTCCGGCCCCCAGACAGGCCCCGGGGGTCGGGGCCGATCAGCGGCTGTACCCTTGGTGGCCTGGCTCGGGGACTGGACTGCTCCGGCCTGCGGCTGCACCGGCTTTGGGAGAAAGCAGCACAGAACAGCAGCATAAGGAGACAGACACCCTCAGATTACGTCTGCTCCATGTCCTAGGGCTCCCGGCCCCAGAAAATCAGTTCCACCCTAAGTCAGAGGCACTGCTAGGTTCCAACACCCTCATCAAGTTTCTCCCATCTTCTTGGCCGTGACGATGTGTCCAGAAAATATTTCTAGCGTGGGTTCATTTATTCAAAAAGATTTTAACAGGTTCCTTCTCCGTAGTAAAGCATTTCACTGAAAGTCCAGAGAAATGCTAGGTGTTAAATTCGGAAAAGTAGGGGAGGGAGGAAGAGAAGACTCGTGTCCCTGAAGGTCTCCTAATGAGGGTGGAACCGGGATTGCCACGGTGCCCGCCCTACGGGTCAGCCTCCTGGCCCCAGACGCTGCATTCTGCCATCACACCGAAAATACACCCACTGGGAACGTCTCGGGGGAAAGCCACTCTGAACAGCATCTGGTAGGACTATTTAACAGACTCGCCAAGATTTGGACCAACATGCCTGGAGTCATGTCACACCGACCAGACAGTGAGGTTTATAATGGAAACAGAGACACAACTTCAATTTAGGACTGGTCCGATAGCGTTAGAGTGGATCCACACTCGTAACACGCCACAGTTACTGGTCCACGGTTGTTGACGCACAAAACCCGCAGACGTGGCCGCTGCACGGGGTCCGGCTGCATTTTCGGAAGGGTGATTCCGTGAGGAGCTCTTGTCACACAACCCCGGTCGGCAAACCCAGTGAGGACAGCAGCAGCCACAAAGGCACTTCAAGACTAGAACACGGGTCCAATGAGATAGGTGTTCTTAGCTGTCATCTCACTGGGGAAAGAAAACCAGGATTTACATACTCTCATCCCCATGTTAGCAACTTGCTTGTCTAACACTGATTTTAAGTAACCAAGGGGTAATATACCTAGAACTTCGATATCAAGATCTCAAACTAATGTAATTTTAAGTTATGATCCTATTCTAGGGCCAAATCTTTTCACAGCAGTGTCCATTCTGAAGATATCTTTATACTTGGTCATTTTCTGAAGTTTTCCTTTGGTTCTAGAAACCTGTCACCCGGAGTTGTAGACCATTCATAAAACACCAACTGTCACCACTGTGCAAAGCTACGCAGTATCTGACACGAAGTAATGGGAATTGGGTTTTTAACAAATCCCTGCCAGCAAGGATCAGTGTTTCAGCGCGTGTCCCTCCCCGAGATCACTTCCGAGCATCTAAATACTCCATTCGCGTCGTCTTTGTTCCAGCTTGTGATGTCTCCTTGGAACTACCTTCCCAACAACGTACGAATGGCTCAGGACAATGTCCCGGGTGCATTTTCCCCTGGATGGTCCTGCTGGACCATAGCAAGGCCCGGCGGCACACAGGGACACAAGAGACGCCCCTCGCGGTGTAGTCGGCGGACTGGACACGCTGCTCTGCGGGGGAGCACCTCGTCCTGCCGCCTGCACGTGGTGTCTCAGTGTCGCTGAGCCGTGGCCGCTGTCCTCCCAGAACCAACAGAGAAGCCTGTTTAGCTAAACCGACCTGACTCCATAATCATTTTCAGTTAATCTCATGGGGCAGTGGATGCCGGCACGGCCCCTCCAGTGCTGGACGGTCACTGATTTCAACCCTGAGGACAGACCTGGCCGGCATCCGACTAATCAGATCTGATCAGCCGGGAGCCGTGAAGGGGGTGTGAGTGCAGACACCGGCTGGGCCCGGGTGGCCCTGCCTTCCGGCCTCTGGAGAGTTCTGGATCTACACGTAAGGGGAGCTGGAAGGGACGCCAGCGTGGGAAGAGATGAGAGTCCGTGAACCCAGCGGACTCCGCACCTGTGCGCGTTCTGACTGAAGGGGGACAGCGTCCGGGCCCCGAGCGTTCTCGCGGGAAGGGCAAGCTGAAACCCGCATCTCTAATGACAGGGGGCATTTCCGCTTGAGATGGAAGGGGCCTTACTTTTGCCTCCACGAGGAATGTTCCCTTCAAACACAACCTGCGGTGTTTCATGCGTGAGTAAAAGAAAACGTTATTGTGTTTAAGTAAATTCATCCGTAACTCCAGAGGCCAATTCAACACCAGAAGGAATGAAAATACAAAGAGATTAGTTAATCAAAGGAATTTCATACACTAGGACACTCGCTTCTCGAGTGAGGACAGCGGTCCACTGAAGAAGGGCTGGGGGATATGTGCCTGGTGCTCCGGCCGTCACGGAAGGTACTGCTGATTACTTAGCGGCGTCCAGGTTTGCTCCAGGAAAGACACAAGCCACCGGGCGCAGAGCGCTCTCCCCGGGTTTATAATCTTCCGCGGTGAGTTCCCACCTGGCTTCAGTATTTCTAATACGGCCAACAGGACAGTTGCTCTTGGAAAATCGCGAAGTAAAACCACAATTCCGTAAACTCAAACAGCTTTTCTGCATCCGTGTCTGGTAAGACTGAAACGTCCCGGCAGCCCACGTGCGCATGTATTGTAACTCGAGCATCCAATCGATGCCTTGCTTTAAGTTTTCATTGAACACTTTATCACAAGCCATGACATTTTTGATCTTCGAACACGCACGAGCTCGGCCTGACTCAGTGGGAGTCACGCAGGAGGATTTCAGGGCTCCCTGACCCCAAACGCCGGTGCCGAAAGACACATCCTTCTTGCCCTTGACTCTCATGCCGGTCTCCGTGTGCTTGGGAAACTACCTTAGCATCCGTTAATCCATTACTTCACATACACAAGTTACGCTGTGATTTTAATAAGATAAAGTCCATTTTCCGTTCAGCGTTGTTGATCTCCGGCTTCTTCATTAATCTAGTTCATCCGGCGTCACGGGGACCCAGATCAAGAACACCGCGCAGCTCAAATACACGACAGGGAAGGCCTGATATGAGAAATAGTTGCAGTGACCTGGCCTGACCCGCTTTGGATTCTACAAGATGATCCAGAAATATTTCCCGTCTCAGGCGTGACCCACCCAGAGTTACGCGGGGTCACCCTTCACGAGGAAAGAATGTTCCCTGCCCTGTTCGAGTGATACATGGACACACTCAGGCAGGTGCGGGAGGCTCCCCTCCACGTCCCACCCCAGCGTGAGAGGGGAATGCAAACCCCAGAGCCCCTCGGCCCTGGCTGCTGTGGGTGTGTGGCCGAGGCAAAGGGCGCTGAGCAGGGGGACATGCCCTGTGAGAAGCGTGTGCCCACCCTGGGCTGCCTCCCTGACAAGCCAGCAGCTCGGCACCCGTGTGTACCCACCTGCCCTCGCTACACCTGACTTGCCCTTGGGATGGATCTATCCCGCCTCCGGGCAGACTTCATCATTTATAAAACTGGGGCATCAGGCGATTTCTCAGGTCTCACAAGGTTTCAAAATCCGAGACCTCTTTTGGCCGACCGCTTGTCCCCGAGTCCTGCCGTGCCCTGGCCCGGACACCGCTACGTCAGAAGTCTACTGGGGCGGGGGTGATGTGCTAGGAAGTGCACCATGTGCCGGCCACCCCTCACGGGCTGGTGTCACGACCCCCCCCTCCCAGGAAAGGCAGCTCCGCAGAGGCACAGGTCCTGCCCTGGACTTCTACTCTGCCACGAACAGTCACGACGTGGACTGGCCGGCAGAGAGCTGGAACCTGGGCTATTTTTCTTGTCAGCCACAACAGAATCTGAGCAAACCAAACAGGGAGCCAGGTTTTCACGGGTGGGCCCAAGCACTGTCACCGATTCACCGGTGACTCACCACGGGTTTGGACGTGTAGTCGTGGCTCTGGGGCAGAAGGCCACAGGGGCGACTCCAAGACTGATACTCTTTCAGACCAAGGCCGCTCCAGCCCAGACCTCCAGCCTCCGCGGCCCTGCTCACCACCTGGGCTCCCTGTCTTCGCAAGTGACAAGGGACACGCAGGAACAGAGGAGGGGACGGGAGGGTCGCAGGCAAAGGGTGAAGCATGGCTTTCAGAGCCGACTAGCTGTCGACTTTATTTTCCTGATGCACCGTTAGATTTTTCAGCCACTTTGGTCACGCAAGCCATTCCCTTGCTCGCGTCCCTCTGGTGAACACTGGGCTGGCCCCAGGGCCCCGCCAAGACAAGGGAACACACAGCGGCACTCGGGGAAGACGGAGATTTCACAGCCCAGCACGATCCACTGAGGAGGGGAGCACCGTCCTGAGTCTTGCCTTCATTCCGAGGTGTTCCATGGCTCGGCACTACTCAGAACATCACAGAATTCATCTCTTACGTGCGGTGCCTCCGGATTTGACCAAGAGTCAGAGGAACCTGTAGGAAAACTCCTGATGGTATTATTGACACACAGAACCTGCTAACGTTCTCTGCCTCTTGATTCCCTTTACTCTGTGGAGCAGAGACACCTCATAAACGTAGCTTATAAATACATTTTGATTTAAATGATCAACTACGCACGACGGTCTTCCAGTTCTCGCTAATATAAATCAAGCACAGGATCTTTACCTGCTGGTCAATGGTGGGACCATCCTGCGTAAACCCGAGCGGTTCAAAACCAGACGTCGTCGGGCACTGGAGCCCCAGCTCTCTCTCCGAGCTCAGAGAGAGGGAGAGCCGACCCCCCACGGCTACTCTCTGTCCCGCAGATGGCTCGTGGTGCTCGAGGGACAGCCGGACTGTCGCCCCAGACGAACCCCGTTCTCGTCAGCCTGTGGCCACACCACACACAGGGACACTGGACCCCAGCGTATCATCTCCATCCCATTCTAGAAACACCTACTTTCAGGCCACTCTCCTGCCTGCCTCATGAAGCTACCTATCCACGCTGACCTTCCGTACGGGCAGAAGTCACACAGCTTTGACGACTCCACTAACCCTCTGCCTCCCCTCCCCAATGCCATGGCAGAGCAGCCCAACCACAGTCACCCTGTCTTTATCCAAATTCCTTCGACGGTCACGGTGTGAAGCACACAGGACCTAGAGATATTCCAGACCGTTCTCTGCTCATTCCGTGCCGTGATGCCTTTTCTCCCCGCTGGACGGAAGGTCTCCAAGTCCAGGAGAGGTGGCTTAAGACTCGACGCATCCCTCCTAACGTCCAGCAACAGGCACACGGCAGGTCTAAGGCACACAGGTGACACGGCCCCACTTTGCCTCACTGGAGGCCAGGGAGAGCGTGGCTGCTGTACATCCACAGAATGAAGAATGACGAATGTCCCTCGTGCTGGGGGAGAAATGAGAGCGGTGGGGTCGGGGGAGATGTCTTTCTCGCGGAGAAGCCGGGCCGAGAGGCGTGGGACAAGTCTGCGGAGCACGGGCTGTGGGAGGGGGTGAGGTGGCCGTGCTACTTCTGCTCAGAGGCCTTTAATCTCATCTCAAAACAGCAAGCGTATTCGGGGATGGCACTTTCTTTCCTCCCTTCCCTTCCCTTTTCTTCTCCTCCTTTTTTTTTCAATATATGAAATTTATTGTCAAATTGGTTTCCATACAACACCCAGTGCTCATCCCAAAAGGCGCCCTCCTCAATACTCATCACCCACCCTCCCCCTTCCCACCCCCCCATCAACCCTCAGTTTGTTCTCAGTTTTTAAGAGTCTCTTACGCTTTGGCTCTCTTCCACTCTAACCTCTTTTTTTTTTTTCCCTTCCCCTCCCCCATGGTCTTCTGTTAAGTTTCTCAGGATCCACATAAGAGTGAAAACATATGGTACCTGTCTTTCTCTGTATGGCTTATTTCACTTAGCATCACACTCTCCAACTGATCCCATTCACAATTGCACCAAGAAGCATAAAATACCTAGGAATAAATCGAACCAAAGATGTAAAAGATCTGTGTGCTGAAAACTATAGAAAGCTTATGAAGGTAATTGAAGAAGATTTAAAGAAATGGAAAGACATTCCCTGCTCATGGATTGGAAGAATAAATATTGTCAAAATGTCAATACTACCCAAAGCTATCTACACATTCAATGCAATCCCAATCAAAATTGCACCAGCATTCTTCTCTAAACTAGAACAAGCAGTCCTAAAATCCATATGGAACCACAAAAGGCCTCGAATAGCCAAAGTAAAAGGAATTTTGAAGAAGAAGACCAAAGCAGGAGGCATCACAATCCCAGACTTTAGCCTCTACTACAAAGCTGTCATCATCAAGACAGCATGGTATTGGCACAAAGATAGACACACAGACCAATGGAATAGAATAGAGACTCCAGAACTGGACCCACAAAAGTATGGCCAACTAATCTTTGACAAAGCAGGAAAGAACATCCAATGGAAAAAAGACAATCTCTTCAACAACTGTTGCTGGGAGAACTGGACAGAAACATGCAGAAGGTTGAAACTAGACCACTTTCTCACACCATTCACAAAAATAAACTCAAAATGGATAAAGGACCTGAATGTGAGACAGGAAACCATCAAAACCCTAGAGGAGAAAGCAGGAAAAGACCTCTCTGATCTCAGCCGTAGCAATCTCTTACTCGACACATCCCCAAAGGCAAGAGAATTAAAAGCAAAAATGAATTACTGGGTCCTTCTCCTTTTTTAGAGAAAGAAAGTGCACACACGAGTGGGGCAGAGGGACAGAGAAAGAGAGGGAATGCCAAGCAGGCGCCGTGCTGAGCACAGAGCCAGACATGAGGCTCAATCCCTAGGATCATGACCTGAGCTGATATCAAGAGTCAGACCCTCAAACGACTGAGCCACCCGGGTGGCCCCCGGGAAGAGCGCTTTTAGGACATCACGTCTAGAACATTCCCCACCCTCCCTTGCGCACACACACGCACTCTCTTCCGCCAGGCCACCATCCCCGCAGCAGACAGCAGGGCACGCGGCAAAGAGCTATAACCTCTGTTCACCACGTGTGCTTTGCTCCCTCACCTCTTTGCTGACCAGGCCCGGAGACGTCCGCAAAAGAACGAGAAAGCGCTCAGTTATGTGTCCAAAACTTCCAACTGTACTTGTCAACTCTCTTGGTGGAGGAAACAAGTTATAAAAACACTTATAAATGAGAAAGAAATGATTGGAAGCCCATCTAAATATGCAGCACATGACAAAGCACCCACGACGGGCCCAAACTACACATCTGCATGTGCAGATCGAACAGGTGCACAGCGGTGATCGGGGTCCGAGGTACGAGGCCAGGACCGAGCGGGCATGTGGTCAGTGGCCTCACGTACGGATCTGGATGTCGATCTGTGCAATTCCCAGTCTGGTCCTTGAGTGGCCTGGGGTGTCCACAGGAAAGACTGCCCTGACGGGGTCTGAGCCCCCCTGCTCCGAAGTGACCCCGGGATTGGAAAAGTGCGTGGAATCGAACTGCGGGGGCCGAGCTTCTAAAGCTCACTGACCTGAACTAAGACCCAGAAATAACTAGGTTCGGTTCAACCTTGGTTAAAGGTGTGAAGTCCTTTTGGGGAGCCTGGGGGGCTCAGTCGGTTAAGCGTCCGACCTCCCCTCAGGTCACGATCTCGTGGTGCATGAGTTCGAGCCCCGCGTCGGGCTCTGTGCGGACGGCTCAGAGCCCGGAGCCTGCTTCAGATTCTGTGTCTCCCTCTCTTTCTGCCCCTCCCCTGCTCATGCTCTGTCTCTGTCTCAAAACGAAATAACACATTAAAAAAAAATTTTTTTTTAAGGTGTGAAGTCCTCAGCGGCACGGCACACAGAAGTCTACAATAAACATAGATTCTCAGATCAAAAACCAAGGAAGCCAGATTTGCTGATTCTGAGCTTTAAGCGGTGACTTGTTCCAAGCAGAGCCAACGGTGCCAAACGCTTCACAGACACGGAAACCGTGACTAATTCTGTAACGTGTATTAGAAGCCTTCAAAACGTTGATCACAGCAATTCCATACCGCAGTATATGTGAAGAAAAAATCAGAAAGGCACACGTTCATGCAAGTTTTGCTCACTGCAGTATTCTTTCGAATAGCCAAATAAACCTGAAAGACTTAAATACCCAACAAGAGAGGCCCGGATACACAAACGGCTCTAAGTGCGTGCATCAAAAATATGGTAATCCATTACAATCACACAAAGGCGTAGAAAATAGTTTCAAATGAGAATATTTAAACTGCAAGTGAAGAATGGATCCCAATTTTATACGCACCCCACGCTCACACGCACACTAGACAAGACCGCAACACGTCAGCCCTGCAAAGTTCTATCCGTGTTTAGTCTCTGGGTAACGATAACACAGGAGATCGACGTGCTCTCTCTTCCAAATACCCGCAGTGGATCTGGGCTCCCTCTCTTTTAAAACACCATTCTTTATACGCTTTATTTTTAACTCATAAAACACCTCGAACCTATGGCAAATAGGTAAGGATGTGCCTGCCCATCACCCAGTGGACGTGTGTCGATAGTAAAGTGGGAAAAAAGTCTGGGTTACTAAAAGCAACAGCAAAGAACAAACACCCCAAACGCCCGGTGAAACAGGGCGGGCTCACATCGTGCGCCCCTCGAATACGTTTCGAGTCACCATCTCAGCTAACGCGTGATTAACCACGCACGGTAAAACGTGCCAAAGACACACTGGTGTCAGCCCTGTCACCACCAGATCCGGATGGACCCCCCAAATCTGACACACAGCCGACTCTTCCGTGTTTTTGCAGCTGCCCTCTACAGCGTGGGACGGCCGAGAACAAACGCAAGCATGTGGGGTAAAGCCCCCCTTCTCTCCCGTTACGCAGGCGAGCTCCTCTGCGTCCGTGAACTCCCCGCCGCTCCGCTGAGGGGTCGAGGGACACGGAACGCGCGAGAAGCCTGGCATCCAGCATCACACCACAGACACTGGCCATCACACCCGAGACCCCCAAAGCCTGGTCCCAAACACCTCCTCCTCCCGCCCTCCTGCCTGTCCTACCGGGTCTAGGGCACCCACCCCCCCGCCAGCTGGGATGCTGGGCCCCCACATCCCCACGCTAACCTTGGCCTCCCGTCCGTCACCCCCAGGACGCACCCCGCCTTCCCAGGCAGGACCTCAACGCCTCGCCTCCCAAGGCTTCCACGGGTTTTTATGGAACCGAGCTCCGCGTGCACATCTGACCCGCTCCCCCCGTGCACCAGGGAGCGGAGCGGCATGTGGGATGTGGTATTCATCGGGTATTGCTGCGTGCACGTGCACAGCCACGAATGTCTCACAAACAAGCACACGGGCGAGCTCAATCGGCTTCCACGGGGAAGAGGAAGAAGGCACTAAAATGTGATGTTTGCACAGGATGCCGGCTGCCCTCCGCGTGCGACGTCTCCAGAACCACAGAGGCCACGGGGGTTCTTCACGCGAGGAGACAAGGACGTGAGAAGCTGTCTAGTCCGACGTCCCCCGGGGCAGAGCCACACGGGGACCTCAGCCTTTCCGACCCCAACGTCTCCGGTCTCCACGGGTCTCTGAAACGGGACGTGTTCCGACCTAAGTCCGCACCGTGAGCGGCCCCTCCGTACGACGCGGTCTGATCTGAAATCACGGCCGAATCTGGCTCACGTTCTTCCTTTTCTCTGTTTACCAGCGTGTCTGAACCTTGAGTCCTGGGACAAGAGGCTGGCTTTCCGCGCAGTCAGCGGCGCGGTGCCATCTGCAAGGGGAGCGAAGAAGGAGCAGCACGTCCCAGCCGTGAGGCCACAGCGTGTGAACCGCTCTGCGCGCGGCCACGGCCCAGCGGTGGCAGGTGTCCAGGGCTCGGGAGGCTGGGGGGATGCTCACGGCTGACTCGGTCCTCTGCTCCAGGGTTTCTAAATTGAACGACAGCAATCACGACAGCCGCCGCCTTCTAAGCCGCAACCCTGAACTCGCCGCTGTGCTGCACTGTGTAGGTCAGCGACACGCCCCGGACTCGTCCAGTGTGCAGCCCGTGCAGCTGTCAACGGCGGTCTTGGCCGCGGAGCTGTCAAAGAGGAGGCTGGATGCGTATCCGGAGTTGGGCTACGTGGACAAGCTTGGAAATCATCGGACGGCAGGTGCTGTTTGAAGACTTGGACGTTGTGGCCTAAACACCAGACGGGGTAGGGTGTGCAGAGGGCACAGGGGCCAGGACCAAGCGCCAGACAGAGGGCGGAGAGGGCTCAGCGCACAGGACCCGTTGGGGCTGGGACAAACACCGGGAGGGGGCAGTGGCCACGGCCCCGGGGAAACCTCAGAACAAGGAAGCCGTGGGCTCGCTGAAGTCGCCCCAGAGCCTCAGCCTCGCGCACGACTAGGGTCCAGCGGGTGGTGAGCCGCGCCCACCCCTTGTGACACTCAGGAGGCGGCCGTCCCCCCGCGACCCACGCGTGAAGGAGGGGCTGGGGCCGCCTTCCTCCCAGCGCTGGCCCTCCTGACACTGGGAGGTGCTAATATCGTGGGAGGAAGGGGCCGACCGGCCGGCGCGCCACCGGCGCACGAGGGGACGTGCCCGTGACCCAGCACCCGGCCCCACGCAGTGTGTGTGCGCTGGTCGCAGGGCGCAGAGAGACTCCCTTACACACGCGCTCACACCCACACCCAGACACACGCTCACGCACACCTGGAGAGGAGGGAGAAAAGGCGGCAGTGAGGGCGCGCGGACCCGCGGATGGGCACAAACACGGGCGGCGGATGCAGCAGAGGAGGCCCCCGGGTGCCAACCAGCAGCAGCTCCCGACGGCACGCGTCCTCCCCTCCCCCCCCCCCTCACCAGGGGCCCGGTCCACCTGCCCGCGGCCGCCCTCCCAGGGGGGCCGCCGCGACCTGGGTCCCTCCACCCTCCCCGTCAGGGCCGGGGCGGCACCGGAGCGTCAGTCACCCCGGGGCGTGGGGACCAGACCGGAGACCTCACACGCCAAACTCGCCTCCGCGAGAGGACGGGGGAGTCGCGGTCCCGGGGCAACAGCCGGCACAGACTCGGCCCGTGCCCGAAGTCAGCAGCTCTCCCTGGTGACCCGCGAAGCAGAGAGAGGACAGCGTGGGGGCCCGCAGCAGGGGCGGAGGGGGCCGGGACCAGACGGCTCTCCGGGCACACGCGTTCCCGTCCGGTCCTTTCCAGTAAGAGGTGGGGATTCCCCCGTCTGCCCTCCGGTGTTAGCTTCAAACGTGAAACACACGCAAAAAATGATCTTGTTCCCGAGAAACCAGCCTCTCTCTGCAGCGTGGCCCCATTCACGCCTTGGAGGGGAAGGGCCTGCGTTTCCAGCCGTTCGCGTGGCGGATCACGTCTAAGATCTCATTCGGCAGAAGCCTTATACCGTCACCGGCAGATCGAGGCGCCACAGGCCACAGCAGTCTGCTGTCACGACAAAGCGGAAAGTTTCACGAAGTCCGTGTGAGAGGCGGTTGCCTGCAGCAGCCACGCCCGGAGGCCACGGCGGCCCCTGCCACCCCGGCCACCACTCACGTCGGTGCCTTTGCACTCCTGGAGGGAGCCCTTTAACAAATTATTTGCACAGAAACGTCAGCGCTTCCATAAAACCGAACGGAGACAACAAGGTGCACATATAAGGCGTTCTTAGAACCTCACATTTGCTATTTCTTGCCCTTTTCTATGTTTTGGTAAAAATTATTCTGGAAGTGCCCCAGACGGCCGTGGAGAGAATCCAGATTTCTTGCTAATCTTCAGCGTCTTGGGATTTGCGGCCTTAGATGCATTCAGTATGACTTCATTGAAAAATAAAATGTCAGAGAGACACTTTGTGGGATCCTGGAATAGAAACATTTCTCAAAACTTTGGTGATACTTGTTCAACACAGAACAAAGCAGCGTCACGGGGGCCAAGTTTAGAAACTGGGTTTTTAAAACAACAAACCACCCGTGTGGCAAAGTGGCTTCGCGGGCGGGTCTTCTCCGTGAAAAGGAAAAGGTGTCGTAAAAGGGAAGGGCGAGAGCCTTCTTTCTGTCAAGTCGCGAGGGTTCCCCAGAAGACCCCACGTGAAGGGTGTCTCCAGCCCACAGACCCCGATTCGGGGCACTCAGCGTGGGCGCAGGCCCGCGTCGCCTCCACACGGCGGGTGGCTGGGTGGCCGGTGGGCACCAGCCCCCGCTCACTCCGCGAGCAGCTCTTATCGCAAACCTAGCACGTGCTCACTCGGGCCAGCTTTGAAGAAACGGACATCCCCAAGTCGTGAACGTATCTTCCGCGAGCACGTCGAGCTTAGAGAACGTTGCTGTCTAGCATAGCCCTCCAGCCCTGAGACCAGGAAAAAGACACAGGCACGATTTCCTTGAACGGCCTGGAAATTTCCATTCAACTTTCTCGAAGGGATGAGAAAGCCTTTCCAGTGAGACTGCGGATCAGGAATCTTGGCAGCGTGCGCGATGTGGGAGACGCTCTCTGTCTTCCTAAATGTCATCTCGAGAACCAGCTACGCTGGGAGGGAGGCTGATGCCCTGCTAATTTTTACCACAAAGGCCTGTGATGTGGCTTTTGGTGCAGGGCCTGAATTTGCACGGTGCTCGGAGCGGCTAGCGTTTATTGATTTCAGGACACCACGTACAAACAGAAAGATTTAGAAAATCGCTTCCGAATCCAAACCCTGACCCTGTGAATTCTAAAGCCCTCCTGCCCTCAACCAGCCAAACCTTCACATTTGTGTAAACCGGTGGGCCCGCGTCTGTTTACAAAACACACTCGGTCACCCCCAGCAGGGCCCACCCACTGTGGGCCCTGCTCCACTTTCCTCACCGGGGAATGTACTGCTCGCTTAGAAATTTCCAGAAGGTTTCCAAAGGCACTACTGAAACCACTTCCCCCTGATGTTGCTACAAAAGCCAGACACGACACCCTGGAAGATCCTTAGCTCGGGGTCAAGATTCCTTTAATAGTCAGTGGGGCCGGGGGGCGGGGGGGGGGGGCGGGCACAGACCTGCCCTACACAGATGTCCAGAACGCGAGCTGACAGGACCTAGCTGTCACGGCTGGTTACACCACGGCTCGTTTTCTCTGAGACCACGGGAAAGCAGGATTATCAGTAAGACTAACGCGGCACTTCAGAAACGTTTGCCGCGTGCGCAGAAGTGAGAGCTGTGCTAAAGAACCCCAGAGTCAACACCGACGCTCGGAGTCGCTGCGGGGCGGCGGGCCATCCGTGTGCCGGGAGACGCCGGGGCGGGTCTAGGTCTCCACGGAGCGTCTCCACGAGCTGAGAGCAGGGCCTTGAAGGTCACTAACCCCAGCAGCCCACACGCACTTGCGACCACGGGCGTCTCAAAGCACAGCAGGGCTGCAGACAGGCGGACCTCACACACTCCGCACCTGCTCTAACCACGATGGGACAGGACGGCCCGGAGGCTTCCATTCGTCGGCCTGGGCACAAGCCTGGGTCAGGGTCCTGGCCGTCGCCTCCGGCCTCCGATTTTGTTCAGTGTCGGCACTGAGCAAACGAGCATGTGCTAGCTGAGCCACGGAACAGAAGCGCACACAGAGAGCTCCCTGGAGGTGCTCTGAAGCATCTATCTGTTCAAATGCATTTGTTATTTAAGCAGAAAACGTAATCGCTGCCTTCTCAGAATACACAGGAGCCTGCAACTTTTCCTATAGTTCCATCACACGTACAGTAAATCTTCTCATGTAACAGGTATTACACGGGATTTAAGAAAAGTCTGAAAAACAGTCACCCACGGCAGGGCCATCAAAAGGAAAATATCTTTCATCGACAGGAAAGTGTCTGGATAAACTCAGTAAGACACTGAAAGTGAAATACAATGTTCACAGCTTCGTGGACGTGTAGCCCACATATTATAAAGTTCACGTGCACAAGAAATGATCTGCATTTCAGCCAGACTGCGCGGGTTCGGGGGCTGACGAGTTCAGGCTGCACGGCCAGGAGCCGCAGGACCCCGGAGACACGGCCCGAGCGCTCAGTGACCCACCCGTCACTCCAGAGCCTCCAGCGGCCACTGAGACAAACCCCAGCCGGAGCCCCCTTCCTCAGAGGGTCGGGGGGGGCAGCCCCGGGCCCAGGCCTGGCTCAGCTCCCGTCCCCCCACACCTCCCCGGCACCTGTGGGGAGGCCGGGCCAGGAGCAGGACCTCGTGTCCCGCCTCCCTCCCCCCCCCTTCCAGCCTCCTTCCCACGCCGTCCTGCCTCACGGGGACATAAACACACTGCAGGTGTCCCCTGCCTCCAGCCCGGGCCTGGAGAACTCGTCCTCTGGGACAGATGCGTGTGCACACATGCTATGAAAAGTATGCTTTCTTCCGAAGACTTCTGGAAGCTGCCTCCGGCGGACATTCCTTCCTCGCCTACGGACCCAGACTGCAGCCAGCGGACCCTCGGCCACGGCCACCCTCCCGACCCGGCGCTGCCCCGCCCGCTGGAGGGCACTCGGAAGTTCTGGGCTGAGCAAAGGGCTGGGAGCCGCTCTCTCACCGCCCACAAGAGCGAAGGCTGGCCTTCTATCTGCAACCCAGAATCCAAACTATAAAAACTAAATCTGAGGGGCACCTGGGTGGCTCAGTCGGTTGAGCGCCCGACTTCGGCTCGGGTCACGATCTTATGGTTCGTGAGGTCGAGCCCCGCGTGGGGCTCTGTGCTGACCGCTCGGAGCCTGGAGCACTGCTTCCGATTCTGTGTCTCCCTCTCTCTCTCTGCCCCTCCCCCGCTCACCCTCTGTCTCTGTCTCTCTCAAAAAATGAAAACATGTTAAAAAGTTTTTCTTAATAAAGAAATAAATAATGAAAATAAAAAACTGAAGTCGAGGAAACTATAGAAAATGACACCTGCAGGACTGACGACTGTTTTTTGCTGAGTCGAGACCATATAAACCGACACGGAAATTCACTTTTTATTAAAAAAATAACCCAGAAGGAATGTGTTGAAGGTTTGGCAAGACGTAGCAGCTAAGTAAAGCAGTGGTGCCCGCCGCCCACACAGGCGGGCTGGGCTCTCCCCGCGCTGGACGGCACCCAGCTCTGATGAACACAGTCTGGCCCGGGGGGATCGATCCCAGGAATAGGTAGCCCCCACCCCAGGCAGGGCTTTGCTGGGGTCCCCGGGGCCTCGCCTGGGTCGCCGGGCCCCCTCTGTGACCGCCATGGGGGGCACACGCGTGCGGGGCCGCAGACAGTCGGAACCTGAGCAGGCTCACGGGCACTTGCGTAGACACTACCTGATTCGAATTCCCTTCCCTGGTGGCTCACACTTTCTACTCCTCTGCCCACTGGCTTTCTTAACACAATACTGTCCCAGAGTTTCCTGTTTCTGCGACGGCAGAGTAGAGCTGACTACTACAATCCTGAGGGAAACCTGGGAACCCTGAAAATACTATTGCTTACGAGTTCAATAACAAATATGTCGAAAGTCTGTGGCACGTGATATCTCCAGGTCTGCCCATCCGCGGTTTGTGGGAACGTCATCATCAACGGGACGGAACGCGGACCTCTGAACCTCGGGTGCGCGGGTGTGGGAAGAAAACAATGGCAGGAAGGACTGAACACGCGTGGGACTGGTGGCGACCGGGACAATCCTTGTGGGAGGACTTGTCTAGCGCTTCCCCAGAGAACAGAACACGTCCAGAAACAGCTCTGGACAAGCCGCCCCTCCAGCTGGATGAACGGGTTGCCAGTAGGTCATCCTGGAAGGAGTCGCCTCGAGGCCAGCGGCCACAGCTATCGCCCGCGTGGACCCAGGGTCGTGATGCAGAACCCGACCCCAGCTCCGTCCGTTCCGGCCAGCCTCCCTCCACAGAAACCCCTTACCTGCAGGTGCACCTGCCCCTCTGACCTTGGCAACGCCCCGGGGCCCCGCCGGCCCACACTGACGGCCCCTGTGGTCATCTGAGAATGACCATTAGGACAACGGGAATTTTCCAGGTCGGTGGGCAAGGTAGCATCTTATGATTTCCTGTTTTTCAAGTTTGGGTCAGTAGGGTGTCTTAGAGACAGAGCACCTGAGAGCTGGATGGGTGAGGGAGGGGCGGTAATGTCCCCGGTGATGCAGTGACGCAGAACAAGCCTACGAGAGCCACCCCCACTGTCCGGCAGGGCCGGACCCCAACAGCGTCCGCAGATAAACGTAGGGACCTCCAAATAACGCACCGCTTAGTGTCTCACAGATCACGACCAACATGGCCAAGAGTCATTTGAATCTTCAAAACTGTGGGGAGAAAAGTTTCTCCCGCTACCTGCTCACCCACTTGGCCCTCTTCCCAGGAACGCCCCCACCATTCAGTCTCACCAGGTCACATAGCACTTAGGGTGGCGGGCAGGGGGGCGGGCGGGGGCGGGCATACAGCATACACTGGGAGCCCCTGAGGTCAGGTCATTTCCAAGGCTGATGCGCCCCATCTCTGGAGCCTCCTGTCTCCCTGCGGCCTCTAAGCTCCCCTTCCACTCCCCCTCCCTAAGCATCTCTGCAGAGGTGTGGGAAGGCATGAGATGAGAGCCTCATGCGTGTCCAACACCAAGAGTTCGGGGTTCTGCAAGCAAACAGAGAGCTCAGAGGAGCCCGAAATCCTCAGGGCAGAGGCCGCCCAGAAGGGGCGCTGGGGAGAAGGAGGACGCACCCCAGCGCAGAAGGGACCACCTGATCCACGGACACCGGGCAGTTCTAACCCAGGCGCACTGACGACTCCGTTGCAAGTGTCAAATTTTCCCCAATCTGTCAAAGATTGGCACGAACTTCAGAATACGGGAACAGCCTTCATTATACTTGACGGAACGAGAACCCAAAGTTACCCACAAAGCGGGCTCAAGCAATGGACCTGCTGACCCAGAATCGTCGAAAGCTAAGGGGGGAGGGGGAGGGATGGTCGGGCGGGGGAAGGGCACAGCCCAGGCCTCTTGGCTGGTCTAGGCAAGAGGCACCATCAAGGATTCCTGTGAAATGAGCAACCAGGCTCACGCTCCTGCAAAGCTGACACACCGTCTCCTCGCCAAGGGCCTCCATTTATCCGCATCGAAGCCCCGACCTGGAATGTCGCACGTCAGACGGTAGTGTCCTGAAAAAACTTAGGACAGCACGAGCCCCACGGAGGGTCAAGGGCACTGGGGACGCCCGGCGTGCGCCTCACTTCCCGCTGGGTGCCAGATGCCAGGTTCGGTCACCAGAACCGCATGTCCGCACAGATCCTACCTTGTTAGCTATGTTAGGAGAGAAGACCAGGTAACATCCCGAAGGCTTTAAACACTGCAAGTCAACCCCAGCTTCTCAGTAAATATTAAAAGAAAAGCCAACACGATGGTCAAATGAAAAGCCACCAGAAGAGTAAACCCTACTCAGTATGCTGTACGAGAAGGGGTGAACCTCTAAAAGGTTACCCTGCACATTACCGTTCTAGGTAGTCTCTAAAAAACACCCCAAAAGATTGCCAAGTGATTCCTTTTAAGTTCATAGTGTGCCCAGCACCAAGGGGACGAGCTCAGACTTTCCCTCTCCAACCAAATTACCACGTAAGCACGGACATCCTACAGACAGACGTATGTCAGGGCTCCCAGGGTCTGCGGCCAAGGCCAAGGGTCAACCACAGACCTTCCTGTGCTCTCCCGGGGCCAGATTGTTCCTCCCCCTCACGTAACAAGCATTTAAAGAGAAGAAAAGCCCCAGGGGCATTCATATTGTTTTGCGCCCGTAATGTCAAAAATGGATTCTATTGTCTAGTAACACATTTCCACCAAAATAAGTCCTTCACAATAATGGATGTGATTACACTGGGGAGCTTTGAGTGCTGAAATCATTTTTGGTAAAAATCAGCCTTAGATTTCACCTTAAACATCAAGGGAGCGAAGAGGGTGAGCAGACCCCCGACCCCTTCTAACTCCCAGGCCGGTGACAGGACTCGCTCTCTCTCTCGCCTCCCCAACGCCTCGACGCTACCGAATAAAGAGATTAAACACTGTTATCGCAAAAGAGTTTTTCAAAACCAGGTGGGAAAGTCTTGAAGACGAGGCAGCAAAATCAAGCAGGCGTGTCCGGAGGCACCGTGTGGGTCGGCGGGGTTATCTCTCAAAATGTCTGCTATGTGGTTATGTCGTTTCTAGAACGTCTTCTACTCTCCTAGGAAGGACACCCCGTCCTGTCTCCGTAAAGAGCTGCTCACGGGGCCGGGCTTGGGGTACGTTCTTCTTTGGAGGCGGCCTCTGGCCCCTTAAACGTGTGCTTAATGGTCGTGGGGGCGTGAACACTTAAGTCGGAGGCAACGGCAGGGCCCCCGAGAAAACCTTGTTGGCACATCAGTCCGGCAACGCGACCTCCACCCACCTACACTCCATGCGCATCACGTCCGAAGGTGCCTCCCGAGGGGACCTGCAGAGCTCACACTGGCAGCCCGAGACACAGGCACCGCGAAGCCTTCGGAGGCCAACACCTCCACTTGGCGGACTCACGTGACTCGCACACGAGACCATGGGGCGCGGGGAGAAAGGTCTGGCCCGCAGCCCCATGGAGACCCTGGACGGTCCCCCCCACGACAGCCTGGGCCCCCAGACGGCAACAGCGCCCCCCCCCCAACGACGCAGCCACTGACGCTTAATCCATCCGGGCCCCCAGTTCCTCCCCACAAAGTACAGTGTCAGCAGCCCCCTCGGGGCACCGCTTGTGGGGAAGGGGGCATCGGTGTCCCAGTAAGTAGTGTTTCTAGCACAGCGGTCCCAGCAAGAGGGGCACTCTGCAATTCCTTTTAAATTAGTCCGCTGGTGAGGTGCCTGGGTGGCTCAGTCGGTTAAGCGGCCGACTTCGGCTCAGGTCATGATCTCATGGTCCGTAAGTTCGAGCTCCGCGTCGGGCTCTGTGCTGACAGCTCAGAGCCTGGAGCCCGTTTCAGATTCTGTGTCTCCCTCTCTCTCTGCCCCTCCCCTGTTCATGCTCTGTGTCTGTCTCAAAAATAAATAAACATTAAAAAAAAATTTTTTTTTTTAGGGGCGCCTGGGTGGCACAGTCGGTTAAGCGTCCGACTTCAGCCAGGTCACCATCTCGCGGTCTGGGAGTTCGAGCCCCGGGTCAGGCTCTGGGCTGATGGCTCGGAGCCTGGAGCCTGTTTCTGATTCTGTGTCTCCCTCTCTCTCTGCCCCTCCCCCGTTCATGCTCTGTCTCTCTCTGTCCCAAAAATAAATAAACGTTGAAAAAAAAAATTTTTTTTTAAATAAAAAAATAAATTAGTCCACTGGTTTCCAAGGTGTACTTAATAAGTTCGCTTTTAATCATTACAAAGTGAGAGTAACAAGCCTATGCCTGACTCGCCGCCCCGGCTTTTGGGCGGCTCCTCGCGGAGCTGGCCCCAGAGCAACCTGAGGGTCCGGAAGGCTTCCCGGAGGAAGAGCCGGCGATTCTGGCGAGTGAGGGAGGCAGAGCAAGCAAGCACCCCGACACAGGACGCCCGGCAGGTGTGCAGGTGGGGCTCGGCACAGCAAGGGCGTAGCAGGCCACGCTGCAAATAGCCCAGCGCAGGGTGGACACGTGGAGGGTCGCGGCCGAGCCCAAGACGCCTGGTCTCTCTTCAAAGAGCTGGACGCTAAGCCACCGTGGCGGAGGAAGCGTGTGTTGACAGGGACAGCGATCACAAGCACGGTGACGGAGGGGGACGTCCTCCCATCCCGCAGCACCAAAGACTGAGACTCCGCGGCCGGCCCCGCCCCCCCCACCTCGTGACCAGACTGAGTCCTCCTGCCCACTGACCACAGGGGCCCAGCGAGGGGCCCTCCTGCAGGATTTCGTCCCCAGGGGTCCCTCCAGAACAAGTCCGGGAGGCCCGTGTGGCGCTAAATCCCACGCCAGAGTCTGTCTCGAGAGGGGCCCCAGTGTCCATTTCTCCGGCGGGTGAACAGGGTGGGCCACGTGTCGTACCCCGAGGGCCAGCAGGGGAAGACGGCACACGTGAGGTGACGCGGCCGTGAAAGCACCGAGACCAAGAAGAACGGGAGCGGGATGTCACTATCAGGCCAGTTAGGAAGTTCCCGAACAGCAGGCAAGAGAGAGAGAACAAAAGCTTCTGGAGAGACCAGCACTCTCCCTCTGCTGGGCCCGCTGCCCCCGTCGCCTGGGCCAGACTGATCTCCAGTGCGCTCGTCCCGGGAGACAGGCCGGGGGTCCCCGGCCCCCAGACGACAGCCGGAGCAGCGCGTGGCCAGCGCCCGGCGGGTCTGTGACCCTGGCAGTGCTCACAGAGGAGGCTGGCTACGCAGGGTCCGGGAGCCCCTATCACACCCACACAGGTAACGTTAGAATCTGTGCCGCGCATTTACACGTGACGTCTCCCGGTCACTTTACAACCACGAGCCACCCACGGGTCGGTACGGGCCGTCAGTGAGTCCTGCACAGGGGCCCCCTGTGACTGTGCCCGTCAGTCCCCTGGCCCTCCCCCAATGAGGAGTCACTCCCGGGTGAGAGGGGCAGTGGCCACACCGGGACCCGCGCGCTGCCCTGAGCTTTGCTCTGATCTGTACTTTGTTTCTGTTTTGTGTTTTAATTTTTGTAATGTTTATTTATTGTTGAGAGAGAAAGAGAGAGCATGAGAGGGGGAGGGCCAGAGAGAGGAGGAGTCGTCACCGAATCCCAAGGAGGCTCCAGGCTCCGAGCTGTCAGCACAGAGCCCGACGCGGGGCTCGAACCCACAAAGCGAGAGACCATGACTGGGGCCGACGTCGGGTGCTCAACTGACTGAGCCCCCCAGGCGCCCGTCCCAGTTTATACTCTGTAAAGGGTGGAATGCGTCACACACGTTTCTGTTCCGTGTTGACACGTGTCCCCCACCTGGGCCCTCACGTGAGACTCCAGACCCGCAGGTCTGTCCAAGTTACAGGACAGAGCAGGATGGGTCCAGCCGCCCGCAACGGGCCTCCGGGAGACTGAGGACGCCAGGCAGGGCCTGGCTCATTCCACACTGCGTACCGTCCGCCACGCTGAAAAACCTAAGCGTGACCAGAAAACGGCCACCTCGCTCTCATGCGTGCGCACCTGTTCCCCGTCAGACCCTTCAACCTCCTACCGCCTGACTCCCACCTAAGCTCACGTGGCTGGGGCAGAAGGAGGAAGGCTGAGCTCACAGACTTTCCTCCCACATGGGCCACTCACCTCCCTCTCCATCCGCCCGACTCCCCGCTGCTCCCTCCCTCTGCTCTCTGGTGACACTTCTAGTCCCTGGTCCTGTGCGGTGCACCAAGACGCTCCTGCTAACAGTACCTGTCCCCAGAGCCCCCGGCACCCTGCTGAAACTAAAACCAGCCTGCTCTCCCCGCCTCCGTCCTGAGAGCACTGGTCAGTCTAGCTCCGCGCAGAGAACCCGTAAGTAAAGGACACTGCGACCCTGCGGAGTAGACGCTTTGTCTCCACCATCGCCAAAACACGAAGCCCCCACCCAAAAGTCACTGTCACCACCCAGTAGCAGCAAGAAACGTGTCCAGGAGCAGCCCTACTAGGGGGCCACGGGGGTCCCGATCCACAGAAAGAGCGCGGGCGTGGGAGGGACCCTCCACGCAGCTTGGTTTTGTTGTGCATCCAAACCGGGCCACGGGATGCAGGTTAACACCAGGGAAGGACCGTCCCTTGGGAATGCCCACCACCCAGAGTCCCATCCCCTTCACGCCCCACGCATGCCAGGGCCCTCCACCCCTCTCCCCACCCGACCACCACTGCACCTCCCACAACCCGCCCACATCCCACCTTCCTCCATGCCCCGCCCATCCCACCTCCCCAGGCCCCACCCACCCCGCCTCCCCCACACCCCACCTCCCACACCCCGCCCATGTCCTGCCCACCCTGCCTCCCTCCACGCCCCACCCACCCCCCCAACCTTCCACACGCCCCGCCCACCCCCCATGCCCCACCCGCCCCACCCATCCCGCAGCCCCCACACCCCGCCCATGTCCCGCCCACCCTGCCTCCCTCCACGCCCCTCCCCCCTCCACACCCGACCACCCCACCTCCGCCCACGTCCCACCTCCTCAAGCCCCACCTCCCTCCACCCACCTGCCTCCCTCCAGCCCCATGCATACCCCACCCCTGCCCAGGGCTCACTGGGCCCACAGACCTAGCCATCTCCCTGCTCACAAGCTGTGACCATTCACAAGTGTGTCATTCAAGAGTGACGTGTGCGTGTGCGACAAGCTTTCAAATGGCCCCTGGCTTAGCAGCACTCACAAACCAGCCCTCGCATCGTGACATCGCCACGGGAGGCCCAGGCCCACCTGCCCGCATGAACGTCTGTCCCCCGGTCCTCCGCTGGTATCCGCACACTCAGGGGCGGGCCAGAGGGCACTGCCACCCTCCACAATTGGAAAGCCACGTGCGGCCCCTACAGGCACTTGGCGGGGACCCCGAGCTCATTACCCATGTGCCCCTGCGCCACCCGGGCGCCCCTACCTCCCCCATGTGCCCCGGCACCACCCTGCACCGCCCCTGCACCCCTATGTGCCCTCCAGGCACCACACTCGGAATGCGCACTGGGGAGTCTAGAGCAATTGCTTCCCCAGGGTCCTCCCTCCATTTGGGTGACATCAGGATGGCCTTAGGGTTTTTTCACTCTTCCTTCACTGTGGGGTTCCTGTCTCCACAGCTTAACTACCAACCCAACGGCTGGGCCAGGACATCTGACACCAGTGATGTTGAGTCAGGCCCCAGGAGCAATGATGAAATCTGCGTCCTTCTGTCCACACTGTCTTACCTGATTGTTAGGTAACCTCCATAAAGTGAAGCAGCCTCAAATACGCTTCAGAAAGTGAATTTTAAGGAGGGAAGGAGAGCATGAACGTTTCCAAGTTGAGGCAATGAGAGAGAAGCCAGCCTCTCCGACGGGGAACCCAGTGCAGCCTCCAGGTACACCTGGGCTTGCAGGCTGAGCCAGCCCTGCTGCCCCCCTCCTCCTCCTGCCCCCCCCTCCTCCTCCCCCCCTCCTCCTGCCCCCCCTCCTCCTGCCCCCCCTCCTCCTGCCCCCCTCCTCCTCCTCCTGCCCCCCTCCTCCTCCTCCTGCCCCCTCCTCCTCCTCCTGCCCCCCCTCCTCCTGCCCCCCCCTCCTCCTGCCCCCCCTCCTCCTGCCCCCCTCCTCCTCCTGCCCCCCTCCTCCTCCTGCCCCCCTCCTCCTCTCATTTCCGCCTCTGCACAGAGACAGCAACTCTTGGGATGAAAGGCAGCACCGCGAAATTGTTACTGTTACAACGTTGGCCTATTTTCAAGAAAACTCCTACATGAGAATCAGACCAAAGTAGACACCCCCCCCCAAATGGCCCTTCCAGGCTCCGGCAGCGGAGAGCTCCCGCCCTAACCGAGAGACAGCTGAGGAGCCGGCACCAGGGACCCCCCCCCAGCACCACAGCCGCACCCCTGCTGACACCCCTGGAGGCTCCCAGAGCTGCCCAGCCTGCCCTCTCGGGGAGCTTCCTGCTCTTCCCCACCCTCCCCGACCCCTGCAGCCCGGGGCAGGGGTGGGGGGCTCATGAGACCCTCTCCCGTGTCCAGGAGCCTGTCTTGGTAGTTTCCGCCCCCACCCCTGCCGCCCTCCCGCAGCATTTCTGAAAGCAATGACCCCTTCCCGTGGCCCCTGCCCCCTGCCACGCCTCCAGCCGGACACGGGTTGCGTGGCGCACAGCTGTCTCGTCTGCGGGACGACGCAGCGCCCCGCGGCTGGACGGTGACCTGGGAGCAGCACCAGGCGCCCGGGGGAGGCTGCACGTCTGTCACGCGCCCCCCGGCCCTCCAGCACGTCCGACGCCGGAACCGCCGTGTCGCAACTTTATTTACACACTGCGCGGGCCCGTCCCCCGGGGCATCCTCTGCTCCAAGGGACGCGCGCCGAGAGGCCCCCCGCCACGTGGACGGGTCGCTGGGCTGCAGGCACGTGGGTCACGGGCACCTCGGGCACAGCTGGGGGCCGCTCCCCCACCCGCCCTGCCGCGCTCGCCCCTGGGAGCCCCCGGAGCTGGACCTCACAGCCGCAGACGCACGCAGGGCTACCCTGAGCTCTCAAAGAAACTGGGAAGCCCAGAAAGTAAAGGAGAGAGAGTTAATTTAAAAAGTTGCGATGTTTTAAAACAAAACCCGGTTAGGATTTGGCCGAGTCGAGTTCTGGGTTAGTTCATGTGTTCTCACGCATTTCAGCTCCCGGAGCCCGACGACCTAGGGGCCTCTCCATCCTCCCTGTGGGGCCTCCCTGCTGATGCAAAGAGGCAGCCGAGGCCCGAGGCCAGGACGGGGTGGGGGGGTGGGGGCGCTGCAAGGGTGAGGCTGGCGGGCAGTGACCCCGCGCACGCTGCAGAAGTCAAGAGACCCAAGGGCAGAGACAGAGATAGAAATGCATAAGAGACACAGAGAGACAGCTATAAAGAAAGAGACCGAGGGAGGGAGAGAGAGACAGCGATGAACCCCTAACTCTGCTTTGCCAGTTATTTTGTCATGTTTTGCTAAATTTGGGGTTTACGTAAGAAGAACAAGGATGGGGGGAAAGGGCTGAGGTGCCAAGCCGCCGGGGAAGGAAGGGTACTCAGGGAGCACTGCCCCGGGGCTGGACCCGAGGTCTGGGACGCTGCTGGCCCGCCTCCTGTCCGATCGCACCCCGGAAGCATCGGCCTGGACGTGCCCGCCCCCAGGGAGGCACTGGACTCAGAGCTGCTCAGCCCGGATTCTGCAGGACACAGGCTGCCCCACCTCAGCGTCCAGGGCCTGCTCGAGCCCGGGGCGTGGGTGCACAGCCCTATGAGGGACGCAGACCAGAGGCCAGGGCCCCTCGCGGCCCAGGCCGCACTCCAGGACTCCCAGAGCCCGGGGACAGACCCCCCGTCCCAGCGGCAACCCGCAGGGCTACCCTGCACCACACAGGGACCCTGACAGCCTCCAGGAAGCCGGGAATAAACACCGGGTGCTGGGGAGGTCTGGAAAACCCCAGAACAGTGGGCATGGCCTCCTGACAGCCTCCAGAGCCCAGTCTGTGGGCCACCCAGCGACGGCAGAAGGCGCAGAGAGAAGAGGTCTGGACACGAAGGAAGGGGAGGGACGGAGAAATGAATGAGAATGGGGCCAACAAGGACTTTTCTAAATGTCCTTCCGATTTTGGGCCACAAAGCAATGTAAACGGCCCCCAAGCCCGTGCAGGTGAGCGGTCCACAGGAGCGTGTGCAAAGAGCCCACGGAGCTGGGGAAGGGGCACGATCGTTTTCCGGGGAAGATCCATCATAGAGCAGTCCGTTTGAGAGCTTCTGTCCCTGGAGCGCGAGGACAGCAAATAACAATTTAAGACAAAGTGAGCGAAGCCGCTGCTTCCGATGACAATCGGACGCGCTGAGTGAGCCCATCTCGCAGCGTCCCGGGAGCAGCGGGGGCCGCCCCCGACTGGCTGCTTACAGCCACCGCTCTACCCCAGTAACACGGCGCGCCTGTCCCACAGCTGAGCAACAGCCCGAATTCAACAGGCTGATCCCAGACTTCCAAACACAGCTTCCAGAAACATCAGCTAAAAGTGTCCCTGTTTCTCCCTTCCCTGATTTAGCATCTCCTCAGGTTGAGTCAAATCTTTAAAACTGGGGAGTTGAATGTGGGGCCTGCACTCACACTAAGTGGCGGCGGCCCATGGGGTCTTCTCGATGTCAAGGTGGCGGGGGCTCGGCTGGTGGTCAAACCCCAAAGCCCACCCAGGAGCCCCTCCTGGAGCCGCAGCCCGGCTGCTCTCGGGCTCCCCCCTGTGGCCGATGCCGGAACGTTAGCACCTGAGCATAAAACCCAGCGGAGCGACCACACCTGTGCTCTCTGAGCCGGGTGTCAAGGTGGCCCCGGTGGCCAGAGTGCCTACGAAGGGCTCCGGGACGCCACCTGGATTACAGCTCTGAATGCAAAGAACGATCCGTCTGCGACCACTCCCTCCAAAAGACCAATCTTCGAAGAATGAAGACCTGATTATCAGGAACACATATCTGCAGATTCGGCAAAGCTACACCTTAGCAAACGTGTGTGTTCAGGTCAGAGCTGTTACTCACTTTCCTTATCCTGCGGCGCTTACAAAAATCTAAAATATACACGCCCACGAAATATATATAGCGTCTTGGCAGGGCCAGTATGAGGACACGCGAGATAACATCGCAGGAGCACAGGAAGCTGGCTGTCTATGTGAAGAGAGAAAGAGAGTGTGAAAACAAGTTATCACATCACACGGAACTCCCAGTCCCACGAACCAGATACAATCATCCTGACACTTAGAAGACCACGTCCACGTCTCCGAGACATATCCTATGTACAAGGAGCTAGAAGCAGAACAATTAGGAGTATCCGTAGCTGGTTGAATGACCTTATTCACAAACTGTCAGTTATCGGGGTTTTTTGGAGCCAGGTTCACAGGAACGTGTGCTTGGGCGTCTGATGTAGGGCTTCGCTGATTTCTGAGGCACTGATCCTCAGGGCGGGGGGAGGAGGGGACAGACATGCCCAGAGCTCCTGGGGCTTCTTCCTTGGCACAGCGAACCCACGCGGCAAACGGACATGTGCCCGTGTCTCATCTCCCGGGACTGAATCCTAGCCTGTCCCTCGGGTGCATGGAGGCCAACCCTCTTACCGGAAGACAGAGGAGCGAGTGCTCAACCAATTTGCATAAGCCAGAGGGGACAGTCCCCATCTGAGATGATGGGATCAGGATGCAAATCTAGTTGTAACGGGAAAAACACAGAAAAGACCACTTACAACAACGACAGGGAGAGTCACCACATGGAGAACCCAGACGCACCCCACTACTGCCTCAGACAAGGTCGTGCTTGGCGGCTTAGTGACCGACTGCTTTTGAGATCTTGCATCTAGACTGAGGGCCATATTCCTAAAAGGATATGGGTCAGCCAGAGCCCAGAACGGAGCCCGTCCAGAAAGGAAGCCGGGAGCCTCAGGCCCGCGGATCCCCGTAGAAGGGCCGACAGCAGACTCGGGGCAGTGCTCAGCCGGCGCCCCAGGCACGAGGACAAGTTCCTTTGTCTTCAGAGCTCTCTAAACCCTGGAGAGACAGCCCAGGCCTGAGAAGCAAGGGGTCTGGCCTCCAGAAGACCCAGTGACCTTCTCTGACCACCTCCACGAATGGCCCATGCAAACCGATGACGTAAATTCTTGTGGATTTGGATACAGATGAATTTTAATTTTTTTTAATGTTTTTATCTATTTTTGAGACAGAGGGAGACAGAGCACGGGCAGGGGAGGGGCAGAGAGAGAGAGAGGGAGACACAGAATCTGAAGCAGGCTCCAGGCTCCGAGCCGTCAGCACAGAGCCCGACTCGGGGCTCGAACCCACGGACCGCGAGATCGCGACCTGAGCTGAAGTCAGACGCCCAACCGACTGAGCCACCCAGGCGCCCCCAGATGAATTGTTAAAGACTGCGTGATTCTCAGCCCATGTTAAAACCAAAGCCCTTCCAGAGGGAATCCTGCTGATGACAAATCTTATTCCGTAGCGGACGCCATTGGAGCAGGACACAAGAAGTTTCTATTCTCTCTTTTCAACGTGTAAAACTTTGCATGTGTCTGTTTCCCAAAGATGAGGGACTCTGGGCCGTGATGCCCCGGCACTCGGCCACTTCCACGGGAGACGGGGGCCTCCCCGTCCCCTCCCCCTTCCTCCCACGCCTGGCCCGTGGGCAGGGCAGAGGCGAGGGGAGCCGAGCCCCGTGCAGAGCCCACACTGGACCGTGGGCCCACGGGCCCGTCTCGGCTCCGTTTCCAGTGAAGACGCTACAGTTTAATAACGCATCTAACGTGCCTGATCTCTGGGGAAGAAAGTATGATGGGAAAGCACAACATCATTTTTCACTGCGCCGAAGGGGACTGCACATCACCAAAGCGTGTCAGGGACACCTGTGCCCCACACAGGTGACACACCGTCAGCATCACCGACCCCCAACCCGCCAGGAACCCCCACGCTCCCATGCGCGAGGCGGCCTCAAGCCTGCCTGCCACAGACTGGCGGGACACTCGCTTCTCTCTCCCAAAGATCTGTTTTTTCCATTAATTTTACATATATTTAAAATCTCGGTCACACACTCCCCAGCCCCATGTGGAATGAATCAGTACACAGCTGAGAACAAACAATGCACTAAATTCTGCTCAAAAACCTTCCTTCGAATCTGGAGCATTGTCTTCAAAATTACCAGCGTTTGTGGAATTTATTATCTTGTAATTTCCCTTTCGTAGTCCAGCGTGATTGGCTCTCCTCCACGGGGCGACTGCATGTTATGAAGCCTTTATGTCACTTTGATTTGGAATGCAAGGAAGGGTCCCTGCGGCCGGGGAGCCGTGAGGGTGGCTCTGTGACAGTTGTGTTCACCCGTAATACTTCTCAAGGCTCTAGAAATCCTTAGGGCAGGGTCGCAGAGGGAAGCTGCCCCGTGCAGAGTCAACCAGAAACAGTCCAGCTGCGTGGAGAAAGGGCACGTCGACGTCCAGTCCTTCGACGGGCAAAGAAGGGGAGGACAATGAGAAAGCCCCCGCGCCGGGGTCAGGTTCTGGGCCACAGGGGGGCCGCCGGACCCCAGCGCCCGGAGCTCCCAGGCGGCTGGAAAGTCTTGGGGAAGGGCGCCTGCCAAACCCCAGAGGCAAAGCGGGTCCTTCACGAACACCAGGTTCCCTCAGAAATTAAGATCGTCAGTCGGCCCGCTCAGCGACGCACCGTCCGTCCTGCCTCGGAGCGCGTGCGAACACTTCTCGGCCACCTCCCGCCCAGACACAAAAGTGTGGCGCCCTTGCAAAGAGGCAGATCTGCTCGCTGGTCAGAGGACCCTCGCCGTGGGGGCAGACAGGACGGCCAGAAAGTCTCCCCCAGGCTCCGGGTGCCCCGTGCCCTCCCCTGCCACCCTGAGGGAGGTGGGGACCCTGCCGCGAGGGCTCCCCAATGCAGTCCTCACGGGACAGGGCCCGAGACGGCCTCCCTCATGACGAGGCCTCAGCATGGCCTCCCGAGCGCCAACCCTCACCCACGGCACAGAATGTCCTCGGCCTGGCCCGGGACATGTCCATCATCCCATCTGCCTGTCGTGGGCTGGGCTGGGCACCGTTTCACCAACAAGCCGACGAACTTGCTCTCTAAGAAGTGACCAGAATCCAACAAGTTTGCGAACATCCAGAATGCAGCGGGGCTGACGGCCCAGGCCGCACTGAAGTGTTCTCAAGCGGTGATCAAACACACCGCACGTTATTGTGCTGACCTCAAACTCTTCATGCTTTCTGAAACTTCATTATTATCGGGAGAGACCGTGCCAGCAACCTCAACCCTTAAGCGCTCGCTTACCACACCCCCCCAAAGGCGTGGGGCTTGCTAACGGACGGGTCGTAACATGATGCGGGGGGACAGGATGGCAGCCGGGACCCCCCCCCACCACCAGCAAGCTGACCACCGGGGCAGAGCCGGGAGGAGGGGACGCACCAGTGCTGGCAAGGAGGGACTGTGGGGGACAGCAATCAGAAGGTTCTTCTGGATTGCAGGGCCAGCTACCGCAGCCACGGCCGAACGGATGGCAGGTGTCCTGGTGACAGACGCCGAGAGGGCCCGCCGTGATTCGGGCAGAAGGAGGACAAGAAAGACCACCAGGGAAAAGCGAGTAGGTGAGGGAAGGTTCCTCCCGGAGGAAGGAAGCACTCACCGTAGGGGCACTTCACCTCCTCTGCGCCAGCCCCATCCGTCACCTGCCACAGTATGTCATACGCGGCGAAGTTTGGGCAGAATCGTGGTTTTGGTCGTCACTCTAAGACTGCCCTCCTGTCAAAAGTTCTCGTTAAATTTAGCCAGATAGTCCACAAGTTTCCATTTATTATTTCTTTTTTTTTTTTAATTCTGACGATACAAATGCGTTAACGTTTTACTTGGTTCCAATTTTTTTGTGTTTTATTAGGAATCTTTGCTCTTTGATTTTCGGCCTGGGACTGCGAAACCACATAAAAATGTCTGTTAGTAATACTTTGAGAATAATTTCTTCTCAGCCCATGTGAACTTAGGATTTTATTCTCTGAATTCTTTCCTCTTGTGGGCTTTGGTTAAACACTTAACGTATCGAGCGTTATTCAGACCCCAAGCACGTACGGATGTTAATAGCGGGATCCTACCCCGTTACCAACCCCATCAAGCGGGGACACAGAGAGGGGACAATTCTAATTTTCTAATTCTAAGTCGTAATTTTTCTTCCCTAATGCCAAATCCCACTAGAGATTCATCATCCTCAGCCTTTGTCTGGTACGTGGAGAAAAGTGCAATTGTCATTCAGAAACAGAGGTGTTACCTCGCTCTGTCCCACTGTTCTGCCCATCTTAATAACAGCCTCTGTCCTAACATCCTAGGGGGTCGGGAAGGCTTCTTTTGATATAGAATTGCCTGGAAATCTGTTCTGAGTCATCGTTACATCGATGCCCATTTACCACCCGATCCTCGTAGGGCCTGAGGCTGCTTATGTGTTTATTTATGGTCTTGATGTTGGGGCTTCTAGGCTGGAGACTGTCGCTTGTGGTGACTTCTCGCCTCCCTCGCCGCCTCCGTGGCCACTCTGCTGATGAATGAAACCCGGCCTTCCCGGAGCACCGTGCACTCAGAGCATGTGCAGTGGGAGAAAACACGCAGAATCACTGCCTGTTGGGCACGTCTCATGCTGGGACCGTGTACATCCCACACACACACCCCTGCCACCATGGCTCAGAAACGCTGCTGTCAGACCCTCTCGGGGACGTGCTAATGACGAAACTTTTTAAAATTTATATATGAGCAAACACTGTCATTCCTTTCCCCCCTCTTCTCTTTCAAAGCAAAGAAATACACATGGGGCACAAAACAGCCATCTCGACCCTGTCCTTCCACGTCCCCCAGACCAATGAGTCCGGAGCACGTCCCCTCCCCAGGGGGAAGGTGGGAGGGAAAAGAGTGCGGACTTAAAAAGTCCCTGAAGGTGTCACCGAAACTAGAGCAGGGAATGCCCGTCCCCCAAGGGAAGGAAAACAATTCCGGGTTGAATCTGGAAACAGCTAGATCAGCTTAGTGGCAGGGGCAGCTTCCCTGACTCTCCAGCGTGGGCGCAGCAGAACCTTTGTGGACAGGTTGTTGAGGGCACACAGGAGGAGCACCCACAAGATGCCCTTGACGGAGTGTGTGGTGCACAGAGGCGCTGAGTGCCACCACCAGTGCCTCCGGACAGGGCCCAGGAGATGGCACCCGCTGGCAACAAGACGTGGCAAGACGCCTGCCCCCTAAGCGTGGGCACTTGGTCTGCTCTACAGCGAGCCCGCTGGCCCAGCTCAAATTCCGTGGGAAGGGGGTCGCGTGACGCGCCTCCTCGCCGCCCCGAAGGAAACCTGCAGGGACGGGCTGGCCGTCCGTCTGTCCAAACCCACACGACGACACTTGTGACAAAGTGAAAGAAGACGGATCGCACATGCCCACGCTGTGCCAGAGTCTCAGCCCTTCACAGAAATAGCTCGAGACAAGTCAACCATTCCCACGAGAAAGGGACACCGTCTGGCCTTAGAATGTACCCACCTTTTAAAGGAAGGCAGACAAGTGGCCCCAATTAGGGCAGATTAATCACTTAACACCACCTGCTGATCGGCAATAATACTAGAAAGTCTCACTGAGGACCAGGAGATCATAAAAGCCATCAGAAAGGGCTTATTGGTGCCATTTCTAAAGAACAACTTTGAAGGAAAAAAAAAAAAAAGTTAACGGCCAAGCAAAGCAGATTCCCTTCGCCTTGGACACAGAGCAGTGGAGGTGATCGAACCCAGGGACACTCTGACCGCACGGCACCCAGACACAGACCAGGCAGTGTCAGGAGGAAGGAAGGCAGGCAGGTGCATGGTCCTGGGAAGCCAAGCGCGACGGGCTTCTGACCCACAGAGGTGGGGGAGTATCCCCGTCTCTAGGTGAGAAGAGAAGGTGGGAGAGACGGTACATTGTCCAGCCCTGCACAATTTACCTCAACTAAACGCAGGTAGCTCCAGGAGCAAAGCGGTGCGTCCTAAGCACCCTGTGACGGGCGGGAGAACCACGAAAGGCCGGTGCCCTCACACCCGAAGGACACAGCACCACAGCCGATAGTTAAGGTCTCTCAAACTATCTCCTGTGGACCAAAGGCATGGGCGCCATCCAAAGCAAGGTGAATGGGAGAAGAGATCCCCCGCATATGAAAAGCCTTATCTTTAATCCTCATGGCAAGCTAATCAGACAGCACTTTGTCCACACGACACCTATAAGCAACCTGGGGATTAAGAAACCTCAGTAACCTGTCTAGGGTCGTCACCCATCCAGAAGAGGCCACTCCAGGGCTCCCGGACTGTCTCTCGGATTTAGTGAAGATCAGATGTAAATCTTGCAGAGGAACCAAAAGCTCCCCGGATACTAGGCAGTGATGTGAAAAGAGATGGTCCCTCCACCAGATCCAGGGCTCCCAACACTTCCCTGTGACCCTTCGGCCAACCTCTTGAATTCTCAGATGTTGGGGCGGGATGGGGAGGAATATGCCAAAATATTTGAGGGCTTTAAAATCTTCTCCCACCAGGGCACTGTGTTTGCACACGTAGCTTTCAGGCAGAAGGTCTCCTGGGAGGAGAGTGCAGTAAAGGGCCATCGCCCGCCCTGGGGTCCCCAGGCAACTTTTCCTGCCGCCAGAAAACCCTAAGTGAATGTCACACAGAAGGGCTGCATGGAGAGAAAAGAACTTACAGGGATGTCAAGGGTTCCAACAGCCAACCGCCCTCTTCTGCTCTTCCCGGGAGGTACCAAGGGACCACGGTGCCCCCCGGGGAGCGGGCACACGGGACTCCACCCTTTACACTCTCAGAAAATCGTGGCAAGGGTAGGTAAGCCGCGGCCACAGCTCTAGAAGGAAATGCCAGTGTCTTCTTTTGAGACCCGGTCTGTTTCTCTGTGGCCTTCAGCGAGCTACTGGGGGAGGGGGGGGCGGGGAGGAGTCGGCTGTGAGGAGCTTGTGCCCTAACCGTGTTCGGGCCACGGAGGTAGACACCGGGATAAGCACAGGAAACAGTGTCCGATGGCCTCTCCCGGAGATAAACGTTCTGCAGGAAGGCTGAGCCTGCGAAAACCTCCTTACAGCTTCCAGGGAGCAGTTTCTAATCTACAAGTCATTTGCAAGACACAAGGCAGGGACCCAAGGACGGTTCCAGAAGAATTTTAGGTATGAACAGTGAACTAACTCAGTAACGTCTTTTCCCCCTCACACTACTCAGAGGGGGGAAAAAAGGCTCATAGGACTGCTTCAAATTTTTGCTGAAAAGCAGAAGCGGAGCACAGCTCCTTTCAAACCTCCGGTATTTTCGATACAATAAACGCCTTGAGGACAAGTCCCGCCACTTAAAAGGCATCTCTCCACCAGAGGTGTTCTCTCCACCTTCGTGTTTTCTCAAGCACTTGTTCAAAAACACATTTAAGTGGAATGTTTTCGTTTCTGCAGATTGCATTAATTACGGGTTTGCAAACACTGCGGAGCCCACGAGGTCCGCCCGAGCTGGGGGCTGCAGACACCCGGCCTGGGCCGGCGGCCGGTGGCTTGGCTCCGGCCCCGCACATAGCTCCGGGCTCGGCCCCGCGCGCCGCCGGCCAAGACTGCTGCAGAGAAGTCTCGGCTAAGAAAGAAAAACACACGGCGGTCAACCGCGGTGACCCACGCGCTCGGGAGCGCGCCTGCCTGCGCGCAGCACCCGGACCGGAGAGGGCCCGGAAGGAGGGGCCGCGGGACGCGACTTGTGCCCGCGGAGACGGGCGAAAATAGGGTTTCTTTTTAATGTCACGTGCCTCCTCCCAGTCTCCCTCAGGGAGGGTCTCTGCGGCCTGCGGGCGAAGCACGGGGGGCTCAGGAGTTGGGCCCAGGACAGCAGCTCGCCCCCCCCCACCCCACTCCCCGCAGGGGAGCCCCGGTGATGGAGGGGCGCGAGGCCGAGCGCGCTCCGGGGCCGGCGGCCCGGCGAGTGCGCGACCCGCCAAATGCCGGTGGGGGGGGGGGGCGGGGAGCGGCCCTCGGGGCAATCCGGGGTCCGCGCGGGGCCCTGCCCACCCGCCAGCCGGAAGCGCGGGACCCCGAGGGCACCCCCACGCGGCGGGAAGAGCCCAGAAGCCCCACGCCGCCGCCCGGGCACCGGCACCGGCCCGGGCCCCACCTGCTCGCACCCCGCCGGCGGGAGGCGGCGCCACGCTCCCGGGGGTCACCTGCTTCCCGCGCCCCGGGCGCTCGCGCGGGAAGGGAAGGCGGGGGGCCGCGTCCCCGCGGGACGACTCACCGTGAGCGCCGAGAACTTCTGCGCGGGCGCGGGCGGGAGCAGCCCGGCGAGCAGGGGCAGCCAGCAGAGCTGCGGGAGCAGCATGGTGACGCGCGCGGCACGCGGTCCTGTCCCCGCGCTGCGGGCGCCCGACTACACCCGCCGCCCTCTGCACCCGGCGGCCCTCCGCGTCCCGTGCGGCTCCGCCGGCGGCTGTCAAATAACTCCCGAACTTCCCGGATCCTCCTCCCGCTCGCTCGCTCCGTCCCTCCCTCCCTCCCTCCCTCCTCCAGCCCCACCCCCGCGCCGCCGCCGCCGCGCCCCGCTCGGCTCCGCTCGGCTGCGCGCTCGGGCCGGGGGCCGCCCCGGGCGCGGGTCTGCGGGAACGGGAGGTGGAGACGGGCCCCCGGGGCTGCGCCGCCAGCCAGTGCCGCGAGCGTGCCGGCGTCCCTGCGCGCGCACATGCGTGCACGCACATGCACACACGTGCACACACATGCACACGCGTGCACACATGCGCGCGCGCGTACACACGTGCGCATACATGCATACGCGCGTACACACGTGCACATACGCGCACACACATGCATCGGCGCGCACACACGTGCACACGCGCGCGCGCGCCCTAGGAGAGTGCCCGGCACAACCGCAAGACGCGCTGTGCCTCCTCCCCTCCCCGTGTCCGGGAGCAGCGACCCGCTCCACTCACTACAGGCCCCGAGATACCCACCACTTGACGAGCCCAGGGCAGTCCCCAGCCCCCGCGGTTGTCCTAGACCTGTGGATTCTGATGCTACCGCATCCAGTCCTGAAGGTCGCCTCTCAAATCTGCTGATGGATTAGCTGGCTCTCCAGCAAGAGACACCATCAACACCACAGGGTCCAGAAAATTCACGGAGGGCGGTGCGCCTTTGGCATTTTTAGCAGATTAATGCACTTGGGGGCGAATTTCGGAGTCGAACTTGGGGGGCTGACAGCGAGGCAAGTGTGGCAGGAATGCGGCTGCTTGTAAAGCGGCTCTGTGAAGGCGGCTCAGGTGTTTACGCAGCGAGCACAGGGGTGGCACAAGTTGCAAGGTCCGCAGCGAGCACCGGTTGGAAACGCAGCGAACTGTGCACACCCAGACTCTGCATAGTATCCATTGCAGACGACATTGCTGAAATAGTTTAGCCTTGGCTTACAACTTTACAGGAGGAAAAAAAAAAAAAAAAAAAAGCTAATTCTGGCGCGCACAGAAAACCAGAGTGAGGATTTTCAAGAACAATGCCTCAATTGACTTGTCAGGGGCACGGGGAAAAAGAACAAAACAGAAAATCCAAATCTGATTTTTAATCGGATGTTTAATCTGAAGCTTTGGCCAGAAGAGGGGCTGTCTCAGCAAATTCTGCGACGGGTTACTGAGACAAAAGCTTGGTATTCCAAGCACAGGGTCCCACACTGCGGGGGGAGAGGGCGTCTCATTTCTGTCCGGGGAGTGATGGACACAAGGCCGGGGAAGATGGGGAAGAAATGGGTCTTCCTGAAATCCACTAGGAAGTCCCCTTCAGATTCCAGAGCCCTGAGAATCTGGTGAGTACTGAGATGCATTCCTCCTGGCCGGAGGGCTCAGAGGAAATTATAATAAAACTCTTGGGGCCTGAGAAACAGGTGAGCAAAGCAGCTGCAAATGATTACGTAAATAAGGAATGCAATTAGGAAACATTAATGGAAATTAAGGCAGAAATAAAGAAGGAAACACTGCATATACCCCTAACTGTGAGATCATCCAGAGAAAATTTGCATTCGGATGTGACATAAATCCTTTGAAAAGCACTTCCTACTAAAAATTCTGTTTTTACTTCCTACTCGATTTCGGGCACCGCGAGCTAATAGCTGGACTGTTTGACGCGTGCACTTTTCTACCGAACTCGGAAGACTGAAAACATGCCCGTGCTGTCACCCTCGCTGCCTACGGGGAGAAACCTGAATTATTCCCATTTCACGGAGGAGAGATAAAGGCAAGGAGGTCACATGCCCGAGCCCAATCTCACAAGCAACAAAATCGGGACCGGACCTGAGGTGCCCACACCCGTGGTCCTGGGAATTCTCCCTCCCTTCCTTTGGAGGCACCGGGCGCGACGGGGAACAGAAGAAAACGTGACTCTCAAAGCCTTTTACTCAAGAAAGATGTGTTGGGGCACCTGGGTGGCGCAGTCGGTTAAGCGTCCGACTTCAGCCAGGTCACGATCTCGCGGTCCATGAGTTCGAGCCCTGCGTCGGGCTCTGGGCTGATGGCTTGGAGCCTGGAGCCTGGAGCCTGGAGCCTGGAGCCTGTTTCTGATTCTGTGTCTCCCTCTCTCTCTGCCCCTCCCCTGTTCATGCTCTGTCTCTCTCTGTCCCAAAAAAATAAATAAACGTTGAAAAAAAAATTTAAAAAAAAAAAAAAGAAAGAAAGATGTGTCAACATGTCTGTCACACATCACCTGCAGACCCTCTGGGGATCCCAGAAAGACACGTGCAGTGGGTTTGTCTACGTTTCTGACGGGTGAGGCAGGGCTGAGCCCTTCAAAGCCCCCCTAACAGCGGGAAGAGAGCACAGGACCCAAGAGCCAAGTGTCACTTTCTTACAGACGCTGGTGATAGAGTCTGGAGACACAGTAAGTCTCCACTTTTCTTTGGTGGCGGGGGCGGGAGGGGGGCAAAAAACAACACATTTATTTAAAGCACTAGGTCACGGTTATGTCTGTCTGTCACTCTCAAATCTCCAGAAAGTTATTACTGGCATGAATACCAGGTAAACATCCCATTAGGAAAGACACGTATACATGTAAGTGTTTCACAATTAAGACAGGAAATAACTCAATATTTTCCAAACAGTTCCTGGAGGACAGAGCAGTCCGCAGACGTTCCTTTCTCTTGGAAATGTGGGGATTTTTAAAGTAGTAAGTGTTAAGAGGTCATTGTAAAACATGCCTTATGGATCCAGAGTTTAAATCCCTGTCACTGATGGAAGTTACAATGCAGAAGAGCAGGAGAGAGTCAGGGCCCAGGACGCCAGCCATGCTCGGATTTCCAACCCACTTAGACCATTAGCAAAACGCCTTATCAGGCGCACCGGCTTTCTTTGTTTATTTCTTTTACTATGCTAACACTGCGACGGGATTTTATTCTTGCTGGAGACACGATAGAATTTAATTATTATTTCTGGCTAATTTGTGTTTGGCCAAACACTCTTGTCAGCCCTCTTTTCCACCTCGACGTGCCAATGTAGGGCGATTGACCAAAGGTCTGCGATCGTGTCCTCCCAAGCTCACCGCAGAGTCCCCGCGCTGACGGTCAGCTGCTCCGGACCGGACAAGCGCTGGTCAGGGCACAGACCCCACGTCGCCGGCCCCCTCCGCTCACTGACTTTACTGATGCTTCTCCCAGCTTCTACTTAATCCTGGCAAGAAGATCTCCCCAGCGCACTGTTTCCCTCCCTTCGGGAGACTGTGGGTGATGTGCTCTCACCTTAGTTCTGGGCTTTTCGCCCAAGCCTCGACTCCAGAGACCTGTGTGCCAAAAAAGAGTCACAGAGAGACTGAGCTGAGCGGTCAGGCAGATGGACAGCGCTGGGGAAGCTGGCCTTTGCCATGACCGTGAGACAAGGTGAGCACAGCCAGGTCGCACTGGAGAGCGGTCAGGGTCCAACTGCGTGAACCCTTTGCCCAACTCGGAGGTTGTCTCCTTATTTTTACACATGAAAGTAACAGATCATTTGAACTTGTCTTTGTTCTCAATAAAATCATGTAGACAAGTTTGTCCTTCCTTCTCAAGATGCCTTATAACAAGTTTTATGACAACACTTTAAGGGCACGTTATGGAAATTCTGAATAAATTGAGATATACTGAGTGTTTTATACATATTATCTAATTAGTTCTTGCAGAAATTCTGCAATGTGATTATTTTCCAGATGGTAATAATAAGGACCTGGGAGACGACAGGTAGGAGCAGAACCCAGCCTCCCCCACACCTCTCTTCCACATCAGCCGACATTGCTGAGCATGTGCACAGGTGAACCATCTATGGCTGGCACTGTTGTTGTTTTTTTAATGTTTTTACCATTTATTTATTTTTGAGAGGGAGACAGGACGTGAGTTGGGGGGGGGGGGGCAGAGAGAAAGGGGGACAGAGGATCCAAAGCAGGCTCTGTGCTTACAGCAGAGAGCCGGACATGGGGCTCGAGCTCACAAACCGTGAGATCATGACCTGAGCTGAAGTCGGCCGCTTAACCGACTGAGCCACCCGGGTGCCCCTGGCGTGCACTGGTTTGCACATTAAGTTCCATTACCTAACAAGTAAAAAAAGCACGTTATAGTTGTCCTTGATTTATCAGTAATACTTCAACCCAACTAGAGCGCTTTCCAACGGTAAAATGTAATGTTTCCAAAGAAATACAAGCTTGCTATAAAGCCAAATGCAAAATTGCTACTTTTCCAGTGAGAACATTCCCTGTAAGACAGGAGATGCCTGGGCCACTCCACAAGGATGTGTTTCTGCTGCCAGAGATCCACTCAATCCAACAACTCATCTAACTTCAGGTCCCAACATGCCATTACCCCGCTACCACCACAGACATAGCACAGGCTTACTGAAATCTGTTTCCATAATATCCAGAAGCTGTTTTTGCCATCTGGGAAACTGCGTTTATTACTATACAAAACTTAACAGAATGTATCAGTTATAGAGCTGAAAACAATGATCATTTGGAAAGCCCGTCACTGCCAAGACCCATGGAGGCATAAGGTGCGAGCGTGGAGAGGCCTCGAGCCAGTCAACGGCTCCTAACTCAGCTCAAAACTGCCTTTGGATTCTCCTTCCTATTAACCACAGTCCAGGGGGCCCTTCCTCCTCTCTGCACATGAGAACCGCCTTGAGGAGGGGAAAAGGTTTTAAATGGCAACTGGAACACGGCTCGCCAGGAATACTCGGCCGTTTGTGGCCCACGTGGATGGGAGTTACACCAGCAGAAAGCAGTGTAAAAAGACACCCCAATAAAGAAAGCTTCCGATTGGGGCGCCTGGGTGGCGCAGTCGGTTGAGCGTCCGACTTCAGCCAGGTCACGATCTCGCGGTCCGTGAGTTCGAGCCCCGCGTCGGGCTCTGGGCTGATGGCTCGGAGCCTGGAGCCTGTTTCTGATTCTGTGTCTCCCTCTCTCTCTGCCCCTCCCCCGTTCGTGCTCTGTCTCTCTCTGTCTCAAAAATAAATAAACGTTAAAAAAAATAAAAAAAATTTAAAAAAAAGCTTCCGATTGCCTTCAGCAGCCCCCCCCTTCCCTGGCCCAGCACACACACCAGCACAACACTCTACCAAACCCTGTGCATCGCCCAGCTCTAAGCATAATATTGAGATGTATCTGCCCAAACTTAGTAGAAGGAAGGAAATAACAAAGACCGGAGAGGAAATAAATGAACTAGGTACTAAAAAGAACAGAAATGGCCAATGAAGTAAGAGCTGGCTCTTTAAAAAGATAAACAAAATGGGCACATCTTTGGCCAGACTCACTGAGAAAACAGAAAGAGAGCTCAAATTAATAGCATCATGAAAGAGGAGATACTACATCTCTGCCACAGAAATACAAAGGACCATAAGAGGTTACTGTGAACAATTATACACCAACAAATTGGACAACCTCAAAGAAATGGATGAATTGCTAGAAACATACAAACTACCAAGACTGAATCATGATGAAAAAGAAACTCTGAACAGACCAATTACTAGTAAGGAGATTGAATCATTAATCAGAAACCTTCCAACAAACAAAAGTCCAGGACCAGATGGCTTTCCTGGTGATTTCCACCAAATATCTAAAGAGGAATTCGTGCCAATCCTTCACAAGCTTTTCCAAAAAATAGAAGAGGAGGGACCTTTTCCAAACTTGTTTCACAAGACCAGCATTATCCGGATACCAGATAAGGACACTACAAGAAAAGAAAATTACAGGCCAACATCCCTGATGAACACAGATGCAAAAATCCTCAGAAAAATGCTAGCAAACTGAACTCAACAGTGTATTAAAAGGATCACACACCATGATCAAGTGGGATTTATTCCAGGGATGCAAGGACGGTTTAATGCCTGTAAATCAGCCAATATGATATACCATAGTAACAAAATAAAGGATAAAATCATATGACCAGCTCAACAGATGCAGAAAAAGCAGTTGACAAAATGTCACATCCATTTGTGATAAAACCTCCCAACGACATGGGTGTGGAGGGGAGGTACATAATAAAGGCCATACCTGACATGACCACAGCTGACAGCACACTCAGTGATGGTGAAGAGCTGAAAGCTTGTCCTCTAAGATCGGGAACGAGACAAGGATGCCCACTCTCACCACTTTAATTTAACATAGTATTGGAAGTACTAGACAGAGCAATTAGGCAAGAAAAAAAATAAGAGGCATCCAGATTGGAAAGGTAGAAATAAAGTGTCACTGTTTGCAGATTACATGGTATTATCTATAGGCAACCCTAAACACTCTATCAAACAAGTGTTTAATAAATGAACTCATGAAAGTTGCAGGACACAAAATCAACACACAGTAATTTGAAACGCTGGTCAGCATGAAAGTGTACTTGAAACTTTTAGCCAAAAAAAAAGTCCTTGAATTTCATTATTTGTTTATTATTTAGTGACCAGGATCATCAGAGGTATTTGCCAGCCTTTTGTTTTTAGGATTTCGGTGGCATTTTAAGAATTTGTCAGATTATTTTATGACTCTTCGGCATTTCTTTACATTTGTAATTTATTTCCACCTGTAACATATCGGAACACAGAAAAGGCCGTCATTGGAAACATGCCACTATTTTATCAGCCGCCATGAAAGGAAACAACCTTCTGAGAAAGTCATGACCCAGTCTTACGTGTCTGTGCCGCTGGGAGACGCCACAATGTGGAGAAAGGGCACACGTTCACGTATACACTCAGAATACTCAGCGGACTCACAGTCCACTCTCTGCTGTAGGAACAATGGTGATTGCTGACAATGGGCTTGGTTTGTACTTAGGTTTATTATTTTTGTTCAAAGTAAGATAAATACATATTCACTAGAGCAGAAAGAAAGAAAGAAAGAAAGAAAGAAAGAAAGAAAGAAAGAAAGAAAGAGAAAAGAAGAATTCAAACAACACCCAGAGTTCTCCAATTAGTGACCGTGGTTGGGATGCATACATTTTCTCCCACTTTCTACAGAAACACCTCCAAAGCGAGGCTGGCGGAGCTTTTAAAGCCATAAATCTACAAGGAGAAGGAGAGCAGAAGAGGTGGGAGGTGCAGGAAAATCACGGAAGCTGGAAAGCAGACACACAAGTGGAAAACGACTCAGAGAGGAGGAAGCCCGGCCCCATCACGGAATCGTCAGGCGGCTGAGAAAGGACGGAGGAGCCCAGAGACAGCCCCTGTCCCTGTCCCACCGAGCAGAGGGGGCAGCGAGTGTCGGGCGCCCGGATCGCTGGACACCTGGGACTGTCCGGGCAGGGCCCCAGGATGCACGTGCAATGGAGCGCAAGTCTGTGTAACAGATGCTGGAAAAGCTGTTTGTCCCCGACTCGCTCCCTGAGGGATCACAGGCAGGCCTGTGCCCGCCGGTGAGGGGTCTGGAAGAACGTTCTCCAGGGTGGCCTGTGGCACAAAGGGAAGCGTGAAGATACCGACAGTGGTGGAAACAGGGAGCCCACCCTCAGAACCACGGCCGGTGGGCCTCACACACACATTCAGAGCCACAAACCGCTACTAATGTCTCGTCCGCAGAACGAGGGGACAGTCAACAAGAACCGCGGGGCAGTGGCGGGGAGCCTCTCCTCCGAGAGGCCCAGCCCACGGCCGACCGAAGGAGGCGCCCCTGCAGGAGAGAGAGCAGAGCAGGGCCCCAGGCCGTATTCTGACACACGCCTCCGAGCAGTCTACACATCCAACAGGCAGGAGCTAGATGCTTGGGTTTTTTTTCAAAGCAACTTCAAATAGGAAAAGGCAGTACGTACTCTCTTAGCAGGAATGGAAAATGTAGTACAGTGGTTGAAGATAAAGGTGAAGAAAGCCAGGCGAAAATGCACCGACTTGGAAAACGGGAGAGAAAACCGGGGGTGATCGGAGACCCGGGCCGAGAGAACACAGCCTCCTCCAGCCCCCGTCACCTGCTCCCCTGGGAACAGGCCTTTGAGAAGGGGAGAGGAAGCAGGTCTGGGGAGACCACCCCCGCCTCGCTGACCCCTCCGGGGCTGGGAGGGGAGTCTAACTGCCCCCCCAAATCCGTGCAGAAGCCCAGCCTGGTCTTGAGGAATGTGGCCCAAGGAAACAGTGGCCAGAACCATTTGGGACAGGCCCACGGGTCTGGCCCAGACTCCCTGACCGGTTCGTCTGTCCCTCCATCCTGAGGTCCAACCGGTGGGCCAGGTGCTGGGAAGCCTGCTCCCCGTCTGCGTCTGGGAGGGGAGCCGGTGTGACCGCGGTGGAGAGCGAGCTCTGTCTTCTGCCACAGCCTTTCTGAGGGACGGCTCCCAAGGACAGGCCAGCCTCTGGGAAGGAGGCTTCCTGGGACACCTCCCCCCCACCAAGATTGGGAGAAAGACGGGAGCTCCGAGGCCAAGAGCTGAGGGGAGACTCCTGTTCCCCCAACCCCTAAACCAAGGCAAAGAATCGGGGACCCCCCTCCGAGTGCCCATGCCTCTCCCACAAGCCCCTTCTGCACACCTAGGGGATTTACTGGTATTGAGACCTTCAACAAGAACTCACCCCCGAGTCTGGCTTGCTTGCTGATGTATTTATAGACACAAAATCAGGCCCCTGACACTGATGGGGACAAGCAGGTCGTCACCATTAAACACGCTTTTGAGAAGTAACTGAAGGGGGTCTGCCCCTCCTGCAGCCTCACTGTCACCAGACCCATGCAGGGGCGCTCGGGGCACAGAGGGGAGGGCGCTGTCCCAGGGCAGCACTGTGACGGGCGTAGAGGGGTGGGGCTGGGGACTTGGGGGCTCTGAGGACCTCTCCGGGGTAAGCACCCGCAGCAGCAGGGCCCAGGGAGAGCAGCGGCTCTCTGTCCCGGGCTTCTGAGCAAACGGAAGCCAATCCAGACACCCGAGCCAGAGAGCCGCGTGCCTGCTCCCCCTTCCCAGTGCGCGGGCTGAACACCCTGTTCCCGGGACACAGCGGCTCCAGGAAGGAAACGCGCTCCAGACCATTAACACGGTGGGTGCCATCCGCCACTCCCCGCCAGGCCCTGCTCTGCAGCCGTAGCACACTCCGCTGGCCTCCCCGCGGGCCGGCCACCGCCTGCGGCCAGCCGCTCAAAGTCCCCTGTCCGGGAGGCGCTGCCTGGGGGACTCCAGGACGCGCAACTGGCAGCCGCCAGGGCCCCTTGCGACCTCCAGAGGGCAAGAGGGCCCTCGCACAGCCTGATCTCACGGTGAAAGCTGTCCTTTCCAGGGCGCCCCAGCCGTCCTGAGCTGGTCCGTAGGTCCAGCCGCCCTGGAAGGGAGGGGGCTCCCAGCCACGACCCTGAAACACGGGCATTGTGGGCGATTCTTGTGGAGGCCACCCACCCAGCACAGAGAACGCCCCCAAAGAAACAGCTCTAGGACGTTCCCAAACAGGGACAACATTTTTCAAGATTGAAGGGGCCTCCAGTGCTCAGAAAAATGAAGGAAAATAGTCTGAATCCAGGCACGTCCTCAGGGGCCACAAATCAAACGCCCACAGGGAAGGAGACATATTTTCACAGCAGCCCGAGTCAGGGATGCCTCAGCCTTGTCAGCAGTGCAGTGCAGGTGGGGACAGGGGAGTCACCCGTGCACACACAGCACACGTGTGCACACATACGAGTGTGCACGCACAAACACACATGTGCACATCCACAGCACACACGTGTACACATGCAGCACATGAGCACACATTCACAGCACGAGTGCACACACAGTACACGCATGTACACACATGAGTGCACAGGGACACAGAGTACACACATGCACATTCACAGCACACATGCGTGCACACATATGAGCGCACATGCACACACAAACATGCATGTGAACATGTAGCATACACATGTACACATACCATTCACGTGTGCACACATGCACACAAACACATGCACACACGGTACACGCACGCACATTCACAGCACGTGTACACATTCACAGCACACACATGTACACATGAGTACGCATGCACACACAAACACGCGCGTGCACATTCACAGCACACACGTATACACAACCCATGCACACGTGCATACACATAGTACATGCGTGCACATCCATAGCACACGTGTGTACACATTCACAGCACACATGTGCACACTCATTACACCCGTGTGCACACACGAGTGCACACAAACACACGTGTGTGCACAATGCATTGCACACGTGTGCACAAACACATGCACAAATATACACATACGCACGTGCACACAAACACTCACATACCCTCCCAATTCCTTTCAGCTCAATCACCTGAGAAAGCCCTGTGGCCGGCAAGCCAGGCCCCATCCTGGAACGCTCCCTCTGCGTCGGCCAGGGGATGCCCCCACCGGGGGCTCCCCTGTCACAGATGCCAAGGAAAGGACACCGAAGAGGGATCCGTCTTGCGGGCTGTGAGTTTCAGGGAGGAAAACAGCATTTTAAATAATTTCCCACAGAATCAGGGACACAGTAGAGACCACCTGCGTAAAAATAGAGATGGGCTGAGCCCTCGCCCAGAATGACACTTCCAGTCAGCGGGGCCCCTGCCAGGGAGAGGGGAGGAGAGGAAAACAGGGGTCCCGACACTGGGGGCGGCCGGGCAGGGTTGACGTGAGACCGTGTGCCGCGCGTCCAGCTGGGGCCCGGCTCCGGGCCCTCGGGAAGCCACACCGCGGGCGCTTCCTCCTTCCGTGGCCCGCGTTCCCCGCAGGGACGCCCGTCTGTCCCTTCCTACGCCTGTCGCCCGTCGGCACCAGGGACTGCTCGTTTGTGCGCGTACTCCCTCCTGCCTGCACGCGTAGCTCTCCCGGCCCCCCCTCGAGGGCCACGGAGGGGAGCACCCCAGAAGTCTGCCCTGTGATGTCGCCATGCCGTGCTGGAGCCACGCCAGGTGCCTGCTTGCCGCGCTAAGCACACAGGCGTCTGGAACTCAAACACCCGCCCAGCATGAGCAGCTGCGGGGGCGAGAGATGTGCGGCCGAGATAAGGCCCCGAAAAATCTCCCTGGCAGCTGGGCGCGCGTCTAGAATCGACATTTCCCTCCAGGGTTTGGGCCTCTGGCCCTCGGTTTCTCGTCCGCACCCCAACTGCAAGGACGGGCCTTCTTGCCGGTCTTCCCTGTTCTGGCTGCCGGCCCCGCCTCCACCCCACAGTCTCCGCAGAGACACAGACTCTGTCTCTGGGGAAAGGGTCTCTTGCCCCCCCAGGCCAAAGACCACACTGTCTGTTGTTGAGTTGTCTGGGCACTCATCGAACTCGAGACCTGGCTGGGTTTCCCCAGAATTTGGCTCCCGAACACCTCTGACTAACACGTCTGCTACTCTGGCTCCTTGAGCTGGGCCCGTACTGGCACCGGGGGAGCCCCAGCCCTCCGGGGTGCACGTCTCACCCACCCCTGCCTGCTGCCAGGCCAGGCCTCGTGAACCAGCACGACTCTGCCTCCCGGCCTCCGCCCGTGCCCTGAGCCCCGCGGCACGCACTGGGTCCCCGCGTCCCCGGTGCCCGGCGCGCACGCTCTCTGCGAGGGGCAACTGAGGCGTGACTGGGGCACTGGGGGGGTCGGTGTGTCCGTGGACTGACTCAGATGCAATCGCAGAGGACGTGGGGCTTCAGATGACTCTTGGAGGACAGGGGAGTTTAGATAGGAAAAGGGAACCAGAAGCCCTCCATCTGCAGGAAGACGGCTCCCGGAGGCGCGAGCTGAGCCCTGAGAAGGCACGCGCGGCCCGGACGGACACGCTCGTGCAGAGGTGGCGGTTGATGTAGTCGAGCGTCGGGTCAGAAAAATCTGGTTTTGTGGCAAGCGGTAGAGAGCGGCTGTACTTGTCAGGGTTCCCCAGAGAACAGGTCGATCCCTCCGTCTAGAGAGGCCGATGGTAGGGGCTGGGCTCCCGCGGGCCCCACACGTCCAAGATCCGTAGATGCTGCCGTGGGAGCAAGGCCGTCTGCGGGAGAGCCCCTTCCTCCTCGGGGAACCTCACACTCTTCTCTTCAGGCCTTCAGACGATCAGACAAGGCCCACCACCGTGTGGAAGGTCAGCGGCTCTCTTCAGACTTGACGAACTTCAATCTCATCTAGAAATAGCTTCACGGCGGCATCTAGATGGGGGTTTGACGGAACACCCAGGCGCACGGCTGCCACGGCCAGCCACGTCAGTCGGTGCGTGCTCCTGGGGTGGAAAGGACGTCCCAGCACACGGAGCACGGCAGCGGGGGCTCTTCAGCGGGAGGCCTCTGGAGCCGCACGAGGTCCTTGCTGCACGGGGACCCTGCCTTCCAAGGCACGACAAAGCAGAGAAGATACGGTCGGTGTTGCAGAGGACAGCTCGCTTCGAGAACGTTCTGCGCCCTTTGCCTTGTGCTGATCTGACGTTCCCTGCTCCTCACGAGCTTGGAGAAGGGAGGACGGACAGTCAAAGGGCTTCGGGAGGGCAGCAGCCCTGCGGGGCCTCTCCTGACGTCCAGTGATGAGCCTGACACGATGAGACAGACAGAGCCTAGACTAGGTCACTGTGACTTTCAGCACCTGCGCTCTGTCACGCCCGCGCCCCTTTGGGACGCGTAGGCAAGTTTGGCCGCGGTAGCGGAAGCAGGGAATCCAGCACGCCGTTTTCAGCGCGCAAAGAGGCAGCGTCGTGGAAGGACACGCCCAGAGCAAAACAGGGCGATGTTAACCAGAGACGTCAGAGCCATGTCCGCTCCCGGCGAGAGGACGGAGCAGGACGGGAGCGGCTCTCGGGACCGGGATGCTGCGTTCCTTCGTCCGGAAACCGCTTACGTACACGCTCGTCTCATCATACTTCCAGCCGCACGCACCCGCTCGCCACGGAGCACGGCCTCGCACTGAAACGTCCCTGCAGGCGTGGGGCTCCTGTCCCAGTCAGTACCCAGCGTTGTCTGGAGGCCTCGAGCATATGCGGGGGCCATTCACAGCTGGCACGAGGCTGTTTACACGTGAGCGCCACGGGGTCGGCCGTTCCGGAGAGCCCCGCATCGTATGACAATCGTGGAGCCTCTCAATCATTCGTCTCCATTTACCAACTGAAATTTTGTCTAGTATCTGAACGTTTTTCTTCGGGGACGTGGCGCTGGTGCCGATTCATCACGGAGCGTAGTCCAATTAAGTTGCCCCCCAGATACCTACGAACCCCATATCTGACAAAGGAAAGGGCTTATAACCAGAATACACAAAGAACTTGCAAAACTCAGCAGTGGAAACAAAATTCCAACTAACAATGGGCAAAATACGTGAGTAGATATTTCAGCAAAGAAGATACGCCGATGCGAATGAGCACGCGGGAAGACGTCCCGCATCATCAGCCCCCAGGACCGCCAGCAGGCACCGTCGGAGCGGGTGAGGAGCCCACGGCGGCCAGCAGCAAGGCTGGAGGGAGAAGGCCCTCTCGGCCCAGGCGGGAACAGTGCGGGCAGGTCCCCGGGCCCACGTTTGGCCAGTGCAGCCGTGGCCTGCTCATCTCCCCGCCGGACTCTCTCCTGAGCATCTTGAATGTTCTCTTCATCGGGTTCGAGTCATCGCCACGTCTGTGGCTCCCACGGGCCAGCACGTGAAAACCACGCTCCCTTCCCCCTTCCCGTGCCCTCTGACCTCTCCTGTCTGGGGTCGCTACTCGTAGCCCGCTCGGCGGCCCCAGGTCACCTGCTGTGCCCCACATCGTCCCACACGTCAGTGTCTCGGCCCGCACCAGCGTCCACGCTCTGCCCTCTGCCAGTTCCCCGTCTTCTGAGTCCCGTCGCCGAGGCCCGGATCCAGGGCCCCCACGTGCCCGCGGCCACGGGGAGAGCCTGGTGCGGGAGGCCCACGCCAGGCCCCTCTGGGCAGAGCACACGCTGACTCGCCAGGCCCTCGAGGCCTTGTCCCGACAAAGGTGTTCACAGGGTTGGCACAAGGCCGCGCGGGGCGCCGGGGCGCGGAGGAAGGGAGCTCGGGTGCCAGCCCCGGAGGAACGAGCTTCCAATTGCACGGGAGGCAGGGCCTGGGGCCAGGGGTCACACTTGTGTCACCGGGCCCTCCGAGGAGCCCGCGTGCCCCCTTCTCCCCCCAGCCCTGTGCAATTACGACCCCAAAGGCGAAAGCCCCAGCTGCCCAGACAACCACCGAGACCCAGTCCTGTCCGTGTCCGTGTTTAGAAAGCCTCAGGTTCAGGTGCAGTCCTGTCCCGCGGACCCACGGTGTGGGCTGGGCACTGTGGGCTGCGGGAAGGCGACAGGTCCCCAGTCTGCTGGCAGCTTCACTGTAAATTTTGAAATAGAGGACTGTCATTTCCCCAAAAGCCACCTGCTGCTTTTGTTACCACACTGTCCCCTGTTAAGGACACACGTCCCTAAAATCCCTATACTGAAGCCCTGACCCCCAATGTGATGTGATGATGTTAGGAGGTGGGGCTTGGGGGGTGATGAGGTCGTGGGGTGGAGCCCCCTTGGGAGAACCCGGAGAGCCCCTGGGCCCCTCCCGCCACATGGGGGCAAGAAGAAGACCGTGTCTCTGAACCCAGAAGCACGTTCTCACCAGACACGGACTGTGCGGGTGCCTGGGCCTCAGAACCATGGGAAACGCGTGAGAAACGCATGTCTGTTGTTGAAGCCGCCTGATCCGAGGGGTTTCCACGTTAGCGGCCAGGACGGATGGAGGCAGCCCCGTTTTCTGCCCGGTAAGAGTCCTGCCTCGTCACACGGGGGGACGCTGGCCTCTTCCCGTTGCTGGTTCCACCCCTGTGCTGTCCCCAGACCCTGGGGATTTGCTGTTGAGGGACAAATGCCGGGGCTGTTAGCAGCCTGGCCTGCTCTCTCTCTCTTCTCTCCCTAACCGCCCATCTCACACTCGAGGCAGAGCAAACACCCCAACTACCAGAGCAAACACCCCAACTAGCGTCCACTGCATCCTCGTCCCCGAGCGCGGCCGTTCGGTGGCTCGGATGCCAGAGTTGCTGCTGGCTTACAGAGCCGAGGGCCGCACTTTCAGGAATTTTCCGGAGCTCCTCGTTAAAGGCAAATCAGGGACGCTTCCGCTAGCCCTCGGGCCCCAAGGAACCGTCACCTCTCACACGGCCACAGCAGAGCCCACAGTAACTCAGGGAGGCGACTCTCACCCTGGACGGGGCTCCTGGGAGAGCCAGGCTGTTTCCGCAGCCTCCCTGCCCCGCCACCCCCGGACTTTGCTGTCAGTCGGCGCCTCCCTTGCCCGCGGCCGGTGCTCTCAGGACACTCAAGTGCACTTCTTGGCTGTAGACAACAAAAGACTTCAGAGGATGTTTACTCCCTCCTAAAATATTAGCGATCTCCTCGGAATCGGAGCACGGGCCCGCGGGACGAGCGCCTTCAGCCCAGGCTTGGAGCCCGTCCAGGGAAAGTGGAAATAAGGTCTGCACCGCCAGATGTGAATAGCATTTCTGTTTCAGCCCAGCAAAACCGACGCGGTTAGAGAAAGGCCAGAGAAAGCCGCCTCCCTGCCGGCTCAGCCGTGCCGCGAGCACCAGGTGCCTGATTTTACCTTTCATCAACAAACGAAAATTCTTGGCTCGTTTCACACCAATTCTGCCTCTTTGGCCCACCTGGGATGCCTACCTACAGCTTTTGACATGTCTTAGGGGAGGTTTGCTTTGCAAAACTGATGGGAACTGAGGAGGAGAAACACGGGAATCAGGACGGTTTGTTGTACGCCCGGAGCTCCCGTGTCCGTCCAAACAGCTGAACGCGGAAGGCTGGAGCCACAGAGCACGGGCCCTCCGCCACGCCGGGCCTGCCGTCCACACCGTAGCAGCCTCTACGTGGGCACCCGGGTTCTACAACGTTCCGACGCCACCGTTTGATTCTGCACCATGTGAAGACACATCCACGGTGCCCCTGGTGGCCTGAGCCTCTAAGGGACGCCTCAAGGAACTTTGTTCAGCGTCTTTGGCAACCCCCAGTCTCCCTGTTTTTAGAGTGTCTTTCAAAAATAAACGTTGAATTATCCCTCAGCGTTGGGTAACACCTCTCTTCCTGTAAAGACGGATCAGCTGTGTCTGCCCGTGTGTGAAAGAGAGAGAAAGACGAAATGGGGAAATCCATTTAAATGGTAGAACTGTTTTAATATGTCCCATTCACGTCCACACTTCATCGTTATTTTTGCTGAGTTTCTCGGCGTGATGACCCTGGAGGGGTCCTTGCTGCTAGGGAGGGCCCCCCACACACCTGGGGACACAGCCCGGCGTGCTTCCCCACGCACCCGAGGTGGCCCTGGGACGCCCGTGTCCCCAAGGCCTCCTGCGGAGCCCGGCGTCTGTCAGAAGCTGAGGAGGCGGCCTCCGGGGAGGCTGCGTGTGGGGAACCTCAGACGGCCTCTACGGTCCTTTCTCAGAGGCACTGAGGACGCTTCCTGGGAAATCAGGCATCGCTCCAAGCCGGTTTTGAAAGTATCTGATAAATACCTAATGAAGACGTCAGGTGCCCAAGAAACGTCAGTGGCTTCATCATATAGACGCATTTCTGCTTCGCTAGGACCTTGCAGCCCGATTCCGAACCAACGCTTCTGACGTGGGCAGCTCTGGGGCCGGGACCGGTCCAAGTGCAGCCAGGGGGTGGGGGACAGATGCTCAGCCAGCGCGGGGAGGAAGGAAGGGGCGGAGGGGGGAGGCGGGGCGGGCAGCACGTGCAAGGAGCCGCCTGCCAGAGGGCCGTGCCCCCGGCCTCCACCTCTGCACCCGGGATGCACCTCGGCTCCGAGGGTCAGGTTGGAGCGGTGGGCCCGTGGGGAGTCCGCCTCAGGCTCCACACCCTCTTCTCTGCTGCCCCCTTGCAGCCCTGTCCTCCGGGAACAGCCGGGGCCACCAGCGAGAGAACCGGACGACGCACGGTCTCTGCCCCCCACGCTGATGGGTGAACCCCAGGAGGGGACAGGGAGCGTGGCCGAGGCGGGAAGCTGCTTCTGGTCACAGCTCTCCAGGGGGCCTGTGGACCCCCCCGCCTCACGCAGACAGAGCGCTGCCCAGGGCCAGGAACTCCCGTGTTTGCCTGGAGCACGAGTCCCCTCCCTGGGCGTCACCCTTAGAGCCCTGACCCAGCCCAGGGGTCGCCCTCGGTCCGGGGAGGAGCAAGCCGGGGTCCAGCATGCGGTCCTCCGAGCTCCCCAGGGGAACAGCGTGGGGACACATGTTTTCCCTCTTTGGTCACAGACACTGCGGCTCTCGGGTGGCCAGGAGCTGCGGGTACCCGCCCCCCTGTGCCGTGCGGCAGCTCCAGCATGTGCCAGAGGGCCCAGGGCGAGAGAGAGGGCGCTCTGTGCCCGCTGAGAATGCCACCTGCAGCCGGCCTGCCCCAAGTGCCTACCCAGCGGGACAGTGAACCCGGCACTGTGGTGGGGGGCAGGGACACAAAGACAGAAAGATAAATCTGAGCGATAAGGTGATGAGGCACAAAGCCCCTGTGGCCACGGGAGAAAGTGCTCTCGTGACCGTGTGTCGGCAGCTGCAAAATGTCACAGCAAAAACCCCAACGTGCTGCTTGGGGTGTGGGGGGCATGAAGAGATCGGGGGGCTGGCCGGTCTGGGGAGGCTTCTGAAGGAGCTGGGTTTCGAGCTGGGTCTTCCAGTAACAGCCACGAGCCGGCAAAGCCAGGAGTGGAACGCGGGACGCGCCAAGACCAGCATAACCCCGTCCGGCGGGTGCGCGGTACCCCCTCCCCGCTCGTGTGTGAGTCCCCCACACCCCACACCACACGCAACACTGGGCTTTACTCGGGGTGCCCACAGACCCTCCTTATAATCCGACACCCAGTGACCCGTAACTCTCTGAAAGCTTTCTGGCTGAAACTATTTAGTCTCGGTTTCTTTTTCCCCCAAAGAGGCGATTTTGTATGGATGTTTAAGGCAGAACAAAATTGTTTTATTTTTGAGTCATGAGAGAGAATTTTAGAGACGTCTTCTTTGCTCTCCAGTGTGATTTCTGAGCAGGGGGGAGGGGGAGGCTCGGTGTGCCGGGCCCCCAAGCACGGATGTTCAAGCGTCCACACCTCTTTAGTTTCCAAGGGGAAGATGCCTCGTGATGGGGAAGGTCCGAGAGGAGCTGGACGTCGAAGGGTCTGGTTTGCAAACCCCCCCCCCCCCGATGGCACCTGTCTCCGGGGCCGTGCCCACGAATGAAGGCGTCCTGGGAACAGGCTGGCGTGACCTGGCACCCCCCACATCCCCGCGAGCATGGTGGGAGCCAGGTGAGTGCGACACCGTGAAGAGACAGCAGCCCGGACAGAGTCCCGAGCACGTACCTGAGAGACACCTGCACCCCCGGGGTCCGCAGAGGAGGCGAGCGGAGGCGGGACCCCCTGGACGAGGACGCCGCGAGGAGAGGGGCCGCTGCGGCTGTTGGACTGCAGAACCCAGGTCCCGGCTCCTCACCCCGGGGCCCGGACGGGAGCGCAGAGCACGGTTGCCGCGGCGGCCCCTCCTGACGCCCCTCTGGGACGCGTTCCGAAATGGGACATGTCGCATAACAAGGTGCCTGTACTTAGCACCGCTGAAGTGCACTCTTAAAAATGCTTGGGCCGGTGAGTTTTATGTCGTGGTGGTTTTGTGTTTTTTTTTTTTTTTTTTTTTTACCATAACTAAAAATAAAAAAGGAAAAACAGGGGGAAACCGGGAGAGGAAAGGTGCCCAGGCCCACACAAGGCTCGCCCCGCTGGGCCTCGGGAGCCCCCTCCCCCGGGAACCCGCCTCCCCGCGACAGGCCGCGTTACAGGCGTGTCTGGTGCGACGTCCCTGGGGCAGGGGGCGGGGGTCCTCTTGCGGGTCCAGGCCGTCTTCCCCACGAAGCGGGGCTCCCTCAGGCAGACGCCTGCCTCTCCTCTCCCGCACGGCCCCACCCCTGCGCACACGGGAGGGGCGCCCCGGCACCGAGCGCCGTGCGGGGGAAGCCGGGGCCCGAGAGCTCCGTCACCATCAGTGAGGGGCCGTGAGTTCCACACAGACCCACAGCCTTTACCTGAAGATACGTTCAGCTCTTACTGAGACGTTCGGCAAGTCGCTGCATTGCCCTAATAATCTGCTCCTTGGTAACGTGACCCTGACGTGAACGTGAAGATGTCCTAGGAACCTGGGCACGGAGATCATGGATTGAGCCTCGGTGCAAACGCCCCGCTCGGCCAGCAGGACCTCCGAACGGTGTCTGTCCACAAAGGGGGAAACAGCCGCAGCAAGTTCCCAGACAGCAGGCGGACGCCGTCCGCAAGCTGAGGCGGAGGCCGGAGGCCGCCCCGGCTCTCACGGTGGAGTCCCAGGCAGGTGGCTATCGGGGGGCGCCGGGCACCTCTGGACCTGGGGGCAGAGGAAGGCTGGACGGCACGGCGCCCATCAGAGGCCGTCTGGGGCCCGCCCCGGGCCCCGGGCGCGGCTGGGGCATCAGGGGTCCCTGGGCTGGGGTCATGTCGAGGACAGGGGGCTCGATGACACGGCATGCCTCACACCGCCCCTGCGTCTCCCCCCGTCTGGCTTGCGGAGTCTGGCGGCCGGCACTTCCCTGGACACTGGCCGGCCGGGCAGAGACCCCAAGACCCCGGCGCTGGGTCCCCGGGAACCAACAGGGACGTAGCACTCGGCGGAGAAGCCAGAGGACTTTCCAGCACCAGCATCTGGGCAGCTACAGACACCTCCAGAGTTGGGGGAGGGGTCGGTGCGTCAGGACACTCCACGTGAGGCTTACGTGCACTCGGGTTAGAAATAAGAGGCCAGACCTTAGAGCGGAGAAAGGAAACAGCCCCCTAGGAAACACAGGACTCAGAAGAGTCACAGCGTCCCTACAGTCAGGCAAAGGAAACGGGGAAATGTTTCGGATATCTGGCCGAGAGCAACTTCCCGCCTGGACGCTGTCGCAGACGAGTGTGCGTCCAGTGTGAGGGTACTGAAGTTAGTAGGTGTGTAAGATCCCCAAACACTGACTTTTCGTGTGCGATGTCTCAGGTGACCCTCTACCCAGACTAGGGAGGGGAGGGCGGGGGAGGGGAGGGGAGCGGGGAGGGGAGGGGAGGGCGGGGGGAATAGACTAGGGCAGAGGAGGGCAGGGAAGGGCAGGGAGGGAGTGGGGAGGGCAGGGTGGGGAAAGGAAGGCAGGGGAAGGGAGGAGAGGGGACAAGGAGAGGAGGCAAAGGCAGGGGAGGGCAGCGATGGGTGAGGGGAGGAGAGGGAAGGGGGGGCAGGGAGGGGAGGGAAGGGCAGGGCAGGGAAGGGAAGGCAAGGAAGCACAAGGGAAGGCCTCCTGGGGGAGAGGACCCCACCCACAGCATGCCCTCCACCCCTGTCCACCGTGCTCCCTGGGGTACCACTGTCCTCCCTCTGCTGCCCTACCCCGGTTACCACTGTCCCCCTCTGCTGTCTTCCCACGGGTACCACTGTTCCCCTCTGCTGTCCTCCCTAGTGAACAATTGTCTTCCCTCTGCTGTCCTCCCTCATGTACCACCGTCCTCCCTCTGCCGTCCTCCCCCGGTTACCACTGTCCCCCCTCTGCTGTCCTCCCTAGTGAACAATTGTCCTCCCTCTGCTGTCCTCCCTCATGTACCACCGTCCTCCCTCTGCCATCCTCCCCCGGTTACCACTGTCCCCCTTCTGCCGTCCTCCCCCGGTTACCACTGTCCCCCCTCTGCTGTCCTCCCCTGGGTACCACCTTTTACCACAAAAACTAAAAAAAAAAGTTAGGGGCATCGTGTGCATTTCTCCAGTTTCTAAGTTTGGTCCCCAGATACCCCATTTCAGAGGAGCCGACTCGGGGCACACGGGCCTTGGGAGGGTACACACTTCAGTGAGAGCAGGCATGGCCTCGGTCCTCAATGCAAGGAACCCACTGTCCCCTGAGGGGGCAGAAGCTGGTGCCGCTCTCTGCCCACGGCCACCCCCTCCCCTGCTCCCGGGCCAGGAAGGCGGCCCCGTGGCCTGCTGACCCGCAGCCGTCTCCCCCTGTGTGCGTTCTGCGGCCGGGCCTCTCTTCGCGCCCCCCTGTGAGGTGGGCAGCAGGTGGGCGCACACGCCCGGACCCCACGCCCCACGCGCGTGGCCTCCGGCACCCACCACGGCTGTGTCGCTGTCGTCGCCGAGCGCGGGCCTCGCCGGCAGCTGTCCTGAGCCCTTCAGGTGCGCCATCTCACCGTCAGGAAAGAAAGTACGGGAAGCGAAGGGCCTGGTTATCGTTCCGCGGAGGACAGTGTGCTTGCCCGACTCACAGAGGGGTTTGAGCCCAGGCCCTCCGGCCCCACGCGTCCCAGGCTGGGCCACCTCAGCAACGCCCTGCCTGGGGTCACCGTGACGAGAGCAAGAGCCACGCTGGCCGTCGGAGCCGCTTCCGTAAGTAAGGGAGGACTGGACAGCGTGGAGGGAGGGAGGAGCCCGATGCCGGGAGGAGCGCTCCAGCGCGAACCGCCTGAAGCCGGAACCGTCGCCGCGCGCAGAGGGGACACTTCGGTGAGGAGCTAACGGCCTGGCCGCAGAGGCGTGGGCGCCAGGCTGGCTGTCCTCTAGGGCCTGAAGGACCCCCCGCTTTCGCCGAGCGTCCACATGCCTGTCCGGGCTCCAGAAACACTCGCTCCCGAGGGGTCTGAGCCCCATGTCCGAGGAAACACGTGCGTGGCCGTGTGGCTGGCACGGACACCTGTGGGGCGGGAAGGCAAGGCCACCCCCTTCCCTGCACGGACACGGCCTCACTCCCGGGTGATGTGGGGCGGGTTCTGCTGAGCGGTCAGCCACCAACTGGGGTTCTTGGAAGAAAATAAGAGACAATTTCTCTATCGTATAAATCTGAAAATCCACCCCTTAATTCGAGTCTGAGTCACTGTGTGAGCAGACCTACCTCCCCGCACCGGCCTCGCCTCTGAGGGAGGGAGTGAGGGCGTGTCGCCCTCTGAAGGACCCACGGCAGCTCTGGGAAGGCTTCGGCATCCGGGATCCTGGGCTGCCCCCCTGGGGCCCGCGTGCACTGGCACGGCCCCCCGTCCCGAGCCCCACGGAGAGCCCGCCGTCATGCATCGTAGCACGTGTGGAAGGACCCAGGGTAAGTTCCACGGATGATCGGAATTATCGGGTCGAGGCTGTCGGCACGCCTCTGTACTGTGACAGACGGGGCTCTAAAGGCTGCTAAAGGGAGTGAGCGCACCTACTTATCCACATACCAACTTTACCCAGCGGTCTAACGGCTTACAGAGGCGAAGGAGTTTAACACATGTCTCCCACTCCCTCTCAGCCGTCGCTTACCAACGTTCGATAATTTCTGTGTTTGGTGCCGCGAATGTAGAGCCTGTCGCGTCCCCCCCTTTAAACCTGAGGGAACGAGCCCATCCGGACGCCCCGCCTTTTCTCCTCTCCCACCTGCCGGCACCTGGCACCACTCTCGCCCCTTCCGTGTGGTCGCGTTGTACCCATTACACCCCTTTCCCTGCCATCGTGATTCTGAATTTTGGAAAATGTAGGTCCTCCGTATTTTGCCATTTTATACAACATATTCGCTGCTGGGCCGGACAGCTTGAGGGAAGCAGTGAGGCTGCTCGCAGGTACACGGGTCCACCGTCGAGGTGAGACAGACCTTCCTCCGTGTTCTCTTACTGCTGCACAGACCACGCTGAACGGTAGCTGGCTTGACACGCATTCACTTATTTGCTCAACAAATATTACTGGTGCGTTTTTGATGAGCCAGAACTGGACGTGCCGGAGGCCACAGCTTCACCACCTTGGGACTTGACTTCGGACGGGGTACGCAGACCACACAGAGCAGTCAGGTGGGGGAAAGCTGGAAAAGAAGTAAGAAAGTGCCACAGGCAAGAGTATTGCTTGTTGAGTAGGCAGCCAAGAAGGTCTCACCTAGAAGGTGGCATCTGAGCCAAGACCCGATGAGGACGGCGAAGGAAAGAGCCATTCGGACGCCAGGCAAATTGCTTTCCAGCCCCTGGGTCCGAAAGGGCAAAGGCGTTGGGGCACCTGGGTGGCTCGGTCGGTTGGGCGTCCGACTTCGGCACGGGTCATGATCTCACAGTCTGTGACTTCGAGCCCCGCGTCGGGCTCTGTGCTGACGGCTCGGAGCCTGGAGCCTGCTTCGGATTCTGTGTCTCCCTCTCTCTCTGCCCCTCCCCTGCTCATGCTCTGTCTCTCTCTCTCTCAAAAATAAATAAAAACATCAAAAAAAATTTTTTTAAATGGCAAAGGTGCTGAGGCAGGAGTCTTCCTGCCTGCTAGCAGCGCAAGGTGGCCACTGTGGCTGGAATGGACCCTGCAGAGGGGCAGTGACGGGACAGGTGGTGACAGGTGGCCAGAACACAGCCCACTCAGGCTTCTAGAGAGGCCACGTTAAGGTTTTTGCGTTTGATTCTTACAGTAGTGAGACTCACTGAAGTGCTTTGACCGGGGCACTGACATCATGCGACTTCTGTTTTTAAAATATCATCCTGTTTTTTGTGTAGATAACAAAGCCGGGTGAATGGAAGACAAGTGGCCTGGGCATGGGGCAAGTGAGGGTAGAAGTAAGAGGAGCCACGGTGTTCCAGAAAAGTTGATGGTGACTCCAGCCCATGTGGCGGTGAAGGCATGAAGGTTGGTTGGAGCCTGGATACATTTTAAAGAAAGAGCCAAGTGCACATCCAAACTGATGGAATGTGGCACATAAGACAAAGCAAGGAGTCACGGAAGAGAGATTTTCGACCTATAGAACTCAAAGAATGGCACCGTCCATGGATGATGTATCTGTCCGTGGTCAATGGAGCTGCCGATGCATGATGGGACTGTCTACTGATGATGCGGGTTAGCCCGTGGGAGCAGCAGCACGTGGGGTGACGGAGATCACGGGTTGGGCCTATTAGACACGTGAGGAGAAATGTTGAGCCATCAGCTGAATACATGAATTCGTAATTCAGAGCTGAGTGAGGTCTGGGCTAGAACTATGAATTTGGAAGTTGTCCCATCCAGTGGTATTTAAAGCCAAGAGGCTAAATAAGGTCACTATGACGGTTGATTTTATGAATAAACTTGACCGGGTCACAGGAAGCCTAGATACGCTGAGCGTGTCTATGAGGACGTTTTGGGGTGACAGCAACCTCTAAATCGGTACACTGAGAAACACAGACTGCCCTCCTGCTGTGGGTGGGCTGCAGCCAATCAGTTGAAGGACTGAATAAAACAAAAAGGTGGATACTCCTTCAAGTAAGGGAGACCCCTTCCCCTCCCCCCCACCCCCCACCCCCCACCTGACTGCCTTGAGCTGGGACAGCAATATTTTCCCTGCAGACTCAGATGGAAACATCAGCTCTCCTCGGGCTGCAGGCCGTGAGACTTCTCAGCCTCCATCACAGGAGCTGATTCTGTGTACTCTCTGTCGTCTCAGTCTCTGTCTTTCTCCCGGTCTCTATCATTCTGTGTGTGTGTGTGTGTGTGTGTGTGTGTGTGTGTGTGTGTGTTGTGTGTGTGTCTTTCTCCCCCTTCCTTCCTCCCTCCTTGAGTTTTCTAATTACACAGACAGGAATCCAGGGAACACGTGGGATAGGGTGGAAAGAACATAAAGTTGGATCAGGTCCGATTCACGGACGTGAGCTCACGGAGCAGAGATTAATGCTATGGCTCGGGGAGTTGGAAAGGACTCTAACAGTTTGATTGGCTAGTTGGCTAAAACATGCCCAAAGGTGGCCCAGAGCGAGCGAATTAGAGATGCTTCACCTTGGTTTAATCTAGAGAAAGGGATTCAAAGCCTGGAGGCACGAGTGTTTTCCCTTCTTTCTGGAAATGCGTATGACGTCATTCCACAGAAGGACTGTCAGTCTGTTCCTTGGTTAAAGTATAGAACTGAGTACTCGTCGTTTTGAGTAGGCGAATCTGCGTTTACTCATTTCCTGCAACATCTTGAATGCATTGTAGAAGGGTGGATGGATTCCCTCTGATCCCAGCTGACTCTCCTGACCCCAGGCAGTCACCTGCAAAGTGCACGTTACTGATCATAAGTTGAGAAAATGAAGAGAGATTGATTTATGCATTTCTGCTGTTGGAAAAACCCGTGACGCCCATGCCAGCTTGAAGATGAATCTGCGTCAGCGTATCGAGGGCACATTTGTTTGCGGCTTGGTCGCCTGTGTCGGCAGGTAAAGTTAGGGTATTTTTGTGCCAAAATATATTCTGTTGTCCAGGCCGCTGACATCAGACAAACGCCCTCCAAAGGCTCTGCCGGGAGGTGCGTGTGGAGAGATACAAGGACAGCATCGTCCCCAGTGGTGTCTACGCGCCTCTGGCACCAAAGCCGAGCGCCCTGGCCGCCTGGCTGCCCTTGACCTTACTGAGGCCGGAATCCCATCTACGCAGACACTCGGCCTTCAGAGAATTAGCTATCAGCTTCAATAACTTCTTTGGTTTGCTCTAAATCGGTTGCACATCTCAGGGTTTTTATTTAACAGGAAATAGCCAGTGCCTGACCTCAACAGCACTGGATACAAAAATCACTTGGAAGTTTTCCCACGCCGACACGCCACAGGCTTTATCTGCAAGACCTTTAGATGCGCCGTTTACAGAAGAACGTCTGTTTGCCTTGTCTGGCTCGTCGCTCGCCTCTATTGTTCAGTCCCCCCGCTTTGGTGTAACGACACACGTTCCCCCCAATCTGTCTACCTTTATTTTCATGTCCATGACTGTCCCGCCTGCGAATAGTTACATCGTCAAGAACTTCTTGAGCAGAAATCCCCCGAGGAGGACGCCGAGGGTCCAGCTTCTGGACATTAAATTATAGGAGCTTCTTTGCGTTCATCTCTCCTCTCAGCTTGGTCAGGCATCGGGGCTCAGAGTTTGGGTCTTCGAAAGTGGGTGCTAGAGCCTGAGTGGCCTGTGCTGACAAGCCCACGCCCCATGTGAGCATCTCTAAGAAAACGGCTAAGATTCCTTGTGTTCAGAACAGAATTAAGTACTTTATACCCATTATCTAGTTAAATGCTTCTAAGAATCGTGTGAGTTACAGACCGTCACTTACACTTTCTGGGGGGGAGTCACTGGATATTAGAGGGTGTTGTGAGCTGAATGTGACCCCCCCAAATAAGGCTCATTGGAGCCCTGACCCTCGTACATTCCTCTGAAGGTGACCTTATTTGGAAATAGGGCCTTGAAAAAGGCGATCGAGTCAAAATGAGGCCACTCGGGGCCCTACAGGGCTGGTGGCCTCGTACGAAGGGGAACTGGGGGCAGCCACACGGGGAGGGAGAGGAGTCCTCCCCTACGCCGAATCCGGGCCAAGGCCGTGAGCCCGGAGCACCCCTCCCTGAGCCTGCGGGGAGTGCGGCCCTGCCCACAGCTACATCTCGCGCTCAGAGCCTCCAGAACAGTGAGGGGATACGCTTATGTGGTTCGATTTGCTCTTCACTCTGAAGTATTTTGTTACGTCAGCCAGAGAAAACTCGTACACGAGGTCGCCTGCCCAAGACACGTGGTCCAGAGGCAGCGTGGGATTAGACACAGTGGTCTGAGCGTGATCACTCCGCCAGGCCACCTTCCTGAGATGATGACGTTGGGCAGCTGGCTTTCTGCCTCGTCCCCATGCCCACGCCTCGTACGACATGGTCACCGGCACCGCTCGGGGTGAAGTCCCCCGACCGGGACACTGCGGGTCCGGGGTGTTTCACCGTCCAAGCCCACACCCGGCCGTCTGGCTGGCGGTCTGGACGCTCCCGGGCTTCAGCCTGGCCCCGGAGGTCCCCAGCACACGTGCTAGTACATCTGCTTCTCCAGAGCGGGACCAGAGGGGGCCGTCCAGCTGGGGGCGAGGAGAGGACCCTCAGGGTCTGTGGACAGGGAGCTGGAGGGGACGCCTCCTGAGCCTGGCTCGGTCATCCTGGTCTGAAGCTGCCTGGATGGTCCCTTTCCGTCTACACCGCGGGACAGGGCCACCACCGTTGTCCTTGTGGCCAGAGCATGTCCGTTGAACCGCACGATGAGGAGGCAGGGGTAAGGGGTTGACAAAATTAGGCTTCAGCCCGCATGTGATGAAAAGTCGTGGCGGGAACCCACGGACACACACCTGCCCGGAGACTTTGGGTCCGACCTCACAGATAAGCAGATACGGTATCTGAGGATACCGGAGGCTGACGGGTGGAGAAATAGAAGAGGAAAATCTAGAGCTCAGCAAGAGGGCAAATCTCCGACTGCGTCCGGAAGGTCGTGGGAAATTCAACGTGTGCTCACGGAGCTGGTGGGGAAACAGCGCGTGGGGCACCCAGGGCCGTGTGACAAAGCTCCTTGAACAGCAGGACTCCCCTCCCTCCTAGTCTGGAGGCCGAGGTGCGGGACGGTGGTGCGGCAGACGCGGTCCCTTCTGTGCGCGGGTCTGCTGGCTTCCTGGGCGTGCTTGGCGGGTGGGGCGTCGCCCTTCTGCCTCCACGTTCACACGGTGCCTTCCCGGCAGCTGAGTCTTCATCCCGTAAGGACACTCCATCTGATCGTGACCTCTTCTCATTGAATTGCATCTGAACTGACCCTTTTTCCAAGTCAGGCCAGGATCTGAGGGGCTGGGGGCTGCGACTGCAACACACGAATTTTGGGGGGCGGCTACTTCTGGCCGAAGCGGTTGGATTTTGTGCTCAGTGGGGTTGCTACGCGGCACCCTGGAAGGCTTGAGATTTGAAGCCAAGGACAAGGGACCCTACCCTTGCCTTTTAGGAAAGCGCCCCGACAGCCCACACAGCACCTTGCTCACACCTGACTCACTGGAGCGCAGCCACGTGACTGGACTGGCGGCAGGGGGCGCGGAGCAAGGCTATGATGGACGTGGACGTGCAAAAGACGAGGCAGGGGCGAGGGGATGAGCCACTGGTGCCGTGGGTCAGAGCAACAGGGCCGTTGTTTTTTTTTTTTTATTAAATATAATTTACTGTCCAATTGGCTTCCACACAGCACCCAGTGCTCATCCCAACAGGTGCCCTCCTCCCTGCCCATCCCCCATTTGCCCCTCCCCCCCATCCACCCTCAGTTGCTTAAGAGTCTCCTATGGTTTGCCTCCCTCCTTCTCTGTTTGTATCTATTTTTCCCCTTCCCCTCCCCCACGGTCTTCTGTTAAGTTTCTCAGGATCCACATAGGAGTGAAAACATGGAATCTGTCCTTCTCTGTATGACTTATTTCACTTAGCATAACACTCTCCAGTTCCATCCACGTTGCTACAAAGGGCCATATTTCATTCTTTCTCATTGCCACATAGTACTCCATTGTGTATATAAACCACAATTTCTTTATCCATTCATCAGTTGATGGACATTTAGGCTCTTTCCATAACTTGGCTGCTATAAACATTGGGGTACAAGCGCCCCTATGCATCAGCACTCCTGCAAAAATTCTCAAGAAGATACTAGCAAATCGAATTCAGCACCATATGAAAAGAATTATTCACCACGATCAAGTGGGATTCATTCCTGGGCTGCAGGGCTGGCTCAACATTCGCAAATCAATCAACGTGATACATCACATTAATAAAAGAAAAGATAAGAACCATATGATCCTGTAAATCAATGCAGAAAAAGCATTTGACAAAATTCAGCATCCTTTCTTAATAAAAACCCTCGAGAAAGTCGGGATAGAAGGAACGTACTTAAACATCATCAAAGCCATTTATGAAAAGCCCACAGCTAACATCATCCTCAATGGGGAAAAACTGAGAGCTTTTTCCCTGAGATCAGGAACACGACAGGGATGCCCACTCTCACCGCTGTTGTTTAACATAGTGCTGGAAGTGCTAGCATCAGCAATCAGACAACAAAAGGAAATCAAAGGCATCCAAATTGGCAAAGATGAAGTCAAGCTTTCGCTTTTTGCAGATGACATGATATTATACATGGAAAATCCGACAGACTCCACCAAAAGTCTGCTAGAACTGATACATGAATTCAGCAAAGTCGCAGGATACAAAATCAATGTACAGAAATCAGTTGCGTTCTTATACACTAACAAAGAAGCAACAGAAAGACAAATAAAGAAACGGATCCCATTCACAATTGCACCAAGAAGCATAAAATACCTAGGAATAAACCTAACCAAAGATGTAAAGGAGCCTTTCTAGGTTGGGTTCCTATAACTGTAGGGTCTTAGACTTAAAAGGATCTCAGAACCTGCCTAGTGTCCCTGCTGCTTAAGTAGGACCCGCCCACAGTATCTCACAACAGTATGTCCAGCAGTGGCCCCCTGGATGCTTCTGGTAATGGGGACAGTGGAGGGTTTGGACAAAGCCATAGCTGGGTGCTCCTAACACAGGCCCAACACCACTGGCTTGTCTGCCCGGGGTCTCCCTGGTCTGTCCTGGGTCCCCGTGGTCACCCAGGGTCTCCATGGTCTTCCCAGGGTCTCTGTGGTCTGTCCTGGGTCTCTGTGGTCACCCAGGGTCTCCAGAGTCTCCTTGGTCTTCCCGGGGTCTCCATGGTCTTCCCCAGGTCTCTGTGGTCTGCCTGGGGTCTCCCTGGTCTGTCCTGGGTCCCCGTGTTCGCCCAGGGTCTCTGTGGTCTTTCCCGGGTCCCACAGACTGCCAGCCTGGAGCTTCGCCATGGTGAAGAGGGAGGCACCCTGGGTTTATGGGGAAAAGACAAGAGCATGGGCACCAGTGGGGAGCAAGGGGGTCGGGGGCGTGTGGCCCCTCTGGAGGGGGGCGAGCAGAGGCTCCAGACGAGCCAGCGCTGCCGTCCACCCCCAGCAACCGCACAGAACCGCCTGCAGGACCGGGTGGTCCCCACCGCTGACCCTGGGCACAGGCGACTGCCAGGGGTTAGATGGGGTGTGGCCCCGCCATCCCAGTTGCTAAAGCATCTGAACAGCTCAGCTTAGATGACAGGACCTGAGCAGGGGTGAGTCCGGGCAGGGTGAGGAGAAGGTGAGAGTGAGCCAGGGGCGGGTGAGGGGCAGGGGCTCAGTGGGCCACCGGGAACGTGAGAATGATCACTGATTCTCTCCTTCATTCATTCAGACTCCTGTGGACACCATCAGGGTGGCCGAGATCTAAGGTGACCCCAGAACCTCACCCTCGGATGAGCCCTCCGCTTCCATGAGGGCAGACCCTGCAAACATGATGGATGTCACTCCCCTGATTAGGTCCCTGATCCGGTGAATCAGACAAAAGGAAAAATGTCCTGGGTGGGCCTGACCTCATCAGACTGGCCCCAGCCCTTAAGGACTCAGAGGCACTTGGGACACCCTCTTCCTCCCTCGGGCACAGAGCTACCCACAAAAAGGCAGCTCTTAAACTTTGTTGGGTCTGTCCCCGAAGAAACCTGTTTAAAGACGGCATTTCTGGGACCCCCACCTCCAGACTCTGGGAGTGGGCAGGGGGCTGGGGTGGCCCACTGACGAAGCCCCAGGCAGGCTGGAGGCAGGTGGCGCGTGGGCCAGGCCACCGTCTGAGGAGCCGGGACGGGGACCGCACGGCCGAGGAGCCCGGATCCGATAGCCGCCTGCCTTCCTGTCTGAGGTCGGCTCCTTTCTGCCTAAACTTTGCAACGTTTTTATGAACGAGGAACACTCACAGAGAAAGCTCATCTGCTCCTAACTTCCGTGGGGACAGACGTGGCCTCACACCGCGGGGCGAAGAGCCGTTGGCACGGGCCCGGCTCCGCGTGGCCGCACTGGGGCCCCGGGAGGGCCGCTGGCAGGCGCGGCGACCGCCTCTGCCCCGGAGCCGCGTGAGAGCGCCGCGTGGACGCGCAGAGAACAAGCATGTCCCGAGCTCTGAATTCTGATCTCACTGGGCGGCTTGAGGCCTCAGCAGGCATCTTGCCCCCTCCGGGTGCTCGTCCCTCGCGCGTCCAGTGTGGCGGATCTGACCGAAGCCTCGCGTCTGATTCCGATTTATCTGCATTTACCTCCTCGAAATACTAAAGCTCTTAATGTCAAAGAGCCCTTTAATGGCCTTTTAATCCTTTTCTCTTGAAAGCAGGAGCTTGTGATTTGCCCAGTGTGAACAAACACAAAACATCAAAAAAGTCCATTTTTGGCCCGAAACCAGAAGTCTGCAATGGGCGAGGGAGATTATAAATGTGGCAAATGTGTTCCCGGTTCCAACTTCCCCACGGAAGTCCTGACTACTCACCTTGCCGAGAGCCGCCTGGACGTTCCCGAGGTGCAGAGCTCACCCCCCCCACACACATGGACACTCACATCTTCACACTCATGCACACACATGCTCACACTCGTGCACACACTCACATCTTCACACTCGTGCACACACATGCTCCCATGCCCCAAGCACACGTGCACCCTCACTCATGCTCATGCACACCCTCACAAATGTACATGTGTACACACACACACACACACACACATGCAATATGTTCATGCATATCCTCACACATGCACACACGCACACATGCACACACAGGCCCACACACTCACATCTTCACACAGGTGCACACACATGCTCACACTCGTGCACACACATGCACCAGGCACACGTGCACACTCACACATACTCATGCACACACTCACACTCATGCATATCCTCACACATGCACACACAGGCTCATGCACACTCACATCTTCACACAGGTGCACACACATGCACACACTCGTGCACACAATGCTCCCAGGCACACGTGTACCCTCACTCATACTCGTGCACACCCTCACAAATGTATACGTGTACACACTCACATACACACACATGCACATACATTCATGCATATCCTCACACGTGCACACACACACGTGCACACACAGGCTTACACACTCACATCTTCACACAGGTGCACACACATGCACACACTCGTGCACACAATGCTCCCATACCCAGGCATACGGCCACACTCAATCATACTCGTGCACACCCTCACATGTGTGCACATGTACACACTCACACACATGCACACACAGGCACACGCACACAAAAAAAACACACTAAGCTCCGTCTCGAAGCTACGCTGGGTTGGTGCTCTCTCGGTTCTGTCCCCGCCCTTCCAGAAGCTCAGCTCGGGGAAGCTGCCTCATCGAGCCCTTTGCCTTCAGTTCCGCGTGGTGCTCCCTGGACCAAGGGACACCCTGCTCCGTTCTGAAGCCCCTGTGCACGCTGGTCCCCGTCATCGCAGGAGCCCAGGGGACCGCCGGCAGGGGGACAGGACGGCAGCGGAGAAGGTGTGCGGCCGGCAGGAGATGCCGGGACATCGCCGCTTCCCAAAGCGTCGCCGGACCACGCCTCCCGGGCCCGTGCCACGCCGCCGCCACACAGGAAGGCTGTGAACGAGCGGCCGAGGAGACAGCCAGAGAATGCACAGTGGTTCACTGGGAAGGCCTTCACGGAAGCTCAGAGCTCTGCTTACCGGAGAAAACTCCCGCTGCCCTGGACGACAGGGGACTGGCTCCACAAACCCCCTGCACGCAGCGCAGAGAAATGTTCAAACCGCGATGAGAAAAAGGGTGTTCTCCGTGCCGTTGTGTTAGGCGCGTTTACACTGCACACCCGCGTGTCCGCGCCCACGGCTCACCGCAAGCACGGGCCCCGTGCAACCCTGCGTGCTTTCCTCACGTTTCTCATCTCTCGACACTTCAGGTTCTCACTATTCACTTAATTCCGGCCCAGCTTCAGAACGAGCCCCGGAGCCCAAAGTGCTCTTTACTCTGACCCCTCAGTTCAGCCCAGGGGACCATGACACGTGAGTGCAGTGCCTCTCCAGCGTGCTGCACCTGCACATGTGTGTGCGTATGTGTGTGCACGTGTGAGCCTGCACGTGCACGTGTGAATGTGTGTGTGCCTTGTTCTGCACGCGTGCATGTGAACACGTGTGCACATGTGTGTATGCATGTGTGCATTTGTGCTGTGTGAGCATGTGTGTGCATGTGTGCTGCGTGTGTGCATGTGTTAGTGTGTGCATGCACCTGTGTTCTTGTGTGTGTTGTGTGCATGCATGTGGGAGTGTGTGTTTGCATGTGTGTGCAAGTGTGTGCATGTGTGCACGTGTGTGCATGTGTGCACGTGTGAGCTGTAGCAAAAGGGATAAACTTCAAGTCTCAGGTGTCATATTATGGAAGGGCCTCCCTCCTCCCTGCCTCCTCTTCTCCCTCCTTCCTCTTCTCTCTCCTTTCTCTTCTCCCTCCTCCCTCCTCCCTCTTCTTCCTCCTCCCTCTCTCCCCCCTTCTTTTCCCGCCTCCATCTTCTCCCTCCTCCCTGCCGCTTCTTCTCCCTCCTCCCTCTCCTCCCTCCTCCCTCTTCTCCCTCCTCCATCTTCTCCCCCTTTCTTTTCCCTCCTCCCTCTTCTCCCTCCTCCCTCCTCCCTCTTCTCCCTCCTCCCTCTTCTCCCCCTTTCTTTTCCCTCCTCCATCTTCTCCCTCCTCCCTGCCCCTTCTTCTCCTCCCTCTTCTCCCTCCTCCCTCTCCTCCCTCCTCCCTCTTCTCTCCCCTCCTCCTTTTCTTCCTTCTATCCTTCCCGCCCTGTATTAACTTCTCCTTTTCTTACAGGAAAGGACTGCATTGTTTTGTCATCAGACAGCAGGTTGCTCGTCAAAGGGAAGGTGACGATCGTCTTTAATTTCTGGCCCCACAGTGAGGGGCCTGGTTGGGCTGGGACGGGGTGGTCTCTGGTCGGCTTCCTGCATTGGGGGTATCAGCCCAGATCTTGTCCTGGAGACCTCCGTGGGCGTGATGGCACAGAGACCTGGGCCCTCTAGCTGATGCTGGGAGCGCTCTCCCCAGACGCAGGGGAGGAAGTCTTCCGGGAGCAGGAGCAGGACCCCCCCCCAGGCCAGGCGAGGGGCTGCGGGCACGCCCTGAAACCCTCCAGCCTGGACAGTGGCCAGCATGTGACTCCACCGAGCAGTGCCAGAGGGGGCGCCCGGGGCCGCTGCCCTCTGCCACTCCGTGTCGCTCCGGAGTCCGCTCTGAGGCGGGACCCGGCGTCCAGCCCCATGAGCGGTGCTGGCGACGGCCTCCGCGGGGAGCTGCGCGTCCGCCACCCACGGGCGGGGGCTGGGCCTGGTGCCTGCACTTCCGCGGGGAACGCCGCTGGCTCACCCGCACGAGCCGCGGACTGCGAACGTTCGCCTGGCTGGCTGAGCCCGTGTGTCTTAGTTGGCTTTGCCGGGGGTGACCCAGAAACAAGGGTGGGGGGCGAGTGGTTACCTTGGGAGGTGACTCCAGGAGACACGCACAGGGTGTGGGGTGAGCACAAGGGGAGGAAGGAAGGGGTGTCTCCAGTCGCCAGCCCCATACCGCCGGGGCCTCTGGGAGCAGGATGCAAGGTGTCCCACGAGCTCCCCAGCCCCGGGCAAGCGGACTGGGGGGGGGTGGTTACGGACCGCCACCCGCCTCTCGGGCGCTCCCGGGCCAGGGCCTGGGGCTCCAGCCGGGGCAGCGGCCCCCGCAGACGGACGGCCCCAGGCAGACACAGCATCTGTGGGGTAGCCCGGGAAGCCGGCTACGTCCGTCAGTGCACACAGGCCAGCAGGGAAGAGGCCTCCCCAGAGAGAATGTCACTGTGTAGCAATTGTCGGCAATAACTTCCTTTTCAGACGCACCAGGATCGGGGATTAAAATACTGGCAAGAACAGAATAGTATCTTCATCTGTCTTACTTTGAGGGCAGGGACCAAACCTGTTTTCGATTTGTGTTGCCAGCAAAGATTGAATGTGATGGATGTGTTCTAAAAAGTAGGTTAGTCGGATGTGCCCAGGTTTTTATTTATCCCTGGACATGGTTCCAGCATGTTCTGTCTGTAATATTTTAGATTGGCTTTCAAGCTTGGGTTTCTCCACTCACAACTCACTTCCTGGGCAGTGTCCCGAGGCCACACAGGCCCCTGGGGTGGCCAGGCCTGGCGGCCGCTGCACAAACCCAACCTCCCGCGAGGCCAGCAACTGTCAGGGGGACCGAGCGGTCAGTTGATGTATGTGCAGCCGAAACACAATGGAGCAAACAGCGTTTATTTTAGCCCAGTAAGTATACAGCAGCCATCTGAAACTAAAGTAGGGGTTTCCAGACGTTTCTTTAGCCTCAGATTCAGATTCCTTTCTTCAAAAGAAATCTCGCCCAGAAAGGCAGACACAAGGAGCAGAGTGTAGGACTGTCCCCCGTGATGGCACAGAAGGCCTGGCTGCCGTATGCCTTCGCCGGGGACCTCAAGGCTCTGAGGGGACGCAGGGATGTGGACACAGGCTCTGAGAGCCTCTGTGGAGACAGCCGCACGGCCGGCACTAACCAGACCAGAAGCCCGCGGGACCGAGGGGCCAGGCCACCTCCTCCCGGGGCGTCCTGCCCACCGGGCCCGTCAGTGGGCGGTCTGTCGGTCCCACTGCCCTGTGAGCCGCAGACAAGAGCGACGGGAAGGTGCCCGATCCTGGCCTGCTCGCCTCGCTGTCCCCGGCAGCTCTGGGAGGGCAGGGTGGTGCCGATGTCCTTCCCAGGCTTCGGTCAACAGCTGGCGGCCAGGCCGCATCATGCAGGGGGCCACGCAGGGGGCACTCACCAGCAACCTGTGCATTAGACAAGGAACGCTCAGCGACCTGGCCGCATTGGCATTCAGGCTGCGGTGCACGGGCACCTTCCCGGAATGTGCTGGTGCCGGAGACGGGAGGGTGTGGGGGCACGGGGCCCCGGGCCCCGGGCATCCGCACGGCTCATGCCCAGCCCTGACCTCGGACGTGCACAGCGTTACAGTCAGTGGGAGGCCGAAATGTGCCCGCGGTTGTGTCGTTTAGGAAAGTACATACGACAAGTTAAAACTAGACAGAAGAATGCCGGAGGCCGTGCTGCTCCGGGAAGCCTGAGAAGTCAGACAGAAAACGCTCCCTTACGTGCAATCATGAAGCCGTTCTCCACGGGGCGGGAAGGCGCAGGGCCCGCGTCTGTGCCCCCCGTTCTCTGGGTTTGGCTTAACCATGTGTTCGCCTCCGTGGAACCACCTCTGGATCCTGGGGACACAAGAAATGCGGAAAGTTCACCTGGTTTTAAACCACAGCCGTCTTTTCTCCCGGCCTCACCCTCCCTGAGAGAGAGAGGAGAGCCGTGGCTCCGGCGTGGCTCCCGGTCGGGGCTGTAAATCAGCCCAGGTGCGCTCCCGGCCCCACCAGCCTCCCCGGCGCTGCCAGGCCGCAGCGGGCAGCCTCCGAGGACGCAGGATCCAGGCTCAGGAATCCGCCGGGAAACCCGGGCCAACGGCTGGCAGGCCGCCCCGCGAGCCGCAGCCGGGTTTGGGGTCTTTTATGACCCGGGACTAAGGACACTGCTGGCTTCTGGGAGGGCTGCTGTCCCTGCCCGGCACACGGGCGCGGGCTCGGTGTCTCCCCAGAACCGCGGCGCTCCGCTCACAGACAGGGGAGCCCCCAGGTCCAGGGCCCTTTGTCCCTGTGGGTTTCCAGAGGGGGCAGGACGGGGGAGAGCAAGCCCGAGGGCCAGCCCACCCACCTCGCCGCCTCGGCCGGGCCTCGGGGCCTCGCCAGCAGCTTGGACGGTGCCCTCCCCGCCCGCCTCTCAGGTCTGAAGCTGTGGCCAGCTGTTTCCTGCTTGCCGGGAGGGTGGGTTTAGACGACTTCCCCACAAGAACGGTCCTCGTCTCCCCAAACCTGAATCCAGAGACTGGTCTGGCTTCCCCGCTTGAGCCTGGCCTGCAGACACCCGGACCCCCGAAGTGGCCAGCGGAGGGCCGGCTGGGGCTGGCGTGGGCTGTGTTCCAAGAGCCGCCGGGGCACCGAATCCCAGCCCTCCCCGCAGCGCCGGGGGCCAGCCGCGGCCTCGGAGTTCCCCACAGCCCGGCCGCGCATCCGAGGGCAAACGCGGGGTGGGCCCCGAGATGTTCTCCGAGGTGTCCGTTCTGCGGGGCCACGTCTGCCCATTCTACAGCTGGCCCATCTGTGGTACCGGGTCCACGCTCACCCAGGTCCACGGCGACGGGTCTGTGGGCCACTCGGCTCCCACCTCCTCCTGACGGCCAGCCGTGCCCACCATCATCTGGGGCCTCCCCGAAAAGGGAAAGCTGGGGGAAAACACAACCACATTTATCGTGGGTGTGTTTATTTCCGGTTTAGAATTATGAACTTGTCTCCCGTGCTTCAGGGCGAGGCGCCAGGGTCGGGAGGGGGGCAGCTCAGACCCGAGCCGGGCGTCCTCTGCACACACAGGCACCCACGTCGATGCAGACCGTCCGTGGCTCCTCTGTGGCCCCTGTTACTCGAGTGTTTCGGCATGTTTTTCACATAGCTTCGGTTTGATTAAAACCCCAAATGCATTTGGCCAACTGCATTTCCCTCTAATTTTTTAGCATATATTTATTTTAAGGGAAATCTAAGCCATACATTTCTGATTCACTCATTGTTCGTCCACGCTGGCTGCCGGGGGCTGGGGGGTTTCTTCGGGTGCCCAGGGCTGGCCCCGGCTCCTCCAGAGTGACCCCGCCGCCCCGCCCCGGGGCTCTGGTGGGGACACGCAGGAAGCAGTCCTGCCCAGGGACATACTGACCCTGCAGAGAGTCTGTAATATCCATAATATGTGCAGGGTGAACATGCCTCCCAGATCTGAGCGGCATTGAACTGTTGTTGTTGTAACTTAGAACCCATGATTTTCGAGCGGTTTCTGACTTGGAAAAGCACATTTCCCCTCCCTGACGGACAGAAAGCTCAGGTCGGACAGAGGCTGGGAGGGACGTGTGTGCCCCACACCCCACGCGCCGGCCCCCTCCTCCCGCTGCAGGTGAGGGTTAGGGTCTTGTGCTGCGGGAGGGAGAGCAGACAAGGGAGACTCGAGTCCTCTCCCTTGAGGCCAGGCAAGGCCGGGGAAGGGCTGTGGCCGCCGCAGGGGGGCTGGGGGCGTCTCCAGCGATGGGTCCTCCTCACCCTGTCCCTTGCGGCTGGCTCTCCTTCTAGGGGAGGTTCGGGGCCAGGGAATCCACACAGAGTGAAGGGGCTGAGTCGGCATCCAGGCCGTCCAAGGGGCCCCGTGCCAATGCCCCCCCCACGTCCACACTCGAGGCTGCCTCATCCTGCGGGGCCTGGCGCTCAGACAGCCTTCCCCCGGGGCCACCTCAACACTGACCAGACTTTCAGTGGGTGTCATCCACCCGTTCTTCCGTAGAACCAGAGGTTGCCGGTTACTTGAACTTGTGCACGTTGCCAAAACTGACGGCCATGTTTTCTGTTGGTCATGCGTTTGATATTTTCACCATCCTGTGCTATTGCGCCCGCGCAAAAATCACCTGAATGCCCCACGGGTGCCAATATTTCGGTGTCCAAACTCCACCTGCTGGGTTACTTCCCGGGCGTGAAAGCAAATATTTGGCTCGATCCCTGGGAAACCCACCAGATGCCTTTCCCGGAGAGCTCGGCTCTGGTGCTCAGGGCTGGGACCCTCTGTCCTCTAACACACTTGAGGGGTGTGTCCCTTGAGGGGAAGGTCACCTTACATAACTGCCAGGTGACGGCCATCATCATGGGTTGGCAGTGAGGGGGATGGGCAGGGATGCTGCAAAATACATTGTTCAGGGTAGGCTTCTCTGGCGTTTTCCAAGGGGTGGGCCCACTCTATGTCGGTCGTGGCCTCTGTCTCCTAAAATCTGCCTCCGCCTGCCTTCAGTGCCCTGCATGCCTGGCTAACAGAATCCCCACGGGGCACGTTCAAGGAGAGGTCGGGCCTGTCCAGACCTGTGGCACCTGCAGCGTGGCCTCACACAGTCACCCGCACGCAGCATATGACTTGGGGCCGTCATGGTCCATCGGACAGATTTAATTCCCAGATGGGTGAGTTCACGGACCTCAGGTGAAGTCCCTTCTAGAATTTTGTCCCACAGTTTACATTGCGCATCCACTCACCAGGCTTGAGGGCTTTGACTTTCATACACGGCTTCGAGGATGACGTTTGCGGGTTTAATCTTGGAGGCAGAGGACTGTGGAACCCAAAAGGTGGGTGGTGAGCCACGGTCAGCCTGCCTCCCTCCTCCCACATGTCCCCAGGAGCCGAGAACTTAGGACAGAAAGTTGTGCCATTCTACAATAATGCCAGATCTCTCTTCCGTCACATTTAGCGGGTTAACAGGAATCTTACTCCAAGAGCTCACGGCATCCACGAGTGTATGCACACACGTGCCCAGTGCACACGCACGCGGAGAATGTGGGCTGAGCGTCACATGAACTTCACTGAGCCTCTGATCAAAGCACCTGGTACTTTTGCATTCATCTCTTGCCCGTCTGTTCCGGAACCACTAACCAAATGTCCACCGTGGCCAAGAACTGCTGTGGCTCCAGCGGTTACAAGACAGCTAAGACATAGCTCCCCTTCAAAGGGCTCCCAGTGGGGCCCAGGTGCCCGAGGACATGTACCCGAGAATGTGCTGCCTGAGGGGTGAGAAACAGGTGAAGCATCCTGAGCTCTCACGGCAGGGAGCGGTCACGTCAGGGGGATGAGTGCCGGGCAAGGAGAGGAGAAAACGGCCCAGGGAGAAGGCTGCACGTGGGCCGTCTCCCCTCACTTACCCATTTGTTCGATCTTGCACCATCACCGAACGCCCCCTTGGGAGCCGGGCACCGGCCCCGGGGCAGCAAAGGTGACAGACACCCGTACTCACGGAGCTCACCGTCCGTGGAGGGACATGGTGAGGGGTCGCGGGGCTCAGAGACACGAGAAGGAGGAGGTGAGACTTTCCTGGAGCCTGGGGCACGGTCAGACATCGTCCAGGCGAAGGTGGAGACGTGGACCCGAGAACCGCCCCGAGGACCGGAGTGCTGGTCGACCACTGACAGCCCTGGGTGGCGCTGCCGGTGCCTTCCTGCTGACGGGAGGGAGCCGTCAAGAGCCTTTGGTGGAGGAGCGGAGGCTCCTCGGAGAACGGACAGACCCAGTCCCAATTCTGGGAGGAGGGAACGGCGACATCAAAAATAACTGGGCAGCAGACTCCCTGCGGAGAGCTCGGCGGCCGGACACGGCCAGGTCCTGGCACGGGCCCGCGGGCTTGAGTCAGATCTCCGGACGGTACTTGCAAACGTCCACAACCCGGAGACGTTACCTGACAAAGTGTCGGAAATCAGTAACGACACAGAGCAAGCGCACGCAGCCTGGAGGGCAGACACAAAGAGGGGGAAGAGACCGGGGGCGTCCTCACTTTGTCTTCTTCCCTGGGGCCTCAACCCAGCCTTGTGGCAAAGATGGTTCTTGGTCCGTCTCCAAACTTAAAATAATAAGAAAAATCTGAAGGCCCATCAGTGTCCCGTGAAGGCACAATCCACGTCGGCGTGTGCAGGCCACACGAACACCCTCGGTGGTCATCAGGCTGGATGCCCATGGAGACTCCGGAAGAAACCAGTCGGGGCGCTTACTGGCGTTGTTACTTACGAGCACAGTTCCTGCTCAGTAGGCCTCCTGTTCATCCAAGGATGTCCGGTGCACGTGTGACAACAGCAAGTGATTCGTGGCCCCTTTATTTGACCCTTTAAACTCCCTCCAGTGAATATCACTCAGTGTCATGTAAGTGCCCCCAGTCTACACCCCGGAGGCAGGTAACTTTCTAGGTGAGAATCCTTGATCTGGCTTATTTCGCCGAGCATAATACGCTCCAGAACCATCCCTGCCGTCACAGATGGCGGGCCTCATTCTTTCTATGGCTGAGTAATATTCCAGTGTGTGCACGCGTATGTGTGTGTGTGTAGCATATGTTCCTTGCCCATTCGTCTGTCTGTGCACACTTAGGTCGTTTCCATATGTTGGCTGTTGTAGATAATGCTGCAATAAAACAAATGAATAGGGGCGCCTGGGTGGCTCCGTTGGTTAATCCAACCTCGGTTCAGGTCATGATCTCACGGTTCGTGAGCTCAAGCCCCACGACGGGCTCTGTGCTGACAGCTCGGAGCCCGGAGCCTGCTTTGGATTCTGTGTCTCCTTCTCTCTCTGTCCCTGCCCAACTTGTGCGCTCTCTCTCTCTCTCTCTCTCTCTCTCTCTCTCTCTCTTTAAATTTAAATAAACTTGGGGCACCTGGGTGGCTCAGTCAGTTAAGCGTCCGACTTCGGCTCAGGTCATGGTCTCACAGTTCGTGGGTTCGAGCCCTGAGTCGAGCTCTGTGCTGACAGCTCAGAGCCTGAAGCCTGCTTCGGACTCTGTGTCTCCCTCTCTCTGCCCCTCCTCCCATTCGTGCTCTCTCTCTCTCTCTCTCTCTCAAAATAATAAACAAGCATTAAAAAAAGTTTTAAAAACAAATAAATAAATGAACAAAAAGCAGAATCAGACCAGTAAATACGGAGAACAAACGGATGGCTGCCAGAGGGGAGGGGTGGGGGAGGGGAAAGTGGGGGAAGGGCGGAGGGAGACACAGGCCTCCGGTTATGGGGTGGGTGGGTCACGGGATGAAAGGCACAGCACGGGGAACGGAGCGATGGTCCTGTGACAGTGTCGTGCGGTGACGGGGGCAGCCGCAGTGTGGTGAGCGCAGCGTGACATATGACTTGCTGGGTCACAGTCTGTGCCCCTGTAACGAAGGTAACATCGTGTGTCGACTACACTCAAGTGAAAGTAAAAATTAACGCGAAATGGGCACACTCAGCCTGGACTCGAGGCGCCAGCGGCACAAGGCCAGGTTCGGAGAGCCTGCCTTGCGCATCCTGGGCGAATGGCTGGGAAGGCACCGCTGGAATTTTCTGGGTGCACAGCATCAACACGGCAGGTCTGCGGTAGGACATTATCAGCCATGCACAGCCTCCGTGTAGACACTGAGGAAGGAGTTGACCCCGGGCGGTAGGCTGAGTCAGGACCCCAAGGGTGCCCACACCCCGATCCCTGAAACTGTGAAGGTGTGGGGCTTTGCAGCTGTGACCAGGCTAGGGGTCCTGAGGCGGGGACTTCATCCTGGACGGCCCTGCGGTCTGTGACTGTGACGTCAGGAGTCCGTACAAGACGTGATCACGGGAGAGAGCCGGCAAGGTGCTGACCAGGCGGCGAAGGAAGGGTTGGGCTTTGCCGACGGGGAAGGGCCACGGCCCCTTTCCAAAGGTGGGAGGGCGCACGCTGTCCCCTGGGCCCTCCAGGGGGAACTGCCGGCCACCCGGCGAGGCGGGTCCCAGAGGCCCGGCCCCCAGGACTGTACGGAGCTCGCCTGTGCTGTTCTCAGCCCTCGGGTCTGTTCCAGCAGAAGCCAGAGACTCCGGTGGCCCAGGTACCAGGACGCCCACGGGTAGGAGGGGCCCTGGCCACTCAGACTCCGCTCCCCTCGATTCACTGGCTTTGCCCCCGTTTCCGCGTCTATCAGGCCAGCAGCAAGACGGCTCTCCTGGGCACCGCATCGCACAGAATTAGACAACATTCAGGGGACAGAGGGGAACCTCTTCTGGTACATCACCCCCAGCAAGCTGTCTTCGCTTATCATTGCCCGGTGTGGGTCATGGGCACATTCAGAAAGATCTGTGAAAGGAGGCTTGGCTTGTCACAGTCGGCGGGGACCAGGGCTCTCAGCAGGGCTCAGTTCTGTCCCCAGCGGCTCTGCAGGGGGTGCAGGTGGGGGGCGGGCTGGTCCTGGCACCAGAGGGCGGAGGGGCCACGGTGCGGCCGAACGAGCTACAGACCGGCGGCCGCCTTACGCCGAGGGCTCCTGCGCACACGCCGGGGCCGCCTGGGCTGCTGCTGAGCCGCGTCCGCCTCTTCTGAGCAACACGCCCGCACTCCAGGGGCGTCGGAGCAAATCACATCCTGTCAGGACGGAGACGTGGAGGGTGTGCGGCAACAGAGCACCTCGCGGTTGCCTCCGGTTCTGCTGCCGGTCTGCCGGGCGGGGGGAAGGCGACAGGGCGGTGGGCTTGCCTGAGAGGACGCGCACCACGAGCTCTCGTGGCCCTGGAGAGGCCCTCGCCCTCAGGGGGACGGAGGCACCGGGGTCCACGGATGGCCAGGGGTCAGAGATGGAGTGGAGGTGCTCGACCCCCGAGTCCTGGCGGGATCTGGCCGGTTGCACCAGGAGGAAGTGTCACTTCGAGGGCAGGAGGAAGTTTCAACGACCTGCGCGTCAGATTGGACTTCGGGACAGAGGGGCTCAGGCCTCCATCCAGGAAGGGCAAGCCCGCCGCCTGGCCTGTAGGGGACAGCCCCCGAGTGCTGCAGGGACCCCATCCCCCAATGCGACATCGTCCCAGCCTGGGGGAGGCGTCGTCAGGGGCAAAGCCAGGCAGATGCTGAGTTTCCGCGTGCGGGTGAGACGGCCCGGAGGTCAGAAGTGTCTGGACGGCAGCCCGGGCCGGGCACGTGAGTATCTCCGTGGTGGGATCCCGGGGCACAACAAGGCGTTGTTAAGCGCCCATTGTATTTAAGCATTCACTGATGTCGTCCACTTACGTTTGCACGGAAGTTTGGCGGGAAGAACAGAGAACACCAGGAACGTAGAGTCATAAACCCCACGTGTTCTGAGGGACCTTGACTGGTCTGCCCCCGGCCCTCCTGGAACACGGGGCCTCCCGGCCGTCCAGGATTGAGGAAGCGTGGGGAAAGCCACCTGCGTGAAGCCACACATCGTCTCTGGGTCTCCCGGAAACGCACCAGGGACTCCGCACTCTCCACACTTCTAAGGGAAAGGCAGGGGGCCTGGGGCAGTTGTTCCTCCATTCGGTCCCACACCCTTGCCGCTTTTTACACAAACGCTTTTAGAGTTTTCTTTGGGGATTAAATGGGTACTTTACTAAATTCAACAGAGTACTTAGCATCTTGCGGTATGAAAACACAAAACCAACAACAACAAAAAACCCCGAGAGATGCCTTTATTAAAAAACATAAATAATGCATTTAACCATGTGCACATGTGCTAGGACCACCGTGATGGCACCAGCCTTTCATTTTTAAATTGTAACTACAGAAAGATTATAAATGTCAGGCTTTATGAGGCCCTAGGAAAAAGCTGTATTAGCTTAGATATCGTAAATCATCGGTGCGAGCACACCATTACTTGACGAACGTATGTTTACAAATAGACACACGGGGATGGGGCGCCTGGGCGGCTCAGTCGGTGGAGCGCCCGACTTCGGCTCAGGTCACGATCTCACGGTTCGTGAGTTCGAGCCCCGTGTCGGGCTCAGAGCCTGGAGCCTGCTTCCCGATTCTGTGTCTCCCTTTCCCTCTGCCCCTCCCCTCCTCATGCTCTGTCTCTCTCAGTCTCTCAAAAAGAAGTAAACATGAAAACATTTTTAAAAAGACTTTACAGATAGACACACGGACAGCAGGGTTTGAAAAGCAGGGAAGATCACTTATTCTGGTTCCTCGTCATCAGGGTGATAAGCTCTCGCACAGAGTCGCTTTGTTAGGAGTGATGCCACCTGGTAGAGGGAGCCAGCCACGGACGGAGGCCGGGTGAGGCAGGCAGGGCGCGCGGGGGGCTCGCCTGAGTCACGTCACCCCAGGACAGCTCATCCTTTACAAATCTAAAAGGCAGCTCAGAATGAACCGTGTTTAGCCTGGCTTTGAAGGCAACACCGGATTCACAACTGAATCTTATCTCTAACCACCCACAGAACGTCACCCTCGTTCTGACCCTGAGGCGGAAAGTCTCGGCGGAGAATTCCCCGCGGCTTCTGTATTGCTGCTCCGCACACAAGCTCACACAGACTTCAGATAGTAATGCCATCTTAAAACATACTTCCGTTACAGAAAGACAGAGGCTGGAGACCCCTGTCCCCCAGACTCCCCGGTGCACATGGGCCTCGGGGTAAGCACAGGTGCCCTGAGCCCACGAAGCAGGAGAGAGCAGCATGAGCCTGGCGGGGCCGGGGGGGGGGGGTGGGTGGGGGGGGTGCTCCGGAAAGTGGCTGCTCCAGGCTCCCCCCGGGGGCTGTCTGCGTCAGGAGACCGGAGAAAGGAAGCAGGCTTGCGGTCTCCTGCTCGGGGCCTCCCGGGGTTGCTATCAGCTGCCAGGTGTCACCCTTACCACCCCCGCACCTGCGAGGCACGGTGCTGTGAAGGACCGGCTATGACGTTCGTTCCCCAGATAAGGAGACTGAACCCGCCAGAGGTCAGGTGATTGTCCAAGTTCCCCAAACTACAAAGCAACAGCACCGACGACGTTCGGATCCACCTGGCTTGACCCCGCCCCTGAGCGCCATGGCCTGACCCAGCACCCGGGCGGGACCGCGGCTTTGACCGGTAGCCTGGGCCAGGGGAGAGTGTGGGGCCCTGTCTGCTCTCCCAGGGAAGCTGGTGGCTTTGCTTGGCTGGCCGGAGGGTCAGTCTGGGGTTCCTTCCTGCCCTGTGGTTCTGTGAATGGGCAACCCAGGCTTTCCTCTGATGCAAGAGCCCTTCGGCCAGTGACTCACAGGGTCCTGGCATCAGAGTCTTTTGTGCAAACATTATTCTTTGAAACCCCAAAAATAAACATGCAGGGGCAGAGAGATCGAGTTGGGGCGAGCCGCTCCGGTTGGGGGCATGGGCGGACCTCTTCCGAGGGCCCCACCTGAGACACTTGGGGAAGTGCGGGAGTTCAGAGGACCTCGGAGCCCGGCATGGTCTGGCATCTCGGCAGCCGCCTGGGAGGGCACGGGTTTGGCACGTCGTACCGAGGAGGACATAGGAGTGACACGCCCAGGCTTCTGTCCTCACAAACGGCCTGAGGAAAGACGCGCCCCAAGTCCCCCGAATCAGAGCGAAGCCGCCCCAGTGTGGGGGTAGTTCTCCAGCCGGCGGGGAGGCGCTGGGGGCAGGGGGAACCTTCCGCAGACAGCAGGGATCCCCTTGCAACAAAATCCCTCTCCACTTCGGCCTCTGGGAGAAGAGGGAGGAGACGCCCACTCCCTGGGGCGTTCCAGGGCCTGGAGTCCCCCTCGGCGGCTCTGTCCCCTGGCTCCGCGTGCCACACCCAGCTCATCACGTGTCCGCCCAGCTGTGCTGGACTGAGCCGCTGTCCCAGAGGCCACAGGAAGTGGGACGCCGGCAGCCCATGCAGCTGGAAGGACGGGCAGTCGTGGGAAGGAGTCGAGTTTCTTCCGAATTCCACTTCTCTGGAGCGCGCCCTGCTAGGAAGGTCTGCGTTTGGTTCCCCCTCCCCGCCAGGCCGCTGGTCGCTTTATCCCTTCCCGTCAGGCTGAGCAGTTTCTGGGGGAAGCGGCCACGAAGCTACCTCCGGAAACACGGAGCGTGTGTCCCGGGGCTGGAGCCACAGGAGCGAGAAAGAGCCCATAACCGTCCACATCCGGTGCCCACCAATCCGGGACAGGTGGGGACACAGGTGGGGACACAGGCCCCGAGCAGGTGGCCCTTCCTGGCTCCCGGTGCCTCCCACAGCTGGCCCACGGCCCGGCTCCCAGCCTGCGTCCGTGTCTGTGACTCGGCACGGGTGGCTCAGTCCTCCCCCCGCAGGCCGCCCGCATCGCCACCTGGAAATCCGTGCCGCGTCCTAGACTTGAACAACTGTGCGAGAAGGAACAACTTAAACCACTTCTCACGTGAAAAAATTCCCCTAATTTACTGTCAGAGTGGGTTTCGAAGCATAGGATTTCTGTCGTTGCCATTCTAACATGTGTTTAATTTAGTCCCAGAGTGTATGACAAAAATAAGGGGAAATAGTTGCTTTGCAAACTAGTCCTGGGTCATCACAGGCGGGAAACGCTCGGGCACACGGAGGCCAAGAAAGAGGCGGCTGGAGCCTCAGGGGACGGGGCCCCCCGGAAGTGGCCCTCGGGAGCCGCTGCCCCCAGAGCGGGTCTCCAGATGGAGGCGGACAGGAAAGCACCTGCTGCCCCCACCCCTTTCTCCCGGGGACGAGCGAACCAGAGCTCGGGCTCGGGGACCCATCGGGAGCCCTCAGTGCCCGTCTCAGCCTGAGTGACGAGGGCTGAGCTAAAGCTACAACTAAAGTCGCCTCCCTTGAAGGGACACCTTCAACCACGGGCCTAACTTGGGAATAAAAACAGTCATCTTCTCTGACGCTGTTAGTTTTCTGATGAAAAGGGGAGCCGCAGATACTGGTCTTTCGGGGTAAATACAACGTCCCGCTGCTGGAGAGATGGGCACTCCCGGGGGAACAAGTCCACACAGGTGCTCCCTCAGGGCGGGAGGCAGCTGGGGTGCTTCCCTTGGAGCCAGGCCTCCCGCCGCTTGGCGCACATCTGGGCCCGGCCCGCCTGGATCGGGAAGGAAGCTCGGGAGGCATTAAACCTCCTTATCAATAACTGCCTGCTGTGCCCGGCGTATCCGGCTGCAGGCACCTGTAAAGCAATAAAGGCTGCTGGGACGGCCACCGCACACGCCCCGGGAGCTCAGCTGCCGGGCCGTGGCTCCAGATCAACGGCGTCTGCTCTCAGGGAGCAAACGATCACATCAAAGCCGCGGCGTCCTCCAGGAAACCCGACGACGGCCATAAAAGTGAATGCGAGGGGTGAATGAGGCTTTGTTACCTCGACAGGCAGCCCGCGTCGGCCCTGGACGTTCACCCAGCTGCTCCGAGAAAGGGGCGCACGTGTGCCAGGGGGCCGGTGGAAGGTTCCAGAACCCTCACCATGGACTCAGGATGCCCCAGGGGGCCGGTGGAGAGTTCCAGAATGCTGGCCATGGACTCAGGACCCCAGACACACATGTCAGGCCATGGGGACAGGAACCAGGGCCCGGCCTCCTCTCCCTCCATCGCCTAAAGACCATGGCCCGGGGAAACAGCTGCACTGTGGTGTGCCTCAGGCCAAGATAGTCCACACTGTAGTGTGCCCCAGGCGGGGGTCTGCTCCTGACGCACGCGCGCGTGTGTGCACGTGCATGGACGTTGTAAATGGGTGCACTCACATGGATACAGGTGTGTGAGCACAGGTGTGTGCACGGTCGCACCTGAGTGCCTCTGACCGGCTGGCTGCTGTGCCCTCAGACACGGCCCATCTTCTGCAGCCCCGTCCGTGACTCAGGCCGCTGACCCAGGCTGCTCCTGGGGACCCGAAGTCTCCCTGCACCCTGGCCGGCCCACGTGTCCAGTGAGCTGACAGAGGGGCCGCCCCGGGTCACTCTTCCAGCACCCACGGCACGGAGACGCGTGGGCACCAGGCCCCCACCGAGGCCACGGTCTGCAGCACCGGGCTCTCTGAGCAGATGGAGGAAAGCGGGCCTTTCGGCCACGGCCAGTGGCTGGAAGCTGAGCACAGCCGGAGGTGGGCGGGGCCGTTCCTCCCCCAGAGCAGTGTCCCAGGGACCGCGGGGCAGGAACGGGCCAAGAGCGGCCACACAGCCCTGGACAACAGTGCCATCAGGTGGCGACTCCTCCTGCAGGGCCTCCCAGGTTCTGACCCTGAAACCAAGTCCGAGGGAGGGACACACACGCCCCGGGTGCACGCAGCCTCTCTCTTGTTATGGCGCGGTGTCCCCAGAGAGGGGTGCCCAGGTCCCAGCACGGTGCCTGTGAGTGCGACTCTATGTGCGCAGACGCTGCCGGGTGAAGACGGGGCCACCCTGGAGGAGGTGGGCCCGAATCCAGCGCCCGGCGTCCCTCCGGGAAGGGCAGAGACAGGCGCACCTGGGAGAGGCACCGTGAGTGACAAGCCGGGACCCGGGGCCCCGCGGGGCCGGAGGCAGCGGGGCGGACCCTCCCTGGAGCCTCGGAGGGAGCACGGCCCTGCCCACCTGCGAGCTGGGCCCCGGAGCCTGCGTGTCTGCCCTCCCGGGCAGGGAGCTTGACCCGCACGGTGGGCGCGGGCCCCTGGGGGAGACGGGGCGGCGGCGGGGAGCCGGTGTGCGGAGAAGGGAGGACCGGCCGGGGTGCGCAGGGACCGGGAACACCGCCGGGGACCGCGTGGGCGCACCACGCGGGAAGGACCCAGACAGCACCCCTGACACGGAGCGTGACCGACCCACAGCCACGGAGCAGCGCCGCCGTCGGCACAGAGCTTTCCAAAGTCTCGGGCAAGTCCGCTCTCTCTGCGGGTGTTTCCTCGCCTCGGAAGGCGGCTGCCAGGGGACGACGCCGCTGTGCTCCCCTCCGTCCTGCCAAAGCAGGAACCGGCTGTGGGGCCACACAGCCAGCCCCACGCGGGGCAGGGACCGGGCTGAGGAGCGCGGGGCCCAGAAGACAGCCGTCGGGACAAGGGACACTTGGCACAGCGCGTCGAGGACTCAGGACGAAGGCGGAACTCCGTGATGAGCGACACGAGGACGGGCTGCGTGGACCCAGAATCAGGAGGACTGGCTTCCCCCCGCCCGCCACCGGCCCCACGTGAATTTAGGAACAAACCAGTGCCGCGCTTCCTTGCCAGGAAGAAATGGCAACCCGAATAAGCTGCGGAGTAGGGGCGTCTTGGGCCTCTGCCCACGGGTCAGGCCCTCGGTCCGGGGCTGCCCCCTGGTGGCAGGCGGCGGCACTGCACCGTCCAGGGCGGGGACTCCTGCCGTTGTTGAACTTTTTAATCAAGCCGCCAGACACGTGACATTGGTTTCAGGTGCACAGGTCGGGACTGGGCAACTGTATGGGTTACGCTGTGCTCACCAAGGGGAGCCGCCCCCGTCACTGCACACGCTGTCACAGTGTCACTCACTCTATTCCCCGTGCTGTGCCTTTCATCCCGGGACCCACCCACCCCGTAACTGGAGGCCTGTGTCCCCCCTCTGCCCCTCCCCCTCCCCCAGCCCCTGGCAGCCATCCGTTTGCTCTCCGTGTTTGCAGGTCTGATTCTTCTTTTTGTTCGTCTGTTCATCTGTTTTGTTTTAAAGGTTCCACCCGTGAGTGACACGGTGTTTGTCTTTCTCTGTCTGATTTATGTGATACTCTCTGGTCTCCCCATGTTGTTATAAATGGCACAGTCGCCTCCCTTTTTGTGGTGCTTCATATTCCACTGTATCTGTGCCACACCTTGTCCGTCCATCAGGGGACACTTAGGTTGTTGCCATAGTTCGGCTGTCGTGTAGAATACTGCGATAAACATAGGGGTGCTTGTATCTTTTCAGAAACAATTCCACAGCAAGAAAATCCCATGAAAAAGTGGGCAGAGGACCTGAAAAGACGTTTGTTCAGAGAAGACCCACAAATGGCCAACAGACACGTGAAAAGACGCTCACCGTCACTCCCCATCGGGGAGATACAGACCAAAACCACACTGAGCTAGCGCCTCTCGCCCGTCAGACTGGCCAACGTCAACAGCACAAGAAACAGGTGTTGGCGGGGATGCGGAGAGAGGGGGGGCCCCGTGCGCTGCTGGTGGGAATGCAAACTGCTGCGGCCGCTCTGGAGAACAGCGTGGAGGGTCCTCAGAAAGTTAAAAGTAACGATCCCGTGTGATCATGCATCTGACGGAGGTTTCTGGATCCCACCACCCACACGCAAACAATTTGATGAATTTCTAACGAAGCGACCGCAGCTCCTCAGGGGCTGATGTCAATTCATGAGGCCTGCAGCAGAAAATTCTCACGTACCCTTCCCTGAGACATTTAAAAAAAAGCGGTATTTCATATTATCAAGAAGTTAAAATAATGCCAAGCATTTATCAGGTTTATAGGTATTGCTCATGCTACTGTTCATTTCCCATTGCACTGAAAATATATTTACCCTAGAAACACGTAAATTGCTAGCAATCAGAGACAGCATCGTACTGATGGTTCCCTTACATAAATGATTTAGAGCCTATGCTGTGTCTAATTTCATATTGTGGGGACAGACTCGGCCGCAACACAGAGTGTAAACGTCTTTGTACCAACTCCGATGCACGTGATGTGATAAGGAAACACACAGTCTGTTTAGTGCGCACCGAGCTCACTAGAGGAACCTGGGGCCCACCCACCAGCTTTCAGTGTCTCAGCAGACGGGGGGCTTATCCGTCCTGCGAACCCCTTCCTGCTTTCAGCCGAGGCGCCCGGGAGTCAATAGCCACGGAAGCATGGGTGCTTTTTCCGGGCCCTGGAAAAGTGCAAGCAAGTAGCACAGTGAACACGTGTCCTAACGTAAGTCCCACGGGGCCTCGGAGGAGCTCCAGGGCACAGCACTGAAGGAAGTTGTGGCTCCTGTGGCCATCTAGGAAAGAGCCCAAGGCCCCCACGGCCTAGCTGCTCCAGACACAGGGGGACAGTGAGAAGCAGACAGCAGGGCGTCTCCTGCACAGTGTGGGGCGGGAGTGCAGCTGCGGGCAGGCTGCAGGGGACGGTGTGGGGTTTCGGGCAGAGCAGGCTGGCTGCAGGGGACGGTGTGGGGGTTTGGCATGGTGGGCAGACTGCAGGGGACGGTGTGGGGTTTCGGGCAGAGCAGGCTGGCTGCAGGGGACAGTGTGGGGGTTCGGCACGGTGGGCAGACCGCAGGGGATGGTGTGGGGGTTTGGACAGAGCAGGCAGGCTGCAGGGGACGGTGTGGGGGTTTGGCATGGTGGGCAGGCTGCAGGGGATGCTTCTGGGGTCCAGGCAGGGCGAGCAGGCTGCAAGGGACAGTGTGGGGTTCCGGGCAGGGCAGGCAGGCTGCAGGGAACGCTGTGGGGGTTCCGGCAGAGCAGGCAGGCTGCAGGGGACGGTATGGGGGTTCAGGCATGGTGGGCAGGCTGCAGGGGACGCTGTGGGGGTCCGGGCAGGGTGGGCAGGCTGCAGGGGACGCTTCTGGGGTCCGGGCAGGGCGGGCAGGCTGCAAAGGACAGTGTGGGGGTCCGGGCAGGGCAGGCAGGCTGCAAGGGACAGTGTGGGGGTCCGGACAGAGCAGACAGGCTGCAGGGGACAGTGTGAGGGTTCGGGCAAGGCGCGCAGGCGGCCTGCGGTGGACGGGCAGGAGAAGCGCCCCGCTGGGGTGGAGGGCCAGAAGGGGCCGGCGTCACAAGCGGCAGGACATGGTGCCCAGCCGGGGGCAGGAGTGAGGTGCAGGGTTAGCCAGGGTGGGCTTCAGTGTGTGGCCAGGGAAGGCAGCCACGGAAGCCAGCTCTGGCCGCAGGGAGACCGACAATCCCCGGGTCCCTCCCCCCACAGCCCCCGTAGGGAGAGAAGTGGGGGCAGAAGACGGCGGTCTCTCCAGGCAGGCGGCGCAGTGCGACTGCGTTGGCCTTGTGCCAGTCGGCTCTCCGGGGATTAAGACCATGACACAGAATGGGCCTGGAAGCAGGACCGCGTCTGCCCGGCGGCCTTATTCCTGTCTCTCGTCACTGCTCTTACCTTTGCCCTGGGTTTGGACTCTGACCCAGAAATCCAAGTGGCTGCACAAAAAGGGAGCAGATCCTTCCCCAAAAAGGGAGTCGGTTATAGTCTGTGTCTCCAAGCAACCTCCGGGGAGCCCCTCTGCCCCCTCCCCTGCCCCCCACGGGAGCCCTGGATAGACCCTGGGAAGGGTCAGCCCTGCCAGGCTCGTGCCCACGGCTCCGTCTGAACAGAGAAACCCTGGGCCTTTGCTTTCCTCCAACACAGCTTCCGTGGCCCCTGGCGTCCAGGCGGCCGGGCCGGAAGTGACCTCCTTCCTCCCGCAGTCTATCAACCTGTGCGTGTGTGTGTGCACGTGTGGGTATATTTTACTTTGTTCTGTTTGAGATCACACTTTTGTACCACATCTGAGAAATCTTCGCTTCCCCGAAGGTCGTACAGATTTTCTTGTTCTCATCTGGGAGTTTTGTAGTCTCAGTGTTTACATCGAAGTCTCTGATCCATTTTGAGTTAATTTTTGTATACGGTGCAAAGGCATGGGTCAAAGTTTTCTTGTTTGGGGCACGTGATGTACAATTTTTCCAGCGCTGTTGATTGAGGAGATTTTCCTTATTTCCCTGAATGGTCTTTAAACGCTTTTCAAAAAGCAAATGTCCACATATCCGTGGGTCCACATCTAGAGTCTTGACTGTGTCCCATCGACCCGTCTGCCCGCCTCTCTAGCGACAGCACGTTGCGTCCACGACTGTAGCTTTGTAGTAAGTGCAGAAATGAGGGCGTGTGAGTTTCTGCGTTTTGTTCTCCTCTCTCCAATCTGTTTTGTTGTTCCAGACCCTTTGTATTTCCAGCTTGTCAGTTCCTACCGAAAGAATCCAGAGATTTTGACTGGAATTGCGTGAAAGACGTAGCTCAACTTGGAGAGAGTTGGCATCTTACCGATAGTGAGTCTTCCGACCCAGGAACAAGATCTATCTCTCCGTCCATTCACATCATCTTTGATTTCCCTCAGCAACGTGTTACAGTTTTAGTTGTATAGGTTTTTCACATGGCTTGTCACATGTATCCCTAAGGGTTTTGTTTAAACTCACTCAGTCATCGTATTGTTAGAAAATGATTGGTAATATAATTTTGAAACAAATATAGGTACATCGTAAGCTAAAACGTAATCCTGTTAATCTCGTTGGAAACCAATATGTTCTGCACAAGCATACAAATGTACAAAGCAATGAAGATTTTTACTTCATTAAGATCTGATTTACTAATTAGTTACAAACAGGAAAGAAGAAACCTCACGGAGGGGAAGCCCGGCCGCCAGCACCTTCAGCAAGTGTGAAATGGGCAGCACGAGCAGTGAGACAGGGAAATGGTGTGTCCCTGAGGTGTGGCAGGAGCACAGCGTCACTGCCTGTGACCTGGGGCCTGAGCCCAACCTGCACCGCGGGGCGTCCTCCAAGGTGACGGCGTTCAGATCCTCACAGGTGCCCAAGTCACAAATCGAAGACAGATTCCGAACTGCTCTGGACCGAAGGAGAGGCTCCGGGAAAATGACGAGCCACCCCGAGGTTGTTCAGCCTGGATCCCCTGGTGGAAAACATGCAGTGGAAGCAGCAGAGCTCCATTTGGGTCCGTGGCTCAGGGGCGGGTGGGTGCCCGTCTCCTGACTGGTGCTACGGGGATCGTGGCTACTCGGGGGCTCGTCCAGGCTGGTGGGAAACACGTGAACATTTGATGAGCGTATGGGGGGTGAGAGGAGGGGCTCAGGCTGGCAACTTTGTTTTCAGGAATGAACAGTTCTTTGCATGGTAAAACTTTCCTGTAACTGTGTCATTATTTGAAAAATAAAGAATTTCGGCTTTTTTAATGTTTATTTATTTTTGAGAGAGACAGTGCGTGAGCAGGGGAGGGGCAGAGAGAAAGAGGGAGACACAGAATCCCAAGCAGGTTCCAGACTCTGAGCTGTCAGCCCAGAGCCGGATGTGGGGCTCGAACTTACGAGCTGTGAGATCATGACCTGAGCTGAAGTCAGACACTTAGCCGACCGAGCCACCCAGGTGCCCCTGAAATTAAATGTCTTTTTAAAAAAGCCACTTTGTTCTTTCTCCAAAAAGCTGGGATTCCTGAATGCATCCGCCTTCTGTTCTGGAAAAAAGCCAGTCAACTCTCTTGTCCCGGAAGAAGAAAGAAGGGCATCTCTTTGCTGGTTCTGGCGTGTGCTGACCATGCCTGTCCCCCGAGCCTCGTGTGTGCCCTGCTTAAACCAGCACGTCATTTTTCCCCTTACTTTTCCAAAGTCCTGATGTCCAACAGCAGTTTATAATAGTCATTTCTCTCTCCTATTACAGGCTGACTCCTTCCAAAGTCCCCTAGACACAGCAGGTGCACAGAGCACTCCCCTCTACGAGGAGGACATCACAGGACCATGGAGTGCACGCACGCCCTCCTCAGGGCACCTGGGGAACAACGCAGAAGTCACTGGAAGGCCCCTTGTCAGCATAAAAGAACAGCTCGTGTTAAAATGTAGGTATCGACTGCCCTAAGCTGCCCTCAGCCAACCCCAGACCTTAGGGTGAGTGGTTTAACCGAGAAGCCCAGCACCCACCAGCTCACAAAGGAGAAGAGTCCTCTCAGCAGCCAGCTCAGGTTGGAAACACCTGCTGATGTGAACTCCGTTCCATGAATCACAGAGGCTCTCCCACCTGCTGGGGCCACCAGCTTCTCAACCAAACTCTGCATGAGAAATAATTGTGCAGAGTAGATAACTAATATCGTAAGGAAGCAATACGTTGTCATTAATAATATGGTATGTGTTTTCTAGAATACAAAGGCAACTGAATAGCGTTAACAACCATGCAAAAACCAGATTGTTGAAAAAAAAAAAAGAGCATTTATCTGTGGTCACCAAATCGTATAAAACAGAGGCAAACAGAAATGGCTAATGTGGGTACTCACTGAGTAAATTCACAGTGTTCTCCTTTTTCGCAAAATGTTGGCGTCTGATTAGTACACGTTGGCTATTTATTTTGACTGGATCACTAGGCAATTGCTGAGTGCTTTTTAAAAACACAGCTTTTTTTCCTTGAGTTTATTTATTTACTTATTTACAGAGAGAGAGAGAGAGAGAGAGAGAGCGAGCTCGTGCAAGCAGGGGAGGGGCCGAGAGAGACGGAGAGAGAGAATCCCAAGCAGTGTGGAACCTGACGCTCAAACCCATGAACCATGAGATCATGACCTGGAGCCAGAATCGAGAGTCGGACGCTCAACCCACTGAGCCACCCAGGCGCCCCACGCTGAATTTTTATATTAAAAGAGGTATCACCAGCCTGGAAAACACCACATCCCATGAGTCTTAGACGTGGCACCTGTGATCTGCGCATTTTCCAAGCATGTTCTCGCACGGCCCCGGTTCAATCCAGAGAAGAGTGTGAACTTCAGAGACCTGTGCTCAGACGCCCTTGGCTGCACGACGTGAGGACGGCCCCGTTAGCAGCACCTTGGGAAGGCACCTGCCTCCAGGAGGGCGGGAGCCGCGAAGGCAAGGTAATGCCGGGCACCAGCTCTGCCGGGTGGCGTTTTGTCGTAAACTGGCATCGGAGGTGAAGACCGTCTAGATTTCAGTCGCACGCGAGTGAAAAGTAACACCGAGATTTTTGAAATAGAATTTTGTCTTGTGAAAGGAACCACAAGCTGCCCAGAGCTCCCGGCTCCCACACGCCCCTGCCGGGGTCCTCAGCTCTTCCCCCAAGTGGGGACTGCCCCTGCCGGGGGTCCCATGTGTCCCCCCCCAGCCACTCCGCCATGGAGCCCCTCCTACTCACCAGCCAGAGAGGGGAGGACCTGCTGGAAAAGGAAACCGTCCCGTGGCCGCACGGCCTCCCCAGGGCTGCCCTGTCCACGCCGTTTTGTCCCACGTCTGCGTGTTTTACGGTTCACCCCCTCGCCCGCTGCTCGGTGGTCTCACCCCACAGACAGTGCTCACCCTGAGGTGACTGGGGGTGTTGATGCTGTGTGTGGGGACCCAGTGCCTCTGGCCTTCGTGTCTTTGTCTCCTGTGCTGACCCCCGGCCACCCCCATCTCTGCCCTCCCCCCTGCGGGGCAGACTCCCCCCCCCCCCTGCCTTACCGCCCTCCCCTGGCCGCCTCTCACGCGGTGGTCCTCGGCGTCCTCCTGGATCTTGGCCATCGCGCCCTGTGGGCTGACGGGTTCCCGATCACGGTCTGCACCCCTGTCCTCCAGCCACGCCTCACAGCCGAGCACGGGCCGGGCATCCGCATCTGGACGCGCCTCACCCTCCACAATACTCCCTAGTACCTTCTTCCTCCAACCTTTTCCGACGCCGCCATTCTGCACCCTCACTGTGCGTTTCTCCAGCCGCCCATCTCAGAAGCCAGAAATCCACATCCGCACCCCACCGACGGCTGGGTCTGCCCGCTCCCTCACCCCTCGCCACGCTTCGGTCACGCCCGCGCCCGCCGCTGTCCTAACAATCTCCGCGAGCCCCCTGCCTCCGCCGGCTGCACCCGCCCCCACTCACAGCCAAGCGCCACAGGGCCCCGTGGGGTGTCCCATCCCCAAACAGCCCTGTTATGCTGTCCCACCGGCTTCCCGTTGCCACAGGTGAAGGCCAAACTCCTGAGTAATGCTTCCCCTCCGGTGTGACAGGCACGGTGCCCCTCACAGGCCCGCCTGCGCTCGGGGCCACCTGGTTCCATGTCCAGGACCTCCCGCGTGAGCAGGCGGACGGACGGAGGGGGCTGTTAGGGGACAATGACCTGGGAAGGAGCATGGGGAGTGACCACCCATCATAACTGTCCTCTTGAGCTGGACTCTCCCTCCAAGACAGGAGCACATCTGTCGTGTGGGCACTGCAGGGACAGGAGCCGTGGCCGGCACGGTGGCCCGGGCATGAGAGGCGTGAGCACGGGGACAGGAGCCGGTGAGGCAGTGGGGAGGGACCCCACCGAGAGCAGCGGGCCGAGGGGTGGACCGTAAACACGCAGACATGGAACAAAATGGCCGGACAGGACAGCCCTGGGGAAGCCGTGTGGCCGAGGGACAGCTTCCTTTTCCTTCCTACAGCGTCTGACCCCCAGCAGGGGCTCACGGAGGACGGAGGGACCCGCCCGTTAGCCAGCCCAGCGGCCGTTTCCTCTCCCGAAACCACAACAGGCTCAGGGAGGTTAAGGGGAAGAGGAGCGTCGTGAGTCCAGAAGAGCGATCACCTTGGCTTCGGCTCTCGCACCGGTTTTCCACCGCGAGCTAACTTCTTATCGGAAAGAAAAGGCGGTCAGCTGCAGGGACGCTGCCCGTCAAAATCGGGGACAATCGTAGATGGCGCTCTAAGCTGCTGTCGCGGGCACGACGCCCGCGGGGCGACTCCGAGCGGCCACCCCAGTCCCAGCCCCAGGCCCGCACCCCACAGGCAAGCTGCTCCACGCGGCCGTGGCAAGTGGGGGTCTCGGTGGCTGTCACCTGCAGGCCGCCCCAGCTGGGCCCCCCACCCCTCCTGCAGGGGGAGGGTCTCTAAGGAGGTGGAACAGGGGAAAGAGAGGTCAGCGCACACCGGCTCCTCCAGGCCCCGAGCCTGACCGAATGGCACGTGGCACAGCATCGCGTGGCACAGACACGGATAACGCTCGCTCGCCCGCAAGTGAGGGGCCGGAGGCCTGAGAAGCCGAAGCAACGGGTCCAAAGTCGGGGGAAAGTTCTTCCCGGGCCTGAGCCTGACCCCCGGTCCTGGGTCCCAACCTGCAGGGGGAAGGAGTGGAGGCAAGGCGGCGGCAGGAAGGCCGAGGGCCACGTGTGGTCAGCAGGCGGCTTCTGCAGAGGCTGCGCGGGGAGGGGAGCCCACGGGGACCGGGGACCGGCCGCGCCTGATGGCACAAGGCGGTGGGGTGAGGTGGGGTCCGTCAGGCCATCTCCAACCTTCCTCCCAGGGGGCGGCGCCTGCAGCCTCCCGCGCACCACCAGGGGGCGCCGTGCCCACGCTAAGAGGAGCCAGCCGCCCGCTGGCCCATCGTCTGGAAGGGAGGGCGGGAGCCACAGCAGGCTTCCGCCTGACTCCAAACATTGGCAGTTCCAACCTGCTCTGATTTTCAGAACGAGCCCGTCGGGGGCTCCAGCACATCAGAACCGTCTGCCCTTGTAGGATCCCGGGGTGTGTTCCCCCAGGGAGGGGCGGGAGACCCGTCCAGAGGAGGAGGGAGGGTCCCGGGCCCCCGCACCCCCCCCCCCGAGTGTCACCTCCGGCCACAGGTGTCACCCTCGGGTGAGACCCCTGCTTGCTCTCCTCGCTCTGAAAACCCAACATTCTGAATCAAGCGAAACAGACACAACGTGAATGCAGGGCATCGATGTTCAGTCTCAGATGAGGAAAATGTTGGAAAACACAGAATGCTCTCTGGGCCAGGGGACGGCCAGCGGTTTCCAGCCCTGGGGTCCTAGCAGGACAGCTTCTTCCACAGCTGGGCTTGGAGAGCGGCCCGACAGTCCCCTCTGAGGACACCAACCTCAGGGGAAAATCCTAAACACAGAGCCATCGCGATACACAAAGATGTTCGCAGAAGTGCCTCTGCATTGGTTTCTGCACCTGTTAAGGAGGTGAGAATACCCCCCCTCCTACTTCTCGGGGCTCTTGTGAAGCTTTAAATGAAATGACTTGTGTTAACACGCTCCTGCAGATGATAATTACAACCACAGAATATCGCAAGCCGTAGATGCGAGTACATCATCCCCTCCAGGTGACAAGTGCTAACTCATTTATTCACCAAGCATTTCTTCGTCTTAGCGAACATACTGAGCATCAATCGCTCAGTATGAGCTCAGCGCTGGGGACGTGAAGCCGGGGGAGGCATCGTTTCTTCCCCAAAGGCTTCCCCAAAGCCTTTTACAAATTCCTTCTGGAAAAGCCAAGCAGACCCAGAGCTTGCCCATGATGCAGGAACTTCTCTCCTGGAGCATATGTTAATCTTCAACTTTAAAGTAGCTTCATAACTCGGGGTGATGACATAATTCCTTTATTTTTAAAGAAGTATATTTTTAAAAGTCCACTTCTAGAATTTCCGGCAATCACATTGTTCTGGTAGAAAAAGGATCATTTCAGGGCACCTGGTGGCTCAGTCGGTTTAGCGTCCGACTTCAGTTCAGGTCATGATCTCGCGGTTTGTGGGTTCGAGACCTGCATCGGGCTCCATGCTGACAGCTCAGAGCCTGGAGCCTGCTTCAGATTCTGTGTCTCCCTCTCTGCCTTCCCCTCCCCTGCTCATGCTCCGTCTCTCTCAAAAATAAATAAACATAAAAAAATTTTTTTAAACAGAAAAAGAATAATTTTTCATTTTAAAGAAAACCACTTATCTTTGGAGTTTTGACGTGTTCACATGCTCTAAGTGGCCAGCAGGAACACAAGTAAATATCCATGTTCCCAAAGAAGTTCAGGGAAAGCCTCCTACTCTCAAGTCCTGTGGATCATCTGCTTTCTCCGTCCTTGAACCGTGAGCAGCTCGATGGTTCCCCCATGTGCCCCTGGGTCATTGCCTACCCCCTGGTCTTCACTCATCTTGACGTACATCAGGAAATGGGGCTCAATGTTCTACCTACAGCCTCAGACATCCCAGCATCCAGAATCTTCACAAGGCAGGAAAAGAGCAAAGCACTGGTCCGGAAGGGAAGCCAACGCTGGCCAACGTCTTCCTGAGCAGTACTCGAGGTTTTACGCCTAAACTAAAGATCCAAGTCATTTGCGTGGTGCCCCGGCTCCCTGGTGGGCTGGGAAAGGCCACGGACAAGGTTTTTCTGTTCAGTTCTAGAACCGTGTTACCTCATTGCAAAGCGCCTCAACCTCTCCTTACAAATCACATCACAGTAAACACAAAAGTGCGCTCTACGTGTCCTTTGTCATAAGTCACGGCAGCTTTATCGGTGATGGAGTAGCGGTGCCCAGAGCCGGGTGAGGGGGCAGGAGAACAGGAGAACCAGAGAACGTTTCTGTGCATTTTCGCTGCAGAAGCATCCGGGTTCTAGAAAGGCAGGGCCGCCGGGGGCCCTCCACGCCTGGGGCTCCCCCTTCGCTCTGCGTGCTCACTTGCAAACTAGCTGAGCATGACGTGTGACTCCTTCTCTCCTTTGACGCCCAGGATGGGAGCGAGATGAGCCTTTCTCCAGACTAACCTCCGCCCCCCACGGCCACCACCACCCAGAGCCCTCCCTGCTTTCGGTCTGCCCCTCGGCCAGGTGAGAACCCGCCTGGGACAAGGGTTCCCTGCATGTTCTGTGAGGGACAGACGACTGCCCCATTTTGATTCGGCCCCGTTATGTTTTTTTAGCCAGGGTTTGCAACTGAAAAAAAAAAAACTTTTTTGAGCGTAATTTAGTCATAAACGAGACTTATTTGTAAGCAAGAATTGCTATAGGCGAGCACGAATTGTGTGCAGGCCCCACAACAGGGACCTGGGAGCCACACACGGCTTCGTGCCAGAGACAGCGGCAGCCTTCAGAGCCCGGGCCCCGAGCCCCGCACCCGCTCCCCCTGCAGACCCTCTGCTCTGCACCCCTCTTCCTGCCCGGGTCGGCGGACCACAGCCGGCCCGCCAGCTGTTCTGTGCAGCCCGTGAGCTGGGGATGGTGTCTACGGCCCTTAAAGAGGGGGAAGAACAACCAAAAGAAAAAACCCGTTTCTGAAACTCCGGTGTCCGGGCCACGCGGGAACTGGCTTCGTCTCTAGTCCTCTGAGCACCTGCGGGATTGCCTCGGTTTTGTCTTTGTCGTCCGCCAAGAGGAAAGTACTCGTGCTGTGACTCTCGGCGCAGGGAGCTTGTCCCCACCCCGCAGGTGCGGCTGCCTTCCCTTCTCGATGCGGTGAATCCGCGGGCAGGAGAACGGCTGGAGGTGATGTTGAAGCCCGGGTTCCGGCCTCTGGACAGACAGGAGCCAGTGCCCCCCCATGCCTCCCCCTGCCCCTGGCGGCCCCGGCCCCCACCCTGTGCGTGAGGGCGCTGTTCGCCTGTGAGGCGCTGCTGTCCCCAAGGAGCCGCCGGGAGGAAACGGGCAGCCGGGCTGGGTGTGCGGAAGGACCTCAGAAAAACAAGGCAGATCGACACCAGCTAAGCCGGGGTCCTCGTTCCTTGTACTCAGAGTTCGGGGCCGGAGCTGGTGAGGATTTGGGGGCTCGCCCGTCGCATTCCTTCAGCTGGAATGAGACACCGCGATAAAATCTAACAATGAGGCCAGATCTGCTTGGTTTGCTGTTTCCGGGGGTCAGGAGAAAGAATAATTGTCTCGACTCGCATGTTTTCTCCACAGCTTTGTCCCTAGATCCTTGGTGGCACATGCTGTCGGTGTCCCCTGTGGGGGAGGGGCGGCTCCTTCTGAAAGGCCCACGGGAAGCCCACCCCTCGAGGGGACCCTGAGGACAGACGTGGCCAGCCTGGCTTGACTCCAGGCAGAGCAGGAGAAAGTCACACAGCCTGGGTGTCGGAATTCAACCACCGAAGCTGAAACGTAGATCAAAGGGGTCCTGGGGCGCAGTGAGCACGAATCCTCCCTGACCGCACATGGCCTGGGGGCACAGAGCTGGGGAGGACCCAGCAGCCTGGGAGCACGGAGCAGGGGAGGACCCGGCAGCCTGGGAGCACGGAGCTGGGGAGGACCCAGCAGCCTTGGGGCACGGAGCAGGGGAGGACCCGGCAGCCTGGGAGCATGGAGCAGGGGAGGACCCGGCAGCCTGAGAGCACGGAGCTGGGGAGGACCCAGCAGCCTTGGGGCACGGAGCAGGGGAGGACCAGGCAGCCTGGGAGCACGGAGCAGGGGAGGACCCGGCAGCCTGGGAGCACGGAGCTGGGGAGGACCCAGAAGCCTTGGGGCACGGAGCAGGGGAGGACCAGGCAGCCTGGGAGCACAAAGCAGGGGAGGACCAGGCAGCCTGGGAGCACGGAGCAGGGGAGGACCCGGCAGCCTGGGAGCACGGAGCTGGGGAGGACCCAGCAGCTTTGGGGCACGGAGCAGGGGAGGACCAGGCAGCCTGGGAGCACGGAGCAGGGGAGGACCCGGCAGCCTGGGAGCACGGAGCTGGGGAGGACCCAGAAGCCTTGGGGCACGGAGCAGGGGAGGACCCGGCAGCCTGGGAGCACGGAGCTGGGGAGGACCCAGCAGCCTTGGGGCACGGAGCAGGGGAGGACCAGGCAGCCTGGGAGCACGGAGCAGGGGAGGACCCGGCAGCCTGGGAGCACGGAGCTGGGGAGGACCCAGCAGCTTTGGGGCACGGAGCAGGGGAGGACCAGGCAGCCTGGGAGCACGGAGCAGGGGAGGACCCGGCAGCCTGGGAGCACGGAGCTGGGGAGGACCCAGAAGCCTTGGGGCACGGAGCAGGGGAGGACCCGGCAGCCTGGGAGCACAAAGCAGGGGAGGACCCGGCAGCCTGGGAGCACGGAGCAGGGACAGGACCCAGCAGCTGCAAAGGAGCAGATGTGGGAAGCCGGGGCAGGAGGCCCCACAGAAGTGGGCTGACCCTCGGCCTGGGAAGGCTCGGCCACCGGCGGGAGATGCCGGGTCCAGGTGGCCCGGCCGAGGGGCACCCCCAGTCCTGCCGGCAGGGCCCCTGCCTGGAGCCGCCCCCCTGCAGACACAGCTGGCACAGAAGGCAGGGAGGCCTCTGTCCGCCCCGGGCTCCCCTGAGACCGCGTCCTTCTCTGCTGTCCTGGCCTGAGCAGCCGGTGCCGCGTGGACACCCCAGCGGGCGTCATCTCCTGGAGGCGTCCTCACCCTGCAGCTGATTCACATCACGGTGAGAGCGTCACTCACCACTTGGTGCCGCCCTCGACCTCACACCCTCCGCCCGCCCCCCACCCCCGGCGCCTGGGGCCTCCTCTGTCTGGGACGTCACTCAGTGCCCAGCCTGACACAGGAGCCACACCCGAGCTCCCCGCCCTGTCCCCACAGCCCACGTGCCGGGGAGAGTCAGCCCTCCGCCCCCTCCGTGCTAAGAGCACCCTCTGCAGAGCCGGCACCCGTCCCCCGCCCGCGCACTCTTCCTGTGGGTTCGCGCCTCTGCCCGTATTTGCACACCGCCCTCAGTGAAGGTGCCCGGCGGTGGCTGGCGTGGAGCAGACCCTCATACGGCGGCTGATCTCTCCACCCGGATGTAAACGTCCCCAGACGAGGCTGCCCCTGCAGCTCTGTCCCTCCCGACGCGGGCGGGTCTGGGTGGGTGCTCATGCACACACACTCGGTCACTTTTTACACCCACGCCTGGAGGGAGGGCTCCTCTTGGGGCCCACGGTTCACAGACGTAGGAACTGCAGCACTGAGGGTCCCTGCACCCCACAACCCGAAAGCGGCTTGAGCCTCGAAGCCACTTAGTCCTTGCGGCTGGTTCCCGGCGAGCCCCGCTGACCCCGTCCTTTCGGGTCTGGACATAACTCCTCCACCCTCGCGGGGATGCAAGAGGCAGGTGACCGCTGTTTACAACAGCCTGCGGAGCCCGAAGGAGCCTGACCCTGAAGTCCGTGCAGTTTTAGGCCTAGGAGTTCCCGCCGTCCCATAACTGGCACCATAACGAGCCTGGTGCCGAGGCCGCGGGGCCAAGAACTGTCGGCATCCAGGATGCCCCGTCCCTGCCAAGTTCCGTTATTCAGAGCGAAGCCTGACACCCAGTCGGCGCCTCCACGGGGAAACCGAGGCGGGAGCCACGGCCGCGGGAAGCCGCCCGAATCTGAGCGTGTGCTGTCCCTGACGGGCAGCACTCCCTTCCCAAGAAACCCTCTGGTGCCCGCACAGCCCGTCAAGGCCAAACTAATAAACACGTGGGCAGTTTAAGTACCGCTGAGCCCACCACAGCAGGCAGCTGACAGGGGACGGGGTGGGACCCACACGTGGACACTGACCCCGCGACCTGCCCCCACGCATCGGCATCACCTGGGGGTTTCCAAGCGGGACCAACGCGCGGGCTCTTCCCGTGTCGACAGTCTGAGCAAACGGTGTGAGGAGGGGAGGGGCAGGGGGCAGCGGTCATTTCCAGAGGTTTCCCGGAGAACCCTCCAGGGTGGGGCCCGGGGACAGCCTTGGAGAAGAGAGCACGAAGCCCTGGGGGCCGCGGATGGAGACTTCTGCCACGCGCACACAGCCGTCACCCGCCCGTGGTCCCTCCCCCTGCCCTTCCGTGGCCCCCACTCACCGTCCCGGCCCCTCCGCAGAGCTTACCCCCGAAACACTGTCACGTAATGAGACCACGTCGCTCAGTGTAGAGAAACAGAGGGAGGTGACCCCACTAGCCGTCCAACTGGAGTTTTCCTCCTTCTGGTGGTTTTCTCCTGCCCCCACCCCACCCCCACCCGCGACGGCAGAGCCGTCTGTCTGTCCCTCTGCCCTGCCGGGATGTCTGGGGGGCATGGCCCTAGGGCCACCTGTACACGGCTCCGCTCCGTGCATCGGGGACCCACGCAGGGCTGACCTGCCGCGAGCTGCCAGCCTCCGGGCACAAGCCCCCGCTTCCTCACCCGCGTGGGCGACTGAGCAGACCCTCCTGGGCTGGCGCAGGGCAGCTGGAGCCCCAAGGTCCTGCCGCTTCCCCTCAAACACCGTGCCTTTTACTGAAAGGGCCAGATGTTGTGGGGCGTCCCCCGGTGCGCTGGGAGGCCGTCTCCAGAAGGCGAGGCGAGCCCGCGGCCCCAACACACGGCGGCCGTGCTCCCCCTGCTCCACACAGAGTGACAGCGGGGCGCCCGTCGGGGTGGCTGTGGCCGGCGGGAGGGAAGCTTTGAAAACCGTGCACGCCTTCTCCGCCTGCACGGCGGCCGCACCCCTGCGGCAGGGCCTTCGCTCCCCGGAGGTGGACACCCGCGTCCGGATCCCGCCGGGAGCCCCGGGAGGCCCACCGTCCACCTGCCGCTGCACCTGCACGGACGGCTTCTCCTCCCGGCATCTTGGGGGATCCGCGAGGGGCTGCGCGCAGTTCCCGCTCGCCCGCTGGGAGCCACGGCCTCAAGGTCCAGTGTCTCCTGCTTGTGCTGACTTGGACGTCAGACGCACTCGGGCTCTGGCCTCACGCAGGTGGAGCGAGTGCCCACGGCCAGCGTCCTCAGCGGGTGACGAGGACCAACGCGCCCGCAGAGAGTGCCCCTGAGCCAAACCCAGGCTGCTGTGTGCAGAACACGGCGCCCGGCTCCCGGAGACGCGTGACGAGACGGAGCTGCGGTCTGAAAGCTGAGAGTCTCCGCACGGAATCTGATTCCCTTTAAGTCCTTGCTTTTCAGGATTACCTAGTAATTTAACACTTATGTTTAGTCGACTTTACTAAGTTATACTTTTTTAACAAATGACAACGTTAAAGGTGAGACTGTTCAGTGTCCCCAGGTTGTGTGGCCACGTCCCCATCTTGCCGGAGGAAGTCACAGTGAACAGACATCCCGAGGGGCAACTTTGAGTGCGTTTATCGAAAAAACGTACACGTGCCGATGAGCGGGCGTCTAACAGCCGGGGGACTCGTGCCAGCAGGTACCTGGCAGAACGCGCACCACGATGTGACGGAGGCTTTGGTGTAGCTGCTGGCTGTGTACTAAAGGGAAAAGCCGTCACAGGACCCTGGGACGTCACCGAGGCAGCGGCTGCAGAAGGCAACTGACCCCAGAGGCCGAGGAGGACAGGCTCACAGGACACGGGGGCTTGGGGGGGCAGGGGCCGCGCAGGGGTCTCGGGGCCGGGATGTGGCTGCGGTGGGGGCCCCGCTCCCTTGGACTTGGGGTGAAGGAGGGCTGCAGGCAGAGCGGCAGGGGGCACTCGGGTTAGGAGAGCGTCCCTCGTCTGCCCCCCGGGGTGAGGCCCGGACCCAGTCGCTCGCGACCGGGCTGGCAGGTAACCTGGGTCCAAGTGGGGATTCGTAAACAAATTGTTTTGTCCAAACAAGAAACACTAAACGCACACGACACGGACGCCCTAAATGGCACAGAGGAGAGTGCCCAAACTCACAAGTGGAAAGGGTGGGTTCAGTTTGCATCACATGATTTCATTTTTATCATAAAACATAGGGCCCCAGAAAAGTTCATAAAAAATCAGACAAAAATGGTCATGGCAGTTAAGCTCTGGGAGTTGAGAGCTTTTTGGGGATTTGGGGGGATTTTTTTTTTTCTTTTTTTGCTTGTCAGTATTTTTCCTTTTTTTTTAATGTTTATTTATTTTTCAGAGAGACAGACAGAGACAGAGCACTAGCAGGGGAGGGGGAGAGAGAGACAGAGAGAGAGACACAGAATCCGAAGCAGGCTCCAGGCTCTGAGCTGTCAGCACAGAGCCCCACACGGGGCTCGAACCCACGAACCGCGAGATCATGACCTGAGCCAAAGCTGGACGCTTAACCAACTGAGCCACCCAGGCGCCCTGCTTGTCAGTGTTTTTCAAATGTTGCATGATAAACATGCATTACTTTTGTAATAGCAAGAAAACAATAAAACATGTTTTAAAAAATAAACTAAATGGGGGGCATACTACACGTTTACTTCTTCCACCACTCGAGTCCCACCATGCTGTATACGACTTCACATGACGTCCCTTGAGCGTGTATTGACATACGACACGACTACAATACATGGCCAACATTCAGCCTCTTTAAGTTGAAGGAAAACCAGTCATTTCCTACAGTTCAACCGAGTAGGAAGCACGATTTGATACTGAAACGCGTTCTGGAAATTTGTGTGGATTTTTAGTTTCATCCAGCCGTTCCCGTGGAGTCTTATCGTCCACGGCACGGGCTCTAACCCAGTCCTGACATTGACTCATGGAGCGGATCGTGGCTGCCTGCAACAGCTGTTACCTTTCCTCTACCTTTTTTTTAAATTTTTTTTTTTCAACGTTTATTTATTTTTGGGACAGAGAGAGACAGAGCATGAACGGGGGAGGGGCAGAGAGAGAGGGAGACACAGAATCGGAAACAGGCTCCAGGCTCCGAGCCATCAGCCCAGAGCCTGACGCGGGGCTCGAACTCACGGACCGCGAGATCGTGACCTGGCTGAAGTCGGACGCTTAACCGACCGCGCCACCCAGGCGCCCCACCTCTACATTTTTTTTAATGTTTATTTATTTTTGAGAGAGAGAGTCAGAGACAGAGTATGAGCAGGGGAGGGGCAGAGAGAGAGAGAGAGGGAGACAAAGAATCCGAAGCAGGCTCCAGGCTCCGAGCTGTCAGCACAGAGCCTGACACAGGGCTCGAACTCACAAACCCCGAGATCGTGACCTGAGCCGGAGTCGGACGCTTAACAGACTGAGCCACCCAGGCGCCCCAGCTGTAACTTTCTTCTATTCTTGTAAAGTATTGCTTTTCTCCCTCTGAAAAAGACCTGTAGATGATTCTGACATGCTTCCTTCCCACGGAAAACACTCTATACTCACTCATTTATATTCTACTTATTTACCCTCTCCAGTTATGGTCACTTACTAGATCTATTAAAATAGTTTTCTAATGTTAAATGTGTATCATACAAATATAACCATATGTGTGTACAATATGATACAGAAAGGAAAAAACTCGTATTTCTTCCACAAATATTGAGATTCCCAGTAAAACTTCATGTTTAAAAAAACCCCTGTTTTCAAAACTATTCTTGTACGATTTCTAATACCCTTTCCTTACACACAATGTCCTAAGATCACGAGCGTCATCACGTCGTTACGCGCGGACCGGCCACATCTTTGCATACCTTCCCTCGTCTGACGGTTTTAACCGTTGGGTCCATAATTGCAAACCTCATTTCTACATCCCCTCTGGAAGGGGCTTGGTTTTCCTCTCCCGTTCACTCTCCTTGGCGTGCAGACGGGATGCTGCATGAGCGGGACGACCACGGGAAATGCCTTGGGTCCCATTCACCGAGAAGACGTAAGTTCCACCGCCAGTGGGGCCCCTCCGTGCTCCTCTGAGTATCTGGCTGTTTGATCTCCTGCCCCTTTTCTTCCTCACCGTCTCTGCTGGCAGGAACTACTGTTAGGACCCTTACTGCACGGATACTGAAGCTGATGCCAGGAGAGACCACGCTGGAGGTCACGCAAGGGTCTAAGCTTGACTGGTGACTTGCAGAGAAGACGACCTCGAGGTCGGAGATGCGCACGAGGACGTGAACCTCTGACTGAGCAGCTCTAGGTGCGGGGAGTCGTGGCGGCCACGAGGACCCCAATCTCCACACGCCCCCTTCGGAGAGAAGGTGCGCGGGAACTCGGCGGGTTCGTCGAGCCCTGAGGCTGTGGACCAGCCAGACCCGTGTGCCGATCTGCACACCGCAGGACTCAGAGGCCTCGGCCACGGTGCATGCTGGCCTCAAAATCCGTGCAACCCTGCACAGCTTCTGGAACGCCTAACTTGAAGATCAATCATGCCAAGCACAGGCCAGGATGCTCAGCGGTAGCAGCCGTCCTGCGTGCAGGCTGAGTGTAAAACACACAGCCACTTAGGAAACTGGTGGTTTCTTACAAGGTGAACACGTGTGCACGCGATGAGCCAGCTACCCTCACCCCTCCAGAGACTCGGAAACACACAGCCACGGAGAGTCCTGCACCGACAGCCATGGAAACACACAGCCACAGAGAGTCCTACGCCGATGGCCACTCAGTCCATTCACGACGGCGAGGACCAGAAACGAGTTGTGAGCAGATACACAGGACCATCGGCTGACACACACGGAACAGACCGCTGTCAGAAACGTCGCGCTAAGTGAAGGAAGCCAGACACGAAGCCTGCACTGAGGGATTCTGGGAAACAAAAGTGATAAAACGCGTTTCTAAACGAGAATTGTCCCTTGTGGCCTCTGTGCAACCCTGGCCCAGACCATGACCCAGAACACGTTACTGAAATGCAGGGTGGGTTTCCAGACACCTTCACCTGGTCAGGACTGACATTGTGCATGGGGGCAGTGGGGCGGGGGGCGCGGGGAAGGGGGGGTGTGGACGCGGTTCACGGGCGGGGTGGGGGGTGGACACAGGAAGATGAGTCAAGAAAGGCCAAGGAGCAGGAGCGCGGCCTGGGGCAGCCCCAGGTCCCCGCTTCTCTTACAGCAATCACCAGAGAATCCAGAAGGTTCCTGGAACAAAGGTACAGACAGAACCACGGCAGACCTCACGGCTCCAAGAAGGATTTCCAAACAGCGCCACGGGGACAAATACATCTTTTGTTTCCTTTTTCACAAGTAGCTTCAGCTTTTCACTGTTACTCACTGCCCATAACCTTCCACAGCCCGAACAAAAATGCCAGTGTTTTCCACTCACTTAGCGCTGAATCTCAGAAGTTGCTTTTCTTGTGATAAGCTTCTTTGGAGACTCACGCTTCCAGGATGCTATGTTTCCGGTCTCTCAAAGATTACAGTGCATCCTTACCTTCTAGTCACCGCTGAGGGTTTGTGACACTGAAGCTTCTGTAAGATGATAATCGTGGACACATCCACGCGGTACTTTGGGGGACCGCCGAGCCCTGGGGGTGTGCGCGGAAAGGGGTGCCGGGGACCCCCGAGCCCTGGGGGTGTGCGTGGAAAGGGGTGCTGGGTTTGGACACACAGGAAGGTGGGTGTCAGGACCCATCATCCTGGCCAAAGCACTGACACCCCATTTTACTTTCAATAATTTCAATAAGCTTTAATGCAACACGTAATTCCCGCTTAAAGAAAATATAGCGGGGGCGCCTGGGTGGCGCAGTCGGTTAAGCGTCCGACTTCAGCCAGGTCACGATCTCGCAGTCCGTGAGTTCGAGCCCCGCGTCAGGCTCTGGGCTGATGGCTCAGAGCCTGGAGCCTGTTTCCGACTCTGTGTCTCCCTCTCTCTCTGCCCCTCCCCCGTTCATGCTCTGTCTCTCTCTGTCCCCAAAATAAATAAATGTTGAAAAAAAATTTTAAAAAAAAAAAAAAAAAAAAAAAAAAAAAAAAAAAAAAAAAAAAAAAAAAAAAAAAAAAAAAAAGAAAATATAGCTACTATAATCGCTTCTCAACCAGTTAGGATCCTATGCTGAGCAATTTTTCGTTGTTTTCATCGTATTGCCAACGGCCCGGCACGTTACTGAGCTCGGTCACTTACGTTAAGTGGTCCCAGATTTCTCCTATTTTACAGTATTTTTCACAACTTCTCACATCTTCAGTATAGAGCCCTTACAGGCCCGTAATAAATATCCCAAATGAATATCAGACAAAAGGTTTGAACAAGGAAGTTCCAAACACGACATACAAACATGTAACATACATGAGAAAAGATGTCCGATCTTAATATTAATGTAAGAATCACATAAAACTGGAGCGAGTGTTAAAGATAACACCCTCTTCCTGGGGGTGGGTAGGAACGAAGCACTTCTATCCAGGATGATTTAGAGCAGGGAGAAACCTTTATATAAATGATGGTTATATAAATGTCCATCAATAGGGGATTAGTGAAATATGCTGTTGTATAATCACAGAATGGAATGTGTACGTATTAGCAGGAGATAGCCAAATATTAAGTAAGAAAGAGATTCGATTCACGTTAAAAATTATATTTACGCAGAAATCTCTGGAAGGGATATAATATATTCAAAATGGCGCACAACGGGGTGCACTTTATGGACAATTTTCTCCTGCAACACATTTACCTACCTGTCATTCTACGTTTCTTTAATAATCAGCACAAACGATAAAGTTATTTCCACATGTGGGGAGAATACAGCGGCCGCCTCAGGAGTGTCGACCAAGAGCGCTGTGTCATCGGCACACAACCACCTTCCTCCAGGGCCTCCTCTGGTGGGTGGACGCACATACACCCTGCACGCCTGAGGGTACAACGTGGCATAATGTGCACAATGTGCCCACGTCCCCGGGACACGGACGACACACACAGCTTACTCAGACGACTAGACGTGGACATTTTGTAACAGGCGGGTGGATCACCGAGACCCATATGCACCACGGGACAACTGGAGGAACATAAAATACAGTCACCACCCACCATTGTCCACGTGACGGACGGCCTTCGATGACAGTCATCTCCTGCGCTTACGTGTAATAATGCTTAGGGCACCCTTCACTGAGGACTAATTACTATAACTGAAGTTATAGGATGGCTTTATCTTCTTTTTTTTTTTTTAATTTTTTTTCAACGTTTATTTATTTTTGGGACAGAGAGAGACAGAGCATGAACGGGGGAGGGGCAGAGAGAGAGGGAGACACAGAATCAGAAACAGGCTCCAGGCTCTGAGCCATCAGCCCAGAGCCCGACGCGGGGCTCGAACTCACGGACCGCGAGATCGTGACCTGGCTGAAGTCGGACGCTCAACCGACTGCGCCACCCAGGCGCCCCTATCTTCTTTAATTCAATTTCCTCCTTAAAAAAGTTTATAGATTGGGGCGCCTGGGTGGCTCAGTCGGTGGAGCGTCCGACTCCGGCTCAGGTCATGATCCCACGGTCCGTGAGTTCGAGCCTTGCATCGGGCTCTGTGCTGACAGCTTTTGGAGCCTGGAGCCTGTTTTGGATTCTGTGTCTCCCCCTCTGTCTGCCCCTCCCCCACTCGTGCTCACTCACTCTCTCTCTCCCAGAAATAAATATTAATTTTTTTTTTAATTTATAGATTTACTATTTTAGTCCTAGAACGAAAACAACGGTGCATTGACTATGAACACAGTGCATCCTTTTGGTTGTTTTGGTTTCTAGCAGGGGACACACACACACACACACTTTGCCATCCACATCTACACTCCCATGTGCCACTATACGGACAAACACAGACACCTGGAGCCTTTATCACAGATTATCTGCCATCTCAAAAATCCTGGGGCAGTAAACGAATTCACCCAGGAGGTCATCGGGAAAGGAAGCGATATTAAAGTGTTACTGCAATAACACTATAAGTTACTGAATACGGGGACAGAAAACAATGAGGAAATAAAGGGAATTAAGATATGACTTCATCTTTAACAACTAGGGAGACTACCGGAAGTACGTAGATCCATTTACTTGGCTACTTGGGACACGCTTTCCATGTTGTAGAAATTCACGGTGCCTCTGCAGATCAAGCCACGCCAAATCAAGTCCAAAGCCCTGAGTCTGAAACAGAGCTTTCATTTTATGAGGTTTATAGCGGCTTTAGGCAAAACACGACATGGAAATGTCAGTTCTGTCAGCTCTTCCTTGCTCATCCCGACCTACTCCGTCCCGCGCGGGGGCCTCTGCTCTCTGGTTTGCACACGGGGAGTCCTTTCTTGGGCACAAGCTTCTCGGAAGTTCAGTGGGCTTCCCGCACACACGTCGTGCCTTCTTGCTCTCCACCAGGACACAAGGATGCGAGTATTGCTTCCAAACAGCTGAATCCACGGTTTACGTGGAAAAGCCAAAATACGGAGAATTCTTAAGGCACCTCGTAAACATCAAGAAAATAGAAAACTTATACGAACGTGAACTCCGACCCAGAACATCATCCTTTAAGAGTTCTGAGACCAAAAGAAGCATCATCGTGGAACGACCCCCGTTACCGTGCACGGGAGCCTCGCCAGACAAGCGCCGTCGCCGGTTGCATGCGGAGAGAGAAGCACGATGTGACCCCGTCCCTCCCGTGTCCTCCTCCATCCGGGGCCGCGTGGCTGTCTGCACACGTGTTCATGCAGCATGCACACATGACTTATTGCTGCCTCCACGGTGGGCCACCATTGCCCTTTTTAAAGAGGTGGGATCGTCTGCAGGTGCGTCAGGAGACCCTCCCCCGCCCTACAGGCAGCAGCCTCCCACCACGGCGCGCAGTGGGATTCCACGCACAGGAACCACACAGACGTGGGGCCAGGCGAAAGGAACGTCCACGCTCTGAGCCCTAGACACACACAAGTCCTACCGACAAGGCTGGTAAAGGCTCAAAAAAATGAGATTATTTTATAGATAAAGAAAACTCTATCTGCTGACTGGTGCACTTAAGCAGTACCTAACTGCATAATCCCTACTTGCCTCTGGCAAGAGTATAATTATTAACACGGTTGATTTGCATGCATAGAAGCCAGTGTATATTTGCTACTTTATAAATGTGTCATTCCCGGGGCGCCTGGGTGGCTCAGTCGGTTAAGCGTCCGACTTCGGTTCAGGTCACAATCTCGTGGTCCGGGAGTTCGAGTCCCGCGTCGGGCTCTGGGCCGACAGCTTGGAGCCTGGAGCCTGCTTCGGATTCTGTGTCTCCCTCTCTCTCTGCCCCTCCCCCGCTCATGCTCTGTCTCTCAAAAATAAATAAATGTGTAAAAAAATTATAAATGTGCCTTTCCTTTAATCAAAATAAATACACTCTTACAGTCTTTATTACTAGGTGAGGAATATCTGTACGTTTCTTTGCTTTTAAACTTTCCCTTGATTATTGTGCAAATGTGGCCATATCATAGCTAGAGAGGCTTAAAGACAGAAGGAAGCTGGTAGGTTTTATTTTGTAAGTCAAAGAGAGTCACTAAATTTTTAACTTCTTTATTTAGTTACTAGGTAATGCTTATAGAAAAATAAAAATACAGGAAGAAAAGCACTCAAGTCACCTATAATCGCTTTACCCAGATTGAACCACTGTGAACGTTTCAAGCGGATAGCCTTTCACACTCCTCTATGTACGAAATACACACACACACACACACACACACACACACACACATTCCTGATGGAGCCACAGTGCTTTGTAATCTGCCGTTTTGTCTTAAGAATATACCATGAACATTTTCCATGTCAATAATTACACATTTGCTCCAGTGAACGTCACCTTCAGATTCGACAGTAAGTGATTAGCACCAGGCCAGACAAACGGTCAGAAGGACGAGTGAGACAGCATTTCAAATCAGTAAAAAGGGAAGTTTGTTTAAGCCAAGGTGGTGGGGCTGGGATAATTATATAATCATACGGGAGAGATGTGAGAACCTTCCACTGCGCCGGGTGCAACAATAAATTCTGGGTGGGTGAACGATAAATATGTAATATCAGAATAACGTTTGCCAAAACGCTGACCTAATGTTGAAATAGGGAAGGACGTTTTGAGTAATCATAAAAGACATCAAGGAAAACATATTAAGTGCTGACGTGTCCAGCATACCACAAACAAAGCTGGAGAGAAAAGACAAATTGGGGGGGAGAGCATGTCTAACACATCTGACAAATACCAGCCAGAACACACAAAAAGTTCCTGCCAAGTGACGAGACGAAGACAGACAGGCAAAGACCGGGGCAGGCAGGCCCCGGGGGGAGAAATGAAAGTTGAAACATGAAGAGTTGCTCACACTCACCAGGGGTCACAGCGCCGTGCACACGGATGAACACCGAGATACCGTATTCCTACCACGCAAAACGAGGTTTCAAAACGAAGCATTCGGCCTCGGCAACGACGCAGGTTTGGAGTTTGCGTTCGCACACCGCCGGCTATTGCTCGATCTTTCTGGGAGAAAATCTGGCCAGGTTCAGATAAAAACAGAGATGCTCGCGGACGTCAGAAATTCCACTTCCGAGAACCCGGCGCACAGAGACAAAGGCAAGGCCATGTGCTTGAGAATGCTTTCTGCGCTGCCGCCGTGGCAGGAAGAAAGGAGACAACCAAAGGTCCGTCAACACAAGCGTGACTCAAGTGTGTCCCTTCGGTGAAACATCGTTCATCTGGTGAGAGTGGACGCTGATGAAGCTCTAGGATGATGTGTGTGCTGTAAGAACTGAGGAGATGAGGCGGATGATGGACAGGTGGAGAGGGAGGAGAGACAGATGGAGAGAGAGGAAAAAGAGAGGTGGGTACACAGACAGTAGACAGATCACAGGCAGATGATACATAGATAGATGGATAGATAGATAGATAGATAGATAGATAGATAGATAGATAGATATAATGGATGGATGGATGGATGGATGGATGGATGGATGGATGGATGGACAGATGGATGGATGGATGGATTGATGAATGGATGGATGGATGGATGAATGGATGGATGAATGGATGGATGGATGGACAGATGGATGGATAGATGGGTTGGCAGACAGGTGACAGAGATGAAGTGATCACGGTGGGAAGTGTCAGGAATAGGCATGTTGAAGGTGTGTGCCCCTCAGTAGGACCCGTGACAAGAGCACAGAATCACTTCTGTGACATTCCTGCCTCACCTGCATGACAACCTGAAGCAGGAGGAAACAAGGCAACGCCAAGGAGTGGCCTACAAAATAACTGGCCTGTAATCTTTGAAAGTGCAGCCTTGAGTCAAGAACAGTTGGGTCCCTGCCCCAGGCTCACAGGGGGCAGCAGGATGGGCCAGGTTAAAAGCCCGAGTCTGGATGGGATCGTTCTGACCTGAAGGACATTAACAGGATAATTGGTGAAACCTGGTAATTAGGAACCAACACCAATTTCCTGGTTTGAATTATTAAATTTTGTTTACTTAAGATAATGCCTTTGTGTGTAGAAAACGCACACTAAGGTTTTAAGGGCAATAGGGCCACAGGTCATCAAAGTGTTCTCAATGGTTCTGGGAAAACAGGAGAAAGTTCTTCGCACTGCACATGCAGCTTCTTCATAAGCTTGAGACTGTTGCAAAAAAATTGCTTAAAGGCAAAAATTTCTAGTGGATTCTGACTGTTGCAAAAACTTTGCTTAAAGGCAAAAATTTCTTTTTTTTTTTTTTCGTTTTATTTTATTTTTGGGACAGGGAGAGACAGAGCATGAACGGGGGAGGGTCAGAGAGAGAGGGAGACACAGAATCGGAAACAGGCTCCAGGCTCCGAGCCATCAGCCCAGAGCCCAACGCGGGGCTCGAACTCACGGACCGCGAGATCGTGACCTGGCTGAAGTCGGACGCTTAACCGACTGCGCCACCCAGGCGCCCCAAAGGCAAAAATTTCTAGCGGATTCTGACTGTTGTGAAAACTTTGCTTAAAGGCAAAATTTTCTAGCGGATTCTGACTGTTGCAAAAACTTTCCTTAAAGGCAAAAATTTCTAGCGGATTCTGATATAAGATAGTGCATGGAGCACATGTCTTCCTCCTGAAACCAGATGAAAATGACCATAAACAACAGTGACAACAAAACCAAAGCATAATCTACACGTACGGCCACGTATAAATGAGAGAAAATGCCTATCTGGGGGTGTCTGGTGCCGGGGCCACAAGGACGGCCCCGCACATCTGACTGTGGGGCACACAGAGCACCCCGGTCTGCCTGCACTCTCTAATCCCACCACAACACCAAATTCAAGGACGATGTACCCCTTCCTACGGCCTCACAGGAAAACCGCATCCGGGAATCGTCAGCCACGTGAGGAAAGTCTACAGCATGAAAGAGCCAAAGGCAAACAGAAATACTGACACTATGCAACACAGAAGTCACTAAAAACAAAATAGAAAGTCAGTATTCACAGAGCTGCAAGAACCTACTGTATCCACAGAATAAAAATGGTGTTACATAAAAATCATCCAGAGAATAAGGTCTATCACATTTTTAACTTTGACGGATACATATCTTTACAGAGAACTGTGTAAATACTAATAGTTTAGACAATATGACTAAAGAAGAACAGACGTGATTAAACAAGAGCAGACAAGGGCACCTGAGTGGCTCAGTCAGTTGAACGTCTGACTTCAGCTCAGGTCATGATCTCATGGTTTGTGAGTTCAAGCCCCGCATCGGGCCCTGTGCTGATGGCTCAGAGCCTGGAGCCTGCTTTGGATTTTGTGTCTCCCTCTCTATCTGCCCCTTCCCTGCTTATGCTCTCTCTCTCTCTCTCTCAAAAGTAAAATAAACATTAAAAAAATTTTTTTAAAAAGAAAAAGAACAGATGATAAAGGGGTAAAACTCAAAAGCTCTCCCTCTTTTTGGCCGGTCTGTGTCCTTATGTGACAAAACGTGGAGGATGTTGCTTACGTAGTGAAAAATAACAAGTAGCAGCAGGTTTGCCGGTTGGGAGAGTCAGACGCATTGGCTGAGGACGCTGGATTCCCGACAAACACACCCAGATTCTGACTGGCTCTCCAGGAACCCAGGAAACCATGTTCTCTCCGGGTGTAAACAGAGAAAGATAAAGTTCCTCAAAAATGGACAAGGATTTCAAGTTCATGGAAAATGAAGGATAGGAGCAATAAAACAGGAATAAGGTGAACGGTGAGAAAGCCAAAAATAATACAGACCGTCTGTGAGGGAGCCTGGGGCCAGGGTGCAAACCCAATGTGAAGACCTAAGTCAGTCCTTCCCGCTGGGCCCAAAAGTGTCCCCTGGGCTCAAACCCATTCTCAGGGGGCACCTGTGATAGAGGACACATTTCTCTTGTGTGTGAGAGAGAACAGAGTCCACTATTGTCCTGATTTCACAATGAGAAATGGGGAGAGGGTTAGACAAGTCAGTTAAAATGAACTCTTCGGGCCTCTTTCCCACCTCTGACACGAGGGACAGGAGACAATGGTGACAATAGACAATAGACATGGTCGCTAAAGTTCCTTTTCTCTCTCATATTCTAGGACACCCTGAGATTGTATCCACGACTTCCCCTCTCGAAAGCCAGTCCACGAGAGTCGCGCTCACTGTCCTCTGCAGAAAGTGCCGAACACAGATGTCGTCCAAGCAGGAAAGGCAACCCCACGCTTTGTTCTCAGCGTTAAGACTGTGCACACAATCTAAGATGGGGCAGGACCCAGTGTTTCTCCAGGTACAAGTTCTTGTCACCACAAATGAGCTCCGAGCACTGCCAAACGGAGGAAGATGTCAGTGAGTGAAGTTAGAAGAGGTAATCTGATAAATTATAGCCAGAGTAAATAGGCTGAAGGAAAATAGATTGACGGATGAGAAAACAAACGAAAACAGAGAGGATCACCAAAGTCTAAAGTCGGTACTTTGAAAACACTGATAAGATTGTTAAACCTTTGCTAAGGATGACCCAGGAGGAAAGGGAGACGAAGCACAAATAACCACATGGAAAAAATAGAAAAAAAGAAAAAAGTCTGGGCAGGGAGACACATCACTATTACAGAACATTTACGTCAACACAATTGAAAATATGATCACAATGAGAAAAACACTGCAACAAACTGACACAAGAAGAAACGGAGAGTCTGAGTAATTACACGGCTATTCAAGGACTTCAGTTCACTATTTAAAACATTTACACACACACACACACACACACAACCCAGACATAGATGGCTTCATTAATATTCTACCAAACATTTAAGAATGAAATTGTCTTAACCTTACACAAACCCTTACACTGAGTATCAAGAAGGAATATTTTCACTCAGTGCGTGAGGCCAGCATAGCATTGATTCTGAAAACCTGAGAAAAAGTTTACGAGAAAAAAGGATGGGCTGACCCAGTCTCATGAAAATGGAGGCAGAACTCTAAAACAAAAAACTATCAAACGAAATCCAGCAATATGTAAGTGAGGAAAATAAGTCATGACCAGGTTGGTTTATCCAGAAATGCAAAGTTAGCTTTGCTTTTGTAAATCGACTGACATGATTCATACTAATAGAAAAAAAGAAAAAAATAACATAATCTCTTCCAGGGTAGAAAATACATTTGGTAAAATTCAATATCCATTTTAGGTAGAAGACAACTTCCTTCATCTGATAAAACACATACAGCAAACATCCTTAATGGCGAAATGTGGAAAACTTTCCCACTGCCCCTAGAAATGATATGAGGGTGCTTGATATCATCACTTTCCTGACACTGTACTGGAGGTCTTATCCACTGCAACCAAACCAGTAGAGAGAGAGAGAGAGGTGATAGATGATAGATAGACAGATAGATAGATATAAAAGAAACATAAAAGATATGAGGATAAAAGAAAAAATCAAAACTTCCATTAGTCACAGATAATATGAACGTATATGGAAAAAACCTAAAAAATCTACGTAAACTATTCAAGTGAATAACTTTAGCAAAATTGTTAGATTTCTTCCAAAGTCTTCTAACTTTGTTATTTTTCAAAATTGTTTTGGCCATTCTGGGCTCCTTGCATTTCCATATGGATTTCAGTATCAGCTTGTCAATTTCTTGCTTATTTCTATAGACTAGCAATGAACATTGTAGAAAATCTTTATAAATAAATGAGTAATCTACGTCCATGGATTAGGAAACTAAATATTATAAAGACATCATTTCTCTCCAAATGTAACTCTAAAGTTGATGTGATCCCCATCAACATACCAATAGGATTTTTGTAGAGATCTACCTGCTGATTCTAAAATTTACATAATATTGTCAAGTGCCAAGAATGCTCAAGACCTCCTTCAAGAACAGGTGGCGGGACAGGCTCTACTGAGCACCAACACGTCATAAGAAGCCACGATGGCCAAGACAAGTGCCAGGAAACTAATCAAACAGAAGAGGGTGTGCAAAACAGACCTAGAAACATTTATGACAAAGAATGCAGAGCGAACCCTCACATCTCGATAATTAAAAGTCAACCCAATTTTAAAAATGGGCGAAGGATCTGAACACACATTTCTCAAGAGAAGATACACAAACAGCCAATATGTACACGAAGCCATAGGGAGATGCAAATCGAAATCACAGTGAGACACCTTTTCGCACTTACCAGACGGTTGTAGCCAGAAGGACAAATGCCGGCCTCCGCGTGGCAGAACTGGACCCTCCATACGGTGCCGGTGACAATGCAAAATGGCGCAGCCGCTTCAGAAAGCAGTCTGGTCGTCCTTCAAGAGGTGGCTCTCAGTAGTTACCTACGACCCATCAGTGCCACTCTGAGGTCTGCACCCAAAAGAAATGAAAATAACTTTCAGCTAAAAACTAGCACATGAAAACCCAGAGCAGAATATTCCTAGTAGCCCAAAAAGTGGCAACAACCCAAATGTGCACCAGTAAGTGAACAGGGTACGTAACAGTGGTCTATCCAAACAATGGGATATTATCTCCCAGTGGAAAGGAACGACGGACGGAGATCACGCCACAACATGAACGAACCTGGAAAAGCCTAAGGGAAGAGAAAAAAGCCAGGCACAAAGCACTGCCTGGTGCATGATTCTATTGGCAGGAAATGTCCCAAACGGGCTGCAGAAGGATGGGGGCGCGGCGGGGGAGGAGGCTGAGGCTAATGGTACAGAGTTACTTTTTGGAGAGGTGAAAATGTTCTAAAACTGGTGGTGGTGACAGTTGTACAGCCCCGTGACGGTTGTGCACACACTAAGAACCATTGGACTGTGCGCTTGAAATAGGTGAATTGTAGTGATTCCTGCACAGCATCTCAAAAAAAAGCGATTATTAAAAAAAAAAAAAAAAAAAAAAAAGACAAGCTGAGGATTCCGACCGCAGATACGCATCAGGAAAAGTGGATAACACGCTTTCCAAATCTGTAACGAGTTTACGGTGGTAACGTGGCCCTCACAATGCGCTACTGGGCCAAGAATTTATATTTTTACTTTAAACCTAAACACAACCTTTCACCGTGTTCCCCCTCCGGCCCTTTGCGGCTCTGCTGCTGGGCTCCCCCTTTTCCTTCGGTCCCCTCCGGCCTCCAGGGAGAGCTTGGGTCCCAGGGTCCCCGAGGGCGCGGGGCTCCGTCGACGGGGCGGGCCCGGGGGCGGCCGCTGTGACCTCGGGGCGTGCGCAAACACCGCCCTCCGCGGCCACCGATAGGTCCCACCCCACCTTGGCGACCTGCGGGGCGGGGGCGGGGAGAGGCGGCGCAGGAGGCCGCGCGCGCGGCCGGGAGGCTCGGAGGAGGCTCCGGGAGGCCGGGGGAGGCCGGACAGGCGCGGGGCGGGCCGGGCGCGGGATGTGGGCGCCGGGGGGCCCGCCGGGGCCCGCGGGCTGGGACCGCCGCAGGGTGGGCGCCCGGCTGCGCGCGGCGCTCGCGGGGCTGCACGAGCTGCAGGGGCTGCGCGACACGCAGCAGGCGCGCGTGCGGGGCGCCCTGGCCCTGCACCCCCCGGCCGGGCCCGCGCGCCCCGAGCACCCCCGCGGCCCCCGCGCGCGCGAGCTGCGGCTGGAGGCGGCGCTGGCGGCGCTGCAGGAGCAGCTGGTAAGGAGCGCGGGGCCCCGGGGCGGCTGGGGCGCGCGCGGCGGCGGGGGGCCGTGCCACCTGGTGGGGGAGCGCGGCGGGTAAGGGCTGTGCGACTGAGCGAAGGGCGCCCTTTGGGACCCCGGGGGACTGCGCTCGGTTCCAAATGACGCAGCCGAGCACCGGGATAAGGAGCCCGATTGTGAAAGGCGCCCTCGGCTGCGCCCGGGCTCTGCCTCCTTCCCCGCGCGGACGGACTCTGAGCGCGCATTGCTGTTTGTTTCACTTCCAGTGCTGCTCTGGCGAGAACGCCTGAGGTCGGTTTCCCTTGGCGGCGGGGGCTACGTGGGGTCAGACCCCGGATACCAGGCGTCCCTGCTGCGTAGGTTCAGGGACGACATAGCCAGCGTGCCGAGCGCACCCCAAATTGTCCCCGCATTGTGCTCAGGTTAAATGGGATCGCGTCGTTGAAAGAACACGTTGAGGAAAAAGCTTGTATCCCATGAAAGCGTCAACTTTAAATGGCAACCTGGCCTGTGAAATGAGGCGTGTTCTCTGCAGCCCAGAGGCCGTAGGTAGAACCGGGGACCCTCTTAGGATTGCTTGGCCTTTGTGTCTTCTCCTTGGCCCCCTCCAAGTGCCAGCTCCTTTTTACAGGACTGAAGACACTCGTCCAGGTTGCAGTCCGCTGTATGCTTTCACTTCGTCCCCTGGAAACAACTCGGAATTTTTCCAGTATTGCAGTATTTTATTTAAAGGAAAAACAGAAAGGCTGTATAGAAAAATTCCTATCTGATGGGAGTTAATTCCAGGACTCTTAAGTGGAATTTTCTTTTTTTTTGTAATTAGAAATTCAAACCCGTTCTGTGTAAAAGCTGCTTCCTTAACAAAGCAGAGCCTGGAAGGATCCGCACCCTCACTGTCAGCTTAGCTCAGGCAGGTGACGGACTTGTTAACCGTTCCCGGACTCAAGAATCCGGAAGTGCAGTGCCCTGAGATGCCTGCCAGGACTCGGGTGGGTGGGTCGGGGGCCGGTCGTCTTCCCGAATTGCAGACTGCAAAAACGAGGTGGCGAGATCGGAAAATCCGGAGCCTGCCTTTGCAGACCGGCCTCTGCCTCCGGAGCCGCGGCGGCACAGAGGGCAGGGGTGGGCTCTGAGGGCGGCCTGCGCTCCCGTGGCGCCCGCCGCGCTCGGCAAGCCGGCGGTCCCCGTGACCCGGAGCTCGGCGCACGGCGGCCACGGACGTGCAGGACAGCGTGCTGGAGTGTGGACCTGCTCCTCACTGTCGGAGGGCAGCTGATGGTTAAGTAACACACAGATCAGCCTTGTGAGTCGTCAGCCTCCAGTTTCCAGCGCCCTTTGGAAGAGATCAAACAGGGCTGGGGTTTTTGTTTAAATTTTTTTTTTTAACGTGGCCGCCAGAAGGAACACGCGGACTTTGTCTTCAGACGGTGCTTGGCATGGATTGCGTGATCAAAAGAGAAGAGGAATTGCTTCTGTGTGACATCAGCTCGGGGCGTAACGCTTTCACATCTTTCTCGCAGGGAAAAAGGTAGGAGTATTACCAGTGCCGTGATCGGAAGCCTGTTGTGCGCAGCGCAGTTGCAGGGAGACCTCACGGCTGGGGGCCAGGCCCACCCGGCGTGGACCCCGCGTCACCGTGCAGGCGTGAACGCAGGAAGGACGTCTGTCTGACCCTCGGCGGTCTTGTCCAGCAGGGGTTCCCCAGGAAGCGTGGCTCGGGATTTGAACTGCCATTAGGAACCCGGCAGGCCTGGCACGGTAACGCTTGCCAAAACGGCTGTACCTTTTTAATTGCGGCATCTAAAGTCTCCAAAGAGCGCGTGGTAGGTGCCTCGTGGTACTTGGGGAGCAAATAAAGGAACAACTTCTGTTCTGCTCTAACAGAAGAGAACATTTACCGTCCCCTCGTCTGCGTCTCTGAAGCCCCGTGACCTCCGGTACTCCGCGGCCAGGCCTGTGCTCATCTGTTCATATGTTCAGGGAGATTCCTCCTTCCCTGAGAAGTGGCTGCTGTCCCCATCTCCGCAGGGGTTAGGTGCCCCGCAGCGCCCACAGGGACGGGGATGCCCCAGGGGAGGCTGGGAGCTCCAGCTGCCACCAGGAGGCGCTCCGGAGTCCGTGGGAGAGGTGCCCTCCGGTGGAAGCTGAAGAAAGGGTTCTGAGGACCCTGCAGTGAAATCTTTTCCGGAAGAATTTCCCAGTAGTTGACTTGGCTGGTCGTGACTTGTCCTAACAGAGGCAGCGTGCGATGATCCCTTTGCACCGGCGGGTTCTGGCATTAAATATACCGCAGGAGCGCGCTGACTCTGCAGCTGTAAACATGATGTCTGGGATGTTCCCTGGACCCGCCATGCCTGCTTCATGCGCTCACAGGGAAATGAACTTGCTCAAGGTCGCCGGTGAGGGCAGGGCATCCACAGGACCGTGCGCGGCTTCCGTCTCTTATCCTTGAGGCTGATGTGTGTGTGACCCTGGAGCCTTTGCTGTTGATCGACGGACCTCTTTTCAAGCTGGGTAGTGACGCGTCCCTGCCCACGGGGTGCGTGTGCTAGCCACGGAATTCCTGTGTGAAGTCTTTCCTTCGCACAGGCTCGGCTTTCAAGGAGAGAATAAAGGGGTTCTAGAGGCCATCGCTTGTCCTGAACTTGAGGGCAGGTCTCAGTTTTTACCCTTTGAATCTGCCTTAAAGGTTTGAGGAGACAACAGTGCTGAGTTGCGGATGGCAGGCAGGAGAAACAGGTGGGAACCAGGCCGTTCTCCCGCGGTTCACAAAGCAAGCATTTCAAAGGAAGGGATGAACCGAGTATTTGTTTTTAATGGCGTTCCCTGGATGCAGTTGTCAGACTTTCTCATGGTCACAGAAAGCCTTGGCGGGAGGCTTGTCAAGATGCAGGTGCCCGGGTGTGGCCGAGAGTCTCAGGTGAGGGGGATGGGGGGATCCCAGGAACCTGCACTGCTGCCCAGGTGATCCCCGTGCCCGGGGAACCGTGGCTGCGCTGTCCTCACCCCAGGCCCCCTTACACAGCTTTGGGGGACTCTGACACCATACTCCGCCCTGATGGTGATCCCGAATGCTGGGGACAGGGCTGGGGAGGACGTGACCCCAGCGACTTGCGGGCTGCTCCGAAGAGAATCCAGGTGACTGCCACGGTCACGTTCACCCAGCGAGTTTGGAATGATGTTTTCCCTGTGGAAATACACGGGTGGAGATACTCTGCGGCCGGCTTGCCATGGATTATGCTTTATCCTGGTCTCAGAAGGGACTTTTGACTCTTTGCACAAAGTTAGACGCCAAGTAGGAGTTAATGAAAAGCTGAGACCTAAAAACCCCAAGTGAGGGAGGGACGGGGGAAGGGTTAAGGAGGACGGTGTAAATCCGGAATGGTGAAGCCCTGTAGACGTGCAGGGCCCTGAGGATGCGGTAAATCATCTGTGAATCCCCGGGACCCTGTGTGTCCGTGGCCTCTCGACATTAATCAGAAACCACCCACTGAAGGCCTGGTTGGCCAAACATTAATCACAAAGCAGTGAATCTCAGCACAAGCACACAGGGGGGACTTTTTTCTTTTCGGAAAGGGGTTCAGAGAGGGAGGAAGAAAGCCGACTGGGGCGTCCAGGGTGATCTCCTCCTTCAGAAGGATGAGAGCACGGTGATTTGGAAAAGAAGAGGTCAGGTCGATGCTGGTAAGCGTCCAGGTATGACCTGACAGGGCATCGTGGTTGATTTCCCGTTGCCACTGATAGGAAAGGAAAAGTCATTTGCAGTAAAAATCTACACTAGCCCCTTTGCCCGATCTAGTATTCTTTACGTGAGAAGCCCATCTTTGCCTGGCTCTCTCTGCGACTGACGTTCACCTGGGTAATGTTTCCCTTTGGAAAAATAATCAAGGTAAGAAGCCAGGATGTTTAGGCTAGACTGGATGGTTCTGGGATTATCACGTTTTTGTTAAATTCAAGTCTGGTCTTTGCCGTGTTGTCTGACCGTGTTGCGGCTGTGAGACTCTTGCTGTAACACTTGGAGCTTGTTCTGAGAGCCCTGGTTTGGGTCCTGGCGGAAGGAGGAGCTCAGCACGGTGGCTCAGGACGCACCGGGGGCAGCATCAGGCCCTGGGCTTCTCACCCACTTAACCTCCCGGGGGCTGGGATTTGAACACTCTGTGCCCACGTGATTCCCTTGTCGGAAGCGCACATTACTGCCGCCTGCCTCTCCCTTGGACTGAGTTCTCACGGTATTGGGGTTGCTGGAACAATTCATTCCCCTGAGTCCCGTAATTGGGGGCTCAGGGGAATTGTTCACTTTCTATATAAAAGTCTGAAGCGCAATCATTTTCTCAAACAGGGCGAACCACGTAATTACATTCATTAATTATTTGCCTTAAACTTCATTGTTGAGGAAAACAAGAAATCGGCACAGCAGACCTTGAAAACGGTGTTGTTTTATAATCGAAAGAAGGAAATCCGCGTTGGTTAAACGGTCAGTGCTCTGGGTGTCCCGCACGTACGTTATCTACGTGTGCGAACGTGTGAGTACGGACTATGAGTATTAACCACGTACACGTGTTACACGGGTGTTACATAAATACACACACACAGGTGTGTGGCTGACGCTCATAATAACCCATTTTACGGCTGGGGAAGCTGAGGCCTGGAGGGGAGAGAGCCTCTGAAGGCAGGGCTGAGATGTGAGCCTCTAAACCAAGACGATTTCAGGCAGATCTTGAGGCTCATTGAGTGCAGGCACTGTCCTCTCCCGCCGTGCCTCTGTCCCTGTCCCTGAGGGCTCCGTGAAGCCTGGAAGAGCCTGTAAGATGGGGTGTGGGACACATGCGGAAGGGGGACTTTTTCTCTCTGGGGGGGCTTCCTGTCAGTTTCAAAAGTGAGAAGGTCACCCAGGGTCTGCTGAGTAAACGAATACGGCACTGTGGGCACCAAACTCCAGGTCTGTCACCCGTGAGCATGAGGAGGTAGCTTCTTGCATAAAACTGAGGACAGCGGCACACACATCCGTGGCGCGTGCCGGGTGCCGCTTTTTAAAAAAATTTTTAACGTTTATTTGAGAGACACAGAGAGAGCGCGTGCGTGCGTGGGGGGAGGGGCAGGGAGAGAGGGAGACACAGAATCCGAAGCAGGCTCCGAGCCGTCGGCACGGAGCCCGACGCGGGGCTCGAACCCACGAACCGCGAGATCGTGACCTGAGCCCAAGTCATGGAGACTCAACTGACTGAGCCACCCGGGCGCCCCAGGTGTGGTTTTGGATCCTGACTTTGTATCAGTCTGTCCTTATGAAGAAATGCCTAACTGGGAACTGCTGATTTTTTTAAGCCTGCCGTTGAGGGGGGACAGAGGTGTGAAGAGGGAAGGGTCGTGGACACTTTCCTCCGGTGACCAGAGAGCAGGGGACTGGCTCCGAGGGAGCGGTGTAAGCCGTATGCCCAGTGCAGACGTCACGTGCGTGGGGCACCGCGCTCGGCTTCTGTACTCGAGACGGTCTTCTCTCCCATGCTCTCCCTTCGCAGGCCCGTCTAAGACGCCAGGACGTCGGCCTAAAACCCCACCTGGAGCAGCCGGACGTGCGCAGACCCTGCGGCGAGGCGGCCGACAGTGACAGCAGGCCCAGCTCAGGTAGCCCGCACGCCCCCTTTCCGTCACCCCTCCTGGGCCCCGCCTGTGACGGCACGGCGCCCGAGCCGGGAGGCCCCGTTACCGAGGGCTCTTGAAGACTTCTCTCTGGCACCTAAATGTGCTTCGGAACCCGGGAGAGTGTGCACGTGCGTGTTCACGGAGAGAGGGCCTAGCACGGGAAGCGCTGCTTCTGATGGAGGAAGGCTCGCCAGCCTCTCGCCTCTCCGGGCGGAGACGATTCAGGGTCTGCTCGGGCTGGGCTCACCGGGAGGTGGCGAAGAGCCGTTCCATCCGGCTCAAGCCTGTGTAACCGGTCACAGATGACGAGGAGCTGCCCGTGTCCCTTGCTGTGAAGCTGCGGGGAAATCGTTCCGGAGCCATTGTCCAGGGCACGTAATCCCATCCGTCCAGACGCTGGCTCGCGTGGCAAACCCAGGGGCCCACGTCCAGCACTGGATGCCGTCTCTTCCTGTTGTAAACTTGCACAACCACGGCCTGGCCTGGGTGTGCAGTGTGTTCGGCAGGTCCGGGCTGGGGGGGCCCCCGGTGGCCCCCTCTGATTGCCACCTGGGATGGACCCCACGGCACGGGGGAGGGAGGGAGAAGGATAACAGGCCTGCCCCGCAGGGGCCGGAGGTCAACGGTCACGGAACAGCCACGCGCCGAGGAGGGGGGCGAGTGGTGGGGCGTGGGGGGCTCCCACTGGCCTGCTCGTGGGGCAACAGTGGACAGTCATGGGGAGCACTTCCGGGCATTCAGGAGTCCCCGGCCACCTTCCCCAGGTGGCTGCCTTGACGAGATCCCAAAGCCCCCCCAGCACAGGGGCGTCCTCAGGCAGGAAAGGGGCCGCCGCCCGGGGGAGCGCTGACCGCCTCCATCCACCCTATCTAGGCTTCTACGAGCTGAGTGATGGTGGTTCCTGCTCCCTGTCGGCCTCCCGCACGTCCGTGAGCAGTGACCGCGTGTACTCCTTGGGCACTTTGCTGCCAGCTGACCCCACGGCCAGGCCCCGGTCAGCCGACGACACCACCGTGCATGGAGCCCCCCTGCCCACCTGTAGATCTCAGGCCACCGAGGAGGGGGAGTGCAGGCCCAGGCCGGTGTCTACAGGTAAAGGAGAGCCAGGAAGGCGGGAGGCCCCACTGCAGGGGGGTGGGGGTAGGGGGGCGGGGGAGGGGGTGGCTGTTGCATCACCGAGCACTGAGCCGGAGCCCCGTCCGCGTCTGGTGCTGGGCTCGTCCCACAGGTGCCCCTCCAAAGTTTCTGCGGGCTTTTCTTGGTGTTTCGATAGACAGGAATCAAGGGCCCACTTCCGTTCGTTACAGCAAGGCTGCCGTGACCAAAAGCGTTCTTTCTTATTACTTATGTGGACATCAGAAAGTTACTGTAAAAGTCCTTCCAGAACCTCACACAGCCTGACGGTGCATCTCTGTAACTGGAGGGGGCTCAGGACCCAGAGTGACACGGAGAGCGTTCATTTCCCACGTGGATGCCTCCCTCGCCCAGGCTCAAGGGAGAGTCTCCGTTTTCCTTCGGTCCGTCCCGAAAAGAAAAGGCTTCATCTTTGGGCCTTGTTAGCTTTGTAGGAGCAGACCCGGCCTAGCCGTGCCCGGTGGTCCTGGTGGACCTTTCCACGGTCTCCTCTCCGTCAGCGCCTATTTTGGGGGGGTGGTCTGGAGCCCCCCGCGCGGTCACAGGCGCCCGTCTCTCTGGGCACCTGCAGACGTGGGGTGAAGGCTGAGTGCGGGCTCTGCCGTGCACCTGCGACGGGGAGGCCTTGGGAAGGGGGCAGAGCTGGCGGCCGGCGAGACCCTTCCCCAGCCCCCCAGGCCCACACGGGGCACTGCGCCGGCCTGCCGCCCGCCGGGCAGGAAGTGACACTGGGGCTGTGCTGGGTTCTCCCCGATTCACCTGTGTGCTCGTCCTTCTCATTCCCAGGTGATCTCGAAAGAGTCCTGCCGTCTGCGGTGGTGCCCCAGAAAGCCAGCACAGACCCCACATCCGCGACCCTCCTCTGCCACGGGATGGGGCTGCCAGCCCACGGGCCGGACCCCAAGTACCGGCGTGACCTGGTGTCCACGGGGGGCAGGGAGGTGTACCCGTACCCCAGCCCCCTGCACGCCGTAGCTCTGCAGAGCCCGCTCTTCGCTCTGCCCAGGGACGCCCTGCACGCCGACTCCCAGCCGCCCCCTAGGAAGCCCCCTCCCGGCCCCACAGGCCCGTCGATCCCGACAAGACCTGTCCTTGAGGCCGGCCCCGCTGCAGCCTATATAGACAGGCTACTGAGGCTGCGGGCCCGAGGGACCCCCGCGAGGAGCAGTGTGGGTGAGCAGGGGCCCCCATCCCCGCAGGCACCTGGTGGCCAGAGAGCAGACGGTCCAGACGGCCTGGAGAAGCTGGTGTGCACCCCCGGGAGAGCAGGAGCGGGCAGGCTGGCCCAGAGAGGGGACGCCAGCAGGGACCGCCTCGAGCAGCAGGGTGTGAGCACCCCGCGCCCCAGCAGCCTTCCAAAGGGGGGACCCAAGCCCTCCAGTGGCTGCGTCCGTGGGGACACCGTGCTGGGCTCCCCTCTGCCGAGGTGTGGGCGTGCCCAGGTGGCCGCCAGCAGTCAGGAGAGGACAGTCCTGTCGCCTACCAGGAAGGCAGGAGGAGAGAGCCCCGCTCTGGCCCCCGAGGGGTGTGGCCGCCCCCCATTTGCTGTCAGCGGAGCTGCTCTCCTGGGGCTAAAAGCGGGCGCCCCCAGGACAAAGGCTGTGAAGATCAGGAGAGGGGCCAGTGACAAGGTCCTGAGGTTTGGGGGGCAACCGCCAGCAGGAGGTGCCCTCGCCACCCCCCAGCTGCCTCCCGAGTGGGGGGCCGGTCTCAGGAGGAGGCCCGCGCCGGCCGGGGTGGCGCCCAGCCGGTCCTGCTCTGAGCCCAGACTCTACCCCGTGCCCTTCCTGGTGCCCCTGCTGGTGGCCCGACGGGAGGCCCGTGGGGGCCCCGCGCTGGCCTTGTTCCCCTCAGAAGCGGCTGCTGTGGCGGCCGGGGGGGAGGCACAGAAACAGCGCCGGTGGCTGTCCTCCGTGGAGGTCTCGGGCGGCCTGGGGCCCCACAGGCCGGCAGTGAGCAGAGGGGGCGGGCAGCGGCCCGTGTGCATCCGGGCCAGGCCCAGGCTGCCCCCCCGGGCCCCCCGCGCCAGGAGCGAGTCGGAGGGCTCCGAGCACTCTGCCGAGGGTGCCTCCCTGCCTCCGTCCGCTGCCACCGAGACCAGCGAGGACGACAGGGCCAGCGACCACACTGCCAGCTGCTTTGGGGACAAGGAGTCCAGCAGCAGTGACTCAGAAGGCGGGGCCAGGCCTGGGGCGCGTCCCCCACAGCTCCCGCGGGCCCCGGCCGCCCGCAGGCCGCCCCTGCCCCCCGTGCCCAAAGTGTGCCGGATCAAGGCCTCCAAGGCCCTGAAGAGAAAGATCCGGAGGTTCCAGCCGGCGGCACTGAGGGTCATGACCATGGTGTGAGGCCCGCGGGAGACGGCCCGGGGCGTCCCCGCCCGCGCCAGGGAAGCCGTCCTGAGGAACCGCGATGACGGCACGCGACCAGCCCCAACAGGTGGACGGCCGACCAGAACTTGGGAAAAACCATAAGAAGACTGGCCAAAGCGTCTGTGGGTTTGTGGACATTCATGTAACAGGCAGCTAGTTTCAGGATGTGGTTTAGAGATAAACATTTTAAAAAGCAACTGGCGTTTTTTTTTTTTTTTTAATTTTAATGTTTATTTAGCTAAAGTCGACCAGCGTGTGCGTGCGAGCAGGGGAGGGGCAGAGACAGAGGGGGACGGTGGAGCCCACGCCGGCTCTGAGCCGTCAGCACAGAGCCTGACACGGGGCTTGAACTCACGACCATGAGGTCATGACCTGGGCAGCCCAGGTGCCCCAGTGACATCTCAGAACACAGAGGAGGGCCTACGAGGGTGCCGAGGCGGTGCCGTGAGAGGTGCAGGGGCCGCTTCCTGCCGAACGTGGAGAACGCAGGCTGTTCCAAAAGAGAGATCCAGGCACGTCTGTGAGTCCGGGTAGATTTCCCACTGTGCTTCCTGGAATCCGCCTCGTCACGGGTACGAGGGCCTCCCCAGCTTAAGATCTGCTCTGGTAGCTATAGATGACGTCAAGCAAACGCACCCTTGATGGGGTTTTACTGGAAAACGTGTTGCACAGGGTATCTTATAAGGACTGTCTGTCCATCATGGGGCACAGGAGGTGGCAGGGGGGGGCCCTGGAGATGGGGCACACAGTCCGAGGGTCCAGCACTCCCCTCCGTCCAGGCGGTGTTCAGGGGCGTCTCCAGCGCTCCCCTCCGGGCGGTGTTCAGGGGGTGTCCCCAGGCTCCCCTCCGGCTCCCCTAGCAGGCCTTCCTAGGGAGACGGCCGAGGGTTCCACGTGTGTGGCAGGTTCTGCTCTGTCCTCATCGCTGCCGTGCGAAAGGAGCGTTGCACGATTACAGGATTGGGTGCAAGGTTCGTCTCCCGTCCTTCATGGGGCAGCCATCCTCGAGTCGAGTCACGGGACGGGTTGGCCAGGCCGTGTGTCTCCCACCGGGACGCGTGGACTAGTGAGGAGGGGACCCAGCGGGTTTGGGCCTCCCGGGGGGGCTTCAACCGAAGACAGGAGGCAAATTGAAAGAACAGAGGCCTTTTTGGGGGGCCTCAGGATTGCAGCTCGAGAAAACACAGAGGGCTGGGGTCTGGGGAGGCTGGGGATATGGAGGCTGACAGGTCCCGGGGTACCATCGGGGGTGGGCTGGCCCAGCACGTGGGGGGACTCAGGAGGGGAAATGAAGGAGGGCCGTCATGCAAGACCAGGCAGAGGCCACTCCCTCGGTGGTGCTGCAGAAGGTGTGGTGGGGCAGAGACCCAGGGCAGGCAGGGCAGCGGGAGCCCCAGGACGCAAGGACTCAGCGGGGAGGCTACGGGCCTGGGGAAGGGGGCGCCCCGGTGACTGGGGCAGGGTGGGGGGCACACCTGGGTCTCTGGTTGGCCAAGGTGCAAGCAGGGACAGAAATCAGGACAGCTGTCATTGTCACCGGAGCGGAGGCATTTGGGGCTGATTGTTACAGAAATTACTTCAGCGCCTGAACTGTCACCGTAGACGACAGCTGACTTCCGGCCAGGCTTCCCCAGGGGCGGTCACAGGTGAGGGCTCGCTGTCCCGGCGGGTGACTGCGGGTGGGAGCTCCGTCCGTCTGTCTGCGTGCGCGGCCAGTCTGTGGGAAGCAGTGTTGTGTTCGGAAAGGCCCTTATGGGGCTGCGCCGACCTGGGGCCAAGACAGGACCCCGAGGAGGCTGAGGCGCGGCAGGTGCCCGGGGAGCGGGTGCCGAGGGGGCGTGTGCGTGCGTGACCAGATCCACCGCTGATGGCCGGCTGTGGTTTGGGGGTCCCCGGGCTCCTTCAGAGTCACCCACCCAACAGCGACACACAATGAAAGGACACAAGGACACATCCAGTCACGCACTTGTCCCCAGAGAGAACTCGGGGTTCTTACGGAAATAGAGCGTTCGAATCAGCGTCTTTATTTCCATCTGAAGATTCTTTTGTCCTTCTGTTCCATTTGTTTTCTCTCTTATTTCCGTCTTTACCTCTCCCCAGCTGTGACCTCCTAACCAAGGAGGAAGTTCACCACGGACGGAACAAACCTTACGTACTTTCACTGCATCTTCCTTAATTATTTCCCCCACGACCATCTCTGGTCCCGTTTGGGACACACGTGAAAGTTTCAAATTTCGGCCCCTGTGCCGCCCTTCCCCTCCCAGGGGACAGGTCATGCTGGCCGCGTCTCATACCTGGGACAGTCTACCCTTTCTGCTTCCCCCACAACTCACTCCTCGCGGCTGCACGTCCCAGAGCGGCCCCGAGCCGGCAGAGGACTGTGACAGCTGCCGTCGTGGGACGCAGGTAGGCAGCAGCGTGTGCGGTGGGGTTCACGCGGAGCCCCCGGAGCGTCTATGCCCGCATACGGCGGAGGGACCTCCTCTCTGCTGATCCGCACGGCTCGGGAGAATTCTGCAGGCTGTCTGTGATGAATAACGTCGTCTTTAATCCCTTCGTGATGCCTGGCGAGACACGGCTAATCTGCTTAAGTACGAGGCTCATCCTCCGTGGCCACGGATTTCCGCCCTCGCTTGAGTACATCTGGCTCCGACTGGTCATCGAGGAGGAAAAACTAGATGGTCAGCAGTTCTGGAAAGCCTGGCTCTCCGGGCGTGTTAGCTTTGGAGAGCACTTCCTACAGCGGCTCTGTGCTCTCCTCCTTCCAGCCCGCTGGGTGCCGCCCCCACGTTTAATTAGCATCTGGGTGGTCCCACGGCCCCTGGAGAGCTGGCGTCCCCGCCTCCTTCACGACAGGCCACACCTGTTGCTCTCCGACCCCTTCCCTGGGTCCCCACTACCCGCCTTTGGAGCGGGTCGCACTGTGGGAACTTCCTTCAATGGCAGGTTTGCGTCTGCGGGGCGTTTATGACACGAGCGCATACAGGCCGTGCCTCGCGGTAGCCGCCCAGGTGCGTTCGCGGGGTGACGATGTGTGGAGTCAGTTCGCCAGGGTGCACTCGGATACAGCTGTGTTTGTCTTCGAGATTCGCTCCACTCCGCAAATCGGAGATGTCCAACCTGGCAGTGATGTGTGACTGGCGTTGGGGGAAGCATCTCACCTCACGCGACACGAGTCGCAAACTCCAGGTAAGCTCCTGGAGTCGAATTTCATTTAAATTTTACTTCTGTTTAGTTACTTCCCGTCAAATATCTTTTTAATTTGCCAAAGTTCACACTGTGCAAAACAGTGGGCATTTTAGGATCGGGGGGTCTGGCAGATCGTAGAGGCGACGAGGTGAACTGATAGGGATCCGTAAAAGAAAAGTCACTTCCTCTCAAAGTGTCTCCAGGACAAACCCCACCAGGGCCATGGAAATCCAAACCAGCCCCTTGATTGGCCAAGGAAGCTGAGATATGTTAGAAACCCATTTAACACAAAGACTGTACTTCTACGTATAATTTAGGGGAAACGATAGTTTATCAAAGGATTGTGAGAGGCCCACGGCCGGAGGATGTCGACTATTTGCGTTAAGAGAGGTATTAATTAACTCTGAGATTTGCAGCGCAGTCGGCAATGGCTGCTGTTTATCATCTACTATTTATTTTTAACAAGTATCTATGATGAGTAGTTAATGTTCACTTAGCACACTTTACGAAGCGTTTCCGCTTTTAATCTGTGGCTCCGGTCGCTTCTGCCGGGTACATACGGTGGACAGTCCTCTCTACTCTGTATTTGAAAGTGAAAGACACTAACCGGAAAATTGCCAAGCGGCCGGGAAGCGTGCACACCTGTCTGAAGTTACAGGGAGCACCGCGGACTGAGCCCGCTTGCCCGTGGTCCCCGCTCACAGCGCCTCGGGACGTCGGCAAGGCGGATGCAGGCCCCCGAGCACGTCGGCAGCACCAGAGCGTGGGAGGCTCTGGTCTCAGGAAGAAGCTGGGGTCTGAGCCGAGCTCTCAGTGAGGCCTGCCCTGTTTCTGCCCTCCCGAACGGATTTCGGTTGTAGCACAGCGCTTAGAGCCTTCCTCGGTTGTTAAAACAAACCCGGTGTGTCAGCGTCAGGCCTTACGCTACCCCCGAACGCTGAAAGTTGGGCTCCGAGTGTGGGTGCTGGACCTCTTGGTTTCTGTTCGTTCATCGCCTTTTTCCTATTTAAAAACATTTTAAATTTAGAAGTGTTTCAAACCTGCCAAAAAATGCAAAAATCGCCTATCAGTCCCTCTTGTGCTGGCCAACTGAATCTGACACAGGTTAACGTGTTGGCGGTTTTTCCTTCCTTCTCACTCACTGACGCTGACACCAGCCCATCACCATGGAGATCCCTCAGCACAGCTCAGTGCCTTCTGCAGGGGCCCACGCACACCCACGCCCAGCGATGCGACACCGAGCCCGGTCCTGCGCTGCTCCCTGCCGACCGCGCCCAGGCTGCTCTGTCCCCTCCCGTAATGAGGGGCGCCTAATGGGCCCGAACCATCTCAGCATCTTTCTGTCTTCTCGCCTGGGGGGGCAAGAACTTCTTCTCTTTACAGATATCGCCACGTCCTCCCAGGTGGGACCCGAGCTCTTGTAGTGGCTGCAGGGGGGCTCCACAAACAGATCATCTCACCGCTCTGGAGGTTGGAGTCCAGAACGGGTCTCACTGGGCTCCGTGCAGGGCTGTCCCCCTCTTCAGGTGGTCCAGGGCAGGACCGTCCCCCGGCCTTTCCAGCTTCCTGGGCTGCAGGCGGTCCCTGGTCCTGTCCTCGGTCCACACAACCAGCGCCATAGGGCTGAGTCCTTCTCTCTGCCGTCTCTCTAGTGTTCTCTCTTCTGCCCCTTCTTGCATGCCTGTGGATCCCTGTGATGACATTGGCCCAGCCCGTAATCCAGGATAATCTCGCCATCTCAGGCCAGCTGAGGAGCGACCTCAGCTTCCTCTGCAAACAGTAATTCCCTCTCTGCCAAGTAAGATCCGCTCCGCATTCCTGGTACAAGGCTCCTGAGACCCTTTGAATTCCCTAAACTCTGAGAGTGACCAAGGTGTCCTTTGTTGTGTTAACGAGGTGACCTTTGGAAAGCCCTAAGGGTGGGGGCAGCTGGCCAGGGAAACAATCACAGGATTACAGGTTGAAATTTTCCCTCCCACCCCCTGACCTCCATGGGGGGGGGGGGGGCGGAGGTTGGGTTCAACCACCAGTGGCCGAGGGTTTCGTCAATCACGCAGGTTTCGTCAATCACCCCCGTGGACGGTTTGGAGGGCTTCTGGGTCGGTGGACACTCGGGGATTTGGGGGGAGTGACGCACGTGGAGAGGGGGTGGAAGGTCGCCACCCCGTCCCCACCCCTGCCCTGCGCCCGCCTCTCCCATCTGGCCGTTCCTGAGTCCCGTTCTTTCATAATAAACCGCAGCTCCTCTGAGTTCCGTGAGCGGCTCGAGCAAATTAATTGAACCCAAGAAGGTCTTGGGCACTTCTGATCTACAGCCGGTGGGGTCAGGAGCACAGGTGGCAGTCTGGACCGGAGACTGGCATCCGAAGTGGGGGACGGTCTTCCGGGACCGAGCCCCTGACCTGTGGGGTCTGATGCTCCCTCAGGGTAGTAATGTCAGGTTTTCGTTTGTCAACCTTTAGAAGTTATTTCGTTAGCAAAATGACTTGATTCCGGAATAGCAGTTCAGGACGAGTAAACTATGGTAAACCCCAGGCCAAGTCCAAAGAGACAAGGGGAAGGTCAGCTTTTTCAGGTTTTAGAGGAAATTGGGGACGGTTGTTTTAAACACAACTGCACTGGAGAACAAGCCTGTATTTGTGGCTGTTTCTCATCGGCTGCCGGTGGTGCTGAGTGCGTGGTCGCTCAGGGAGAGAACTTTTTCTCTTGAAGCAGGAGAGAAATTCCGTCTCTCTCTCTCTCAAAAATAAATGAAGATTAAAAAATTAAAAAAAATAAATCCTATTCACAGAATTCTTCAGTGTGATATCATAAAGATATTCTTTATATCTATTAAAAGTTAAATTTTGCCTTTCCAACCCAAGTCTTGAATCCACTGGTACCTATATGTGTGCATATAAGAAGGAGCTCTCTTGGGGCGCCTGGGTGGCACAGTCGGTTAAGCGTCCGACTTCAGCCAGGTCACGATCTCGCGGTCCGTGAGTTCGAGCCCCGCGTTGGCCTCTGGGCTGATGGCTCAGAGCCTGGAGCCTGTTTCCGATTCTGTGTCTCCCTCTCTCTCTGCCCCTCCCCCGTTCATGCTCTGTCTCTCTCTGTCCCAAAAATAAATAAACGTTGAAAAAAAAAATAAGAAGGAGCTCTCCCTTTATTTTCGAGTGCCTTCCTTCCGTGGTTGTCCTCACCGTCCCCCCCCCCCCCCCCCCGGGAGAAGCCAGCTTCTCACGCTCCTGTCCATAGCTCTGCCTCCCTGAACACCCGCACGTACCAGACTGTCTTTCTGGGGGAATAGTTCACTGTTCGTTCTTGCATCCAACCAGGACTCTAAATAAATTCCACAGCTTTTAATGAGTCCTAGTATCTTCTATGGGTCAAATATCCCAACCTTTATTCTGCAAAGTTGTCTTGTCACTTGGGCTCCTGATACATGGATGTGGGTCACAGGGTCACCTTGTCGAGTTCTGTGAAAAACTTCTTATGGATTTTAATGCTGTTGCCTTTAAATGTATAGGTTACTTTGGGGGGAACTGCCATCTTTATGATAGTCAATCTTCCCATCAGTTAACATTTTTTTGATTTTTTAGCGTTTATTCATTTTTGAGACAGAGACAGTGTGAGCAGGCGAGGGGCAGAAGGAGAGGGAGACACAGAATCTGAAGCAGGCTCCGGGTTCTGAGCTGTCAGCCCAGAGCCCGACGCAGGGCTCGAACCCATGAACCGTGAGATCATGACCTGAGCTGAAGTAGGGTGCTCAACCGGCTGAGCCACCCAGACGCGCCCCCCCCTCAGTTAATATTACATCTATTTTATGTATCTCAGTAGATTTTTCTTTTTTTTTTTTTTTTAATTTTTTTTTCAACGTTTATTTATTTTTGGGACAGAGAGAGACAGAGCATGAACAGGGGAGGGGCAGAGAGAGAGGGAGACACAGAATCAGAAACAGGCTCCAGGCTCTGAGCCGTCAGCCCAGAGCCTGACGCGGGGCTTGAACTCACGGACCGCGAGATCGTGACCTGGCTGAAGTCGGACGCTTAACCGACTGTGCCACCCAGGTGCCCCTCTCAGTAGATTTTTCAATTTGCTCTTTAATATTTTGAGCAATTTTGGTTACATTTTTCCCTACATACTTCATTTGCGTTATAAGTGAAATTGGAATTTTAACTTCCATTTTCTAATTGTTTGATGCTGGTGTGTGTGTGCATTCGTGTGTGTGTGTGCATATGCATTTGTCTTGTATCCAGCAACCTTGTTGAACTCTCATGTTAGTTTTAAGAGTCTATCCGTGGCTTCTGGGCTTTCCAGTGGACACAACCAAACCAGCCCAAGAGTTTGAGCCCCAAATATTCCTCCCCTTCCTACCCAGGTTCTGAAGCAACCGAAAACTAAGTCAAAATCCAAGCAGCCATAGGTCATAGTATCAGCTCTATTTGAGAAAATGCTACTATTAGAGATTATATTATATCTGCGGACAAGTGGGCTTCCCAGTTGTAACCCCCAAGTCAGCACATTTGCCCACCTGATGACCAGCAGAACACAGAGAACTCGGGAAGGGCCCAGGGACCCACACAAAGGGGGAAGGACGAGAGCCCGGCCGCGCTGAGGTTGGGGGTCGCGGCAAACCAGCGACGCAGAGCCCTTGTACAATTCCACCGTCTTCCTCCAACCTGTCAGGATGTTTACGTGCTATTTAACGTCATCCTAAGTCTAGGAAATTTTGGGTTCAAGTTCCTAGAACGAAGTTTACCATTTGTGTTGTACGACTCCAGTTTCAAGGTAAATATGAGAGTATGTAACTTGTACAGGCAAATCCCTGAAGTTACACGTGTGTCTCACTCTTACATGCTTACGTATTTCGTTCCTACCACAACAGTGAAGTTCTACAGGACCGACCTCAAGGCTCTGGTTCCACGCCCCTCCCAGCACCCCAACAAGGACAGAAGGAAGGGGAGCTGTGGACCCCCGTCTTTCCCCCTCCATGTCCTGGTTCTCAGGGTTATTGGAACGGCCAATGCAGGGGACTCACAAGAACTCGCCAGCTCGCGGAAAGGAAGGGTGCCTCTCGGGGAAGCCTCCCCATGTACTGGGCTAGAGACGGAGCACATCACCCTGAACCCCACCATTGCAGGCGCCCAGACCCTGTGCTCCGGGGGCCTCGTGATGGCTGCATGTGAAGGGGGAGGCCAGCGGCAGAACAGACACACGATGAGCCTCCTCTGTTCACACTCCATCCAGCGGACTGAGCCCAAGGCCATGGACGAGACTGTTAAGCATCACAAGACAACAGCAGAGAGCACTGAGCCCGCTGGATAGGCCACGTGCCCTGAGGGGGTTCCTGGCTCCAGTGTCATCAGTCACCTCATCACAGCCTCCCCCCAGGGGGGCCGGGCCTGGGGCCACAAAGGGATATGAAGAAAGGAGTGTTAGGTAACTGAGTTCATGCTACATGGAAGGAAAGGTTTTCGGGGGGAGGCGGAGAAGAAATTGGTATAAAAGAGAAAAGATGTCTCCCTAACAAATACTGAGTTCAAATTCTAATCTTGTATTTGGGGGTTGTCTTTCAGCAACCCTGTGCCCCCCGGGAGCCCCGGCACCAGGTAAACAGTAACCGGAACGCAGGAGGAAAGACGTCAGAGAGCACCCCGTTCTGTTGTAAAGAAAGTTCCTCTAGTGTCTCACAATTTTTGTGTGACTCTTGCTGGATATGCTATTTTAGGTTAAGAAAATGTTCTTTTCTTCCCTGCATACACACACATACTATTGCAAAATGGTGTGAAGCGTTAGTATTTTGGGAGATAGTTGTTTTTCTCTCATTTAATCTGTTAATACAGCCAATCACACACAAAAAAATTGTTTGTTGTGAAACCAATCGCACATTCATGGAATGAACAATGTTGGTGGTGAAGTTTGGGCTCACACTTCAAATCACTTTGTTGTGGAAACTTTTAGCCATAAGATTTCTGGAACGCCCAGCACACAGTTTCAACATGTATGAATTCATGAGCCTCCTTTCCCTCTACCCCCGACCCTCATTCCCACCCCCCACCCCCACCCCAGATCAGAGGTTTTTGCAAAATTCAGACGGGAAATCGTTAAAATTTGTTTAGTGCATTGCTACAATCAGTTTGCTAACCTTCTGTTGAGGGTTGTATCCTATGTTCATAAACGAGATTGGTCTATAAAATTCTCTTCTTGTACGAGGCATATGGGGATGGCTTACCAAAGCTCTACCGGCTGATTAAAGGTGCCGTGAAGGCTTCCCTTTTGTTAGATCCTGATGACCACGTGTGAAAGTCAGGAACCAACATTGAATGTTTGGTCAACGCTACCTGAATAATCGTCTGGCCGTGGATGGGTTTTGTGGATTTTGAACATTTATTCTTTTTCCTTAACGCTTGGAAGTCTCATCATATTTCCATGAGTCTTTGAGTCATCTTGCAAATCTGCACCGTGCTGGAACCTCTTCCATTTCCTCTAAGGTTTAAAGCTTCTGGTTACATCAATCTGCTCACGATTATCCCTGAAGCTTTGGCACACGGTTGCTGTGCAGGTGGCATTGTTTGTTCCTGCTCTCCCTGGTTTTTATCCCAGGTCAGCCTTGCCGAGGTGTTAACCATGTGCCTCATTCTACCAAATACATTTTTTCTTTCCAATTTTTTTGTCTAGCCAATGTTGCCAGAGGTGTGTTAATATAATTTGGCTTTCACCTGTCGTACTGACACTGTGCTCTCGATGTTTCCTCCATACTCCAGCCCATCCGTGTCTATGCTCCTGCCTGTGATTCCCTTCTTTTTGTTTTCTTTGGGGTGAGGGTGTGGTTCCGAGGGCTGCGCTCAGCTAAGCAGTCTCACAACCAAGTTAGCGAGGTCCTACGACCTGGATCTGCAGTGTTTGTGTGGCCACGAGCTGGTAAATGTTTGCAGTTTCCAGGAGACGATGCTTTCTTCTCTGGCTTGTGAGTTATTTAGAAGGTCTTTAAGGGGAGCCGGGGGACTCAGTTAAGCATCCGACTTCGGCTCAGGTCGTGATCTCATAGGTCGTGAGTTCGAGCCCCGCGTCGGGTTCTGTGCTGAGGGCCCCGGAGCCTGGAGCCTGCTTCGGATTCTGTGTCTCCCTCTCTCTCTGCCCCTCCCCCCACACACACCTTCTCTCTCAAAAATAAATAAACATTAAGAAACCTTTTTTAAAAAAGAAGGTCTCTCGGGGCGCCTGGGTGGCGCAGTCGGTTGAGCGTCCGACTTCAGCCAGGTCACGATCTCGCGGTCCGTGAGTTCGAGCCCCGCGTCAGGCTCTGGGCTGATGGCTCAGAGCCTGGAGTCTGTTTCCGATTCTGTGTCTCCCTCTCTCTCTGCCCCTTCCCCGTTCATGCTCTGTCTCTCTCTGTCCCAAAAATAAATAAACGTTGAAAAAAAAAAATTAAAAAAAAAAAAAAAAAAAAAGAAGGTCTTTAACGGCTTCCGGTCTTTCAGTTATTCCTTCCGACTCACTGTGGGGTCGATGAATCTAGACCCCGTGCGGACGGTTCTTTTCGCTCTGTTGTTTGCACTTCCTGTTTCTCGGGATCCATCGTTACCTTCTTGGGTCAGTCTGGGGTGCTTGTTGTTGGCTTGTTGTTGGCTGGGGTGCTTGTTGGGTCAGTCTGGGGTTTTTGTTGTTGTTGTGCTTCTCCTTACCATTTCTGCGTCTTTCTGTCACATCCGTCCGGCCTGGCGCATCGCCACCAGCCCGTCGGGCTTTGTATCTTCCTCACAGGTCCACATCATTCACTTTCAACCCGTCTCTGGTGTGTCTCGTTCCTCGTATTACCAGTTCTACTTGGATTCCCTGACAAGTACTGGGTTTATTTGAATTTTTCCAATATCGAAATTTGCTCGCTATCATACTTTTTCTTTATTTTACCCCGCTTTTAAAAATTTCCTCTCATTCGATGTACTAGTTGGAAAGGTATGGAATATTTTCATTTTTTCTTAGCGAGCGGGGGAGGGACAGAGAGAGAGAGAGAGAGAGAGAGAGAGAATCCCCAGCAGGCTCCACGCTGTCAGCACGGAGCCCCACGTGGGGCTCGAACCTACGAACTGTGAAATCATGACCTGAGATGACATCAGGAGTCAGATGCTTAATTGAGCCACCTGGGCGCCCCGGAAAGGTACATATTTTTAAATGTAATTTCTTTTTTTTTTTTTTTTTGGATTTTTAAGTATAATCTCTATTTCAGTGGGCGTGCTTCATACTTTGACTCGCACAACAAAGTTTGGATTTACCAGCTGTGTTTCCTCCCCTGTGATGCAGATACCACAGAGCGCGTAGGCTCCGCGCCCTCCTTGTCCAATCGGCCGTGCGCTACTCGCTGGGTCTTAGCTGCGTCTTGCCGCAGCCTCCGCCGTGGCCCGTTACGACTGCCGCCGTGACGTCGTCCCTCAGCATCGTGTGCAGAACCACGTTTACAGCTCCTGGGACCAGAGTCGGTGTGCTCCCCTTCCCTCTGGTTTTATTTTTCTTCTTCTTTAAGAACAACTTTTAGAAGCTCTTCCTTTGAGGGCTCAAGGTCTCATTCTGGGCCTGAAATTTCCCTGATGTGGCTGTCGCCCTGAAATGGCGCTTTGCCTGGGAACAGCCTTGGACGGACAGCGGCATCCCCGAGACGCTCAACGTCACCTCCCGGGTCCTGCTGTCCTGGTCACAGCTCCTTCACCTTATGTTATGTGTGAGCGTGCCTCACAAGCGATAGCACCCGGTGATTGTGTAAAATAATAACACTGCTTGTAAAGGAAGACGCCTCAGACTTAATGAACTACGGCGTTACCGACGAACGGGCTGTGGCCTGTTTCGCTGTCGCAGGCCATCTCTCCTCTCCCTCCCTCTCCCCCTCTTGTCTTTGCAAGTATTTCTTTCCTTGTCTTCCCTTCCTTCTCTCCTTTCATTCTTCCCACGCATTCATATTTTCTGAAGATCCCTGCCGTGCGTTTAAATTTACAAAACGTCCGCCCCCAGAAATTCTGTGTCCGCAGCAGAAAGGCCCTTTCTCCCGTTCTGCCTTTTGCAAGAACGTTACCATGTTCCGTGGGCGGAAATGTGGGGCTGGGTGACTCTCCGCTGTCGGGACGGTCAGCAGAGTCCCTGGCCTCCACTCCCAGACGCCGCGGCCCCCCACAGCTGTGACACTGTGTCTGCAGACTCCCCCCCAGAGAGCCACTGCACTGGACCACGCTCCGCACTCACTGAACCCTCCCACCGTCCCGTCCTGGGCGCTAAGTGTGTGCTCAGCGCACGCTCTCCAGTGACAGGCACAGGCCATACGTGCGTCCAGGAGCGCGTCTGTAGGAAGAATGTTCCCTGTTTCCCTTAGCTTGTGACTCACCTGCCTTAGCTTGTGACCGGAGGCTTCTCGTTTCCAAAAATGGGGGGTGAAAAACAGAAGTAAACGCCATTTTCGAATGTCTTCTTGCAACCTAATTCTTTCGAGAAAATTCTCCCACTTTTCCCAAAGACTTCTTCCGGGCTGTCTTCGTCCTGCTGTCGGGTTTCCTACCGCTCCATCCACGTTTCCGGGACACGGGACCTCGGAGAGCAGAGTCCGCGGCAGAGGTGCGGAGGGCGGGCTCACCCACAGCCACGAAGGGGAGCAGGGCCACAGCGCCCAGGCTGGGGCCGCCCCTCACCGCACGCCGGCGAGAGCCACGGCTGGGTTTGGATGGACGGGCTTTTTGTCGGCGAGAGTCACTAGTGTGCAGACTGGCGTTTCAGATCTGCACACAGGAAAAGGGCATTTGCTCGTGTACCAGACGCATCGAAATCAAGGAGAGGATAAGCGGAAATTAGCTCCAGATGAACAGACGTGACTAAAATGCAGAAGGAAGTAAAGGTGAGTACGGAAGACAACTCGGAAGCAATCGCAATCTCCACCCGTGCGTCTGTCTATGCGTCTGCGTCCCTCTCCACTTTGACAGCAAAAGCAAGAGAGCCGACAGGTCACTTGAGAGCCTCCGTGAAGTCAGCCCAAGCCCTTCAGTTCAAAGGTCACCATCAGGGAGCTGCCCGACTCCCTAACCCTCTCGCGTTTCCAGGGAGCCTGTGTTTAAGGCAAACAGAAGGACCGGAGCCAAGGGCCATGGGGAGAGTCACGGGGGCTGGGGGATGATGGATGTGTTTACGGGACCCCTGACCCCCTCCTGCCCCTGCGGGTGGAGGTCACAGCTGCGAAGGTGATTTCATAAGGCCCCTCCCTGCGGTGACCTGCCCTCACCCCCTTCCCACCCACACCGAGTCATGTCCTGGCACATCTGTCCTGGGAGCCCTCGTGGGCGAGGCGCGTGGGGACGCCACGCTGGACGGCCGGCTGCGCTCCCCAGGCCTCAGGTTACAAGATACAAGTTTGTCTTCCTCTGTCAGCTGCTGACCCGGGGCCAAGGATAAGGCAGCACTGAGTGTCCGTCTTCAGGAATAAATGTCCCTGCAGCAGGGGCGGGCGTATGGGATAAGAGGCAGGTGAAGGACTGGGCGCCCGGGCCTGGGGGGGCGGCCGGGCCACATGGCCCAGCGGTGACGGCGCTGGTGTCCCGGGTCATTCTCTGGGCTGTTTCTCCAACTGCCCGGAACGGCTCCAATGGCCAACAGCTGTGTGCGAGGCCACGCCAGGGACTGACCCACGGCAGTCACAAAAACAAGTTGTGTCAACCCAAAAATGCGTGATGTTTCAAGAAAAACATCTACTGGCAAGTGGTTGTCCCCACAGTGTTAATGCTTCTTGTTCTCAAGTATTTTAATGTGCTTTTCTCTCCCCAACCTCCTTCAGCACCGGCTTCACCCACGGCCAGAGGCATCGCTTGTAACTTCCAAAGCAGTGTTTTATTTAAAAAAAAAAAAAAATTTTTTTGTTTTTTTGCTGTTAACTTATTTTTGAGAGAGAGACAGAGCGTGAGTGGGTTGGGGGCACAGAGAGAAGGAGACACAGAATCCGAAGCAGGCTCCGGGCTCCGAGCCGTCAGCCCAGAGCCCGACGCGGGGCTCGAACCCACGAACCGTGAGATCATGACCTGGGCCGAACTTGGACGAACAGACTGAACCCCACAGGCACCACCAAAGCAGGACCCTAAACCTTGCGGTGGAACAAGGGTATCAGAGGCAGAACCTGGGAGGGAGGGGCCAGACCCAGCTGGCGTGCATGACCCCCACCTGCTGGGGACGGGCAGGGGCTCGTAGGTCTGACCCAGGAGGGGTCCGAGACCAGCCGGGCCCGCAGGGTGGACATTGCCAAGTCCCTTAACTTTGCACACGCTCATCTTCCTGGTTCAGAAAACGAAGATGGCGGCCGTTTGGACACAACTGATAAAAGACAGCGGGCCTGTTGCCCACGAAGTGAGGATCTGTTGCCACCCACCCTGGTTTGTATGTGCAAAGCCCCAGGTTTCCAGACCCGCGTGTATCGATGCTGTCCCCGGTGTTTGTCATTTGTGCACCGAAATAACAAAACACTCGCAGGACAGTTAATCCCCCCAAACAAATACGGTTTCCAACATTGAGTCAAGGACGAGGTTTTACAAACCCTTGCGCTGGTCTTCTGCATCAGGTAACAATGAGGGGCTTGTTGTTTGGGGGACGGCACCCTTGTGAGGGTTTCGCGCTGAGCAGGGTGCCGGTTGGTGCAGGAGCCCAGCCCCCGGGGGCGCTGTCCTGCCTTTCTGATCCGCGCAGGGACGCTTTTGAACTGGCAGAGGTTTGCCTGAAAGGCCCAGTTGTGTTCCGTCTGGTTGTTTTCAGAGCCGGCTGGGAAAGAGATCCGTGTAGATCGGGTGCCGAGAAAGCGGGAGGCGCGCCTGGTTTCACTTTCTAACCCATTCAGCTTGGTCTGGAGAAGCGGTTTCCTCTCTGGGTGAGGCACCGAGGACCTGAACGCCCGCTGCGTCCCGACACAGGTGCCCAGGCCTCTGCGGGGGATCCGTGTGAGGGAGACTGGAGGGGGTGAGAGGGGTGGCACCCTCCCGCGGCCCCAGGACGGAAGCGGGAGTCGGGATGCACCCTGGGGCCGTCCAGAGCGGGACTCCGGACCCCCAGGGACCCCCGCCCCCCACCCCAGGCCTGCACCCTGTCACATGTCGGCCCAGCGTACAGAGCTCTCAGCCTTCCTTCTCCCCAGAGGAGAAATGGGGGCCGCTATGGACTGAGGGGGACGGGATGAGGGGACCCAGCCTGAGCCCAGGGGGCACGAAATCCCACCCAGTTAAAACCTGCTGCCTGAGAGCCCGCAGCCCCTCTGCCGTGCGGAGGAACAGCCTGAACCCAAACCCATCGTCCCTACCCCCGAGTCACTGCCAGAATCCGCTGGGTTGGGCGGGCAGCCTGGCAGGGGACATTCGGGCACATTTCCGGGCCGTGTGCTCCGACTGGCCTCAGGGGGACATCAGGGGAGCAAGAGGTAGACTGTCTCCACGTCCGCCTCGGGGGGGGGGGGGGCTGCTTGAACTGGGCTGAGAGAGCGGCTTGTCGCTTGTGTTTATTCTGTGTAGCACCTGCTGCTGGCGGGGAAGGGGGGTCGTTCGCCTCCACAAAATACAACATGTCACGCGTGATGGGTCCACCTTTCGGGATGTTATCTCGTCTGCAAACCCAGCAAACTGAATCCCGCGCTTAGCATTTCTACCTGTGGCTGAAGAGGTCTTGGGTCTCTGGGAGTTTCTTGTAGACAACGGTGCCCACCCTGCCAGGGTGGAGATTTCTGCTGTTCCTGAGAAAAGGTCCCTCCTGTTGGGTGTCGGGGCCCCGCAGTGGGCTCTGGGATGGACGTCCGTCCCTCTTCTGATCCTCCAGCGTCTTCCCCTCCACACTCCGGGGACCCGCGGGAGGGGGCGGTCTTCACGGTCAGTGCCGTGACGACAGAGGGGCGGGACGCAGCCGTGGCTAATCACAAGGGCCTCACCAGGACCTGGGCCTCGAGCAAGCGACCCGACCCCAGGTGCAGCCGGGACGAGAGGTGTCCTGCTCGGTCATCTCCGATTAGTGGGCCTCACAAAGGGAAAGAAAGTTGGCAAGGTGAAAATCAGCACACGGGTCAGCCAAAGTTAGGAGATATTAGGAATCCAAATTAGTAACCTGGAGACCAACGAAGTGCGCCTCAGATGTCCCAGGAAATGGACAAGTTAACAGGTTTGGCCTTTTCGTGACATGGGATACTCAGACGATCCAGATGCTACAAAGTTAATTCGACCAGGATGGCAAACGAGACGCAAACAAATGCAAGAAATCACGATAAATTGAGACTCGCCTATTTAACATCCTGCGTAAGTAGATCTGGGCTTCATTGCTGTACACGGCTCCCACTCTTAGGTTAAAAGGCAAAGTAAATAGTAATCTTTAAAGCGTCTATCGCACATAACGCAAATCTTTGGTAACTGCTCTGATGTTCAAAGGCAGAGAAACATGGAAATGAACTGTTCGATTCCTCGAGGGGCTCAGTTCACCCCTGGATTTATTTTACTGTAACTCATCCGGTGTGGATTATCCCTGACTACATAACCTTTCAAAATTAGGGTCTCGTGATCTCATCACCAAAAGGCTTTGAAATGTCTCCAGGATTTCTGTCATTTGGATCCCGAAAAGCCTGCACTGGCCTTGACCCACGTCATTCCCTCCTGTCACGTGCCCACCGAGTTCACACACACTCTTATCCCCGAGCCCTGGAGGCTCTCATGGCAAAAAAGAAACACCCAGCAGCTCTTTATAGTGACCTCTCAGGTCTAAGCACAGCCACAGAGAGCAGGAGGGGGACCTGGGGACTGCGGGGACCCCAAGACTGTGTTATAGGAGACCCCGAACTGTATTGAGGGGACCCAGGTCTGTAGTCTAGGAGGCTCAGGGACTAATATAATAGGGGACGATGGGACTGTGGGGACCCAGGGGCTGTATTATAGGGACCCCAGGACTGCAGGGCCCCCAGGACTAGAGCAGCCGTGAAAGCCCCTCATCCTTGGAGTGTCTACAGTTACATCTACACTGTAAGGAGAAGACAGTTCGTCCATGAAGCCGGCCAGCAGACCCGACTTGGCAGTGAGTGCCTGTCCTCTGAGATCCAGTCTGTCCTCGGGTCCAAGCACATTGCCCCTCCCCCACCCGCGGAGGTGCCCCCGCAGTGCAGAAGGTCCTGGCTTGTGTGGTGTAAACGCAGCCCGGGCAAGTCTGAGGCTCTCAGCTGCAAACAGCCGGCAGCGAGGGACAGTCCCCTGATGCAGAGCGCCCTGCGGGAGGGGCTTCGGCTTGGGTCCCGAGACCCCGCGTCTGGCACCTGTTTGCGGACCCTGCCCAGTTTAGACTCTCGCAGAGATTAAGATTTCTAAAGTTAAACAGTCGATTGAGCAGGATCGGGTTTGGCCCATCGTATACGTTAAAGATTAATTGCGACCCAGAAGGACAAACATTCTGCAGTGCAGCTGGGGGCCGTGCGGTGGGGGGTCCTCACACACTTCCTGGAGGTGCCCGCCCGCTGGTGCCCATCCCGTCCGCTCCAGGCCTGCGCTCAGGGGCTGGGGCTACTTTCCCAGGAGAGCCGGCGGTGGTGGGGTCTCTGACGGGAGAATGTCATCATCCTCTGCTCCACGTGGCCCTCGGCCATCAGAGCGGGAGGGCGCAGGGTGAGGGGGGCTGACCGGCTCTGGCCCGGACAGGACTTCTTCACCGCACCCCCCCCAACCCCTGAGAACGCTCCAGAGCCGTGCAGCTTTGTGCTGCAGGACGAGACCGCCACCCCCAGGCTGGCTGTGCTGGGGAGCCTCCCACCGCCCGGGATCAGGGTTCGGAGCCAAGACCATCAATGGAGGGGAGAGAGAGAGGAGGGGCCCCCACGGTCCCATGTTTCTTCTCCCTTTGGATTCGTGGAGACAGTTGGATGAAAATAAAACCCCAGAGAGCGAGTTCCATGCTGAAGGACGCCCAGAAAGGAGGAAGGCCGGCAGCGGGGGCCCCAGGGCCAGGCTCCCGGTGCGGCCACTGCCCTTCCCAGGGCTGTGACCCCACCGCACCCTGATGCCCCGCCCAACCAAGGCCGAGGCCTGGGGACACGGCTGGCGCACAGCAGCGGCCCGAATGGGGACCCCACGCCCCCCAGCCGCCCCGCATCTGGTGCGTCCTCTAATTTTCCGGGTGGGAGAAAAAGCTACCTAAGCTGCAACACGCACGTGGACTGAACCACTGGGAAGGAGCAGGGGGGTCTCCTCGTTCCAGAAGCCGCGGTGGGGGGTCCCCAAGCCCCAGGCACGGGACCCTGGCATCCGCCCAGAGCGGCTCAGCAGGGCACGGCCCCTCGGACGTGGCTCGTGCCTCACCTTTTATGGCTGCAAAATCCATCCCGGCTAGGAGCAGTCCACACAGAAGAGCGTGGATGTCGGTGAAATGGTGTGGGTGGAAAATGAGAACAAATAGAGAAAAAGCCGTGCGAATTACACCCGGCATTTATCGGTTGCAGGCAGGCCCGCGAAGAAAGAAGTCGTAATTGCAAAAATGTCTAAACTGTTATTATATAAATAAGGGATTTCCAGGAACTGTCTTCTTCCTCTTCAGAGCTGCACGGACTTGCTAATTTGACAGAAAAGCCTCGTTGGGAGGCTTAATGCACGCTTGTTAATGGGTCTCGGCTCGTACGGAAATTCAACACACAGTTTCTCGTCGCCGTACCCCACCTGGCATGTAATAAATAGTGAATCTCACCTAACGCATTAAGACAAATGAAGGTAAATTAAGCTTTGTGCGTGGGAGGGTCTCATACGTTTCTTTTTAAAAAGTGTGCCCGATAAAATGAGAAATCTTGGTGCTAGAAAGGCCTGGAAGGCACCGGCCTCACGCGTCCCCACACTGATCGGGGGCCAGCCCCGGCAGCAGGTGCAGCCGTCTCTGTAGTTGGGTCTCTCGTCAGCCCGGCCGGTGGAACAGAGATGCTCCCGGGCGTCCCTGTGGCTCGCAGACAGGGGCCACCTTGAAATCCTCCCAATGGCAAAGCAGCAGCTGTGGAAGGCGGCCGGCCACCCTCGTGGGGATCGGGTTGTGCGGCTTCTGGAGGAGAGCAGAGGGGGCTGGGGGCCCGGACCCCTGTCCCCCCATCCCGGGCAGAGTCACACAAAGCCCAGTGGGCCTCCTCCATTCTGACTCCGTAACAAAGTTTTAACAGAATAATCTGCACCCAGAGAGGGTGACGGCGGCCAAACATGAGGGGTTGAAGGGTAGCAGGGGAGAGGAACGGGGTCACGTATCCTCACGCGGACCCCTGGTGTCCTCCCGTGTCCCCAGCCCCCACACCCGGACTCCCCAGCTTCCGTGAGCTTGTCCCCAGGCAGCGTGTCTGCGCCGAGAGATGGCTGCTGGGGGCCCGGCCCCTCCCCCCAGCCCGAGCCCGCACCCCTCCCGGCCCTGCCCCCGCTGTGCTCCAAGTGTCCCCTTGTTGCACACCTGCGCCCGCAAAGTATTTCAGTCCTCAAAGTCAGACGAAGCGCCCTCTCCTTTGTTTCAGTTTGCATCTCCCTAATGATTAATCAAGTTGGGTGCCCTTTCCTGTAGTTAGTGGCTGTTTGGATACTTCACGATGGTTCAGCCCAGAGGATTTCCCAAGGGCGGGCTGTGGCCAGCGTTTTCTCAGGTCAATACCGGCATGTGACATCCCTCAAGGAGCTAACGCCTGCGACAAAGGCCCGCCCGCAACACAGGGACCCTCCACCCCTCCCGCGTCCCCCGCCCTCCTCCCCTGCATCTGCCGTGACCCCACCTCCCGCCCTCCTCCCTCGTCTCCCAAAGTCAACAGGGTCTGGAGTGTCAGGAGGTGAGGACTGTTTCAGGGTCTCAGTTAATGGGAATTCTCTGCCTCCGGAAAAAAAGGACAAGCTACAACACAGAGGTGCAGGGAGGCCGTGGGTGCTGAACGGAGGACACATCTGGGGGAGAACGTGGGCCCCACATTCACCCTCCTCCTCTGTGCAGTCACTCGGGAAGGACAGGGCGCAGCTCCCGGCCCTCCCCTGCTCCCGTAGGCCGGCGCCCGCCCTGAGAGCCCAGGTCGTCCTGCCCAGCGTCCTTCCAGATGCTTCCTTCCACAGCGTTTGGGTAAATGTAGCAATCCTTCCCATAACAGATGCCCCAGAGCCTAAGTAAGCTGGGAGGGCACAGGAACGGGGGAAGTCAGACAAACCCCCCCCATCAAGCTGCTGTATCACGTGGATATTTTCTCATTCACTTGAGGTGGGAAGTTCTAGAACGTTCCCACAGACCAGTTTCTACAGGCGCAAATGAGAGGATTCCAGGACCGGGGAGATTCAGAACACGACAAACTGAGAGCCGGTGGGGATGAATGGAGGCAGTGCACAGAAGAGGACAGCGGTCCGACCCCCGTGGGCACGAGGCTGCCGTGCACCACCTGGACAGCCGTCCCCTCCGGTTTCCTGCTCACACGCGCCCCCAGCTGTCTCCCAGGTCATCCTCAGAGAGGGGCGCACGGCCGCGGGGGGACCCACAACATGACCAGGGAGCACCGGAGTCCTCACGTCCGGGGTGCCGGGCTTTGGGAGAACCGGCCGCTAACCCAAGGATCTGGACGGTTACGTTAAATCCAAAGGAGCACTGGAGAAGATGGGTTTTTTTGTATGAAAGTGTCTTGTTTTCTCACGTCAGCCGTTTGGGGAGACCTCGTCCCTTCTTCCCCAAGTGAATTAGCGTCTCTGTAATAACACCTAACGGCCCATATTGGGTAGAGAGTCAAGGACAGTACCCTTCATCAGCTCCGTGGAACATTCCACGAGTTTACAACTGTCGCCCTAAGGGATTTCAGGGTCTCACACGCACACATCTGGACGCTAACAATGAGCAGAGGGCAAGGTTACCTTGAGTGCATCCAGAGAGCAGTGCTGGACGGGGTGGAAGAAATAAAAAGTGTTGCTAAAGTGGAGAGCGCCTGAGGGAAAATATGTCCTAAAGTTCAGTTTGTGAGTTGCAAAAAAAAAAAAAAAAAAAAAAAAGTCGTAAAGTTCAGTTTGTGAGTTGCAAAAAAAAAAAAAATGTCGTAAAGTTCAGTTTGTGAGTTGCAAAAAAAAAAAAGAAAATGTCGTAAAGTTCAGTTTGTGAGTTGCAAAAAAAAAAATGTATGTTTCAAAAATGTGCTGCTGTTCTCCAAGCGTGACTCCGCGGATCCAACCTCCTCGGCCGAAGGGCGTGAGCGCCTCCGGATCCCCCACAGTCTGTGCACGGAGAAGCTCTGTTTCTAAATGTAGCTGCGGGAACAGCAGCTTTTCTGAAGCTAAGCCAACACTCATTTGCTCCGTTACAAGAGATGCGAGCAAATGAGAGTTTGTAGATCAGGCTTTCTTTTCAGCGGTGGCAGGCTTATTTGGTTTTCATAATGCCTCAGGAACAGGGGACTGCCCTGTGGGTACCACGCTCCCCAACACCTAAGCCTGTGGGTCACAGGCATCAGCGAGCCTCACCCGGGCGGGGGTGGATCACGCCCTGGAGCCCGGGGTTCCCCACGGTCACCGCCTGAGGGTACCCCCTGCAGCCGCACCTGACGCCCCGGCTGTGCATCTGGAAATGAGCCTCTGGGGGCCTCGTGAGGTCGGTCAGGCCCCAAAGCCTGAGACCGCGAGGACCGAAGACCGGACGGGACACAGGCCCGGACGGCATTGGCACAACTCGGCACGGACGATTTGGACTTCTGTCGCTTGGAAAGCGGCGGGGAGCTCGGCGTCTGGGTTTTTCTCCGCGTCTGCCGCCCAGCCCTGCGTGTACGTGACATACTTTTCAGTGCAAGGAAATCAAGGGCCCACATCGCGACGTGATAACTCACCCAAGACATTTCTTAAGAGATTTTTATTCTCACCTTACACCCCACCGGTCACACCTGCCAACTGGGGAGCTGCACCTAAATGCGGAATCCACGCGTGAGGTGGGCCCTGAATGCTGACAAAGGGCACACTGTGCTCACCCCGGGGGCCTCTTGGGAGGAACTAACGTCTGCCGTGGAGGCTCCAACGTGTCAGTGAGTGTCGGGATGGGAGAGGGTCTCGCCCCCGCCTGGTGAGGGCAGACCCGGGGCTGGCGACCGTCAGCCCACCAGCCCCGCGAAGAGGGGACCTTGGCAGGACAACACTGCCACTCCAGCCCAGGTTAAGTGTTAAGACTGGTGTGAACTCTTAGAGGCTCCCGGGGAATAAATAAGTAAGAGCCTCTCAAGTTTCCCCCCGGGGAGAAAGCAATGCGCCCTGGGAGGGAGGTCGCTGAAGGTCAAGAGGAATCAGGGAAAAGCCCTTCCGTGGGGCCTGCAAATGTTTGTGCTAAATAAACATTTTAAAAGTCGAAGATCCCGAGAGCAGCCATCGGCCTCCTTTCTGAGGACAAATTAGCCTCTGTCGTCTACAATTTGTTCAGCAGGACGTGGCCTTTCCAGACTCCATCAGGGCCGGGAGACAGAAGTTAATGAGCCGACCGAGAGTCCACTCCCAGCGACAGACCACGCGGGGTCACACGGAATGCCTTCGTGAGACGATTCCCTGCAAGGGTGCAGAAAAGGACAATTCTAAAGAGGGAAGCTGGATTTTTCAGGTGAGATTTTCCTTTGAGCTCAAGAGAAGGCTCGCGATCACGGTAATTTATTTAAAGTCAGCCTTAATTTTTTACGTTAGGACAAATTACCTTCATGTGTGAAATGCCCTGTGTTTTGAGAGTTGCACCTGTTTTAAAGGGTTCCCAAGCCCTCCGGCTCTGCCCTCCAGCGGGGCCCTGGGTTATTCAGCCACTGTGGCCGCGAGGACTCGGTGGCTCGAGGTGCCCAGAGGCGAGGCGGCCTGGCGCCGTCCCTGCAGGTGATTCGTCCACCCGCCTCCTCTGCAGACGTGTGGACGGCGAGCGGCGGGGACCAGTGTCACCCGGCTCGGCGCCCTGACCTCAGCAGTGCCCAGATTCCCCGGGCGGGGAGGGCCCACACCCCTCGCCCACCACCTACATGGACGGAGCCCCACTGCTTGCAAAGGGCCCACGCGACGGCACGTGCTCCCCTGGTGACCCGACGGCACCAGGCGCTGACATTTCCTGCCGAGCCCCTCAGACCCCCCGGAGGAGGAGGTCGCTTCATTCAGAAGCTTTCCCTCTTTCCGGAGCCCCACTATCTGCAGATGAGGGTCCGAGGCCTTTGAGTAGAGGTCAAAACGCATTTTGGTGGCTGCCCCTCAGAACACGGGGTTATTCGTTATTTTTTATTGTAAGTAGAAACAGGGGAATGAAGTTTCCCATGAAGGGCAGCTGGTTTTGCAAAACACGCATGGAGTGCACATATTTATGTGGGAACCGACGGCAGACGAGGTCAAGTGCGTGAAAACAGATGAAAATCGCGGATGGGTAGGAGGCCGAGGAAGCCGCCACACCCTCCACCACGTCCACCATCACCGTGGCGGCTTGCGGCAAGGCCACGCTCGGGAGGAGAGCAGAGGCACCCAGCACAGACAGCCCTTGGCCCTTCCAGGGTAACGTGTCCCTCCAGGCCCGCCCCCACCAGCCCCCGTTCCCTCGGGCCCCTGCACGCCCAGCACATGCCGGGTGACAGGCCTGGCCCCTCGCTGATGGGGCCGGGAGGTGTGTGGGCGCCCAGAGCCACCTGGCCGTGGCCGGAGGGGGAGAGCCACCGAACGAGGGCTGTGTGGGCCCTGCTGTCCCGAGAGCCTGGTTCTGACGTCTGTTTACACGTCAGGAGCTGCCTCACCTGCAGGAGTGAAGTCCGTCTGTCCAACGGGCATCACAGGAAGGGGGGAGAGGCGGTCTGTAAAGACAGGTGATGGGCTCCCGCTCTGGGGACAGAAGGACGCTCGGCCCCCTGGGCCCCCGTCCGACAGCGTCTCCCCCTTCCACTCCTCTCCCCCACCCCCGGCCTGCAGCAGCCCTGCAGCCCCCGCTCCACACGACCCCACGGCCCTTCCCTCCACCTCCCACGGCCAGCCTTCCTGTGTGCTCAGGGCGGAAGTTCCCGAGAGCCTGGCTGGCCCAGCGAGCATTCCTGGGACGAGGGATGAGCAGGGGGCATCTTGGATCAAAGGACACCCCTCGAGCTGATCAGAGTCAGTGGGGAAGCAGCGTCCAGTGCTTTGGGGCAAGGGACTCTGAAAAAAGTCTTGTACAAATATCAAAACATCAGACAGAATAGATGCACCGGCCGGATGTTATTGTCAATCTTGATGAGAATACAGGAGGAATTTTCAGTGGGTCACATTAGTCTACAATAGAGTCCTCACCTGGTGAGGCTGGGCGGGGATTTGATGGTCTGAGCCAACCGCCCGTGATCACCTGAGACATCTGGGGTCACGGCGGGGACTTGTCTGAGGAGCCACCGCAGGCTCGCACCAGAACCGGAGGGAGCCTCACGCCCTCGACGGACAACCCGGGGGCTGCCCTCCACTACCGACAGCCGGCCTGCGGGGATGCAGAGGCTTCCAACATTCCGTCAGCTCTCCGCGTAGGACTCCTGAGATGAAAATCATCGTTCAGGGTTTTTTTAATCACCAATAATGAAAGTTAACAAAGTGGCAATATGGAATTGTGATGGGTAATTTTGCGTCAACTTGACTGAGCCAAAGATATCCAGGTGGCCAGTAGAGTGCCTGGTGTCTTTGTGAGGGTGTGTTCCAGAAAGTTGACCGCGTAAGGAAGAGGGTCTCGTCCGTGCCCGTGGACCTCATCCAACCCTTTGAGGGCCTGCACACAACGAAACACAGAGGAGGGGCGAACCCGCCGAGACGCCCCCTTCTCCTGCCCGTGGGCACCAGTGCCCTGATTCTCTGACCTGACTCAGACCAGGACTGACACCAGGCTCCCCCCGTTCTCAGGCGCTGGGGCTCAGACTGAAACCCACCACTGGCACCCCCGGGCCTCCGGCTTGCAGGGGGCAGATCGTGGGACTTCTCGGCCTCCGTAACCACGAGCCAGTTCCTGTAATAAGTCTCTCTTATGTACCTTCACATACGTCTCTCCAGACAACATGAGAACAGCCCCATGTTACCCAAAACCCTATAAAATGTAAACGTACAAATAACCGCATGTTAAGGCACAAAGAACACTTGGGGAGCTGATACAATTAAATGGTTCTGTTGGACTGTAGAAAGTATCGTTATCTCACATCGCTTCTGCTCTTGTCTGTCTCTGGGCCGCTAACAAAGTCCACTCTCCTTCCCAGGAGGAAGGCGGTTCCAGAATGCAGAAAGGAGGCATGCGAACTCACAGCCCCAGCGCTGCCGGGCGCGATTTGAACGTGTTCCCTCACTTGGGGGCGCCCGTCTGCGAATGCGGTCAATGCCGGTAACCACCTCGAAGACCGTCGTGTTGATAACCTGGCACGTACGCGTCACTTAGCGTGTAGAAAGTTAAGACCTAAATGACGTGAGTTCCCACTGTTTAGGATACGCTCGCCTTCAGTGCGGGGGACGGTCATCTGTGGGCATTCAGTAATCTTGTGCTCACACTTGCCATCAGAGACATCAGAGACTCAAAGAGCTCATGTGTTGAGGCCTAAGAATTTTGACTTAAAATTCACTCACCCTTTTGTGTTTGTCGTCATGACACTTTGGCACGGTCACTGGGCGACTTTTATCTTCCGCGTTGGCGTTGCCCTCCAGTGTGGGACAGGCTGTCTCTCTGTGCCTGCTCCCCTTTGCAGCCTGTCAGGAGGGGACAGGGCAGGGCAGCCAGGGGTGCACCCCCGCCCCTGGGCAGGGCTCGGGGGCGGCTGGGGACCCGGTTGTCCCAGGGGCCTGGGCGACAGAGACCCCTGCCTGGTGTCGGATTCACAGAGCAGCGCGCCCTGCTGTGAGCTCAGACCCCTAGATGTCAGACACCCTCCAGGGCGAGTTTAGAGAGAGCTTCTGTCATCATCGATGCTCCGTCCCTCCCCACAGTGGTCGCCTGTAAGGTCCCCACCTGTAAGTGCCTGGCGGTACCCCTGAGGGACATGCCCTGCGGTGCTGGGGGGACCCTTCTCTGCATCGCACTGGCTCCCCTCCCTCCGCCCCCGACCACTCAGGCCTCCCAGGGCGCTCTGGGCTGGCGTGGGGCTTGGGTCGCAGCCCAGACACGCTGGGACACTTCTAGAGAAGCGTGGACAGAGTGCTGTCGGCACCCACGGGGCCGCCTGGGGAGGAGCACAGGACGGGAGGTGCGGCGATGATTTCCAGCCTCGGGGACACTTGGCTTAAACAGACCCTGGAAAATGAGAGCTTGTGGGCGACACAACCAGCAAGTGCCTGTGCTGTGTTTCGGGGCCGTGTCTGTGCTCTTTCCCAAGACCCAACCCTCTCAGGGCAGACGTCGGGAAAGAATCGAGTCCACGGTGCTCAGTGGTGCTGGTCCTGCCCAAACGGGAACTGGACAGACCAGGGGTCCCAGAGACGCCTTTAGGTAAACGCCTGACGAGGTGGGGCTGGTTTCGGTCCGTGGGGGCTGCCGTGACGTCTGCCGTCCCTTCTCCGCCGGCTCAGGGTGTGCGCCAGGAACGCCTACAACCCACCAAGGAAGAATTAACAAAATAACGTTCCGGAGGATTTTTCTGGAACCAGAGCTCAGGTGCCCTTCGGGGGACCCAGATCCTTACTGATCCTACAAGTTCTGGTTGGGTTAAGGGTTGTGTTATGTGTTCAGCCAGGATCCAGGCTGAGTGTGAACCAGGAGCCTGGGGGTGCTGGAGTCGCTCACACAGTGTGACATTTCATCCTGGGCTGTATATCCTGCTCGCCTGCCGTAGAGGACGTGTGTGGTCAGACGGCCCCACATCCCTCCTTCAGGAAACCGGTCCTCCCCTCCCCTCCCCTCCCCTCCCCTGCCCAGGGCTGCACCCTGGTGCAGCCTCCAGGATGGCCGGCCGGCACCCACCCTGGCGCTCAGCTCACAGGCTCCATCACAGTGGCCACAGCAGTGTGACCCGGGCTCGGGCTGCCAGGACCCCCCCCCCCAACCGTGCTGATGGCTTGAGTGAACTTGCTGGCAGAACTCAGGGTCTCTCGGACAGACATTTTCAGGATAAAGAAGAGAAACTTCTTTCCCTCGGGTCACTAATCTGGAATCATGTACACCAGAGTCATTAGTGACGTGGAAGGAAACTGAAGAATGAAGCCAAGCAGAGACTATATGAGAGAGGAATGGAGTGTGGGGAGGAAGCAGGGAGGAGGGAGAGCAGGGAGGAGGGAGAGCAGGGAGGAGGGGGGAGGGGGAGGAGGGGAAAGGGAGGAGGAGGGAGGAGGAAGAAGGGGAGGAGTGGGGGAAGGAGGGAGGGAAGGAGGGGAGGGGAGAAGGAGGAAAGGAAGGGAGGAGGAGGGAGGAGGAGGAGAGGGAAGGGGAGGAGGAGGGGGAGGGGGAGGAGGGGATAAAGGGAAGGCGGAGGGGAAGGGGGGAGGAGGAGGAGGGGGAAATGGGAGGAGGGGAGGAGGGGGGAAGGAGGGGAGGAGGGAGAGGAAGGGGGAGGAGGAGGGGGAAATGAGGAAGAGGAGGAAGAAGGGGGAAGAGGAAGAGGGGGGAGGAGGAAGGGTGGAGGAGGAGGGGAAGGGGAGGAGGATGAGGGGGAAGGGGGAACACTAGCAGAATGTTAACTTACAGACTGCCTTTGGCCGCCTCTGCGGCCGTGTGTCTGTCTGCATGTAAAGCTTCCTGTCTGTGTCCCTGAGAAGTGGGCTGGGAGTGTGGGGTCTAGACGGCTCCAGGGAGTCCTTGGGTGTGGACGGACCAGGCCAGAGAGACCTGAGAAAGAGCAGGCTGAGAAGCTGGATTCTTTCCTCAAGGTTAGGGGATAAAGACAAACACTAAGAAATACTTGAATTACGAGTATGTGAACAAAAAGAAACATCCAGAATAATTGTTCCAAAGACAACTGAAGCTCATCTGTCTTAGTCTTCGGTCGTACGGAGATGAGTCAGCCTGGCTTGAAGCACAGGGTTGGGCGGATGTCTTAGTCCAGGTTCCCTACAGAAGTAGAGGAACAGCAATCCCATCAAAACAACACCAGAATTCTTCACAGAGCTAGAACAACAATCCCAAAATTTGTATGGAACCAGAAAAGACCCAGAAGGGCCAAAGCAATCTTGAAAAAGGAAACCAAAGCAGGAGGCATTGCAATCCCAGACTTCGAGCTATACTACAAAGCTGTAATCGTCAAGACAGTATGGGACTGGCACAAGAACAGACACTCAGACCAATGGAACAGAATACAGAACCCAGAAATGGAACCACAAATGTATGGCCAACTAATCTTGGACAAAAAAGGGAAGAATATCCAATGGAAAAAAGACAGTCTCTTCAGCAAATGGTGCTGGGAAAACTGGACAGTGACATGCAGAAGAATGAACCTGGACCACTTTCTTACACCAGACACAAAAAGAAACTCAAAATGGATGAAAGACCTAAATGTAAGACAGGAAGCCATCAAAATCCTTGAGGAGAAAGCAGGCAAAAACCTCTTTGATCTTGGCCGCAGGAACTTCTTACTCAACACGTCTCCAGAGGCAAGGGAAACAAAAGCAGAAATGAACTATTGGACCTCATCAAAATTAAGGAAACAATCAGCAAAACTAAAAGGCAACCGACAGAATGGGAGAAGATATTTGCAAATGACATATCAGATGAAGGGTTAGTATCCAAAATCTACAAAGAACTTATCAAACTCCAAAGCCAAAAAACAAATAATCCAGTGAAGAAATGGGCAACAGACATGAATAGACACTTCTCCAAAGAAGACATCTAGATGGCCAAACAACACATGAAAAAACACTCAACATCACTCATCATCAGGGAAATACAAATCAAACCCACAATGAGATACTACCTCACGCCTGTCAGAATGGCTAACAACTCAGGCAACAACAGACGTTGACGAGGATGTAGAGAATCATCCTCTGACAAGGATGACGAGGATCTCTTTTGCACTGTTGGTGGGAATGCAAGCTGGTGCAGCCACTCTGGAAAACAGTATGGAGGTTCCTCAAAAAATTAAAAATAGAACTACCCTACGACCCAGCAATGGCACTACGAGGCATTTATCCACGAGATACAGGTGTGCCATTTCGAAGGGGCACACGCACCCCAGTGTTTATAGCAGCACTTTTGACAATAGCCAAAGTATGGAAAGAGCTCAAATGTCCATCGATGGATGAATGGATAAAGAAGGTGTGGTATATATATACAATGGAGTATTACTCAACAATCAAAAAGAATGAAATCTTGCCATTTGCAACTACGTGGATGGAACCGGAGGGTATTATGCTCAGTGAAATTGGTCAGAGAAAGACAAATATCATGTGACTTCACTCATATGAGGACAAAACAGATGAACGTAAGGGAAGGGAAGGAAAAATAATATAAAAACAGGGAGGGGAAAGGAAGAGACTCTTAAGTATGGAGAACAAACTGAGGGTTACAGGAGGGGTGGTGGGAGAGGGGATGGGCTAAATGGGTAAGGGGCATTAAGGAACCTACTCCTGAAATCGTTGTTGCACCATATGCGACCTAACCTGGATGTGAATTAAGAATAAAGATATAGGGGCGCCTGGGTGGCGCAGTCGGTTAAGCGTCCGACTTCAGCCAGGTCACGATCTCACGGTCCGTGAGTTCGAGCCCCGCGTCGGGCTCTGGGCTGATGGCTTGGAGCCTGGAGCCTGTTTCCGATTCTGTGTCTCCCTCTCTCTCTGCCCCTCCCCCGTTCATGCTCTGTCTCTCTCTGTCCCAAAAATAAATAAACGTTGAAAAAAAATTAAAAAAAAAAAAGAATAAAGATATAAATTAATTAATCATTTTTAAAAAATAAAAATAAATTTAAAAAGTAACAACAGAGGTAGAGCCACTAGGATGGGCGGATAGAGGACTGACAGGGAGCTGGATGTTGAGAATGGATTATACGGAATTAGCCCACATAATTAGGGAGCCTGGTAAGTCCGGCATCTACAGTGCGATCCGTCAGGCGGAGACCCCGGAAGGCCAGCGACGCAGGGGCGATCTGAAGACCGGGAAGCCAAGACGCAAGAGAGCAGATGGTAGGGGTCCGGTCTGTGGCTGGTCTGCTGGAGACCTTCCTCTTGCTCAGGGAGGCTGATCTTCTGTCTTATTCAGGCCCTAACAGACTGGATGACGCTCGCCCACGGGACAAAGGGCCACCTGCTTCGTCAGAGTCTACCCACTCTGAAATGTCGCTCTCAGGCAGAAACACGCCCAAGTGGAACACAACATTCGCCATCTCGGTCCACCCTTACCAACCTGGCCCCGAAACACACCCCCTTAAACCAAACCCAATCTCCGAAGAGTGCCAAGGCTCTAATCCCGCCTGACACGATCCCGGCCAACCTAACAGAGCTGCCCTGCGTGCAACCAAAAATGCACCGACCTTTACCCCAGATGGGTGTGTCACATCATCAGTTGGTGTTTACTCCTCCCTTGAAACCCTGGGGCTGAAATACTGACATGAAGTTAATACACCAAATAAGAGAGGGAAGAGAACAAGGATCTTTTAGAACTATGCTTGTTTACCTATTTTTGTAAAATATAAAGCATAGGTTTGTTTCACAGGTTGCACACACAGCCCCAGGCATATCCATGAAAAACTCAGGAGCACCACACGTACAGCCCTCGTTCCCGTACCTGGTATTTAGAGCGCCCTTCGTCCACCACATGTTCTGAGCTCCCTTCGCTTCAGCACTTCGGTCGGTCACGGTTCTCTGCCTGGTGGGGTGACCCAAACCTTCGTTCCCAAAGGGTCTGGGCCATGGGTGGTCCTGCGTGGGGTGGGATGTTGTGGTTTTCCACTGACATTCGCACAGACGCTCTGTAGGGATCTCCCGAGCTCCACACGTGATCTCCCTCAGCTCCGTTGTAGAATCACAGTCCAACGTCCCCGCTGCAGTCAGCCCACACCCGCCAACACCGTAACCCCCGGTGCCTGTTGATTCACAGGCGTGAGGTCTCCCAAGTGGCTGGGAGGCAGTCTTAGCATCCAGTTCAATGGAACCTTCTGCCTCATCTGGAACGAAGACCTCTTGGCCGGTAGAGCAAAGGTCTGGGAACAGGAAGCAGAAATCTGAGGGATGGGTCACTAAAGGTGATAACGAGTGGTGTCACCCCATGGCCGGACAAACCCCGCATTCCCCAAGCAAGCTCCAAAAACAAAGGCATAGCATTCAAGAGAAAGGTTGTAGTGTATTCCCCTCCCGTGCTCGGGGACACAGAGGCGATGTCACGGATCGCTGGAGAAATTAACTTTGAGCTTCTTCCCAAGAAAGTGAGGAGATTCCACCTTTTAAGTACATTTCTAGTTATCTTACGAACTGAGACATTATCATGTAGCTAAACACTGGAGGCCAGAAACTGTAACTCCTCCTATGCCCTCAGTTTACAGACGGGGAAGCTGGGGATAATTGTCCTGCTCAGCGTCATGACATGTTGATGTCGGTGCCGGGGCCAGGACTCAGCACCCCTCACCACCGTCGGAGGACCCCAGTGAGAACTGCTGAATCGTGACCATTGTGCTTGACACGTGCTCCTTATGAAGAAGATTGAAAAGCCAGTTAAAAATCCACACACAGCCTCGATTCCCCCTTTTGTGTTTGTCGAGGAAACACGTCGAAGTTATTTTCAAGATGTAACAGCAGCTCCTGAGGTATCGGGACCCTGAACACTCCCTGACCTATATTATTATCTTGGCTGGGGGCATGCTGCCCCAGGTGTATTCTTATGTCGGCCTTCAGTGCCCTTCCTGCCCCGAGGGAAGGGAATGTGCTTCCCGAGCGGATGTGGGGAGCCGGTCACCAGGTTGCCAATGGCTGCCCGCGGTGTCACCTGGCCATATGCCTTATCTCCTCACAGTGGCCGCTTCCCCCAGACCCCGGGAGCCAGAGGGTGCTCTCTGATGGGGGACCTGGCTGTCACTCGGACCTGAGTGTGAGAGCACCCTCGTTCCCACCGGGACGGAAGCACAGCCGCAGCCCGCAGTGACACGCAGGAAGCCACCATCACGGCACCACGTTCCGGATGCTTCCGTGGGCAACTTCCATGGCGATGGCAGGAGTAACTGCGAAGAGATCAAGACACGGCGAGTTTAAGGACCCTCCAGGATCTCCCCACTAGACAGTGTCGAGCTAGCGCTCGAGTCCAGTTCTTTCAAACCTCAAATCTCAACGTTTTCATCACTGCCTCTTGCATAATCATTACCTGAGCAGCCTCTGAGGTCCGAGCCAGGGGATGGCAGCATTGACATCTTGTGCTTCCCTAAAAAGTCCAAGATGCCAACTTCACGTCTGGGAAGTGCCCCTTTAGGTCATAAAGACTAAAACCTGGGTGACACCGCCATCGTTCCCAGAGCCGCCCGCATTGTGTGGAGCGCAGGAGAGGGGACCCAACACCCACCGTCTGAGTGCACTTCTTTGCTCCACGTCGTCACCAAATGGGAGGAGACCGTGCGGAGGACTCAGTCTTGCTTTGTTCCAGAGAGGATTAAGGTGACCTCAAGTTCAACCCAGTTCCGTAAGTTTGGTACGAGATGGAAACATTAAATAGTCATGACTATGAAATGTTAAAACGACCAGTAGAAATGATGCGACGAGGTCCACGACTTGAAGGAGAAGGTGCCCCTCTCCTCTTGAAGAGCCAGACTTCGGTGTATTTTCATTTTCATTTCTTTTCTTCCAATTCAGAGTAGAGTTCGGGCAGGGGGAGGGGCTTTAATTTTGTATCATCACAAAATAACACGCGAGCACCGTGGAAAGTGTAGAAGGTGCGTTAAACCCAGAAGGAGGCTACGGGAGGCGAGGGGTGTGGAGGCATCTTAGTGTGGCTGTGCAGACGGCACGTGTGGCTGGCTCTCCAACAGCGGTGTGTGTGTTTACAGATGAAGCACCTGATGGTGAAGCCGTTTGAAATTGAGGTTTTCACATAATAGACGTATCAACAACTTCTTCCCCTAAAACACCGGCTTTTGATCTGATAATTTGAAAATAGACTTCCCGATATGCTAGAAATAAACCCAATACAATTTTTATGTTAAAAAAATTTTTTTTAATGTTTATTCATTTTTTGAGAGAGAGAGACAGAGTGTGAACAGGGGAGGGGCAGAGAGAGAGAGAGAGAGAGAGAGAGAGAGAGAGAGAATCCGAAGCCGGCTCCAGGCTCTGAGCTGTCAGCACAGAGACTGGCACGGGGCTTGAACCCACGAGCTGTGAGATCATGACCTGAGCTGAAGTCGGAGGCTTAACCGACTGAGCCACCCAGGCGCCCCAAAGCCATAACGATTTTTGAGGTAATAAGAGGAGAAGAATAAATTAAGGTGAGAAAAGGTCATGGTTTTCGCATGTTCCTCAAACCACACTGCCATTCTGGAACCTGTGTTCGAAAGAGTTTATGGGCGTCAATTTCAACACTTTATGACATTTCGCAGCAGCCAGGGGCCCTGGAGACAGAAAGGAGGCCGGCATTTCTTCCAACAAAACGTCTTTGCTGGGACACAGCTTTCCTGGGGGCGACTCCGCGGCTGGTCAGGTCAGGAATTCCTGAACGGAACCCTGTGTCCTGGGGACGGTGGGGCCGAGGTCAGGGGTCCAGGAGGTGCAGACGCACTCGGGCGGGAGAAGGCCTGCCTCGCTGGGAGCTGGGGCGCCCTGGGTCCGCGCCCGGCCCTGGGAGAGCGGACCGGGCAGACCCTTCCGCGGAGCCACGTCGGAGACTCGTCGCCTTGGTCCTTCCCGCCGCACCGTGAGGGATGGCAGACGGACTGTTGTGTTACCCTCCCCGCCAAATTCGAAAGGTCTGGACGTTACCACGTTCTGGCCATAACACCCAGAGGTACTTGTTTCTAGACTCACACGTCTTTGTCTCTAATACTGAGTGTGCGTTTTCATCCGGACGAGGGGCCGGGGGTCTTGTCACACGCGGCAGAGAAGGAGCCCCTCCGGGGTCAGCGCGTGGCTATGGCCGGCGGGTCCCCATCACGCTGCCCACTGCTGGCCACCCACCGGCCTCCCCCCGCCCCCGGCCGGGGTGCTAGAAGGTACTCAGGGGTATTTGTTCAGTGAAGCTAAAACCCACTGAAGGCTTCAAAAGCAGCCAAGTCCGTTACCGCCCGCGGTTCCTTCCCTCAACCTCCAGCTGTGACCCCACCCAGACGCCTTCCTGATCTCTGTCCCTAAGTGCTCCTCATCCGGAAGCCAGCCCGAGCGAGTCCCTGAGAGGTACACAGCACGCGACTGTCTGGCTGGCGTGGGGCCACTGGGGCCTCCGTTCCCAGCCCTCACCCTGCGGGCCCCCACTCGCCGGGCCTCTGGGAGAGTGAGAGTTGGGGGGATGGCTGTGTTCGCCTGTCTCCCCACTTGGGCGAGCTTTGCACGCGGACCGGCACCACAGGGAGGCCGCCCCTTATGGCCGCCGTTTCAACACCAACGCCTCGTGGCTGTCACGGGAGGCAGCTTCCTGACCCCTTCGCTGGAGAGCCTGACACCCCTTTTGGCTCCCTTTTCTGCTCCAAAATAAAGCGCAGAAGCAGATACACCTCTGCAGCCGTATGTCGTTGACTTCACCCGTGTAGCCACCGAAGTCATTCACCCTGCAAAGCGCATCACGCAAGTCCTGGCCGAACCTGCTGACCTGAGGCTCCAGGCGGGGAAGAGGTGGGCACCTGGACACAGGGAAAGTGGAGGGTGAGGTGGGCAGGGGCAGGCCCCTTACCTGCAGAACCGGGCTCCCGGCACGTGCACTGTCCCACAGCGTCAGTGCCACCTTGAGTCGGACGCCTCGTGGGCGGAGCCTTCTCCTCAGTCACACACCTGCCCTGCCCAGCACACACCTGGCCTGTGGCTCCGTGGGTGCCTACGGAACAAGCGTATTATTTAAATAGTGAAATTATGCACAAGCATTTGGAGTCATTCAATAAACGATCAGGCGGGCTTAGAGCCTGAGTGGTAACGAGCCAGCATCGCTCCACAGAGTGGCATCTGTGACTTTTTTTCTCTGTGTAAACTTACAGCCTGAGGAGAAAACAGTTTCCAAATCCTTCTCCGGCGAGTCAATAACCATCCCTCCAACCGTCACCACGGAGGCTCAGACAAAGCTTCCTCTTATCAGAGAAGCTATTTCGAAATCAATAAGCTTTGAAGGGAGGGGGAGGGGGCAGGCAGGTGATTCTGACACGAGGTCAGCAGGGCTGGAGAACAACAGACACCCTGCCAGTCGTCACCCACAGACAGACACCGGGTGGCACGTCCCATGGCCCCGGGGCCACTGACGGTCAGCGAGCACAGCCGTCTCTGCTGGTCTCGAGGACTCACTTGGCTCTGTGCCCGCCAGACTTCCCAGTAGGTTTGTTTGAGTTCTTTAGAAAAACAAGCTAATGGTTAGTTCTACCCCCAAACCCCAGGCCTGGGGAGGTTTGCTTGTAACAAATAACTACGGGAGAGTTCCAGCCCGTCAACTGTTATTTAGAGGGTTACGACCTGTGCCCGTCTCAAGAATTTGTTTCTACTTGCTGCTCCATTGATGTATTTCCCAAAGAGCATCGCATTTTTCAAATTTTATATTTAAACGTAAACTACACTCCGCGAACTTCATCTGTGACATACGTTGAGGTGACTACGGAACGCAGAGGCACGCCGGCCTCTGAGGGGACAGGGACTTATTTTTCAGTCTGGCGACGGCATCTAGGGCCGTGGGCATCAGGTCCCCGCAGGGCTCTGAGGGCACTGACACAGGGTGCATGGAGCGCGTGAGCACGTCGACGGGGGCAGGGGGAGGCGGTTCTGAATTCTGCCCTCGGCTGTCGGGTTGTGTCCCCAAGAGCACGGTGGGGCCAGCGGATAGCAGGGATCTCGTCATCAGCCTTAACGATAATGGCTCCAGCCAGTCCTTTGGCATCACCGAATGCACTGTGACCGCTTTCCAAAATGTCCCGCCGGTGGGCAGGCGGTAAACCCAGCACCGATGTGGGTCGGCGTATAGAGCCCGGGCCCAGAGTTAACGTCCCGACCTTGCCGAGAAGCATGCCAGGCAAGAGCCACTTACCTCCTGCCCCGGCCCCTCCGTCTGTCCCTGGGAGACCAGGGTCGCTCCTTCGTCCGGGAGCCATTGGGGTGGATGAAAATAATTGCGCTGCTCGCCATAAAGCTGACACGGTACGTAAGCGATGCAGGAAAGCCCCGTCAAACAAATGCCAGACAGACAGACTGGTCATGGACCAGTGGGCAGGAAATAGAGACCAGTGTCTCTGGCCCCGTGAACTTGACCTCCGGATGCAGTCGCGGTTCTGACCGCTGTCATAACCGCCATTCGTGTTTCGGTCACGTCTCGATAAACGAAGGAGCCGAAAACTGACCTAGGTTGGTACGCGTCCAAGGATCTTTGCTTTCCAGAGCAGCTTTCCAGGGATCGATCATTTCCCAGGAAATCGCTTTCAGTCGAGGGATCGGCCCCTTCAGTGACGTTTCTTTCCCACGAATGAACTACAAAATCTTCCTGTCTGTTAAGAGCCCTCATGGCGCGGAATGCCTTACCCTATTTTCAGTCACTCAGAAACAGCCAGTACCGGCCACGTCCCACACACTCTGCTCGCGCCACGGCCGCGGGCATCTTGGACGTGCAGCCGCCCCACCTTTACCGTGACGTGTAAAGTCCTGCACGTGAACGTCCTTCGTCCCTGCGAACCCAAGTGACGGCGTGCTCGTGCCTGACAGTTCTCAGCTCCCTAGGAGTGATTTTGTTCTGCTGGGAAATAACACAGACCCTGTAGGCACCTGGCTGTGGGTTCACGCCTTCGTCACCGGGCACTCCCTGACCCTCAGTTTCCTCCTCTGTCCTCACTGGTCCGTGAAGCCTGAACTAGAGGCGGCACGCGACGTGCTGGTCACAGGAGACAAAGGGCTGACTCCAGTCGACCAGGGCATACAGATGGCAACTAAACATGGCCTCGCCGCTGGGGTCGTCTGCTTTCAGCTGGCACACGTGCCCTGTGAATGCGCGTTGAGCACGGGGGCGCGTCCCTGTGACTCTGGGCGCCGAGAGCTGGTGAGCGATATTCTCAGTTCCCGAATCCAGAAGAAGTCCCTGCTCGGCCCTGGTTGCGGGAAAGGCACCGGTCGGGTGTTCAGGCTGCAAACCGTGTCCCCCGCTTCCAAGCGCACGGGCTCGCATCCCCATAAACTACCCTCCCTGCTTCGCAAACATGCAGCGTCGATGAGCTGTTTGTGGCTCATTAGACTCAGTCCGTGGGAGGAGAATAAACACTCCACTTACTTCCAGTTGTGTATGTTTTTTAAGAAAAAGCGCTAGGCCTGCCACGTTAGGGGACACTTCCCATGACGCGTGATCCCGAGAGCCGCCTTGAACTTCCCAGAGAAGGCAGCTCTGTCCAGACGTTGTCACGGTGAGTCTGACATCAGCTGCCTCTCGGCTTGGGCTTTTTTGTGTGAACCGGTTCCCGTTATCTTTTCATGAGTCACGCGTCTTTGCCCCAAGCCGTGCAGCTTTGAAGGCCCCGAGGGCACTCGGCCCCAGGGCCGGGATTGTTTGAGCTCGGTGGGCATGTAAGAGGCACGCTTTTGTTCCCAGGCTTGACTGGCTTCTTCCAGCAGCAGAAACCACTTTCGGCCCCGGGCCGCTGCTCCCATGTCAGGAACGGCCACGCCAAGGGCCTCGGGAACAGAACGTCCCAGCCTGTAACAAGGCCGGAGCTCCGGAGACGCTCGTGCCGTCGTGGGCCTGGGCTCAGGACAGACACCTGGCTGGACACGGCAAGGGTGGGCCCGTCATCTGGCCCCTGCCTCCCGGGCGAGGCTGTGAGGGAGGTGAACGGGGGGACCTCTTGCTCATTGAGACCCACCCCAAAACGTCGCCACGGCTGGGTGTATACGCACGGGCTGTCACTATCCTTGTAGCTCAGTCCCTTGAGGAGGTGAGAGGCCTGGGCACCGCGAGACCCCCAGGCCCCAGGAGAGCGGGGTGCGGCGGGGGAGGGTGGCAAGCCCGAAGTCGCCGGCTGGAGGGTCTCTGCAAAACGTGGATCCGCGCCGCGGCCGTACGGCACTTATATTTGCCTGCTGAGAGGTGGCCGCCCCACGACAGCGTTTCAAACATCCAGCGCTGAAAACACAGCCCGTTGCTTACAACATGTTTTCTCCAAAGTCAGAAATGGGGCGGCGGGCTTCTCGGTGAAGACCGTGCCTGCACTCACTTCTGTCCTGAAACTACCTCCGGACCCGGAGCCCTCGTCACAACCTCGCTCGGCCGAGGTTCGGCCCGAGCTTTGGCCCGAAATCCCCCTTGGGGGACGAAGAAGCACGGGCACCGTAAAGGGGATGCGGTGCGGCCCGCAGGGACAGGAACGGTCAGTGAACCCCGGACAGGGTGGCGGTGAAAGTGTCCCAGGCAGAGGGAGCCACTGTCCCGCCTTCCTCAGGGGCAGGAACGGGGCCCAGCAGGGACGCCTGTGTTAGTCACTGGAGCACGGTGACATGGGCAGAGGCTGGGGAGGCTCCGAGGGGGGCGGCCTCCCTCGGCTTCACACGAGCACCTGCGGGCACAGGCGGGCGGGCGGGCGCCGTCTCCGTCCAGGCTTCCGCAGTTTCTGTCCCCTTCATTAGCACCAGCGTCCTTGTCACTCGCTTCTACGTGTTCATGCGGATGGAGGGGAAGGCCAGGCAGGGGGAGGTGGAGGGGAAGGCCGGGCAGAGCCTCGAGGAGGCGGCCCCCTGATGGCAGAAACCCTCGGGGAAGCCTCTGTGTTTCACGGGAAGAGAAGACCTTTCCCCCCTCCCTCCTGTCCTCGTCCAAACTGCCCTCTTTCCTTGTTCCCATTTTATGCGTCTGTGTCCAGTACTCCGTGTTCTCGGGGATTCCTTCCTTCCACCTCCCTGTGGTTTGCAAGTGTTAGCCGGTGCAGGGGACCTCACTGAGGGGTGCACACCAGGGCTGAGGTGGGGGACAGGACAGGACGCGGCCTCTGGCTCCCACGTAGTCAGGGAACAGGAGCTGTGGGCAGAGGCAGGTCTAACGGCCAGATCTGCGTGTGGCCCCGGAAGGCAGTGCCGCACCCGCGTTGGTCCCCTGGTCACCGCTCTGGACTCTCTGCGAGAGCCGGGGCACGACGACCTTGGCCTTCTTCTTTCACTCTCCGGGCAGGGCAGTGTTTTGCCCTGGACTGCTCCAGGATGCAGGGGTGGAGCTGGGACGCGAGGCCGGCCTACAGGGGGGTGCGGGGAGAGGGAGGCCACCGGCAGACAGAGCGCTGCCTCCTCAACATCCAGTGTGGACGGCTGGGGGCCCAGGGCTCCGCGGCAGGAGGGGAACCAGCCCTGGCTGGGGGCCCTGCCCGGGCGCCGCACGGAGGGACCTCGGCCTCTTCCACCTGCGCACTGCCCACAGGCAAGGGATCTACCAGGGCACCCCCCCCCCCGCCCACCCCCTTGACTGATAAACTGAGCTCCCGCACCCAGGATCTGGGAGTTGCTGCCCAGTGGCCCCGGTCTTGGGCTTGGCCGGCCTGTCCGGCTGCTAAGGCCCACCAGGCTGCCGGCACGTGCACCCCAAGTCCCAATGGGGGTCCCGGGGGAGGTTTGGGGCGCTGGGAAGTGAGCACTGGGCCGAACACACACGCGGGACTCCAGCATTGTAGTTTGGAGGTCATGAGAGACCAAGCAAAGCGGAACTCTGACCCACAACCCGCAGCCAGCTTCCTTTGCGGTGATGGAATGTTCTGGAACTAGACAGAGCTGGTGGTTGTACAGCACGGTGAACCTGCTAAATGCCATGGAATCGTTCCATTGAAAATGGCTGATTTTCTCATGTGGATGCGCGTCCATAAATTATTATCTGAGCAGCAGCTTGTCTCCGTGCATCACTAACTCATGAACCACGGTGGCTCTGGAGTCCCCTCCCCCCCACCGCCGTCTGGAGCCGGTGCCGGCCGGCTGAGCGGGGCTGCGTTCCCCGGCCGTTCCCACGTGATCCCCTCTTTGGGGTCAACGGCAAGCACGTTACGGGCATGTGCGGATGCTCGCCGGGTCACTGCCTCCCATCCTCATCAGGAGTCCCCGAGTTTAAACCCCCCTGTGAACGCATATCGGTAGGTACGTGAGGAAGGTTCTGTCCACCTGAGGGTGTCGCATCCCGGGAGGCAACCAAGTTCCGGAGCACTCGTGCGGAGCTCCCCCCCCAGGTCCCCTTCTGTATGACGGGGATCTCTTTCCTGCTGAGAAAGGACGCCGCGGACCAGCCAGAGGAGACAGACGCCCTGCACCACAGACCGCGCAGGGGTCATCCGAGGTGTCCGTCACCTCCGATCTCCACGCAGTGCCCGAGACCCAGCAGTTCCATCCACCGGACTCAGAGGGGAGGCCACCAAGCACCTGCTTCCTCTGTCCCCTCCCCCAGCCGTGCTCGCAGCCTTCCCTCCCCCTCCTGTCTGGGGGGCGCGTCAAAGCCACATCTGGCCCAGAGCAGAGCCACCCGCGGGGGATCAGATCAAGCATCGGTTTGGCGGGAACCGCTTTGCCTGCCCGGATCCCTGAACCCCGGGGGCGGGAGGAGCCGCACCACCGCCCGGGGTGTGTGTGCAAGGTGGTGGGTGCAGAGCCCACGCGCTGCCTGGGCCCTCAACCCGATGCGCAAAGGGAACAAGTCGTCTTTATTTTTTCAACGTCTATTTATTTACTTTTGAGAGAGTGCAAGTGAGGGAGGGACAGAGAGGGAGAGGGAAATAGAGAATCCCAAGCAGGCTCTGAGCTGTCAGCGTGGAGCCTGACACAGGGATCGATCCCACCACCCTGGGATCACGACCTGAGCCGAAATCCAGAGTCGGACGCTCAACTGGCTGAGCCCCCGAGGCACCCCAAGTCGTCTTTATTTTGCTGAACTAATTAGGGACGTGGGGATGTAGCTTCATAGTCCTCGTCAGTGTGAATCCTGTGACCCCAGTAACTCAGTGCTCCCCCTGGTAATGCTCAGTCTTTGGAGGGCTCATTCCCTCGGCTCCCCTCCACACTCAAAGATTACGTCAGTGTCAAAGGAGTAGCTCGTATGACCTTCACGCCTGCCCTGTCCTCTGCACCCTGCTTGGCCCAGCTCAGGGCTCATGACCAGGCTGTAGTCGGGCTCCGGACCCCTCCCTGGCCTGGTTTTCCTTGTCACCTGCAGGCCACGGGCCCCTCTGCTGGCCATGTCCCTTCTGCTGGCCACATCCCCTCTGCTGGCCACATCCGTTCTGCTGGCCACGTCCCCTCTGCTGGCCACGTCCCTTCTGCTGGCCACGTCCCTTCTGCTGGCCATGTCCCCTCTGCTGGGCACGTCCCCTCTGCTGGCCATGTCCCTTCTGCTGGCCACATCCCCTCTGTTGGCCACGTCCCCTCTGCTGGCCATGTTCCCTCTGCTGGCCACGTCCCTTCTGCTGACCATGTCCCTTCTGCTGGCCATGTCCCCTCTGCTGGGCACGTCCCCTCTGCTGGCCATGTCCCTTCCGCTGGCCACGTCCTGTCTGTTGGCCACGTCCCTTCTGCTGGCCATGTCCCCTCTGCTGGGCACGTCCCCTCTGCTGGCCATGTCCCTTCTGCTGGCCACATCCCCTCTGCTGGCCACGTCCCTTCTGCTGACCATGTTCCTTCTGCTGGCCATGTCCCCTCTGCTGGGCACGTCCCCTCTGCTGGCCATGTCCCTTCCGCTGGCCATGTCCCCTCTACTGGGCACGTCCCCTCTGCTGGCCATGTCCCTTCTGCTGGCCATATCCCCTCTGCTGGCCATGTTCCCTCTGCTGGCCATGTCCCCTCTGCTGGCCACATCCCCTCTGCTGGCCATGTCCCCTCTGCTGGCCACGTCCCTTCTGCTGGCCATGTCCCCTCTGCTGGCCATGTCCCCTCTGTTGGCCACGTCCCCTCTGCTGGCTATGTTCCCTCTGCTGGCCACGTCCCTTCTGCTGACCATGTCCCCTCTGCTGGCCATGTCCCCTCTGCTGGGCACGTCCCCTCTGCTGGCCATGTCCCTTCCGCTGGCCACGTCCCGTCTGTTGGCCACGTCCCCTCTGCTGGCCATGTTCCCTCTGCTGGCCATGTCCCTTCTGCTGGCCATGTCCCCTCTACTGGGCACGTTCCCTCTGCTGGCCACGTCCCTTCTGCTGGCCATGTCCCCTCTGCTGGCCATGTCCCCTCTGCTGGCCACGTCCCCTCTGCTGGCCACGTCCCCTCTGCCGGCCACGTCCCTTCTGCCGGCCACGTCCCTTCTGCTGGCCACATCCCCTCTCCTGGCCATGTCCCTTCTGCTGGCCACGTCCCCTCTGCTGGCCATGTCCCCTCTGCTGGCCACGTTCCCTCTGCTGGCCACGTCCCCTCTGCTGGCCATGTCCCCTCTGCTGGCCATGTCCTCTCTGATGGCCACGTCTCTTCTGCTGGCCACGTCTCCTCCCAGCTCAGGAGGATCCTGCTCCAACTGTCTCTGGTCCCCTTCTCCTTACCTCAGGGACCGAGGACAAGACCTGGGCTCCCCTGAGCCTGTGTGCCCCAGTAGACCTGAGGGGCCAGGAGAGACACTGGGCTCCCAGACTGCCTGGTCCTGTGAGCCCCCTGGTTCCCACTGGGCCTGGTGGGAGCAGGCCCTCCGGGCTTCAGCGGCCCTCAGCTGCCTGCCCTCCGCCTTTCTTTGGGTCTCAGCAGCTCTGTCCTCCTCCTCCTCCCTTGGCTCCTGTCCCTTCACTGTCCAGTCACTCCCAGGATTGAAGGGGGCTCCTTCCCCCAGCCCCTCCCGCCTCGGTGCCGGCACCTCCGTGATGTGAGCCCCCCCAGCGTGTTTACCCACGAGTGCAGACAAGGAGGCTGAGTGTCGCCCCCACACGCTCCCTGCCTCGGGGCCCGGCTTCCAAGCTTAACGTGACTTCACGTCCCCATCCGACTGTGGGACGCGGACTATTCCTTCCCTGTCTCCACCCCGCTTCCGTAATAATCTTTATCCCTGGAGGCCGTCACAGGTTAGCGGTGGTCTCATTGTGCGAAGTGGACCGTGTGTCCTGCCACCGAGTGCAAGGCTCGCTCTGCAGGGGGAGGGGTGCGCGTGGCCCCGCTGGGGCCCTCCCGGCGCTCAGGGCCCCCGGCCCCACATCTCCCCACCTTCAACACAGCACCCGAATCTCTTTACTTGGAGCAAAGGTTCTGTCCCAGTCAGAGCTACAGCACTGACCCCCCCCCCAGGGGACACAGCACCTGCATTCACCCTGAAACATTTGTCCGCATTAACCGCGTGACGGGGAGCGTGTCTCATTCTGCACAGACTCGCACTCGGGGCCTGGGGCGGGTGTCGCCGGCAGGAGCACGGGGTGCAGGAGCACCGCGGGCACAGACAGGCAGGGTGAGATGGGTCTCAGCGGCGGGGGCAGGACAGACAGCGGGGGCCTAGAGGCACCAGAGAATCCGAAGGGCGTCGTGGATCTACTGTCCCTGGAGCTCCGCCACGACGCTCTGATTCGGGAAACCTCACCTCCGTGTGACAACTCGAAACCACATTGAGTGACACGGTCCGTAAACTTGATTTTCTCAAAATCTCCGTCACATGTGACTCACAGGAGCCCCGGAGAAAAGGCGTGACCCTGACGGTGTCCCGGCTCCCCTGCCCCTCGCTTCCTTCCGTGCCCCGGGCGGCGGACGTAAGCAAGAACTTCCGCCAGCTGAGAAGTGGAAGGACAGTGGCAGGAAGCGGCCTCGTCCCCAGGTCCCGGCGCGTCCCCGTCTGTGGTGAGGGTCAGCCCGGGGCAGGCGGCGGAGACGCGAGCCCACTGGGGTCAGGAAGCGGGTGGAGGGTGTTTCACCCACGGCTTCCCTGACCTCCCAGCACACCGTCCGGCAAGCCCTCCCGCACACCCTGGACGAAGCCCCCTCCTGCCCCCGAGGCGACGCAGGATGCTGGGGAGTCGCTCAGTGAAGGCACCAGCCCCCCATGTGCCTCCAGGGAGAGTCCAGTAAGACGAGCTCCATCACCAGCTCTGAGTCAGCCGCCTGCCTCCCGAGGAACCAACCGCCTGACCCCCTCCCCCACTCCCCGTCCCATCCCGCTCGCTGTCACCGCGGAAGGGATTCTCCTACCACGGACCCAGGTCCCTGAGAATCGGGGGTAGTTTACGATCCTCGTAGGGGTGCATCACCAGCTTCCAAGGCCGTGGGTAGAATGGCCGGAGGGCGGCAGGACAAGGCGTGGGCGTCCGTGCGCGGCTGACCGTCGCGACTTGGTCAGCATTGCCCGCGTTACCGTGGATGTGGTGCATCTAGCCGACGTCTCTTAATTTGGAAACAAGGGATCGGTAGCAAAGCTTCAAGAGCATTCTCTGGTTCGCTTTTTTCCCTAGTCTTGTTGTGTTTTGAGGGCATGAGAAATTACTGATCCAACCAATAGTACCTACACGTAAGGTCCGTGCTGAATTTTGAACATGGATAGCTAAAATTAAAAACTCAGGGCGCCTGGGTGGCACAGTCGGTTAAGCGTCCGACTTCAGCCAGGTCACGATCTCGAGGTCTGCGAGTTCGAGCCCCGCGTCAGGCTCTGGGCTGATGGCTCGGAGCCTGGAGCCTGTTTCTGATTCTGTGTCTCCCTCTCTCTCTGCCCCTCCCCCATTCATGCTCTGTCTCTCTGTGTCCCAAAAATAAATAAAAAACGTGGAAAAAAATTAAAAAAAAAACTCAGGCTACAGATTTAGTGGCTCATAGGACCAATGAACTGGGCGACTGGGTATAGATTGATCTCGTTTGTTAAATAAAAAATAGTGTCCATAAGAAGGCTGGTAGAGCTGGTACTCATTATTAGCTCTGGAAGGGAAAAAACTCAATTTCCGTGAAATGCCATTCACATCCTGCCAATATTTCTAGTATAAGTACATTTTGTCGTTAAGATTTTAAAGTCTAATTCCACCGAAAGGATTAATAAAAACAGTCTCGTTTCTGGGACCCAGCCCCTCAAACGGGACATGACTTTGCACTGGTGGGGAGGCCCCACGATTCCCGTGCAAACATCCCACACCCTGCTGTGTCGGGTTACTGAACTCTGATGGCAAAGCCTGAGTAAGCAGGATATTGTCAACCACAGGATGCAAAGTTAGGATTTGTGCTGGGAAATACTCAGCATTTTAGAGATGCTGCTTTTTGGATTTTAGTAAAATTAACATGCTTGCAAAATTGGTTGTTCTTTCAAGGATGACTCAGGAGCATGATCCTCAGGTCAGAGGGAAAAAAACGAGACTCAACTCCGTCTCTATAGATGCCAGTTTCTAGAATCTTCAGGCCTATAAACCCATTTGTTTTCTCAACTCTCCTGATACTTGAAACCAATATAGATTTGGAGGAAGGGTGGGGGAGATCGTGAGAACGTGCGAATGTGCCTTTGTCTTTGCTCTGAAGACCGAGCCTGATGTGCCGATTCCAGAGGGAGGAGGAGACCCCAGGCCGCGTGGGAAGTCGGGGTTTGGAGCCTGGTTTTGCCTTCTGGAACCGGCAGGAGGCTGTCCCGCTGAGGGGGTCCTGCGGGATTTCTGGGCTCATGATGAAAAAAAAAAAACAAAAACAAAAAGAAAACTCATTTACCCATCCTGAGGTTTTATTAGAGTACCAAGTATGCTAAGGGTCTCCCCTTTGCACTCGATAAGTGAAGTGAAGTATAATGGCACTTTCTGGAACGAGGATGGTCCGTGCGGTTTCTGTGTCATAAATCAGTTTATGAGAGGCCTCTGGGAGCGTTAGAAATTCCTCTCGGCTTTGCTGACTGCGCACGAGTTGGCCTTACACTTGGGTTGCACGGGCAGGGAGAGGAAACCAGGGCCCGGAATCCTCCAGAAGGTGCTGGCTGGGCAGAGTCGCACCGGTGCTAGACGTTAACCCCAGAGCCGGTCTGTCTGCCTCCGAATTAGCTTGCAGACCTCACCCTGCACCTTCCGAGAGGCCGTCCTGAGCCAGGGCTTTCTGCCTCCTTTCTCTTCCATCCATCACAGTTCTTGGGTGTTCTCTATGTGACCCGGGGCCTTTTTTATTGCGGAACAACTGACCTCCGACGGTAGACTAGCTTCCCGTGTGCGGTCACGAAGCCCAGTCAGCATCCGCCACCACACGGCCACACAGCGGTCACCTCCTCTCCACACAACACATACGGCCCCAACTTGAAGAGAGGCATTTCCGGCCTAAACCCGGGACACCGCGCCGTCGGAAGAGGCTGTCGAAGCAGGTTCCGTGGTCCCAGACCAGCTCCTGAGTGTGCTGTGCCGCCCGCGGGGTGACCCGAGCCCCTTCGGGGCACCCACGAGGGCAAAACTATTCCGTCGCGTGGCCGGGACATTTCCCGACTGCGTGGACTACTACTGGTGCAAAGCAAGCCCGGGTAACACCACCGGCCCCTCCACCCACGGCGGCGCACGGGCCCCGCGGTGCTCATCACCACCTCTCCCAGGAAACACAGCAACCAGCTCCCTTCAGAACGTCCTTCTGACGCGGAGAGAGTCAAGTTTGCTGGCCGTGCGCGGTGTTTTCACACTCTGTGTGATGACGCACCGTGGCGCCTGGAGCGCCTCGGCCGTGGCGAAGTGACAACCCCCGGCGTCAGGCCCGGCTTCCATGGACCCTCCGGCCGGGAGCTGCACTGACTTGGCCTGTTTTTTTCTCTTACCGGATGCGGTTTTCACATGCACGTCAACCGACGGGCAAATCGTGCAGACGTCCCAGTGTCACTGCTGTCGATCAGACTGACTGGAGATTTCGGGTGGAAAGTAGGCTTTTGAGACACTGTCATCCCCGCGGTGAACCTGACGATTTCACCATATTTAATCTGCTGCCGAGGGTGGCCACAAGCAAGTGTGGGTTTTGGGACAGCGGCGCATGACAGCGGAGGTGAATGCGGACCACGCAGACGAGAGGCACAACGTTCATTTACTCCGAGCTTGTGCAACGGGGCGTCCGCGCCTGACACTCGGGCAGAGGCCTAGAGGTGGAGGCGGGGGCGGGGGCACTTTGCAGTGGGAATGGGGCAGCCCCGGTGCACCCTGGGGGAGGCCCTGGGCCCGGGGCGGCAGGTGGGGTTACGAGGAGCGGGGATCCCACGTGGCCGGGCAGGGCACACATCTGGCCTTCTCCGGCTGCCCCCGAGTTGGAAAGGCAGAGGCAGAAATTGGGGCTGCCGTCGGTTACTCACCGAGCCCGGCCATTGGGGGCCGATCGCTACCGGGGTCACCGTTTCGCCCTAGATGGTCACTAGAGATGGGGTCTGGCTTCCTACAGGTCCGATGTGTAGCCTCTGGGGCTGCTCAGGGTGGACTGTGCTTGGGTGTCCTGGGCCGGCGGCTGCGGGCTGTGCCTCAACCTTGTTTCTGCACATGGTCTGGCCACTGGCCACCTTCTGCACTCAGTCTCCCAAAAGTGGCAAAGGTAGGAAACCCGGTAAGCCAAAATCTCCATAAGCCAATATCTTCCAAAGACTCACGTGTGAGATTACTAAATCGAAAGTGATAGAAGACCCGTCCAGAACACAGCGCGAAGGATTTTTCACGTGAGCGGCATGGAAAGTTCACCGATACGGCTTTAGACTCAATATTTCCGTTAGTCTTTAAGAAAGTGTAACTTGTCAAGTTTTCGTGGGGCTTAAAAGAACACCCATCAGAACCTGAAAAGGTTATCAACGCATCTCGTCCGTCTCCCGCTACATACGTGTGTGCGTGTGTGTGTGCCTGGCCTTTCCTCACGTGCCGCACAGCACCCCAGGTCGGACGGCAAAGAGGCAGACACCTGACCCCAGCTGCCCTCTGTTAAGCCAGACAGAGAGCTACACGAACGTCCACCAATGCCACTCTTCTCGTTAATTTCTTCTCTCGTTTGGAAAACAAACGAGCTTTAATAAAAACTGCTTGAATAAAAAAGCTTTAAGAAAAAGCTTTAAGAAAAATATACTATTTATGGGGCACCTGGATGGCTCAAGTGGGCGAAGCACCTGCCTCTTGATTTCGACTCAGCTCATGATCTCAGGGTTCATGAGATCGAGCCCCGCATCGGGCTCTGCGCTGACGGCGTGGAGCCTGCTTGGGATTCTCTCTCTCCCCCTCTCTCCCTGCCCCTCCCCCACTCACGCACTGTCTCTCTCGCTCTCAAAATAAATACATACACTTTTAAAAATATGCTATTTGTGGTACCATATCATGCCTTTATTATTTTTAAATAACTTGAAATACATATTAATAAATTTTAATTTGTAATATGGTGAGCATTGGCAGTTAAATTTCACACCAACTAAAGCTCTTTGTCTCAATAACTGTGACTTTCAGCAGACAGCCAGGGCGCTGCCACAGAGCATGTGACTCCAGGTGCGTGGGGACTGTGGCCCAGGCCTGCAGAAACGGGGCCCTCAGGAGCGCGTGGAGGTCCCCACCTCCCCTGGAACTCTCAGGTGTGGGCACTTCGAGAAGCTCTTGGCCCCGGGTGACCCGGGCTCGTCCGCTCTGCAGCCCCGGACTGTCAGACAAGCTCACCCCCAGCCCCACGGGCTGAGCCCACGGCGTGCTGCCCCCCTCGTCCGCCCCTAGGAAGAATCTGGAAGCCGTGGAGGAGCCGCCTAAGGCAGGAGAGTGGCCCCAGGCGAGGTTCGGAGCAGCTCCGAGGGAGGGTTCCCGACTTTGACGTACACGGGTTCCGTGGTTCGTGCCCCCGCCGCCGCGTGGACCCGAGACAACTGTGTGCTGTGACTGGGCGTAGAGATGAGAGGGAAGGGAAGGCTTTGAAGTCACGGCCTGCGAGGTCTGCATCTGGAAAACTTGTCTCGCCGGAGCAGGAGCCAGCGGGCTGAAATCACATGCCACGCCCGTGGTTGTCCTGGCCCAGGCCGGAGTGAGCTCAGGTGTGCGCGTGTGTGCCAAGAGCTCACTGTGCTGTTTGTCTTACAAGTAAGGACTTGGAACTTCTAGAATCTGGAATTCAGATAGATGCCAGGAGGTGATGGAAAGAAATGCGCCAGGGCCAAAACCCTTCAGACAGGGCAACAGCAATAGCAGTTGGGGCTGGGCTGCAGGGGAGGGGGGGCTGGGCTGCAGGGGAGGGCCCTGTGACATCTGAGGGTGATGCACACGCACGGTGGGCACACTAGGTGGGTCAGGTGCTGGCGGCCTGTGGGCCAGAGTCACCTGCACGCCGGGACACTGTCGTGGGGCGCCTGCATCGAGGGACCTCCCAGCATCGTCACTGACGGAAGCAGGCCCGGAGCTGGCACAGTGCAAGGCATTACAGTGTTTGTGCCTTTGCTCCACGATGTAGGAACAAACACCCCTCTGTTCTGCCTTTTTTAAATGTTTTATTTATTTTTGAGAGAGCACAAGCAGGGGAGAGGCAGAGAGACAGAAGAGAGAGAGGGACAGAGAGAGAGAGGGAGACACAGAATCCAAAGCAGCTCCAGGTTCCGAGCCGTCAGCACAGAGCCCGACGTGGGGCTCGAACTCACAAGCCGTGAAATCATGACCCGAGCCAAAGTTAGACGCTTCACCCACTGAGCCCCCCAGCCCCTGCTTTTTATTTTCTAGGAAAGGGACATGGTGATATTTGCCAGATTCCTTCCGCACACACCGTAGGAGCCGCACGTCTGCAGCCTCATGACCGTCACCCTCTGCTGGGCCACCAGAGTCACCGACGCTGATGGACTGATAAAAAATAGACCTTTCTTCACTTTACGGGAAAATATCACACAAGCCTATAAACTTCACCTTTACAAGCAAGGGCTATACGCTAATAACGTTTAATTGATGATTACGGGTTAATAAAATGGGTATAAGGAATAGTTTTATAAAATACAACTGTGTCCATGTGTTCATTATGTACATACGGAGGGACTCTACACGCTGCTCTCCGATTCTTTGTCACCTCAGAGTTTCAAGCACACGCACACGCACACATGCACACACATGTACTCATGCACACACGTGCACTCGTACACACACACACTCACACATGCACACCGCACATATGCACACACATGCACTCGTGCACACACACATACACTCATGCACACGCGTGCACACAGGCACCCTTCCACAGTCCGATGTGGTGCTCCCCCTGTGGTGACACATAGGCCCTCAGAACCACCGGGAAGAGCAGACAAAAGCTGGACTCACAGCAGCGAGCATAGGCGGTGTGCACCCCCTGCGGATCCACTTCCGGCTCCCAGACTTCAACCCTCCCCTTTGCAACCTGGCTGCAGCTCGCACCACGGAGGGCCTCCCCTGCACGTCACCCTGTCCGATGCCCTGCCGGCGGCCACCTCTTGGCCTGGGGTGGGGGTGGGGTCACCCCGGCAGCACACTCCACCCTCAGGAGGAAGAAGCCATTGAAGAGGCTTATAGGGACCCTCGCTGTGGGCTCCGGGCTCTTGGTAGGGGATTCCAGGGTCCCTGGTGCCTGGCATGGTCCACAAGAAGGTGCAGACCCTGGGTGGGCACATCCTCTTGGCCTCTTAAACCCCCTACCCCGTGGGGTAGGTCATGGCCGCGGAGAGGTCCCGGGTGGGGTCTGGAGAGCAGAGGTTCCTCTTGTTTGGAACCAAGGGCAGAACTAAGGGACAGTGTCACGGCACGAATGTGTTCCTTGGTGCCCAGCACCACGAGGGTGTGGACACCGCGGGGAGGCCAGGTTTAAACACATGGAACCAGAAACTGCTCCTTGAACAACTCTCCCGGTCATCAAGAGTGTAAAACCGGAGACAACGGATGCGACTTTCATTCCTACTCAAAGTAGAAGTTCTCTGTCCAGAATGTTGTTGACAACACGGCCCGTGCAATGGTGAGCACATCATCCTTTCTTTTCTCTCTTGACATGAATCATGCCAAATAAAACTCACTGGAATCCCTGTGTTTATGGGGCAAAAGCGTAGCTGTGTTATACACGGCAGGTGCCTCCGTGGGCGAGTGTCCCTGTTTCATGTGTCCCAGTAAACCAGCTCGTGTCTCAGAATATCTGTTGCATTTTGTCCACACATAGTCTGCAAGTTCGGCAGAAATAAGCTCTCAAATTATATATTATTTGCCAGCATTCATTAAAAAAAAAAAAAAAGACCAATTTCCAGTAGCGGTAAAGGGACCATTGGATAATCCCATCAACAAAGAGGAGTTACTATATTTACATCAAATCCAATACATCATAAAAATGGGTGTCGTTCCCCCCACCTGCCCGCCGCCTTTCCCCAGGCTGCGTCTGCACCCCTGGGCAAGGGGGAGCCCAGGCTTGTCCTGTAGGAGCACACAGACGATCAGGACTGCGGTCCCAGGGGACATGCTGGGCACAGGATGGGCGTGGGGACAGCTGGCCCCCCACTGCTTGGGCTCCCCGTCGGCCTCGCAGTGACGGCAGCCGGTCCATCAGCCATCAGCCACACCGCTTTGCACACCCAGAAGACTGTCTTTCCTACCCCTTTCCAAGGGGGTCACTCCTGGGCTCAGACAGTTACAGGGAGCTTAGCAAGAACACATAGGGGCCACCACAGGGGAACGTGCACGCGGGAAGCACGTGGGGTAAACTTTGACCCCGTCACACCCAGCGAAGATACTCAGAGCCCAGCTCTGAGGTGCACGCTCGGGAGTTTTGAACCACCCTCAGCCTGACGTTCACATGCGCGCACGCTCTCGTGCACACACACATGTGACACCCTCTCTGTTTCCCTCCAAGCCCAATCTCTGATTGACCTGATGGCACTCGATGCATCAAAATGAACAAAAATCCCATCTTCTTGTTTTAAAGACTTGTTGAGACTCTTAGGACGGTATTTACTACAAGAGGACGTGGGTGTGGCCAGGTGATCTTTGGGCCGCTTCTCAGGGCGTGGAGACCTAGTGATCCCTAGGAAGGGGGTGGGCGCGGGAAGGCCCCACTCTTGTCACCTGCGGCCATCTCCTCCAGGACAGCAGGCTCTCCTGCCGGGCAAGGTGTGTGGAATTAGAACACAGTGCAAATGCCAGCGAGATAAATGTGACCGTCCTCACCCGGTAGCCGCTGAGGCCTCTGTGTTCGGAGTGCCAACCCTTACGTACGACGTGAATGTAACTCCTAATGCGAAACCATGCCGTTCAGTCCCCACAATAAACCTGTAAAGCCATAATTACTAGTAAGGTCGTCTTCTTACAAATGAGAAAACTGGGTCGCTCATTGTCTGTGGTGACAAGTACCTTTGGGGCCAATGCGATCAGCAAAGGAGTCCACATTCCCACGCGGAGCACGAACACGCCGGGCTCGTTGGCAGGCTTGTGGAGCCGATGTGAGCGGGAGTCCCCTGGGTCCGCGGCTTTATCCACACACACTTGTCCGGCGCATCACGGAGCATCACAGAAGCGCTTCGGAGACGAGGCAGCATATTACTGCCATCTAGGTGGTTCCCGAGAGCTGGGCTGTCCTAATCGGGGCCGGTCGGGTCTGGACACCTGCAAGGAAAGGGGCGCCCCGCGAGGCCCTGAGAGCGGGCAACACGGCTCCCTTCCCCGCACGGTGCCACTCGGGACAGGCCGAGACCAGTCTGACTGGGTACACCCTCTGTTACCTTCAGGAATGTCCAGCTGACATTTGCCCATTTGAAACCCATTTTACCCCCCCCCCCATGGCTCAAAGATTAAAGATTGATCTCTTCGTGTTAAGAAAAGGAACAGGGAAGAAAAAGAAAAGACAAGAAATTGAGCAATTTGGTAAAGCATGTCTGTTGTTTTGTGACTGAACTTCCGGAAGCTTTCAAGCAAGAATACAAATATGATTTCCATGATTCTGTTTCCGGAATGTGTCTATGTGGGGAAGTAGGAGACACCCGTCTGTGGTTAGGGGCCAGAGGGAGAAATATAATGGTCTCAGGTGACTTGGTGGGGGACTCTCCAGCATTCAGTTAATAGCTCGGGCTACAATGAGCCGGGGCAGTGCACTGACTGGCACCTGTCCGGGCACAGGTCGGGTGTGGCTCATGCTTAGGAGACGCGGCTGGCCAGTGGGGGGGGGGGGGAAGGGGGGCGTTCTAGCGGAGATGTGGGGCTTTAAGAGGCGCTGGGGCTGACCAGGCGTCCATTGAGCCGGGACAGGGATTCTGAGCCGGAGGCCCAGGGGTCAGCCAGCCTGGGGAAGAGGCACACAGGACAGCAAGAGCGAGAGCAGAGGACAGACTCTCGCCTCCTGAGCTCACTCCCAGCTCCGCTGCTCATTCCTTGTCCAGCTCATTCCCTGGACAAGCTGCTTCGTCCTCGCGCTCGGACAACGTGACGACGTGAGCTTGCGGTGAGACTCCTTTCGCTTACGGGGCTCCTCGGGTGGGTCCCTGTCCATTGCCACCAAAAGGGCCCCAGTGAAATGGCGTGCTGGACGGAGGTCTCCCACAGCGATGGCTTCCCCAGGCGAACGCCGGTCTTCACGAGGCTTTGGAAGGAAGGTGAGTGTGGGATGCGGGCGTGCAGAAGCTGGGCACTAGCCAAAGTGGGGCAGCGGGGGGCTAGATGTCCCCGCCCTCAGGGAAGGGACCTTGAACTTGCGCGAGCATTTATACTGGACTTTTCCTACTTGCGGATCAAACTGACACTTCCTTCTCCACTTCGTCCCCCGGGGGATTTTAATAGAACGTGATCACACTCCGTGATCGGAGCCCTGGAAACCGGCTGCCATCCAAGAGCTGTTGTTGAGACCGTCCATGGTGCGAGCGGACGGGTAGTCCTGCCGGCCACGCTGTCGCCACAGGGCCACCAGCCACGGTGGGACGTCCACGTTGGGGTCACCGGGCGGCTGGGGTTGGTAGCACAGCACCTCTCACGAGGGAACCCAGCACGGTCACCTCCGTCCGGGACCACAGAGACGTTTTCCCACCCTGATTTCCTCGATTTACGACAACTCGCTTTCGTGTTTCGTTTGCTGTTCGGGGTTTCGAGCGTTGGAGCCCAGAACTAAGAGGACAGTGGTTGCCTTTGCAGGGCGTTGGGTGTTCCCTTGAGCGGCGGGAGGGAAAGAATGCCAGCGTATGCAGTGGGGTCTCCCCAAGCCCCAGCGCTGCGTTGCCCTGGGAACGGAGACAGCGAAGAGAGGGCCCCTCCAGGTGCGGGGTCGCGGGCAGCTGGGACGCCCGCACATTGGACTCCCGACTTCTGGGCAGTTTCGCTGCGTCATCGGGAGCTTCTTCCCAGGGCTAACTGTCGGCACAGGATGTATTTCTGTGATGGGCCCAGAAACTGTCACCCAAGCGACGTCACGGTTTGAGTGTAGATGGTCACTTACAACAAGGACCACCCTTTAGCTTCCTCATCACTGACGGCCATGGTCACTTTTTTAAGCTATTACGTTAAGACGATCATCCTCGTACTTACCGGTCATGGGGGGTGGGTCATACATATCAGGGCATACAGATTTTTATAATCCTTCCGGCACCTTCTTTTACCTGTTACTTCAAGGTGCTACCCTGGGTCCGGGGCCCAGGTGTCTTAAATCTGGTCCTGTTCTAGGAGTCGAGCAGTTACATTTTCCTATTTTTCTTTTTTAGAGAAGAGACTTCTGAGTCTGCACTTACATTTGGGACAACAGCTCATGCACACCAACACATTGCAGAAATCAGACATCTTACACTTCTCTGGGATGTTGGCCAAAGGGTCCACTGCAAACCGCGGAAAACGGCCGTGTGTCTACAAGCCGGTGCCCGGAGCATGCACCCACCGAGCGCACCCCTGCACCTGTGAGCACGTGATCCCGACACCCCACTCCCTGTGTGCTGGTGGCGATCTTCGGAGCCCCAGGTTCACAACTGCAGGAATAACTTTGTGTGACATGACCACTCGAGATGTACAGCGGTCATTGCAAATATTTCTTGGTGAGGGGAGAAAGCTCCAGTTGTACTAAGTGTTAAAAAAAAGGGGAAAGGGGCACCTGGGTGGCTCAGTTGGTTAAGCATCCAACTCTTGATTTCGGCTCAGGTCATGATCTCGAGGTCCATGAGTTTGAGCCCTGCATCGGGCTCTGTGCTGACAGCTCAGAGCCTGGAGCCTGCTTGGGATTCCGTGTGTCCCTCTCTCTCTGCCCCTCCCCAGCTTGTGCGCTGGCTCTCTCTCAAAATAAATAAACTTTGAAAAAAAAAGAAAAGGAAAAAGAAAAGGGAAGAAGAAAAGAGGAAGGGAGGAAGGAAGGAGGGAAGGAGGGAAGGAAGGAAAGGAGATGTGCTTTTGTTTTTTTGTAGACCTATCTGATCCCTAGGAATGGTTTAAATCCTGAATTTAAGATTATAGATATAGATACAGATACAGATACACCAAATTCCAACATAAGGATGGGGTTTCCCCCCACAGCAAGCAATTCTGTGACACCAGTGGGGGTCCGACAATTAATTCAGCTCTGACACCGTCTACCTGGAGATGGTGCAGACCCCACAGGTTAAGGGCTCTGTCCCACGTACACTGTGGGCTCCAGACTCCGAAATCAAGTCCAGGCTGTCACTTGTGCTTCTGACAGCTGGCTGTAAATCAGAGGTTCCCACGACCCCCTCCCTGAGCTCGATTAATTGCTAGAGAGGTTCACAGATCTCAGGAAACCAGTTTAGTCACTAAATTACCGGTTTATTACAAAGAATATTAAAGGACACGAATCAACAGCCAGATGAAGAGATACATGGGGCGAGGTCCGGAACAAAGGAGCTTCTGTCCCCGAGGGGCTTGGGGGCCGCCTCCGTGCACGTGATCGCTTAATGGCTCCCCAGCCTGGACGTTCTCTGAGCCTTGCTCTGTCGGGTTCGGCGGAGGCCTCGTCACACAGGCGGGATTGGTGAGACCATTGGCCGCTGGCTGATTCAAGCTCCAGCTCCTGTCCTCTCCCCTCTCCGGAGGTCAAGGTCACCTTTGGTTCCCCAGGCAACCAGCCCCCTCTTCATTAACATGAACCCGGTTGTGGAGGAGACTGCTGGTTATGAAGAAAAAGACACCCACCTCACCCTCCGTCTCAGGAGCTGAGGGCAGGAGACCACACAATATAACAAAAGATGTTCCCTGTCCCATCGTCCGGAAAATCCCGAGGATTTCAGGAGCCGTGAGCTGGGAGCTGCAGATGAACTAGACGGACGTGGACCAAGCAGACGTGAGAAATATACGTGGGTCACCCGAGTGACAAGTACATATTTCTTACAAGTTATGATATCCTGCCTGCGCTCACAGGGCAAGGTCACGGGCAAGCCACTCTGCGGGACTCACAAGCTGTCATGTGGTTTTGCCCTCCAGAAGCCTACACTTTTGGAAACAAAGTCGTGTGTAATCGTAATCTAAATCTGTCGGGGCGAGCTTTCTTCACGAGCCCTGCAGAGAAGGGTGAGGGCGGCGATGGGTCACCCCGCCCGCCCCAAAGCCCCGCCCAGCACCCAGGAGCGGCCTTTGTGGGAGGGGGCCACAGGCGGGCTCGCAGGTGCACCTCACCAAAGTACTGCTTTCCGTGGGTTTGCTCCAGGAACCAGGAGAAGCCCCTGCCATCTCTGTGGCTCATTCCAAAAGCAGACCCTTCCTGCCCGCGGCTCCCGGGGTGCAGCCTCCGCCCTCCCTGGTGCCAGCAGGGCTGAGTGCACCTTTAATGCGTAACTTATTGGGTGCATGTGCGGGTCCCCGGGATCCAGTGCTGTCGCAGGCGGCAGTGGGGAAAGGCAGTCCTGCCCAAGCGCCTTGATCAGGTCACAGAAGGCAGCTCTTGAGTTATTGGTGAAACCCCCAAAGGTGCTAGATTAATCGCCCTGGAAATTAAATTCCTTCCTTGCTTTTTTTTCGTTTTTTCCAAAAGAAGGCAAGTTCCCTGGCTCCTGGTAGATTCCCCCCTTGACCTCTGAGCAGAAGCAGCATTAATCAGTCACCTCCAGACCTGGACCCCCGCCAGGGCACCGATGAGGCTCGACCGTGGGTCTGTCTGTCTCGCCAGGAACTCTCCGAGATCTTTCCCAAAGGCTCTGAGGCCACGCGGCATCCCTCTAGGCGTCGGGAGGTGCACCCCAGGAGCCCACCCGAGGCTTTGCTGTGCGCCGACGAGCCTGAGAGGCCCTGGGCCTGCCCAGCCCACACTCCTCGCATGAACTGTTCCGTCCTCCCTGCCACCCTCTCCCCATCACTCAGGAGGGACCCGGGGGCTCAGGCTAGTGCACACAGTAGGCCATTTTATTTCTTCTTTAGCCAGGCTGCACTTAAGTAAACCGACAGAGAGGAGGAGAGAATGATCCCTTTGGTACCTGGGGGATGCACATCCATCGTCCACAAGGCTGCTTCAGACCGGGCTCTGACTTGGGGATCAATTATCCCATCCAGGAGAGGGGTTTCCTGCTGGCTGCCCCACCTCCCAGGCCTCCCCTGGCTCCACGGGGGCACAGGGCCGGCGCCTCAGTCACCGCGTCAAACCAAGAGCGGTCAGCCGTGCGTGAGGTCAGTTGTGTTTCTCAGCGACGGAAGAAAGTTGGCCTTGAGACGGAAAGAGCTAGAAAGTCTCAGGCCCTCTGGGCAGAGAGCTCCCGCCAAGAACGTTCTGAAAGTAGAGGGAAGTACAAGGAGAGGGGAGAATATTTATAACACTGGGGGCCATGAGGTCCGCCTCTGGGCCGAGAGGGGTTTGACTTTTCTGAATATCATGTCCATTGACAGGGACAGAGCAACCAAACACAGTAAAATCCTGTGTTTATTTCTGGCGATGGCTTGTTAATCTTATTTTGTAACAGTCAGTAAATATTCCCAATAAAAGTTGTAAAATACTGAAAACTATGAGGAAACTAAAAATTAACCTATGATCCCCTCGCTCAGATACATGACAAAACGTTAACATTTTGGAATAAGTAGTGTGTGTGTGTGTGTGTGTGTGCACGTGCACTATTCCTAGAGTTACGAGTACAGCTCGGCGTCCTGAAAAACGTCCTTAAACGTCCTTATGCCATCACACGTACCACTGATGGAATAGCAGGTGTGACTGAGTCTGTGATCGCTGGACCTTAGATTGTTTCCGGGATTACAGATAACCCTAAAGCGTTTCCTTATTATAAGGTATAAATTCCTTACGAGAATTACTATGACGAAGAGTTGCATTTCCTGCCACTGCGCTGTTGCAGGCAAAGCCCCCTGAAAACTCCGCCTGCACAAATACGCGGGTTTTCCCATTACCGTCTGTCAGCCCTCCAGATCTCCTAGCGCGACGGCTCACCGCGTTACTATATCTGCTCACCATTTCCTACTACGGTTGACCTTGGAACACCACAGGGCTGAGGGGTGCTGACCGTCTGCAGAGTCAAAACTCCACGTGCAGTTCTGACTCCCCCTGAAACTTAACTACTCAGAGCGTGCTGTTGGCCAGAGGACTTACCGATACCATCAACAGCAGATGAAAATGTATTTTGTAAGACGTATGTATCTTGCACTATATGCTTATAATAAAGTAAGCTAGAGAAAAGAAAATGTTATGGAGAAATCATCAGGAAGAGAAAATCACTTATAGCACTGTCTTGTAGTTATCCAAAAAAAAAAAAAAAATCCACATACAAGTGGACCCAGGCAGTTTGAGCCCCCCTTGTTCAAGGGTCAGCTGGAGACTGTCAGCTCTAGGAATCACAGGCACGTTTCTCACCGCGCCATCCCAGTGTCTGCGAGAGAGACACTGAGTAACAAATATTTAATTCACACACGTGTTTAACCAATCGGCATCGAGGGCACTCTGTGCTGCAGGCAGCGTGTCTGTCCCTGCAGACGTGACGGGCCACACAAGAGCACCCCTGCGGTCCAGCGAGCTGGGGAGGGGGCACGTGCAGGGTCGGCGGGGAGGGTGTCCCGCTGGTGCACACATGCACACGCGCTGTGTTGATGCTACAAAGAAAGGCTGCGGCAGGTCAGCGACGGGAGCTGGGGAGAAAAGACCAAAGCGAAGGGAAGGATGTTCTGTGTTTGTAGCCTGGATACGTCATGCTTGAAAGATGGCAGCATTACTCCAAAGGAACTGCAATTAGCAAAATGGTTCTCTGTTTGCAGAAGTGGGAAAGCCAGCCCTAAAATTCATAGAGGTTTGAAGAGACCTGCAGTTTCCAAGCTCAAAACTTACCACGACGCTACAGTAACCAAAGTAGTGCGGTATTGGAGACGGTCATACACATCAGTATAAATGCAAACAATGAAAACAAAGGCATATGAACCAATGGAATATGAATGACAGTCCAAAAATGAACCTGCACATCTACAGCCAATTGATTTTCAACAAGGTGCTACAGCCATTGGATGGGAAACCAGCCCGTGGGACACACGGTGCAGGGCACGTGGACACCCACACGCTTGAGAACCCGGTTGTGTCCTTACGTCCACTGCGTACGAAATCTTACTCAGTACGGACCAGACCCAAGTGTAAGAGCTAAGACTGCAAAACCCTTAGAGGAAAGCACAGGAGTGTTTTGTACGTGGCAATGAAGGCGTAGGTGTGACGCCAAAACCGCTGAAAGAGACTTCATCAAAATTGGCTGTTTGTGTGTCGGGGCCACTGTCAAGGAAGCGGAGAAACAACCCACAGGATGGGCGAAAATGTATGCAAGTTTCATATTTGGTAAGCGTCTGGTATCTAAAATATATAAGGAAGTTCTAAAACCCAGTATTAAAAAAACAAGTGACAAAATTTTAAGATGGGCAAAGGAGGGGCGCCTCGGGGGCTCAGTGAGTTAAGCATCTGATTCTTGACTTCAGCTCAGGTCATGATCGCATGGTTCACGGGATCGAGCCCTGAGTCGGGCTCTATGTTGACAGTGTGGAGCCTGCTTGGGATTCTCTCTCTGTCCCTCCCTCTCCCTCTGCCCCTCCCCGACTTGCGCGCTCTCTCTCTCTCTCTCTCTGTCTCTCTCTCAAAATAAGTAAACAAACTTAAAAAACTTTAAAATTTTTTTAGAAAATGGGGCACCTGGGTGGCTCAGTTGGTTGAGCGTCCGACTTCGGCTCAGGTCACGATCTCGCGGTCCGTGAGTTCGAGCCCCGCGTCAGGCTCTGGGCTGATGGCTCAGAGCCTGGAGCCTGCTTCCGATTCTGTGTCTCCCTCTCTCTCTGCCTCTCCCTCGCTCATGCTCTGTCTCTCTCTGTCTCAAAAATAAAAGATAAACATTAAATAAAAATTTTTTAATTTTTTTAGAAAATAAAGTGGGCATAGGATACGAGTGGACATCTCTCCCAAGAAGACATACAGATGGCCAACAAGCACATGACAAGTTGGTCACCATCTCTAACCGTTGGAGAAACACCTATCCAACCGCGAGGAGACAGCGCGATGCCCACTCGGATGGCCACAATCGAGAAACATGGGAAAGAGCAAGTGTTGTGACAGGGTGGAGAAAGTGGACCCCTGTGCGTGAATGTGGGACCAGAAAACGGTACAACCACCTTCAAAGCCAGCCTGATGGTCCCTCAAAAAGTTAAATATAGAATTACCACTGCCCACTTTAAAACTCTTAGTGTTCACCCAAACCGTGGAAAACAGGCAATTCAAACGACTCCTTGTACCCGGATGTTAATGGCAGCACTGCCCACAGTAGGCAGAGGCGTAGACAGCCCAGATGTCCCTCAACCAATAAACGGATGTGTGTGTTGTCTCCATACAAGGGACTATTATTGGACCATAATGGACTACCATAAGACCAGATGAAATCTGATACATGCTACACGGACGAATCCTGAAAACACTAGCCTGGTAAAAAACACCAGACCCGAAAGTTCACGTATCGCTGATTCCTTCTATACGGAACCGGCAGAATGGGTGATCCTTAGCATCAGAAAGCAGAGCGGTAGTTGCTGGGGGCTGGGGTGGGGGGCACACAGAGGCCATTTGATGAGCACGGAGTTGCGTTTGGGGGTGATGAAAGGGTCTTGTAATAAGACAAGGGTGATGTTGCACAACTTTTGAATGTACTAAGTGCCACTGAATTGTACGCTTTCTTTTTTTTTTTAATTTTTGTTTATTTTTGAAGGAGAGAGAGACAGAGCATGAGCAGGGGAGGGGCAGAGAGAGAGGGAGACACAGAATCCGCAGCAGGTTCCAGGCTCCAAGCTGTCAGCCCAGAGCCCGAGGCGGGGCTCGAACTCACGAACGCAAGATCATGACCAGAGCCGAAGTCGGGCACTCAACCGACTGAGCCACCCAGGCGTCCCTGAATTGTACACTTTCAAATGGCTGGTGGTTAATCTATACTGTATGTACTTTGCCTTTTTTTAAAGCGTGGACCCTTGAACTGCACAGGGAAGGCTGCGTGTGGCGGGGGCTGGGAGGGACGTGAGGGCGGACCAGGCAGAAGGAGTGACGTGTTCAAGTCCCAGACAGGCATGGGAGTAAATCATGTTAAAAGGAGGGCAGGAGGTTTGAGCTAGACTTCAGGGGCTCTGGGGCCCGTGTCAGGAAGATTCTGGAAGCTCAGGGAGGGGGTTGTTGTGAAGAACCTTCCACACCAAGCTACGAAATTTGGGCCACGGTCAAGAAGGTGGAGGCGTTTCCGGAGGCCCATAGGTTAGGAGCAGACTCTGAGGGTCTGGCAGGGGCAGAGACCCAGAGAGGGACGAGGACTCTGCTCAGGAGGGAGACACACGAACGAAGGGGCCACAGGAGCAGAAGGAGGAGCATGAATCCGAGAAACGCTCCAGGATCGGAGCACGAGGGTTCCGTTCTGGGAACACAGGTTGTGAGATGAAACGAGTCACAGAAAGGGTTTGTAACAAGAGGAGGTGATGGGGGACAAGGGTCTGTTGGGTGACGTGACACTGGACACCACTGACGGCCCACCTGTCCCCGGAGCCGGTGGCCTGCTCTGAAGCATGCACACGTCGTGTCCACAGGTGCTGATCTGGCCCAGGTTCCTGAACCAGGAGCCTCTGGACCCTCCCTGCTCCCCCCACCCCTGCCCAGCGAGTGGCCTCTGTTGACAGGCATCGGGGAGTGGATTCTGGGGGGTGCGGAGGTCATTCCGACCACTCACAGGGGCGAAGAGCCCCTCACTCTTGTCCCCTGTAACTGAGGGAGTCTTCCTCCGCTGTGTCCACCCCAGGGTGGTGCTGACGAGCAGCCCGGGGCCAGTGCCTCAACTCAGGCCAGCCGAACCCGTCTGACCCGCTTAGGTACCACATCATCTTCAGGTAAACGCTCAGCCTTGCTTAGTTCCATTCCTCGCTGGTCCCCCCTCCGCCCCCCTCTACTCCCACCCCATGGCAGCCTCTGGACACGTGGGGAGGGGGCTTTAGGAAGGAAGATGGGCCGCCATAGACCCGCCCTCATCTCGTAACCCCCTGATGCCTCTGGGCTCCTGCCATCTGGACACCGAAACCCGCTCCCCGGCCAGCCTGGGCCTGCTGGACACCATCCCTCCTTGGCCCGCGCTCCTGCCTCTGTCCCCACACGCTGACTTTTCTCCAGCGAGCCTGGCCCTGCACACATCACCTGGTCCCCGGCAGCACTGAGCGTCATGGGAGAAACCAAGGTCCGGCCTCCCAGGCTGAGGACCCAGGGTGGTGCTTGCCCTGACTTTCTAAAAGCCAGTTCGTTTTAAGTATGTGAATTTTGCAGATCCCGAGATCCCGAGGAACTGGTTAGCAATCAGACCGGGCAGTTTCAGTGTTCAGAGGGGCGATGGGGGACTCATACCTCCTCAGTCGTGGCCGGGGAACTAATCTGAGGAAGCAGGCGGCTTTCTACTCCTTTGCGAAGTCTTCCGGGAACAAATGCTGTGGCTTATTGTTCTTTGTATTACAATACAATAGAAAGTCTAGTATTTTTTTTTTACCAGCCCAAAACTTGCATTGTGATATTGTAAGTTGATCTCTTGGCTCTGGTTCTGCCTTTTCTTTGGAGTGATTGCTACGGAAGTGAACGGGCCAATCTTTGATCCTTTGTACTGGGTAAACTCACGGTTATTTACATTGGCACCCTGTGACCTAGCCTGTCCCAGCCCCCGGGTAACCGAAAGCCCTCTGGGTCTCCTGGGCAGAATGGGCCATTGAGCTGAAATTCTACAGGATAACACGTCCTGTCCCTGCAGAAAGAAACCCTTTGAAAATCTGACTGTACAGACGCAAGTGATGTAAACTCAATGAGATGGCTGTTTGTCCCTAACTTGAGGGGAGGCTGGAGCCACTGGGTCCTCGCAAGCAAGTAACCCACTTAAAAATCTCACTGAAGAGTTTAAGTAAATAAGTCACATTTTTACACCGAAGAATTACTGAAAAGCTTCCATGAGAACGTCTCCATCACATGACTGTACGTACTTCTGTGTGTCGGCAGCCGGAGTCGGTGAGAGAACAGTCCGAAGGCCCGGGTCTCAGCCTCAGCTCTGCCACTCGCTGGCCCAGGTCCTCCCAGGTCTGTGAAACGGGGGGACAGGCCGTGACCTGGCTCAACGTCCCCCCACAGGCCCAGAATCTGCAGGCCCAGAATCTGTCTCTTTTTCAAGGGTTTCACGGACGAAAGGGGTAGCAACCAACAGTCAGCCCGTGTGCTGGGCTCTCGGGGCCCCAAATTCAGGGCCGGGCTGGGAATCTCATGAAAGCACCAGACCCTCCTCCCAGAAAGGACACCACAGTGTGCACACACACAGGGCTCCCCCCCCCCACACACATGCACACGCACGCACACGCGCAGAGGACTGGGGTCTAGCGGCCTTTTCCTGCACCCAAGCCCACCTTGCGAGCCCCGTTAGGAGGTCCTGAGCCCCAGCTCAGAGGAGTCGGAGGAAGCATCTGGGCGCCATGTCGTCTGCCCTACTTACGGACGAGGGTCATCGTGCTCCGGGTCGGGGAGTCGTTAAAGGCAGAGTCAGGCGAGATACGGCCACCCCGCGCCAGCCGGACGTCACCACGAGGCCGCCAGCTCCGTGGACAAACACACCTGAGCGCCGGTGCCGTCCGGGCCCCGGGGACAGGATGAGGAGGCTCAGACCTGGCTCCTGGTGGGGGGGCTGGCATTCTGCGTCAGTCTCGCGAGAGACAAGGACACAGAGCAGTTGATACACGTCCGTGATGGGGCTAAGTGACAAGGAAGTTAAGAGTGACAGAGGTCTGCCTTGGGGGTCAGGGGCCAGAGGCGTCCTCAGGAGCCCCCGGGGCCTGGGGGGGCTCACTATCACTGGTGTATTTCCACCACAGCAGCCCCTGTGTCCAGGCCTCAGGTGGCCCTGTCGGTCGGCTGCAGGCAGTCGAGTGACCAGCGGGCCACTATTGTTGACAATGGAAGTTTTCCCACCAGCTGGTACTTGGTCTTCAGGCCTCTCCCGTTTTTTCCTGCCACAGGCCGTGCCCTGCTGCCCCGATCTCGGAAATAACCTCAGTTCCAATTCTCAGGGAAAATGGGGGCGTGAGCCGGGACGCCGGCCCCTCAGAGCCCTGCCCTGCCCTCTGGCACCCGATGGAAACGTCATCGCTGGCTCCGGCTGCGGGACCCTCAGCCCCAGAGCGTCGCACTTGCATCATGTGGCCGGTCACGCCTGTCTCTCCAGCCCCGCCCACGCCCCCCGCCGCCTCCCCCCACCTCCGACAGCCATGTCCTGACTCACAGAAGACGCGAATGTGACAGCCCCGTGGTGCGACTGCAGGGGTGTGCATAAATGGCAGCCACCGCCGGCACCCGTCCCCTCCCTGCACCGGGGCCAGGCCAAACCTCGCCCTTCCCATGCTTGTGGGAAGGGGGCGATCGTGACCCTTGGCCCTGGAGTCGCTTCGGAGGCCTCCATCTTCTAGCTGACGGAGACTGAAGGGGGCCTGCTACTCCGCACATCTGGTCCCAGCCCCGCCACCTCCCCACCCCCAGCACCCCCACTGCCCTGTTCCCGGCTGTCAGCCCTGGAGCCTCTGCCCACGGGGCTGCTCCCTGCCCCACACCTGGCAGCAGGTGGCCGTGTAGCACGTGCTCAGTGGGTCTCTGTTTGCTCACATCCTCTATGACCTTTGCTTAAGAACATATTTCCCACGACTTTGAAGATTTTAGTAGGTCATACGTGTAGACGTCTAACTTTTAAAGTCCTGCCAAAGTCCTAGCAGGTTGTATCTGACTGAACAGCCCGCCCCCTCCCCCCACCCCCGGGGCCCCTTGCCTCCAAGGGCAGGAAGTAGTGGAGAGCGGGTGGCCGTCAGCTCCGGGCCGCGCTCGGCACAGGACAAGACAGGACAGAAGAGACACTCGGCCACCCCGGAGCGGTGACAGGACGCACGAGTTCTTCTCCCTGCCGACGGTTCGAGCATAATCTGCTTTGTTGGCTTAGCTTGAAGAAACTGAGTTTGAGCTTAGAGAGAAACCCGGTGTTCCGTGCTGGTATTTCTTCACACGCCTGTAATTAAAGATGTCTTGGGATAATACAGCCGTCCCGGTTCGAGGGGAAAGTGATGTTTACCGGCTTAAGTACTTAAAAACAAATTTCCGGTCGGGCGATCAACGGGGCACACCCAAGGACAGGTCTGCTCTTCGTGGGACCCGGCGGGAAGACGTGCTATAATTATCAGCCCACGGCTGGGCCAGGGCGCACCCGACCCGGCGGAGGCAGCGTGGGGGGCACGCAGCCCGTGGAAAAAGCCTGGAAAACTAAGTACGTGGCTTGGAAAGAGAACTGGGGGGAGTCACTCATGACAGCACCCAGAAGCCCCCTGGAACAGCCCTGCTCTTTGGGGGCCGACGTGGTCGTGTGGCCCTTAGGCCGCCAGCAGCCGCGGACACGGGGACGTTGGGGCCTGCGGCTCAACCAGCCTTGGACGCGTCCGTCCACACCTTGGAGGCCTGGTCCGCTCGGAATCTGCGTTTAGATTTGGGGATGGATCAAATGGAAAAGAAAGTGTGAGTTCATTCTCAGAAAAGAAACAAACAGCAGGGACTTCTGAACAGTTAGTGAAAACGCCCCCCGGGAAACGTCGAAGGGCAGATTCTTAGCGCAGAACGCTGGCTTCGGGGCGTCCTGAGACGAGAGCCCGGAACGCACGGCCTGCAGGGACCCGGCGACACGCCCCAGAACACGCCGCCTGTCCCCGCTGGCACGGGGCGCAGGTCCGGTCTGCTCAGGCCGCTGCCTGCACTGGCCGTCCCTCTTGCAGAAGCCACTGGCCAGACAAACGCCCCACTCCGACTCATGCTCACACCCCCCACCCCTGCGCGCTCTCCCCACCGGCCTCCGGCACAGAGGACGAAGCGTTTCAGGGGCACCCTGGGGAGCTGTAACAGCGGGGCCTGTTTCGGGAGCTGTCAGGCCCCACCAAGGGGCAGGCTCTGGGCCTGCAAGTCAGCACAGGACGTTTGCGGGACTTCGGAGGGCGTGGAAACCTCTTACGTGTTGGCCGTGTGTGTGTGTTTCCCTCCTGTTCCGCTCCCGCAGCCGGAGGGGTGGAAACCCGTGGTTTTGGAATCGTGCAGGCGTGATCCAAGTCAGACCGGCTGCAGGCGGGGGCTTGGAGCGGTCACCTCCGTCTCTAAGCCCCTGTCTCTTCCTCCGGGATACGAATAACCCACACCTCGTGGGGCCAACAGGAGATGAGGCACAGAGGACACTGAGGAGAGCCGGGCAAATACCAAGCCCTCGACACATATTAGCTTTGTTCTTAGCATTTACTGAGCACCTACTGCTGAGAACATCCCAAGTGCCACAAGGCCCGGCTCAAATATCCTCACTGAAGCCTTTTACGACATGACCCCCCCAGATGGCCAGGAGCCTGGCCCTGTCTCCCTCCCCACCTGTCCATCCATCTTCCTGATGGGCAGGTTTTCATTGCCAACATGCAGTGATACCTCCAACCTTGAACCGCCGCGTCCACACCCGACCCACTTCTGGTGCCATCGGCCTCATGCGTGTTGAGCACCCAGTGCAGGGCTCATACCACACTCCTGCTGGGTGTCCAAAGACGAAGCCCATCCCCGGCCCTCAAGTAGGACCTGGGAAGAATCCAGCAAATCGATGGCAGTAACACAGGAGAATCGTTAACAGCAGACACACAAGAGCTCGACTGCAAAGTCCTGAGGTGGCACGGGGCGGGGGAGGGCGGTGGGAGGCGGGTTGAGCCAAGGGACCCAGAGTCGGCAGGTGGCAGTGCAGCCAGGAACTCAGGTGTCCCCAGGGGAGCGTCTGGAAAAGTCTTGCTTGGAGCCAGTGTGAGCTCGGGTGGCCACCAGCCTCCCGAACCGCAGTCCCTCCCCCCAGAGTGCCCACACGTGTTGGGAGGTCCATAGGATGGGGGCCACCTGACGTCCTCGGGGTCTGGTCCCTGCCCCCATGCTCCCCGCAGCTGGGCAGACCCAATCCACATAGAGGCAAAGCCCCTCCTCTTGGCATCGGGGTCGTCCCTCCCTGAGACGCTTGTCTGTAACATCACTTCGTCTCCATGGCAACCCTGCCCAGGTCAAGGTCAAGGACACCATGTCTTTGGGTGGGGCTTGCACCTTTGCACATGTGTCTACCCCACCGCAGCCAGCCGGGTCCTCAGTTTCCCGAGTTTCTCCTCAGACCTGCTGCTGACGTCCGAGGAGCCACGAGCAGACCCTTCCTGCCGGGCTCCCCCTCCTCCTGGGGCTCCCCCTTCTTGCCAGGGCTCCCCTGAGTCAGCCCTGCCCACTGTCCCCAGCATCACCCAGTTCACCCTGCACCCAGCAAATCCAAGCCTGAACTGGGCACCCCGTTCAGGGCTTAACTGGCAGAGATGGCTGCCCCCACCCGTGTGTGAGGAACCCTCTGGAATCTCCAGTCCCACCCAGTGAGGCATTTGCTTACACGCCCCGATTCCGAAGACCCCGGCCGGGGCCCGAGATGGGACGATGGTCTCGAACTGGGCCGTGTGCGTCCAGGGTCCCAAACGCGCACTCTGTGAGCAGTGGCTGCCCCTGCCCGCCTGCCGTGTCCCCAGAGACCGGCTGGGTCCCGTCACCGGGGTCCACTGCGCATGTGTGTTCTCACCCCTCGCTCTTTCCCGTTTGTGACTGGGACGGATGGGACTTGAGCCGAGGACGGGGAACGCAAACAGAACAGGCCCCCACGGAGGAGGCACGGACGGATCCCAGATGCGGCCCCGCGATGGTCCTGACACACGTGGGCGCCTGTCCTTTGCCGCAGGTGGAAGGCCTCGTGGGTGCGGGTGGACGGCAGGCACGTGAGTCCAGCCTCCAGCTCAGGGCCGGGGTCAGTTTCCCGCCCACTTAAAATGTCTTAGGACGTTTGGAGGAAAAATAAAACGTTTTGGAGGAAAAAGTCATTGCTGGGAAGGACCATTAAACTGATACTTTGTTACTAATGGGACCCGGCCCCACCTCGGGACCATCTGTCTCTCCCACCGTCAGCCCGCCCCCCAGCAGGGCTGGATGGAGCCGGTTCCAGAGGCCCCGTGAGTGTCCTCTGAGGGGAAGACCCGCTCCCGTCCAGGCTGCTGGCCCTTGTCACCACCCGGTCCTGGTGTCCAGAGTCCAAGTGGCTATTTCCAGACTTGGTCTCCTCAAGCCTTTGAACTCACGAGGCCTGTAGCAGAGACAATGATGTCTGTGCTCAGGGAAGTCGTCCCATCGCCAGGATGTGGGGACTGGGTTCAGAGAGGACACCCTGGGGGCCTCTCAATAATTCAACAGGGAAACCTCAAGAGAAAGCTGTCATCAGGGTGCGACTGTCACATTTGGCCCTCAGCTCCCAGGGGACTGGGGGAGGCAGAGGGGACAATTAAACCAGCTGGGGCCAGACAGCCGCCGACTCTGCTGGGGAAGAAGCAGGTGCTGGGGAGGGAGGAGGCACAGGGGAGGAGGGGTGAGGGTCTGCACCCGAAGAGACAGAGCCCTTGCCTTTCCCGCTAGGACTCCTCCAGCCACACTGAGCGTAGCATGGGGAGGAGATCGGGCCTTGGAGTCTGAAAATCTCACGTAAGGCCTCGCTCACACCGGTCGTGTGATCACAGACGAGGTCACCAGCCTCTCGGAGCCTCTGCGTCCTCGTCCAGAACAACACTGCAGGCCGGTAATTGGGGTTTAGATGAACCCCATGAGCCGAACGAGGTAACTCCCCAGGCCCGTCCCCTGCCTCTAACGTGGGGTCACAGCACTGCGCGTGCTGTCCCCGGGTGGCTCCCTCCTCCCCGGCTGGGTCCTCCCGAGGGTCCTTCATCCAGTGGTGGGGGAGGGAGTGCGCGCTCTCCCGCCGTCAGGAGGCAGGATGCGTCCTGGAGGCTGGCGGCACTTGTGGGCGCTGGAAGGAGCAGGAGCCGGCTCAGGAAACCCACGACTGCAGAGACAGGGCCTGACGGGGCCGCCGTGTGCAGGGGAGAGGCGGGCGGGGCCAGGGGCGCCTCGCAGGGGGCACCCACACCACCTGGGGACCAAATGGATGTGAAGTAAAGGAGAGTCCGAGCTCACTTTCAAAGTGAGGCTTCGGCCAAACGGGAGAACTGTGTCTGTTATCAAGGTATAAACGATGACAAAGGGAAGCAGGGGTTTTTGGTGGGGGGATGGGCAGGTGGTAGGCGAGGAAAGGAAACAATAACCTGAGTTTAGGCGCGCAGGCCTGACCTGCTCCGGGAGCATCCGGAAGGACGCACAGAAAGCGCTTGGACGTCCGGGGTCCCGGGCTCAGGACCGGGAAGGGTCAGTTCTGCCGACCAGGACTTCCCACGCGCAGGAGGCATGATGGAAATGCTTCTTCCGGCTGGACGGGAAACGGGGGACAACCAGGACCACGCGGGTGACCCCCCGCTTGCCGCACACTGACCCCACGCCGAGCGCCTTAGGGGCCACCTCGAGTGACCTCACAAGCAGCCCCATGGTCGGAGCCATTCTGCGGACGAGGAAACAGACTTCCGGAGCGACCTGCCCGGAACACGCAGTTCGTAAAGGATGAAAAAGAAAGGAGACTTTGAGGGGCGCCTGAGGGGCTCCATCAGTTAAGCGTCCGACTCTGGATTCGGCTCAGTCACCATCTCACAGTTCCCGGAATCAAGCCCCGCGTCAGGCTCTGTGCTGACAGCTCGGAGCCTGCTTGGGATTCTCTCTCTCTCTCTCTCTCTCTCTCTCTCTCCCTCTGCCCCTCCCCCCCTTGCAAGTGCACTCTCTCTGTCACGCACGCTAAATAAATAAATAAACGTTTTTAAAAAGAAGCAAGGAGACTTTGACATCTGACCCCAGAGGTGGCCACGAGCTGTGGTCAGTGCTGCTGAGTGGGACAGCGGAGTCTGAGAAACACAGACCACGGCCTCCTGGCCTGCCGGAGCGAGCTTTTGGGGGAAGACCGGGGCCAAAGCAGGGCCAGGAAATGGTGTGATGACAGGAGGACCACGGCCACGCTGAGCCAGGGGGGACCGGCCCCCCACTCTCAGGACGTTCCCCGTGCAGACCTGCTCCTCGCACGGTCTTCTGCTGGGTCCCCCCCCCGCAGGAACTCACTGCCCCTCTGGCGTGGCCCGTGGCCCATGGCCCGTGGCCCGTGGGAAGGGCCCGGTCAGTAGCTGGGTCGTGGTGTGTGTGCCTGACCCTGGCGTGGTCCCCACCCTTGAGGCCAGGCGGGAGCGAGTGAGCCCGCAAACAATGCCACTCCGTCACCAACCGCCTGATGGTCACGCCGATGCTGGTGGTCAGGAGCACGTCGCCTTAGGTGTTAAAGGCAGGCTCCACGCCGAGTGGCAGTGGTCCGGGCCGGTCTTTCTGACGCTTTCGGTCCTGGCAGCTCAGTGGTTCTGCAGGCGCTCCTTCGTCGGACCGCACGCCTGAGCCAGAGGACGAAGGCGTGCACGGCCTACCGGTCACCTCCCTGAGGCTGGACGGCTGCTCCGGTCGCCCTGCCGAACTGGCTGTTCTTGGACCTGATGGAGACACGGCTTGGAGCGATTCAAGGAGAAACTCCGCCGGGCAAAGGGTCCTTTCCGTGTCTCCACCGCACGGCCAGCCCCGCGGGCCGAGCTCACCGGTCATTGTTCTCTGCTCTTTCCTTCTGCCGCGTAGACACAGCCCTGGAGGGGACCAGAGGCAGCTCGGGATACGGACACTGGGATCTGACGAAGCCACAATCCTCACAAGGCCCCCCCCCCCCCCCGCCGGCTGCACCAGAGCGTGTGGGCTCAAGGAGACAGGACCGTGTTCATCCGCTCGGGCTACCGTGACAAATGCCACTGACAGGGTGGCCTAACAAGGACGTTTGTTTACTGTCTCACAGTCCGGAGGCTGGACGCCCCGTGTCAGGATATCACAGGGCTGCTTCCTTCTGAGGCCTCTGTCCTCGGCTTGCAGACGGCCACCTTCCTTTATGCTCTCTGCGTCCGAAGTTCCCTTTAAATCAGACACTAGTCATCTTAGACCCGGGCCACCCGAATGACCTCACGTAACTTGATCCCCTCAGCCAAAACCCAACCCTCAAATAGCATCACCATTCATGGTGCCCTGGGTGGCTTGGCTGAGCGTCGGGTCATGATCCCAGGGTCATGGGATCCACTTCAGGCTCTGTGCTGAACATGGATCCTGCTTGAGATTCTCTCTCTCTCTCTCTCTCTCTCTCTCTGCCCCTCTCCCCTGCTCACACTCTCTCTAAAAGAAAAATTTTAAAAAAGATCACCATTCTACGGTCCTGGGGGTGGGACTCCCACATATGAATGTGTGGGGCACGGTTCAACCCACAAGGTTGACACAACACCGCCACCAGGGACCAGATGAAGGAGGGCCTGGATGAAATAGATCATTGTCCCTGCCTCGGTTTCCCCTTCTGTGTAATGGGGGCAATTCCATCTTTTCTACTCAGTTGAAAAGACAGAGTCATAAATGCTGCAAAAACGCTTTGCCCTGTTTTTAGAGCCCCCGCGGCTCTATGACCTATGTGACTTTTTCCTTTCTCCTTATTCTGGTGGCAATCCCCACCCCGCCCGCCTCACTCGGGACTTGGAACGTGGCAGGTACCTAATGTGGGAAGCGTGAACCACACGCTCGGTCTGTGCTCAGAGGCCACACTACTCGGCCACGTCCCCCAGCCTGAGGCCGCGTCCCTGTTCAGAGTGGCCGCCGGGAGCCGGAAGCCCTCCTTCGCCCACGCCCGCCATGCCCCTCCATTCCTGACCCTTCCACCAGCACTGAACCAAACCGAAAGGAAATTTATTGTGTGTTTGAGGAGCAGCCCGCGAAACAATTCTCAGTAGGCTCTTAGTTGTTGATTTATTTGTAACTAATTATTGTTATGGGGGTAGATCAAAGGACACGGTTATCAGAAGGGGCCGGGCTCGCCAAACCCGGGCAAAATGATCGAAATTTAATAACAGAGAGTGGCTTCACGCACACAAACTTCATCTTATTTGATCTTTACTGGCACCAAGTGAGCTCAAAAACCGCGTTATTAGCCACAAAGGACCTCATGTTGTATGATTCCGTTTATAGGAAACGCCCAGAACAGGCAAATCCCTAGAAACACGAAGTGGGTCGTGGCCGCCTACACCCGAGGGGCTGAGCGGGGGGTGAGCGGGACCCCTCGGGTTCAGGGTGTCTTTGGGGGCGACAGCGATACCCTAAACTTGGTCGTGGTGACGCCTGGCCACGTGCGGCGAATTTCCTGCAGACCCCTGAGCTGTATACTTCGCGTGGACCGCTGTACCGTGTGGACTACGTCCCAGTGGCACCCTTTCCGGAGGAAGCCGACTTTTCCCCCAGCAGCGCCTGGGACCACGGGCCACACTTCCTGAGAAGGTTCTGTGGGCAGGTCTCACCTGTGTCATGTGACCCCATCCCTCCCATGGACAGTCCCGCCCCCGGGCATTAACCCCTCCTTCCATCTGGATCTCCCATCCATCTTGGAGGGGGAGCCCGGAGACTCAGAACTCTTTCCACTGGGTCACTGGCTTTCCATGCCCTACGCCCCACCTCACCTCCCCTGCTGGCCCTCCCCTTCCCATGCTCCCCCTCCCTACCTCCTCCCCCGACCCATTCCTGCACTTTGCCTTCCCCATCTCACTGTCCCTGCTGCCCCACCTCACCTCCCCTGCTGCCCCTCCCCTTCCCATGCTCCCCCTCCCTACCTCCTCCCCCCACCCATTCCTGCCCCCTGCCTCCCCCATCTCACTGTCCCTGCTGCCCCACCTCACCTCCCCTGCTGCCCCTCCCCTTCCCATGCTCCCCCTCCCTACCTCCTCCCCCCACCCATTCCTGCCCCCTGCCTTCCCCATCTCACTGTCCCTGCTGCCCCACCTCACCTCCCCTGCTGGCCCTCCCCTCACCTCCCCTGCTGCCCCATCCCTTCCTATGCTCCCCCCACTCCCTCCCCCCCATTCCTGCACCCTGCCTCCCCTGCCCCCAGCTCACCACCCCCACTGCCCTCCCTGCAGTGCAAGGCAGACGCCCCACCTGAGGGAGGGGGGTGCCCAGACAATGAGACTTTCACAAACCTTTCCATTTGATACTCCTCAAGAGGCCAGATTTATAAGTAGCAACCGGGGAATTTACTTGATTCCCTTTGGGGAAGTTTTCCAAATTTGGCCAATTTTAACATGTGGGCCTTGTTTTCCAAAAACGGCAGCCTCAGGGCGCCTGGGGACTCCTTCGGTTGAGCGTCTGACTCTTGATTTCGGCTCGGGTCATGATCTCATGGTTCGTGGGTTCAAGCCCCACGTCGGGCTCTGTGCTGGCAGTGTGGGCCTGCTCGGGGTTCTCTCCCTCCCCACCCCCTCCCGCCTGCGTGTGCACACTTGCACACTCCCTCTCTCTCTCAAGATAAAAAAATAAATGTTAAGAAACAAACAAAAAACCCATAGCCTCCTAGTTTTAAAAGTAAAATGCAATTTGGAGAAATTTTCTCTCTGGTAAAAACAGAGCATGGACTGTTATGGGAAACTGAAACAATGTTTCCTTTCACGTTTGTACACCTCCTTTCAGCAGAAGGATCCACATGGGAATTAATGTCCCGCCTGGTGCCTGGCGGTTGGGGCGCTCCCGCCTCTCTGTAGCCAGGAGAAGGTGTCCCTCGCCCGCCCCCCCCAGGCCGTGTCTTTCCCTGATGACCAGGGGGAGAATTAGGGGAGCGACAGGTGCTGCCCAGATCAGTCCGCCCCCCTCCCCCGCCCGCCTCCGTCCACACCCGCTGCAGACCACCTCCGCCAGGCCCACGGCTTCACAGTCCGCCTGCGAACACAGCTCCCGGACGTGGCTCCCGAGCCCCAGACCCCCGCCTGTCCGCCCACTCGGAGGGCTGAGGGACCCGCCACCTGCACACACCTCTGCCGGCCTGACCCCCGCCCCCGCTCCAGGCCAAAGCCTTGACTCGCACTTGCCTGCCTGCGCCCCTCTCACGCCGTCCAGCCCGCCAGCGCCTCCAGTGGCCTGCCCTGCAGTCGGGCCACTGGGCCCTCCCTGGCCAGGCCGCGCCCCGTCCCCCGGACGACGCCCCCATGCTACGCCCACCTGGGCTCTGCCCTCTCCAGTACCACAGCCAGCTGGTCCCGAGGCCCAGGCCTCGGCCCTCCCTCCTCTGCTCTTCAGAGAAGGAACCAGAAGGTCCCCTGGCCCCTGCGGACCACATTCCAGCCACACTGACCTCCGAGTCCTCGGGGCGCTCCTGCCCCCCCCCCCGAACGCCCTGCACTCACCTCTGCACGGCTCACCCTGCACTTCCTCAGCTCCCCCTCAGAGACCCCAACAGCGGGAAGACCCTCCTTCGGTCTCCTGTTCCCGTGGTCGCTTTCATACCCGCCTCCGCGGCTTACCACCTGTCCCGCCAGCTTCGGGGGGTCCACGAGGCCAAGGGCTTGGCTCCTTTCCTGCACTCCCGGATCCCCCGCACCAGAACAGGTCCCGGGAGAGGAAGGCAGTCGAGGACGCTTACTTAGACGTTTCTGTGCTCACGGGCTGGGCCCCAAGGGAACCCACAGGGGACCCACGCCTCCCCACGGCCGTCCGCGCAGCCCTGGCGCTCGGGCAGCACTGGGGCACACCCTCTGCCACCCTCTGCTTCCGTCACTGTCGGGTACCGAACGTCTCGTCCGGTCTCGGTGACAGCCTTCAGCGGGCCTGCAAGGTAAGCGTCACCTGCCATCATCGCCCCTCCTCTGTGCTGCCTCGGGTGTAGCGGCCCGCAGAGGCCGGCCCCCTGGGAAGCAGCCCCACATGGACGAGGGATGCCCCCCCCAGGCATCCAGGAGGGGTATCAGTCTCTCCTCCTGGCAGACACCCCCTTCCCCCTCCCCACACAAGGACCAGAGGGAACATCCCTAGCAGGAGGTCAGCATTCTCCCAAGAACCCCTCGCTAGCCCCGAGGGCCTGGCCTCCTCTGTCGGGGCAGAGGTGGGCAAGAGGTTAGAGTCCGAGGGCCTCTCCCATGGCCCCTGGGCCGCCTTGCCCAGACCGTCAGCCTCCTCCTTCAGGTCACAGAGCGCTTGTCACCTGTCATTTCAGCTGAGACTCAGAGCCAGCCGGAGGACATCCTTCTAGCACCTTGTTAGCAAACCTTTCCTCTGAAGACCCCCAGCGTCCATCTGAAGAGCAGGCTGCTGGGAGACGTCTCAGCGAGATCGTCCTGATTCCCCCCAGGCCCGCCCCAGCCCCACCCGTGGGCTACCGTAAATTAGGAGAAAGTGCTGGAACTCAGGAGCAGAAGCCACCCTCGAGACATCGCCACAGCACCTGGCTTGCACCCACAGGGAGTCACTGCCTGCATAAGTCAGGACCCCAGGTGAGAGCACACGTCCACTGTGACCGCCCCGTGACGTTGCCCAGTGTGGGTACCGTGAGTTTCGAGAAAGAATCCCTTGCTTCTGGAGGCTTTCTGGAGCCCAGACCTCGAAGCAACTTCTCCCTTAAGCCACAAACACTAAGTGTCTCTGAGCCAGCTTGTCTGTTCCAAGTCTGTTCCCCCTTTGCCTGTCTCCCTTGCTGCTGGCTGTGTGCAGGCACGTTGTCGTGTCCGTTCTGCGGTACCTATGCATCCACACTGGGGGGAGATCAGTGAAATAAATTTAGAAACCGGCTCTGCTCAGGAAGCGATTCAATTCCGACCAACATCAAAGATGCGTGTCGATGAAGCCTCTCCCTTCTGACTGCTCTTGTGGTCCCTAGACACGCATGCAGCCGCCCTCGGCGATCTCGGGGACACGGAGGAAGGGTCCCCTTGTACTTCCCCCGCCCCCTGGCCTCACGGCCACCCTGAGAGATTTACCCCCAATCACGCTCCATGAGCCCAAGTCAATGTTCACACGTTAGGGGCCCAGAAGTAGACCTTTGTATCTAAACTTTCTAAACCAGATGAGCGTAAGTCTTTCTTTCATGAATGCTGGCATTCCTGGACGAAGACTCTGCTGACGGCTGCAGGGCTCCAGGAGAAAGGAGACTGAAATGACCTCACTTCCCATTCAAGTCGCAAACGAAAACGCAAACTCTCACGACATAATTTACCGTTCCTAAGAAGCGCCCGCTGGCTCGGTCGGTGGAGCGTGTGACTCTTGAGCTTGGGGTCATGAGTTCGAGCCCCACGTTGAGTGTAGAGGTTACTTTAAAAAAAGCAAAATAAATAAAGTGCTAGAACTCGAAGGAGAAGCCAGGTAGCCTGAACAGGTGGGCGAAACCCCTGCCGGCAGACATGGCTGTAACTATTCCAGCCTCCCAGGGCCACCCCTCCGAGCCCCAGCTGACAGAATGTCACTGACTCCACATCCATTTTGTTGAAAACAAACGCATCTGGGGCCAGGAGTCATTGCGTAAGTGCGATCCAGCAAAGCACCCCCCAGCCTTACATAATAAATAGTCCAGGGGTTACCGGCCCTCGGCCGCTCTCTCTACGGCCCTGTGTCCTCACAGAGAGAATGACCCGAAAAGACCGAGTTGTTTCCTTGAGTCAGGCTTCTGTTGACTTTGGAACTGGGTTCTAGACCCTCCAGAAAGGGCCACGGAGAAAAACAACCAAATTCTTCCCATTCCACAACGTAAATGCCTCGAGACACGTTGCCCATTCAAGCAACTTGAAATGGGGGCTGTCGTAGGGGGTTTTGCCGGGAGCTGGCTTTCCTCGGTGAGACACGTGCCTTCCGGACGCAGGTCTGCTGACAGTCGGGGACTCTGAGAGCAGGGAAGGAATCCGCGGGGAAGTCGAGCATCCTGGACCTGTGGTGCAGCGTGAAACTCACCCATCCCAACCTCCCATCAACCAACAGTCTTTCGTCAGAAGAGCGGAACATCTGGAGGAAGCGTCCCCTCTTCTAACCACACAAAGGCACCCTTCGGGCTCGTGGCGGCACTCGGTATGAGGAGCACAGGGTTACAAAGTGTTCCCACTGGCAGGGATCATGGACCGTGTCGCCTTCCCCTGTCACCTCCTGCCCCCTCACATGACAGGGGGAAAAAATAAGGCCCGGAGAGCCTAGATGCCAGAGCCATTAGCTGGGAAAGAGTGGGGACCCACACTTGCCCAGACTCCTCCTTCCACACATTTACGGGGAGGTTCGGTTCGCTGTTCGCTGAGGTTCGAAAACAGAAAGGAAAGATTTGAGCCACATGATTACAGCATCCCACAATTAAATAACACTAAACTAAATTCAAATCACTTTTATTCAAGTACCTTAAACATTTCTTAATGTCTAAGTTTCCTTCCCTTCCCTTCCCTTCCCTTCCCTTCCCTTCCCTTCCCTCCCCTTCCCTTCCCTTCCCTTCTCTTTCCTTCCCCTTCCTTTCCTTTCCTTTTCTGGAAACCGCCACAGCTTGTCCAGAACATTCCAACACCCTGGGGACATAGAAACGCTGACACCGTTCTCTCACCAAGCAAAAACCCTGAGAGTGTGACCCTGCTTGTCCACCGTATTAATACATTGTGAGTCTGCCAAGTGTTGAGAATCATATTTGAAGTTTTTCCTTCCAAAAATGACGTGTGGTGGGGTATGCACCCCACCCAGGGAGGAGGAGAGGGCTTCAAGTGTAAGGTCAATTCTCAGGGCCAGATGATGTCAAGGCCAGGCCATTCCCACAGGGGCGGCAAGAGGACTTAGCATGAAGACAGAAGGAAAACATCCTGCGTGAAATAAAAGTGAAATAACAGTCGCGTGGTCCTGGTGACATCAGGGAGTTAGGCTCCGTCCATCCTTCAGCACTCGCTGAAGTCACACCCTCTTGTCTTTTGCAATCCACCTTTTAATTAGGCACTGCTACGCTGATGGCCTTGTTAGCAAATCTGACAGTGGGTTAGGGTGGAACAATAATTGGTAGAAAGTCAATGCTTCCAGCAAGGAACGAGTGTAATCGAAAAATAGAAACGCAACATCTACATTGCATCCAAAGGGGCAAAAAAAAGCAACTTAGGTACACCATTCACAAAATACGTATAAGAAAAACAAAACCCTAATGAAAGAAATCAACTAATATCTAAATAAATGGAGAGACGTCCCATGTTCATGGAGGGGAACACTCAGTGTTGTCAAGATATCAGTTCTTCCCCATTTGATTTCTGGATTCGGTGCAGCCCCAGTCAGGACCCCAGAAGGTTATTTTATGGCTATTGACCGACTGATTCTAGAGCTTCTAGGGAGACAGAAGAGTCCCAGGAATCAGCACCTCCTCACTAACCCAGACAACAGCTTACACTGACACAGAACCATTCACACCATCCGTAGGCAAGGTTACGGAGCCAACTGGCTGTGGGGAGAGAAAGACCCGAGCATAGTTACTCTCTCTTAGGTCTGAGAAAATAAGACCAAATCTTCCAAATGCCAAGTCCCATCTAGCATCCATAAAACAAAGTTGCTTCATCGCTGCCTCAGCCACCAAATCACACCCGTCAATTAATCTTCCAAGTTACATTTTTGTACATGTTGCTCCAGACTCGAAAGAACCGTATAAATACGTGCTGTGCAAACGTGCCCTCCTTCAGTCCATCACTGAAATCCCTGTTCTGTGCCAGGCACTGTGCTGGGCCCTAGGAGCAAACACCGAGGGGCAGACACAGCCCCCAGCCCCGTGGGATGTTGGCTTTGTGAGGACTTCTCCAATTGTAACGTAGCAGCTGGAGTGTGCCCCTGGACCCTCGCTGCCTGGCTTCTGTCACCTGCTGGGTGCGTTCTCTGTGCCTCAGTTTCTACATCTGTAAGTGGGGATTACAATAGTACCACGTCGTGAGGACCTAAGTTCTTACTTGGAAGGATGCTGGGTAGTTGGGGAGTACTCGGTGAACGTTATCAGTATTATTTTTGCCATCACCATCCGTTTTCCGGTGTTGTCCCCCTGGTCATAATATTCTGTGGAGTTAGGACAATCAGCAAAAAGTACAGAAAGAAAAGTCATACAAACGCGGCTGAACAGACAAAATTCAAGTACTTTGTTAAAGAAAAGCTACGTGCCTTGATTGAAATTGGTCCATTTTGGGGGCACCTGGGTGGCTCAGTCAGTTAAGCATCCGACTCTCGATTTGGGCTCAGGTCATGATCTCACGGTTCATGGGATCGAGCCCCGTGTCGAGCTCTGTGCTGACAGCATGGACCTTGCTTGGGATTCTCTCTCTGCCTCTCTCTCTCTGCCCCTCCCCTACTCTCCCACTCTGTGTGTGTATATATATATATCTGTCTCTCAGAATAAATAAATATTTTTTAACTGGTCCATTTTTATTTATCAAATGATTTGCAATTTAATTTCATTTTGATTGCTTGTTTTTCCCATGAATAAGACTAATAATACTTTAGAAAGCAGTCTCAAAATATTTCGTGAAAGTCCGAATGTCACCGAATCATCTCGGCCACGCCCTTCCCAGTGGGATGGAATGCAGGTGCACTTTCCACCCTCCAAGCAAACCAAGGAGAGAGCCTGTGCGTCATGCCCGGGCCGCACGTGCAACCCAGACAGCTGTGTTTCCCGTCTCCGAGCACAGATGGCAGAGCTTTTCACGTAAACGAAGGGATATCGATGACAAGAGGCAAACACGCCTGGGATTGAGGACCTTGGGGTCAGTGACCCTGGGGTGGAAGCTTTCACTGAGTCCAGCGCAGCCACTCAGGGCTTCTCAGGGGCTTGCCCGGATCCTGACGGCCCTGTGGGTCCCTCGAGAGATGACTCCAGATCCCTTAGCAGGAAGAGGACCGGGTCCAGTCACATTCTCAACCCTTGAGATTGGCTGTTTTGATTACCTTTGTAACCTTTTTACAGGGTTAGCAGAGAAGTAGCTGGAAGACAGCACAGCTTGGGTTTCCAAGAGGCCGCACAGAAATGACTTTGCGGTCAACGAGTGGCTGAAAGGCGGCGGTGTGAAGGATCGTGGGACCCACGACAGGCGCGCGTGGAGCGGCTCAGTGGCTACATTCCCCTCGGAAGCTGTTTGTGCAGCCGCGACAGCGGCCTGGACCCGGGAAGTCTCGAGCTGACAGGGGACCAGCCCAGACCCTGAAAACACGCCAGTGAGAATCTGCTCGCCGGACGCTCTTACAAGCAGTTCCGGAGTGCTGGTGCTTCGGGGGAGGAGAACGCCGCTTTTCCATGACTTAGCCTTTCCCGACCCCCACGACGGCCCGCAGAACCCTCCCCTTGCGCCAGACCCCACTCTGTTTCTCGGGAACGTCTGCACCGTGAGCCGGGCTTTCACACAGACGTCCTCCTCCCGGTGAGTCCCCGAGCTCGGGTGTTAGTGACCCTTCTTCCCTCTTCTGTGTCGAACCTAAGACCCCAAGTCAGTAAGTATTGGTTGATGTAAACCATGCCTCAAAGAAAAAGGACTCTGGGCGCCTGGGGGGCTCAGTCGGTTGAGCGTCCGACTTCGGCTTAGGTCATGATCTCGCGGTCCGTGGGTTCACGCCCCATGTCGGGCTCTGTGCTGATGGCTCGGGGCCTGGAGCCTGCTTCGGATTCCATGCCTCCCTCGGTCTCTGACCCTCCCCCACTCACGCTCTCTCTCTCTCTCTCTCTCTCTCTCTCTCTCAAAATAAACATTAAATTTTTAAAAATTAAAAAAAAAGAAAGAAAAAGGACTCCACTGGGTGAACTCTCACTTGACCCAAGGTCAACCCACTCACCCCTCTGTGACTGCAATGTGCCACTAGATATCCCCGTGCTCCTTCGTTCTTCTGGAAAACAGAGACCCAAACAGAGACCCAAACAGAGACCCGAGCTTGGAGAATAACCAAATGTGCATCGGAGCTGGCATTTCTGACACAAGAAGTCACAGAAACACCTGCTACGCCCAAGCTGAAGAAACAACCACTCTTATTCTCTGTGTGGGTTACAGAACCAGCACCGGCCTGTATGCCGGAATCTCTCCTCTTGCTGGACAGGATGGAAATGGGCGCAGACCAACCTGGAAACGCCCCGGCCTGCGCACTCACCCAACCTCGCTCAGTCTAGGAATTGGATTCGAAACCTTGCACAGGATCTTGCACAGATCTTCAGTCATGACACCACAGATTTGTTCCAGAAAGAACTGAACACTGCAGGGTGCTGTGATCACATCCACATTTTGCAAATAAGATTCGGAGCAACTGTGAGAAGGGCGGTGAGCGTCCCTCCCTCCCAGGAGCTCCAGGGACAGCTCGTGTTCCCCCACCCCGTGGACGGGTGGATGGCCCCACGGACTGTGGCGGGGCAGGGAGGTCGACCGCTTCCGTGTGTAGCGGTGAAAAGTGGCTTCTTCTCACACATCCCACACGGCTTCTCGATGGGGACCTGCAGAGGCATGGGCGGGACACTGTTCATGATGTGGGACCGCCCTACTCGCTGCAGGAAGTCACTGTGCTGGGGCCGCTCTGACAAAGCGCCCCGGTTATGTCAGGAGCACTCGCAGGCTTTGCAAACAGCAGAGAGCTGTTTCTCACAGTCTGGGGGCCGGGGGTCGAGATCGAGGCTCTTACAGACTCAGGCTCTGGTGAGGCCCTACCTCCCAGTTCACAGACGGGCATCTTCTCCCTGCATCCCCACATGATGCAGGTGAGGAAGCACTCTGGGCTGCCTTTGTAAGGACACGAATTCCACTCACGAGGCTCCGCCTCCCACAGGCCTACCTCCTGAGGCCATCACACTGGACGTTAGGGCTTCAACGAAGGGGTTCGGGGAGGACGCATTCAGTCCATAGCATTTAGCATCCAGAATCCATACCCATTAAATGACTGTGGTGACGTGCAAACAGTGTGCCAACCAAAAATGACCCTGCATCCGAACGGGCCCTCAATATAGGCGGTACCACTCTGAGAAGTGCTGATGACAGGACCTGATCAGGTTGGCTCATGACCCATGACCTTGGATACGTGCTAAGCTATCCAAACATCCATGACCCACTCAGGCCAGTGAGGGCTCCTGACATAACTGGGGCCCAAGAAGCCCGCGTCTGCCCATAGCTGACATACTGGGGAGAGGAGCCCCGGGGCTCACAGCCCCCACTTGAATCTGAGTGCAGAGACACACGAAGAGTATTCCAGAGCCCCCCAGAGAATTCTGGAGCCCCCAAAGTATTCCAGAGGCCACCAGAGCATTCCAGAGTCCCCCCAGAGCATTCCAGAGCTCCCCAGAGCATTCCAGAACCTCCAGAGATTTCCAGAGCCCCCCAGAGCATTCCAGAACCTCCAGAGCTTTCAAGAGTCCCCCAGAGTGTTCCAGAACCCCCCAGAGCATTCCAGAACCCCCAGAGTATTCCAGAACCCCCAGAGTGTTCCAGAACCTCCAGAGTATTCCAGAACCCCCCAGAGCATTCCAGAACCCCCAGAGTATTCCAGAGCCCCCAGAGTGTTCCAGAACCCCCCAGAGGATTCCAGAGAGCCCAGAGTGTTCCAGAGCCTTGCAGAGCCTCCTAGAGCATTCCAGAGCCCTCCAGAGACAGTCCCTGGAGATGCCCTCTTCTCCTGAGTGTCCCTGGAGACTGAAGGGATCCCCGTATTGCCTAGTCTAACTCTCGTGCAATTAGGGGAATCCAACGGTAAAAGTGTAAATCCTAAGGTAAATCTTTGTTGGAATGAGAAAATTGGTCATACACATCACTATAAACTAAGGGTTTCTAGGCCCCTCCTTCTGAGATCTCTTTAGGAAACGTCCCCAAAGGGTCTCCTGATTGCAACCTTCCTCCGCCCCTCGTAGAATCCCGGACAGCCCCCAGCTGTTGTCTGGCACCCACGGGCCTGCGCCTTAGCCTTCCTCGGTCCGTGGCACCGTCCACATTGTCCTACCTCCCTTCCCCACGGGAGTGTGGGGCGCTGCTGTTCCTGCAGGTGGATGACGGGTCCCTGTCACACGACGCAGCCGGGGACACTTACGCCACGGAGCCCCAAGAGGACCTAACCGTGCAGCTGGGTCAACCAGTGCGGGTGCTGCCCGGCTTGGGACAGAAGGCGTGATGGCACCTGAGCTGCGGGACATCCCCGCCGTGCGTTCAGCTGTGCGTGCCTTGGTGAGTCACGCTTGGAAATAGTGGGTGTTCTCTGCTTTTGCATTAGCATGGGACCGCAGCAGAGATGCTGCAGGCTGGGGTCCCACCACATCTGTGACCTGGGCTGGATATTCAGCAGCGTGGCGGCGTCTGAGGGAACCGCCCCCTGGCTGCACGTGGCAGACGAGGTTCATGTGTCCTGCTGCCTTTCACGCTTGAGCCCCTTGCGACCTGGGCAAGCTGGGATTTTCAGCTCAAGCTGCCTGAGCGATGACACAGCCACGCCTCACTTGCGACAGCGTGGAAAAGCAGGAATTTGTCAGATGCCTACGTCTGAATGATGCGACACCAAGAGCCGGGTCCTGACGACAGGCAAGGACGTTGCCTGATGTGCTCAGCAGCCTGGTCCCCCTCCTGGATTCCCCTCTGAAGGGAGCTTTTAGATTTGGCAATTAATATATTTCTACGACCGATTCAAGCTTACACCCTGGTTGATGGCTTTAAAGTGCTGAAAAGTGGGGGCGCCTGGGGGGCTCAGTCGGCTAAGTGCCCGAGTCTTGATTTCAGCTCAGGTCAGGATCTCACGGTTTGTGAATTCGAGCCCCACCTCGGGCTCTGTGCTGCCAGTGAGGGTCCTGCTTGGGATTCTCTCTCTCTCCCCCTCTCTCTCTGCCCCTCTCCTCCCTCTCTCTCGAAATAAATAAAGAAACGTTAAAAAAATAATAATAATTTTTTTTTTAAATAAAATGTTCGAAGGTATCTCTAGCGGGTTAAAATGCCACAGAGGTCATAGCACAGGTTACCACCTCCACTGGAAAGGTCACCGCGTTGATTTATAAATGTCAGCGCCCCGCACGGAGGGAAGGAGGGAGGGAGGGAGGGCAGCCGCTGTAATTAGGAGCCCCTCGCGAGTGGCAGAGGGGGCCGTATTCTTGGGCTCGGCACGGTGTGACAAATCATGGACATTTTAATAACACGGATGGAACATCAGAATCTGGGGAGGAGATGGGGTGACGGGGCTCAGAGACCTTCGAAAATAAAAATAACCCGTCACCACTGTTCAGGCACCCGCTGGTTTAACAGCGTCCGCAGTGAGGCCCTAACAAATACCCAAGGCAGGGCTGGATGGAAACAGGTATGAACCCACCTTTCCTAAAATCAGGGTGTGGGCACAGTTGTCACAGCACGGCCGAGACCGGGCGAGGGGGCACTGAGCAGCCCGGAAACGGGCCATCTCCCTGTCGCCCCACAAGTCGGGGGGTTATGGGAACGTCTCAGACCGGCGCGAGCAGGACCCAGGTGGGGAGCGGGGGACAGGGACCAGGGCCGCCACCCTGGGACCTCTTCCTCCTCGTGAGTGAACTTGGGGGCGCAGCGACCCCGCAGGTGAGAGGGGGGCTCAGCCCGCAGGGCAAGGGGCTTCACGGCCAAGCCCAGGGACAGGAGCCTCCCGCAGATGGGGACGAGGAGACAGCCGTGGGCCAGCTGCCAGCCCCCCAGGGTGAGGTCCACGCCCAGGGCTTAACGCCGGGCGTTCAGCTCTGCGTCCGAAGCTATGAGTAAGGTGAGCAGGTGTCCTTCCTGGCACTCTGTGACCAGACAACCGCCAGCCCTCAGGCCCTTCCGGTAATCCCCAGAAGGCTCAGCTGAGTGCCAATGTAAGTCCTGTTGCCAGTCTGGAAACGTCGAGGGCCCACCCTCCGGGAGGACCAAGGAGATGCCAGAGCGGCGCCGGAGAAACGGGCGTGGGACCCGGAAGCCAACTCTGAAGACGGGGGGGGGGGGGGGGGTGCCTGGAGAAGGGCCCGTCATCCCCGCCCTCGGGGCACAGAGGGCGAGGCTGGAGGACACCGCTCCTGGCTCCAGGCGGCCCCGAGTTCGCACCGAGAGTCCCGCTCCCCGGGGACCCCTCGGTCCCAACCGGACCCAGGCGGCTGGGCCACCAGTCACCCACGGCTGAGGATAGAGACGTGGGCCACGACCACGGTCCGGGAAAACCCTCTACTTAGCTCCCTTGCGGTTCCCTTGCTATGTATTCACGAGGCCAACAGGGACACCATGTGCCTAAGTGAGTCTTAAATGAAACAAAAAATCTCTAAGTGGCAGGAATGCTTGGATTCCCAGGGCAACTGGCATCGCGCTTTATGTGAGGAAACAGGAAATAGCCGTGCCCCCCCCCCCCCCCCGCCAAGCCCGGCTCCGGCAGGTCTCAGGACGGCCGTGTGATGGGCTCGCCCCGGTGACCAAAGCCGTCTGGGGCCTGAGGGATAACCGGCCTTCCAGATCACCCTACTTTCCCTGGATGCCCTCCGCGTAGAGGAGAGGTGCCAATAAAATCACAAAAGCGACACGGGAAGACAGGCAAAGGGTCCCAGCCATGCGCACGCGGCCCGGAATGACAAGGCGCAGCGCAGACCGTGAGCTGAGGACGCGCCAGTACCCCGGGCGTTCCACACGGGGACGCCGTCAGTCACGCGGTCACAGTTATAAAGCGGACGAGACCGGCCTCGCGCCCAGGTGGCCCAGCCAATGCCTGGGGAGCAGGCCTCCACCCTCACGGCCCAGGAGCAAGTGCTGTTCCCCAGATCCTGGGGACCCCAGAGGCCCTCTCCCCGGGCACCTCCTCCCTGGTGCCTACAGGTCAGGCGGCCGGAGGGGAAGGGAGAGGCTCACCCCTGCTCTCCCACCAGCCTGGCCGGCTGCACTGGAAAGCAGGGGTGGCGTTCGTTGTCGGGCGGACCCCTGGTCAAACGACGCGCCCGCCTTTACGGAGCAGGGGAGCGGCGGGCTGGGTCCGTCTATCTGTGCAGAGCTCAAGGTCGGTCTTCCCACCAGCTCTAGGGTTCACACCGAGTGCTCAGGGGGAGCCCAAAAGAGGGGGGGAGCCGGGGGGGGCGGTGAGCGTGAGCCCGTGTTCCCATTTCCTTGGTGAAAGTTCCTGGTTCTCAAGGTGAACCTGACCTCTGGTGTGAACGTGTACAGCTGAGACACTTCCTCCTTCAGAGCACAGACGCGGCCTCCCTCCCGCGGCACCGCCCGGGACGGGGCCCCCCTCCACGGCCAGGGGACCCACGCACAGGGGTCCCCCCGGCTCCGGTGTGACGTGAGCGCACCCCACACCTCGCTGCTCCCGAGGGCAGAGGCTTCGAACGCGGGTGGCACAGAGGGGAGACCGACGCCTCCTGTGGCTCACGGCCCTTAATCTGCTGACGGTCGTGCAGTGAACACAGCACGGGCCCCTTTCCAGCGACGCCCTTGGCCGCCAGGAGGCTCGGGCCGCGGTTCATGAGAAGCAAAGGCGAGGCCATGACCGAATCCCTCTGCGTCTGGCAGGCAGCGGACTCTGTCCCGCGTGGAGGCCGATTTCTCGTTTCTTGTTTCCAGAGGGCAAAGCTGTCCCCCTCGGAGGGGCTGGGACGTGGCCGGGCGGCCGCTTTCCTCTCTGGCCCGACGTTGGGCACCACCCCCGGATTCTGCAGGAGGGGTGTCTGTTGCCTTAGCTGCAGACGAGGTGGCTCCTTTCATCCGCCCCTACATCCTCTGGCATCAGCTGGCGACCCGCCCCAGGTCCTGGGCCCCGGCTCCAGGACCGCTCGCTCCCCCGCCGGCTACCAGGCTGCTCCCTCAGCAGGATGACTCAGTCGGTACAAATGAGTTCGCAGGTTCCAGATGTCTTTGCGGTTTACGGGGGATGGGGTGGGGGTGCCCGCCCCCCTACAGAAGCCACCTTACGCTCACGGGCTTCAGAGAACTGTAACGAAACTGAAGAGTGCCGGGGGAGGGGCCCTGTCAATTTGGGACTCAAGCCCTCCCTTTCCAGGCTCACCCAGGCTCCTTCAACCACAGACACAACACACTCTGCCACCTGCCTTTAAAACAAGGCCTCTTTCTGGAGTTTTCCACCACCTTTGATTCTAGATCATTACAATGTGTGACACCGTTGGCAGTCTTGGGTTTTGCTCGCCTTTCTGTCACAGACGGAGAGGGAAATAGGGACACGCCTTGAATGGAATCTGGGAAACCCTGGATGCACCAAAAGGGGGATAGGAGAAAGGCCCCCAGGCCCCCCGGGAAGACGGGGTGTTCTCCCAGGACGCCCTTGGCTGCCGTGTCCTGCAGGCAAGGCCAGGGGACCAGAGGACCAGGACGTGGGGGGGGGGGGCGACCCTCCTGTGCGGGACGCCGGAGGAGCCCCACCCCACGCTGTGATTTGCTAACCGCCAATCAACACAAGGGCACCGAGGAGAGATTAGCGGACTGACGGGAAAGCTGCCGACAGTCGGATTTAGGAGGACGCGCTGAGAACGTGAGTCATGCCGAGATGCCTGCTGTCCTGCACCAAGGGGACCGGCTGGAGGGGACCAGAGCTCACACACCCCGAAGCGGAGGATCAGCCAGCCCCGCTAACGGGCTCCGCCCTGGAAGGGCGGACGGGAAAGACCGGACAAGACGACCCGGGCTCCCCCAAGCTCAAGGAAAGTCCGTTGGGAGAGTGAAGTTTTCAATCATGGCAAGGGCGTGTCTCAGCAAGCGGTCGCTTTCCTTTGTAAGACACCGGCCCTGTAACAAAAACGGCCCCTGTTAACCCTTCCTCTGGGATCAGCCTTAATCCTACATCCCGCCTGGTGCACGCCACACTGGGGCCGGGGAATCAGACCCTCCTCACCTTCCACTGGCCACCCTGGAACAGAATGTCTGCACCTTCAGTAACTCAAGTTCTAATAGACCATTTCTCCCCCAGAACCGCCAGGCGACAGTTAGAAAACGAGACTTAACACGGCAATGACTTCGGAGTTTATACCTCAAGTTAGTAGCAAATTTGAAAGTAAAAACCGAGAGACGCCTGGGTGGCTCGGTCAGTTGAGCGACCGACCTCGGCTCAGGTCATCATCTCTCACTTTGTGGGTTCGAGCCCCGCATCGGGCTCTGGGCTGACAGCTCGGAGCCTGGAGCCTGCTTCCGATTCTGTGTCTCCCTCTCTCTCTGCCCCTCCCCCACTCATGCTCTGTCTCTCTGTGTCTCAGAAATAAATAAACATTAAAAAAAAAAAAAAAAGAAAGTAAAACTCAGGACTCTTGATGGACAACATTTTTCTTGAATTCATCTAATCCACATAGACCCACAGCGTAGACATTGACACAGAGGATGAAGTCCCCAGAATTGTTCTTCAAGGTTAATGGTGACATACCTGTCACATGCTCCAGTGGCTCACCACACACCTGGCTGGGACATCTGGACGTTGAATGCATCGAACGTATAAGCATAGTACATCTGCTGGTCACAGCGTGGCTGCAGCCTGCCTGCCACCTCATCCAGTCCCGCATTGTCTCTTTGCTGGACCCAGGAGACTCTGCAGGGCTGGCCACGATTTCCTCCACCTCATTCTCTGAGAGACTTACCCTCATCTCTCCACACCTGGTTCAGGGGTAACCACCTCTATCCAGGCCTTCCCCAGTTCCTTCCCCACCCTCGCCCACACCCCAAGCCTTCCCCTCCCTCTGGGGTTTTCCCTACTCATCTCCTCACCCCCATGGACGTACGTGGCTTCCTTTGTTCTGTTTATTCCCCGCCCTCTGTTCCCCGCGGGGTCACCATCCTTACAGGGAGACCCCCACTGTAAACATTTCCTTACGTGTAGCACCTGTGTGTGGTGCCTGTCACACACAGACCACAGGGTCCCCTGCACATGCCCCCCCAGACAACGGTGGGACCACAGGCTCCTCCACAAATGGATTAGAAATCTTGTAGCTCGTGGTCCCCACGTGGCTAGGAACACAGTCAGGCTTCCTACCTAAGTCCTTCGGTCCCAGGATGAAAGTCTTTGCTCTGACCCATGGTTGAGCTGTGAGGTCGTGGGACCCAGTGGGAATGGGAAAGCCTGCTCCCCTCCCTCTACACCCGGGGTCGGGGGCCAGGGGGGTGGGATGGATGTTTATCAGGATTAGCACTTGGCCCCTTCTGAGGGCTCGGGACACATCAGGTCTGTCCCAGGTGGGACCACACGAGGCTTCGCAGGTTCCTGCGACGTTGGTAGCTGGGGCCAGAGAGAGACGGTGGCCGGGTCGTTCGTGTGAAACGAAGCCTCACGGTCCAGACCCCAAACCAAGGGTCCCGGTCACTACTCGCCTGCGTCCCGGTTTGCCCTGCACCTCTCGCCAAAGAAACAGGCAGGAGAGAGGCCACGCTCCCTGCCTCCACTTCTCCATCTGCAGAGAAGAACGTAGCCCCCTGCCCATCTGTCCGAACCTGAGTGTCGCCCTGAGAAGAGACTTTAGAAATAGCTGCCATTGTCATTCTTTGCAGTCGGCCGGACACCGTGCTAATTATTCTGTGTGCGTTAGATTCCACAGGCCCCTGTGTCATAGTAGAGAAATCACAGGGCCAGGGGCGCCTGGGCGGCTCAGCCGGTGGAGCCTCCGACCTCGGCTCAGGTCATGATCTCACGGTTCGTGGGTTCGAGCCTCGCGTCGGGCTCTGTGCTGACGGCTCAGGGCCCGGAGCCCGCTTCGGATTCTGCGTCTCCCTCTCTCTCTGCCCCTCCCTGGCTCGCACTCTGTCTCTCTCTCTCTCTCTCTCAAAGCTAAATAAATGTTAAAAAACAAACTTAAAAAGCCAAAGCTACAGATTTCACATCATTATAGATTTTCCCTTATAAGTAACTCTGAAAACCCAGTGAATAATTCTATCCTCCTGGTGAAGGAAAATCCCACCTTCAAACCGTCCCAGGACGATCGATCACATTACAGGACTCACCCTCCTGGAGGGGGCCCGACTCCACACACCCCACACCCCGCAAACCCCTCAGCAACTCCGCTCCCCCTAACCCCGCGTTAGCAACAGGCTCAGATTGCCACCTGCTGGATATACAGGCAAAACCCAAAAGAACAAAAGCAAACCTTTTCTATAGGTTCTATAGAGAACCTTTCACTATAGACAGAGATAATAAGCACCCTTTGTGTTTGGAAAACGACCTTGTGCCAGGCGCCATGGTAGAAATTCTGCCAACAGCCTCGAGATGGGTCAGGAGACCCTGGCCCAGAGCTCGGATATGTTTTGCAGCCCTGTAATTTAACATGACACCACGTCAAAGGACCCAGGGATGCCGGTGGAAGTGAAAATACTGGTGAGAAAATTGATGTTTGGATAAGCCTTGTCACCGATGGAGACATCATCATAGAAGTATGGACTGATTTACAACACTCCCGGCGAGCCCTCCACCCACACCTGAGACGGCGTCCGTGGGGGTGGCAGGAGGGTGACAAGGACAAGGGTGACAGGGAGGGTGGTGGCAACCGTTTAGTGAGCACTCTGCCAACCAGTGGACGCGCGCTATCTCGTCTCCACCTCTAACGACACTGAGGACCGCCGTGACCACCTAGGATGTCTTCATTCTACAGACGAGGACGCAGACATAAAGGAACCGAGGTTTACCCAGGGTCACACACATCTAGAAACGGCTGCGGGCGCCTGGGGGGCTCAGTCGGTTAAGCGTCCGACTTCGGCTCAGGTCGTGATCTCGCCGTCCGTGAGTTCAGGCCCCGCGTCGGGCTCTGTGCTGACAGCTTGGAGCCTGGAGCCTGCTTCCGATTCTGTATCTCCCTCTCTCTGCCCCTCCCCCGCCACGCTCTGTCTCTCTCTCTCTCTCTCAAAAATAAATACACATTAAAAAATAAATTTTGGAAGCGGCTGAAACGGGCTTTCCGCTTGTGTGAAATCTAATCCTGGGACAGTGCGCATTGCCTACAGGTCTGTGCACCACAGAATAACGGATGTTTCCAGGTTGGCCCAACTAGCGCATTTTGGAAGCCCTTGTTGGAAGGGAGGAAGTCTGCAGGGCGCGCCCCAACCAAATACACAGCTGTTTACCCCTGCTGCTGGTCACCAGGATGAGCACGACAGTCCTGCACCGGGAGGAGATTTGAGATCTCGTGCCCGTCCTCTCCCTGGCCCGTCGGCTCCCGCCTCCCCGGCCCTCCCAGCGCGACAGGCTTACAGTCCCGTCGCCGGTCTAAACAAGCCACTACATGCGCCTCGCGCCAGCCGCTGGCTTTGCGGGAACGTCACCACGGCCACGGGAGAGTCAGACTCCAGATCAGCCTGGAGCCTGGGGTCCGCGTGCGGCCCCCACTCGCGCATGGCTCACGGAGCAAGCAGGGGAGCCCTGCGCTAGAAAGGCCTCCAGACCGTGTCCTGCTGCAAAATCGAGCGATCCTTGAGATCTGGAAAGAAACCGGGCGCTCGTGCCTGGGCTGAAAGGCAGCCACCGCGTGAACCCGTTTCTGGCATTTCTGTGTCTATCGTGTCGCCTGTCACCTGTTTTGTCTACGTTTCTCTCGCCTTCCGCTCCACTCTAGACTCCCGTGGCACGCCCGTCCTTCCCTCCCTCACCTTGTCCGCAGGAGGCCCTCCGCCAACACTGGCCCGCGTCTCTGCGCGGCTGGGCGGCAGGACGGGCCCCAGATGCCCCAAGCAACACGTGGGAAGTCTGACCCCTCCGTCTACGTGAGCCTCGGGCAGAAAATACGCAGAGGAAAAAAAACCGGTGCGCGTGGTCAGCACAGCGTTTGTCCAGCCTGCCCAGACAGGCGGGCAGCTCCCGGGGACGACCGTCCCGCGGCTTCTGGACAGCTTTGCGCTTTCTGCTGCCCCACGTTCCCAGAGGGACGACGTCTGCCAGAGCCCTCGCTCTGCTCTCCGGATCACCAGGGAGGAGCGATTAGTGAAGCCACCCCCCAAGGGTCCCCCAAAAGATGCCAAACGGTTCTCGGTGGGCATCAGATTCTGTGTATCTACGTCCCGGGAGGGAGGCATTAGGTTGACCTCCTTGGGTATCTTCGCTTCATCTTCAAAGCTATCACGATATTATCAGATTGTTTCCGGGCCTCTGCTTGACCGCTCTATTTAATCCAAGCACCCTGATTAATTGGAGGGCTTAGGTTTGAAGTTTAAATTAGACAGGAGTCTGCCGTTGAGTTTACATTCTTGCATTTCCCCAAAAAATATCTGAGAGCCACTTGGCGGCCATGTTGGGGCAAGGAAAATACACAATCCGGCCGCCGAGGCCCAGCTCTGTGTCCCCACCGCCATTCCTGGGCCACTCAGCGAAACCACCCACGGCCGGGCCCCAGCCGGTGCCCGGGCCCTTCCTTGCAGCCACCGCAAAGTTCCCCCCCATGTCCCAGGTTACAGGGGTGCCCTGTGCCTGAAAGGGGGGGGCGGCACGTGGGACCCTGGCTGTGCCCACCGGCCTCCAGGACAGGCGAGTCCTCCCCCGGGCGACACTCAACAGTGCCACCTGTGTCCTGGGCTCCGGGCGCACCAGCGGGAAGGCCACACCGCGGACCCTGCACTTGGGGAGCCTGCGTCCCGGCAAGGGAAGGTGGACGATGAGCACCAGACGTAATAAGTAGGTGGATAAGAGCTTCCCAGAAAATTGAAAGGAGTAAGAATTAAGTGACTGTCCTGCCTTTCGTGAACAATCTAGGCTTCGGGGCAACCCTAGTCGGGAGTGTCTGACTCTAACTGATGACTCGCTTTTGAAAATGAATTCCAGCAGATCATGTGGAAGGAACGACAGGCATAGAAAAGTGGAGCTTGATTTTTGAAAAAGTCACTTTATCAGCAGATGGCCCACTGGATGACACGGAGCCCCGCCCTGGAGGGCCCCCTGGTCACTCGGCCAGGAGGGCGGCGTCCCCCCTGCTGCAGGGAAGGAGCCCAGCCCCTCTGGGAAGTGCCCTCATCCAGAGTCCACAGAGCTGAGCCCCGGAAACGGGAGGGGGCACAGAGGAATGCCCCCAGTGACCCCAAAAAGGGAGCGAGTGGAAGAATCTGGAATGTGGGACCTTCCCCGGGACAACTGATGGGTCTTTCCACACATGCCTGCCGCGGAAAGAGAAAGGGGTGGGGGTAACAGATCTAGACGGAAAGAGGCACGAGATGTGGAAGCAAGTGCGACCCGTGGTCTGTCCTTGTCCTTCAGCCAAAGACCAGATACACCGGTGGTGAACCAGCCGGGTTTGCTATTTGCTGCGGAAGTGGGGTCCCCTCTGTGAGAGGCTGGCGGGGACAGGGTGGCTGGGGGAGGGCCTAAGGACGCAGGGGTCCCCCCAGGGTGGGGTGGTCTGGGGACCCATCAGGGGTTCTGACGAAGGTACCGCTGCCCCAGGCCAGGGGCCTGACAGCGGAGAGGGCTAGGGAGTGCCCTCCATCTGGGGTGCCAGTCAGCAGCTCCCCCTCCCCTCTCCTCCCGCTCCTCCCCTCCCTCCCCTCCCCTCCTCCACCCCTCCTCCTGCCCCTCCTCCCCTCCCCCTCCTCCAAAAAAAGGCTGGACCAAGCCACCCCTTTCCAGGACACAGCCTGCACACACACAGTGAAGGGGGGCCATCGGGGGGAGAGGGGGTGTAGGACCAGAAACGTCAGCAGTGCCCCAGGTCTGCAGACCAACTCAGCAGGCTTGTGGGCAGGGTGCCCACGTGTGGGTACAAGCAGAAGGTTCCACACGCGAAGGAAGAGCCTGGAGGTGGTGGAGTCTTCCGGGAAGGACTCAGTGAAAGGCGTGATCGTGGAGCGAACGGGAAGGGACCCCACAGAGGGCATCCCCGGTGCCCATCTCCAGAACATTCTACCCGACTAAAGCAACTCCTGGGCTGGAGGGGGGGGGCCCTCCCGGAGCCCGAGGGCGCCTGGACACAGCCCTCCCGACCAGACGCGGGAGGGACCGTGACACCCACAGCAGGTCACCGAAGGTGAAGGACCCTGGATGACAGCGGCATGCACCCCGTATGTCACACTCTTAAACAAAATGCCCTGACCCTTGCTGTCACTCATCTGAGACCATCACTAGAAAACGGGACCTTCATTCTTTCCAAATGGGCTTGAAAACGAGCATCTGTGAAACCTTCTCTGGGCCCTGGCGTTACCGTCTGGAAAGGGCACGGGCACCTCCCAGAACTGTGCCCCCAGCACCCCCTCCCCCTTCTGCCCTCATGGTCACCGAGCGTCCAGCGGCACCTTCCCGAGAAGCAGTCCACAGGTGTTAGCCGGGACAGTCCCTGGGGGCGCCCCCCACCCCCGCGACCAGGAAAGGGGGGCCTGGGTTCCCCGACTCAGGAGTCTGGGTCTGTAGGGGGCGCTCGCCCCAGGGACCACAGGACTCCCGAGGCCCATGTGGTGGCCAGGGAAGGTGCTCAGGCCCTAGGGACGGCTGTGCAGGGGGCAGGACTTAGCCTCCCACTGACGTCTCCCTCTCCAGGGACGTCAGACACCCTTCTCAAGGGCCAGGGATCCGTCCTCACAAACCAGAGGCACAGAATCGCGGTAGCCTTGCCAGGAGTTACTAGCTCGCAACAAGAAACGCTAAATCATGAAGGAGGAGAGAACCTTCTTTTTTTTTCTAGTATTTTTTAAGTTTATTTATTTTGAGAGGGAAGAGAGAGAGAGCAGGAGAGGAGCAGAGAGAGAGGGAGAGAAAGAATCCCAAGTCAGTGCAGAGCCCAATGTGGGGCTCGAACCCACGGACCAGGAGATTATGATCTGAGCTGAAATTGAGAGTCAGACACTTGACCGACTGAGCCACCCAGACGCCCTGAGAGAAACTTCCCATGTTCAGGATTCTTCCACGTTGTTGGTGGGGTGTAAACAGTGCCCCTTCTTATGAAGAGCCAAGTAGTAACATCCTTCAAGTGACCTGTAAGAACTCACCACCTCACAAGGGCCCAGAGTTTATGTTCTGACCCCAATGTACAGAGGGAGGGGGCGGGGGGGGAGGGAGGAAAGAGGGGAGGAGGGAGAGGTGAGAGGGAGAGAGGGAGGAGGGAGGGAGGAGGGAGGAGGGAGGGAAGGGGAAGGGAAGAAAGGTGGGGAGGAGGGAGAGAGAAGAGAGGGAGGAGGGAGGGAGGAGAGAGGGAGGGAGGGGGAAGGGAAGAAAGGTGGAGAGGAGGAAGAGAGAAGAGAGGGAGGAAGGAGGGAGGATGGAGAAGGGAGGGAGGAGGAAGGAGGGAGGGAAGAAAGGCGGGGAGGAGGGAGAGAGAAGAGAGGGAGGAGGGAGGGAGGAGAGAGGGAGGGAGGGGGAAGGGAAGAAAGGTGGAGAGGAGGAAGAGAGAAGAGAGGGAGGAAGGAGGGAGGATGGAGAAAGGAGGGAGGATGGAGAAAGGAGGGAGGGAGGAGGGAAAGAGGAAGCAGGGAGGAGGGAGGGAGGAGGAAGAAGGGAGGGAAGAAAGGTGGGGAGGGAGAGGAGCAGGGGGAAGGAAGGAGGGAGGAGGGAGGGGGGAGGGAGGAGCTATTTTCAAGATTTCTTCCTTTCACCCGTCTCCTCCCCCATCATCTTTCACATCAGGTGTTTGTGTTTAATGTGTTTCCATCAATTTCTCTCAAGTAGCTTCTCCTTAGTTATTCTCAGTATCAATTTGGAAAGTGGTCCCTCGCTAATGCTACCCAAAGCCTTCTTGACCATGGTCTGGAACGTTCCAGAAGCCCACGACACCAAGGAGCACCAAGGAGTCACAGGAGGACAATAGTGAGTGGACGGGGACGAGGAGACACATCTGATGTCACACACGGCAGCCCCGTCCTCCCTGCACCAGGTGTGTGGCCGGCCCATGGTCACTCCGTCCCCAGGCAGCTGGAGACACCACGGAGGCTCAGCCAACCTTGCAGCTGCTTCCTGGGCCCGAGCCCTGGAGCTGCTGCTTGGAAAGCAAGCCGGGGGGGGGGGGGGCAGGCACTCGAGTCAGAGCCCGGGAAGAACGCCACGACCTGAAAGCGGGCGCGAGCTCCGCCTTGCACACAGCACGTGGGCTTCTGGGGGAAAGTCCAGGCCTGGGAGGCAAGTGCTGGGTGAGCTCAGAATCCAGCACGGACTTAGGCTGAGCCCGTGCTTCAAGGAGAAACTCCGAGGAAGACACAGAACAAGTTTGCGCTCGTGCAGGGAAAGGGGCAAGGTCACCAACTGCCCAGGTCCCAGGCCTAAGGAATCCTGGACCATTCGGTTCACTCTCTGTATCTTTTTTTTTTTTTTAATTTTTTTTTCAACATTTATTTATTTTTGGGACAGAGAGAGACAGAGCACGAACGGGGAAGGGGCAGAGAGAGAGGGAGACACAGAATCGGAAACAGGCTCCAGGCTCTGAGCCATCAGCCCAGAGCCCGACACGGGGCTCGAACCCACGGACCGCGAGATCGTGACCTGGCTGAAGTCGGACGCTTAACCGACTGCGCCACCCAGGCGCCCCCACTCTCTGTATCTTTATTGGGCACCTACTGTATGCCAGGCAGTCTTCAGTGATGGAGTTACAGCGGTGGACAAAACGCCCTGGTCCCTGTCACTGTAGAGGTAGCCCGGAGGAAGAGAGACACAGCGAACTAACAGGTGACTCAAAGTGTAGAAAGTTCTAGAAGGAGACAGGATGCAGTGGTCCGGGAAACGGAGAGGACCCACCTTCGATAGGCCGGTGACACTAAGCACAGACCAGGATGGGCAGCCATGAGGGAGACATCAGGGAACTCCATGCGGGGCTGGATGGGGACAGAGGACAGGTGCCAGGCAGTGTGGTGGCCCTGAATGTGGGCCGGGGGCAGAGCCCCGTCAGCGGCCTCCAGGAGCTCCTGCCTCCCGACCCGGCCTGGGTCCAGCCTCAGCTGCTTTTGCTCCCGCGAGGAAACAGAGAACAGTGCTCTGCACCAGGCGGCGGGGGGGACCCGGATTCTTCTTCTCTCTCTGCCCAGAACACAAGGGGGCTTAGTGGCCACTCACTTAAGTCTCCTTCCCATTTGAATGCCTTCGTCTGTGAAATAAAGGTCTTTCGTGAGGGGGTTGCAGCATCTGTTGTGAGCGGGGCATAGTGCAAGCTTCCAGGAAACACAGACAA